>NC_133561.1:29850000-30495000 GCF_048773025.1 Camelus bactrianus | reverse complement strand
GAGCCTTACTGAAGGGTCTGACCTCTGTGCGCATCAGTGAACTGAACAAGAAAGCATCCTTGCCCACTTTGCCTCTAGAAGTGATGTGAGGATAACGGAAAGGATGTGAAACTGCTGTGGAAGAGAAATGTTACATAAATCAAGGTATCCTTTTCTAGTTGACATAGGCAAGTTTTTAGTTTGAAAAAAAATTCTTGATGGAGTAGTCAAAAACTTTATATTAGCGGTACATTAAATGTAGAACACATTGACCAACAAAATAGATACACCTCTTTGAAACTATATAAAATATTTCCATGATTATTTTTGCTTAAATCTTGCTTGATTCCTATGTCCATTAGACTCATATCAAATCTGCCCGAGCTTTTAAATGTTATTTAATTTCATTGACCCTTGCCCCGAAAGCCACTCAGGTCCCCGGAAGCCACTCAGGTCTTTCAAGCATTCACAAGTTAACATCCGTCCGACACAGGGTGAGGTTTTCCATGCTGAGTTCTGAGTAGTCTGTCTGTTTTCGGAGCTGTAGGCTGAAGTCCCAATGGAGTTTAATTTTGTCCTTCCAGTCCCCTTCACATAACAGTGTATGAAGAGCGGGAATGGAAATTAATTGTTCCTGCCGGCATTATTAAAGTTATCAGTGCATATTCTCTCCTGGGCCAGGGAGATTAAAAAGGGTGTTGTAATCAGAGCAGATGATTTCTGACATGAGGAATGGGCTTCCTCCCCAGCTTAGATGTAAGGATGTGATCTGAGCATGTCGCCTCTGGCCTGATACCACATAGCTCGGGGCTATGCAGAGTCCCTGCCTCATCCTCCCACCAGCCCTGGAGGAGAGCCATCCAGCTTCTGCTCTCTCTGGATCAGAGGTCTCTGAGGTAGGAAACTAGCCTTTCTCACTGAAGACTAGCGTATTCCGGCTGTACGTTGCTGACTGCAGGATGCAGTCAGGTGTCCTGGTTAGGCCAGGCCTGAGAGTCACACCTGGTTCAGCTTCAACCTGAATAAAGTACAGAATTGTGGAGCTGCTCCCATGTGATTCAGGTCATTTGAGCAAGGGTTTATTAAATGCTTTCTGCAAACGTCATCAAAAAAGACCCTGATCTGAGAGGGAGGGTCTCTCCCCAGCTCTCACAGTGACTCACAGTGCGACCTCACTTTTTAAGCTTTCTAAGACTTGGTTTCTAATCTGTTAAAATAAAGGTTTTGGATTCATCTTTCAAAGATTTTTCCCTGAAATTCTGTAATTAAGTGCAGGGATTTTTATGAAAATATTTGATAAACCATTCGAGAGTATACAGAGGTAGGTGTGGTAATGCTTCTAAGTGGAGATTCACTCAACAAATAGTTTTTGAGTTCTGACTGTGTGGTGCATTGCCAGGGGCTGGGAAGATGGCCTGGCGAGGCCCCTGACCTAACAGCACAGTCTGGTGGGAAAAACAGGCACGCAGATAAACAGTGATAAT
Source organism: Camelus bactrianus (assembly GCF_048773025.1). Lineage (NCBI taxonomy): Eukaryota > Metazoa > Chordata > Mammalia > Artiodactyla > Camelidae > Camelus > Camelus bactrianus. Next base: position 30,493,537 of record NC_133561.1, on the reverse strand, counting down.
ACAGTGTAATAATGGGTTCTTCAGTGGAGGAAAGCATGAACTGAGGCTTGCCTTACATAGTCCTTTGAGCCTTAGGAAGGAGAGGGAGGAGGATGTGTGGCAGTGAATAGGAATTCCTGGGAGATGAAACAGCTTATGTGGAAGACAAGCAATAGAGTCCCAGAACTGAAGGTGCTGTGGGTGAGGATGGCTGAGCACGGAACCCTTGTAGGAGATGGCAGGTGACGAGGCTGAATAGGTAGGCCCAACTCACCTGCTTCGTTAAAGAGCTTACACTCTGAAGCCAGCCAGGGGGAAGCCTCATAATGTTTCTGTTGGTTTTTTAACTTCTTGTTTTGAAATAACTTCAGACTCAGAGAAAAGTTGCAGAAGCAGTACAAAAATTCCACTATTGTTAAAATCTCCTATAACCACAGTACAATGATCAAAATCAGGAAATTAACACTAATACAATACTATTACCTAATCTCCTGCTCTACATCAAATTTTACCAATTGCCCCAGTCACGTCCAGTTTCTGTTTCAGGGTCCAGGTCAGGATCACACGTTCGTGCTAAGTTGTACCGTCTCCTTAGTCCCTTCTAATCACTGAGATTTCCTCTGTCTTCCTCTGTCTTTCATGACTGGCATCTCTGAAGAGTGCTGGCCAGTTATTTTGCAGAACGTCCTTCAATTTTGGTTTGTCTGATATTTCCTCATAATTAGATTCAGGTTAAGCGGTTTTGATAAGAACACCATAGAAGTGATGCTGTGTGTTATACCAAGAGCCACTTCCCATTGATTTTTCCCATTATGAGTGGTGATCATTCCGATTGCTTGGTTCAGGTAGGTGTCTGCCAGATTTCTTCACTGTAAGTTACTTTCTTTTCCTTTGCACTTCAAGTATCTTACGAAGAGAATCTTTGAGACAGTGGAAATATCCTATTTCTTCTCATCTTTGCCCACTACTTTTTAGCATCTATTAATGCTTCTTAACTGAAACAATTCCAGTAATGAGTTTTACCAAGAGGGTACCATGGACGGATTTGCCTTTTAGAAAGATTGCTCTTAAATGTTTGGGTGTGAGAGAGATTAGAAAAGCAAGAACAGTGATAATTAAACGATCTCCATAGTTCATGTAAGAGATAGTGGGGTCCTGAATTAAGGCAGTGGGAGGAGACGTGGAGAAGAAAGATGGGAGAGACACTCCAACTGTATTTGGAATCAGAATGTGCAGGGCTTACCTTTTGTGCTATAGACTTAAATGCTGGGAAAATTCTGAGATAGGAAAAAAAATCACACTTTTCTCTAGATTATTTCTGTATAACCGCTGGGTTACTATTCTGAGAGCTGATGATAGAGTAGCTGACAATATTAAATATATTGTAGATCTCATTAAATGAAGCTTCACAAGGTGTTGCTTCTCCTCTTGGACAACTCTCGGACCAAATACCTTTTGTTCAGCCCAGAGCCATTTCTAGTCTCCAGAGCAGCTGTGCTCACCATTTGGTTATCGGATATGGTAGAATGAGATACTGCTCTCTGCATCTCAGAGGCTGCTTCCAATGGCCATTTCCCCAAATTTCTGCCACTTGTTAGCTTAGCTAGTATCCTCTCTTGGGTTAGAATGAGTCCTCTGTGCTCTAATATAAAAGTCAGAGCTGTAAGCCATGGTCTTATTATTTAACAGTATCGGAGAATCATTGCTTATCAGTTTTTCCAGAAAAGGCAGAAAGTATACAAGTCAGCAGAAAGAGGGTAAGGGAAGGGCAAAGGCTCAGTTCTTTCCTTAAGAAGCAGCATGAGGAAGATGTTTGTTTGTTTGCTAGAGGGTAGTGAACTTTTTTAGTAAAGCTTTGCAAGGTAGCTGTAAACCGTTTCAGTTTTTCATGACTAGGGGTTAATTTGGTTTGTAGAATTACATGAGAACCCAGGGATTAGCCTAAGCATTTAAGGTTGTTCCCGATCTCGAGCCAGTTGCTTACTTGATCTAGGCATTTGGGGATGGAATTGAGCTCAAGGTTCTTTTTGCTCCAAAAGCTACAGAGGAAACACCCTTCTTATCGTCTGGAGTCCTGTTTGCTGGGTTTCTGAGAATCCCCTCATGGGTTGTGAAACAATAGTCCTTTGACTGTATTTCTGTCCATGGTGATGTGAGCTGATTGAACTGGCCAGCAGATAATGGAGGGAATGGGTTATATGTCCCTGGCAGGAGGTCATGACTAAAGGGATCTGTGATTGACAAGGGGAATTTCAACACATACTCAAATCAGTTCCTCATACGTTGTCTGAATCCCCCGGGCCTGCCTCAGGCCTACCTTGAATTTGACTCGTGGCCCATGAGACCGAGGCTCAGTTGTGTGTCCACAAATCAGCTCAGGAAGGTGGGGAGGCCCTTTATAGGAGATAGCACAGCAAAGGAAAAGAGCATCAGACGAGGAATCAGGTAATCTGGGCAGGGACCCAGGGCTCCAGACGGTTTCTTTGTTTATTTTTCTTACTGGTTTAATTCCCCCCCACCATTTTGAGATTCACATCTGGATATTGGTTGTGACCTAGAGAAGCAGCTAAGAAAGGCACATCTGAATTAAAATCGGGCTTTTAGGTAAGACAACTGAAGCTTTCAGATTTTTGCAAAATTGTGAGTGAACGGAGTGCAGATAGGAGAGAAAGAGCAGGGGTAATTGTGACAACAAGTTCTCTTTTCCAGTTCTGCATGCTAGAAACAGTGCGGATGAATAAATCCTGCCTTTTTTCTTTGTTTTTTGTTTTGCTTTGCTTTGTTTTGTTTTTGCTTCTGAATATCTGTGTACTTGCCTAAGAAAATATTTCTCAACCTCTGCAAAATATTCAGGGTTAATTAGATATTGTAAGAGTATGTCACAAACCTAGTGCCCTCTTTATGCCTACGGTTTACGCAAAAGGTTGACACACCCTGGCTTGGAGCCCCTGACCCCATCTCCTCAACTTGCTGGTTTCAACCCTACATATTTTGCTTCCAAGCCCTAATGCCACGAAGAATGCGGAACTGATGAGTCCACCCCATCTACGAGCTAGGACATCTTGATTAAATTAGTGTCAAGGCGGGTGGAAAGAAAGGCATAGTGACACAAAGGGCGTTTTGAAGAGCCCTGTAGCGCCTGTGGAGAATGAATGTTCTTGTTAAATATGGCCATGACCTGCAGCTCTACGCATGCCAGAGACACAGCTCAATTGTCCCCAGGAGTCGGGGGTGGGGATGATCATGGGGAGAGGCCAGCCTGCAGCCACACTCCTAGCCTGCAAGTTGAGAGGACAGCCTGGCATAGAGAGGCAGGAATGCAGGAAGGCCTGTTGTTGCTTCTTTTTGCTCGAACTTCAGCAGTTGATTCTTTGATCATGCTCCTTGTTTTGGGAATGGATCAAAAAGTGGTTTCTTTTCCCCTGGGTATTTGAACCTTCCCTCTGCTCCTCTCTTCTCCTCTGGGTACTAAGGGTGCTCCTGAAAGCACCCATTGTCTTAAGCCTCTTTCCATTCCCTTCCTTGGGGCTCTGCAAGAAGATTGCTGCCTGAACTCTGTAGAGCACTGCTCCTAAGACAGTGCTCGCCCTTGTCATTTACTACCGTCCTCATCCTGAAGTCCCAAGACCAAAGCCAGGAACAGATGGGCCGGTCAGGGCTGCCCTAGAGCCACAGCATGCATCAGTGGGAAAGCAGTAATTGGTAACCCCTTGGCTCGGTTCCATTTGCACTGTGGCCAGAGTGCTTCATGAGACACACATTTTTGCCATTTGCCCTTTGAACAGCTAGCCATCCAAATACAGCAAATGGATTTAAAGCTGATCAAGTTTTCCCTCCTTCTAACCAGAATATCCTAGCAGCTTATTTTTACAGCTCTACATATATGATTCTCCTTTTAACAGACAGAATCGTAACCTTTATGTGTGTATGTGTGTGTGTGTGTGTGTGTGTGTGTGTGTGTGTGTGTATCTGTGAATTTAAAAACTGATGCATCAAGGATATTCTTTTGTACTCTCCCTTTCTTGCTATAAAAGTTTATGTCCTTTCATCCTCTCATTTTCATGTAATAAATAATTATTGAGTGCTTGCTGTATGCAAGGCATTGTACAAGATGAGGAAAATACAGATCTGACAAAAGAGCATTGAATAGGAGTTTGTGGGTTCAGAGTCTAACTCTACCCTTTCATAGCTGTTCCCATGGACAAATTACTTACCCTCTCCAAGCTTTAGTGTCTATAAAATGAAGATAACAGTAACTACCTCATAGAGTTATTACAAAGATTAAAAAAGGTTATGCCTATAGATGGTTAGCTGACACTAAGCACTAGGTAAATGTAAGCTACAGTTAACTATTTTTATTAATTATTAATTGCAAGATATAATCCAGATCCTTCAGAAGATAATGCTACAGTTGAAAGAGGAGATACTTGCATAAATAGCTCTAATCAAGGCATTGTAGATGTGATAAGTACCCTGTAAATGGCACAGGTACTGATTGCTAAAGCATATGGGACAGGCAGTGAAGAAAGAGCTCATATCCAACTTGGTTGTTCAAGGAAGATCTGTGAGCCAATGGGGACTAGCAAAGACCCTGTTTCTGCATTTGTGATAGATTTCACTGATCAATCATGGAACTCTTCTGTTTTCCGGTTTTCAAATTTTGAAATATAAATATAGAAAAGTATGTAAAATGCATGTGTATAATAGATATGGAAAAGCACATAAAATATATGTGTGTAATACATGTGTATAATAAACTATAAAGCAAACAACCAAAGTAACTTAACCACACAGGTCAATCCATAGAACTTTATCAGCACCTCAAAAGTTGCTGCTCCACCCCTCCCTGGTTCCAGCTCCCCACTATCCTAATTTTGTGATAATTATTTTCCTGCTTTTCTTAAATTATATCCTGTAGGTATTCCCCTCTAAATAGCATAGTTTAATTTTGCCTGTTTCTGAACTTTTATAAAAGTGGAATCACACTGTATGCATCCTGGTGCGTCTTGCTTGTCTTGTTTGCCATGGTTTGTGAGGTTCATCCATGCTGTTGCTATAGCTGGACCTTGTTTATTTTCATCTCTGTAGGTTTCCGTTTATGAATTCACCACAATTTACTTACCCATTTTGTTATCCATGGGCATTTAGGTTGTTTTCATTTGGGGACTAATGCAAACTATACCCTGGTGAACATTCTTGTGTGTGCATAGTGGAGTATGTATGCTCAGATTTCTAGGGTCTCTACCTAGTAGTGGAATTGCTGGTTTAAAAAATAGGGGTGTCTTGTTTTATAAGGCTGTTTCCCAAAGTAGTTGTTAGTAATTTGCCCCTCCACCAGCAATGTATGAGAGTTTCATTTTTGTACATCCTTGCCAACGTTCAGTATGGTCTGATTTTTAATTTCAGCTGTTTTAAGTTTAGCTATTGCAACAGTCTGCTTGCTTATGAGTTTGAGGGCTTTTTCTTATTTTTATTGACCATTTAGATTTATTCTTTCGTGCAGTGCCTATTCTGAATATTAACCCTTTTATTGGTTTTATTAGTAAACATATATTCTCCTACAATGTGTCTTGTCTTTTTTTTCTTTTTGTATTTTCTGTTGGTTAGTAAAAGTTCGTCATTGTAATGTAGTTGCGTCTGTTTTTCTTTAAGGATAGTGCTTGTTCTGTCATGTTTAAGAAAACCTTTCCTACCCTAAGCTCTTGAAGATATTCCATTGGATTATCTTCTAAAAGTCTTACAGTTTTGTCTTTCACATTATGGTTTTAAACCATCTCCATGAAATAAACTTTTATATGTAGTGTGAGGTAAGGCATAATTTAATTTTTGGAAAAGTAGATATGTAGTTTCCATATCGCCATTGATGGAAAATTATATCCCCACCCATTTACTCACTTTTTTTTTTTGAAGATTTATCCTGTGCAAGATGCAGTAAATGCATTATATACAGTAAGTAGACAGGTAAAATTTAAGCCGAGTCTTTAGTGAATGAAAATGATTTCATAATTAGAGGTGGAAAAGTGAGGAGTTTGTGAGTGTGGAGGGGGAGTTGGAGTGGAAGGACATTCCATGTGGTAAGAACAGATTTCAGGACAAAAGAGAGCACAGGAAATGTGTGAGGACCCTTTAGAAGGTGATGAGCGAAATAGTTTGGCTAAATCAGAGTATTTCTGAGGAGAGTACTTGAAACAAAGGAAAAGAGCCCTGAATGCCAGACCAAGGAGTTTGAACTTGATTCTGAGAGCTCTTGGAGACCAAGGAAGATTTATTCTTAGGAAAATGATATAATAGAGCTGCTGTTTCAAAAAGACTGGGCGTCTAATCCAGGGACAGGGTAATAGGGCCAGCAGTGTGGTGGCAGTGTTACATGTATCATGAAGGAAAAAATCAGCAGCCTGTGGCCACTTATTGAAGAAAAAATTAGAAGTCAGTGATTACTTTTTTCTGTTTTTATGCCTAGTACCACTTGAGAAAGGCCAGTGTGTTGTTAAGGAATTTGGGATAGCTGGTGGAGCTGACATTTTTACGTATGTCCCAGGAACTAGGTGGCCAAACCTTCTTTAGGCCCCAAATGGCCCCATGGAAGACTTCTATATGTGCTCATTTTTAGAGCTTTGTAGGGAGTTCTGCCATTTGGTGGACTTTGGGCTACTAGGGAATGCCTGAGATTTAAATCTGGATTCTTAATCACTACAGCTAATTTCAAATATGCCCTTCATATGAGGTAGATTCAGCCCCTTCCTATCCTCTGATGGACTGTGGTTTTTGAAAAACCTCTGAGGAAATAATGAAGAACCATATTTAAAACCTCAGGCTTGCTTCTCTCTTATTTTACTGGAATATTTTGGTTACCATATCCTGGGAAGCGAACAACTATAAAACATAAATGCGGTAAGCCTTCACTTTGACCCATATCCATTCATTCTCTCATCCAAAACGTACTTGTTTGGTATCCAACATTGCACTGGACCTGATGAGGGCTACGTGCGAACGCAAGAAATAATGTCTATCTTCAAAGTTTAAACTTTGAGTTTTGCTACTAGAAATGGCAGGTTTGGTAATTCAGACCAACACATCTGCTACTTTGGAACTGCTTTTGCCTAAGAGGTATCTGCTATTCTAGAAAAGAGGCTGAGCGGAACTTTTAATAGCCTTACAGTGCTAACAGGACAAAAATTGGAATTCAAGGCAGAGGAAGGGGAGTCTTGGTAAACTTCCCCAGGCTTTGGGACCCCACAGAGGTACAATTTAGAAGTAAAGGCAAACCAGAAATAGACTTCAGCAGTCTCACAGGGACTGAAACCTAGCTTCAAATTCTCTTAGTCTCTAAATGGATTAAGTTGATCTAGGATATCTAGTGGCTATAAGCAAATTTAAATCCTCTCTAGTGTAAGATACTGTCATCCTAGACCTACTATCTCTCATTGGTTTGCATATGCAATGCTGGTAAGAAAAACCGCATACCTAGAGGAGAGCCATATACTGGTTATCAGACAAACTTTACATTAACTATATTTAATATGTTTATGAAATCAAGTAATAACAAAAAACTGGAAATTATAAAAAGAATCAAACAGCTCAAGATGTGTCAAAGATATTAATGTAAGAGCTAAAACTTTTAGAAGAAAACATAGGCATAAATCTTTGCGACCTGGGATTAAATAGTGGTTTTTTAGATATGGCACCAAAGGCAAGCAACAAAAGGAAAAAGTACATAAATTGAAGTTCATAAAATTATAAACTTCTAGGAGGAAGGCATAGTTCAGTGGTAGAGAGCGTGCCCAGCATGCACAAGGTCCTGGGTTCAATCCCCAGTACCTCCATTAAAATAAAATAAATAAATAAACTTAATTACCTCTCCCCACCACCAAAAAAAAAAATACATACATATATATATAAACTTCTGTGCTTCAAAGGACACTATCAAAGAAGTGAAAAGTCAACATATAGAATGGGAGAAAATATTTTTAAATCATAAGTCTGATAAGATCTAGTATCCAGAATATATGAAGAACTCTTACAACTCAACAACAAAGAGAGAAACAATCCAGTCTTTAAAAAGGAAAAAGGTTTGCATAGACATGTCTCCAGAGAAGGTATACAAATGGTGAACAAACACATGAAAAGATGATCAACATTGTTAGACATTAGGGAACTGCAGACGAAAACCACAATTAAATCCCACTTCACATCCACTAGGATGGCTATAATTTAAAAATAAAACTAAGAAAAGAACAAGTGTTGGCAAGGATGTGGAGAAATTGGAACACTCATACATTGCTGATGGGATTGTAAAAGGTGCAGACACAATGAAAAATAGTTTGTCAGTGCATCAAAAATTTAAGCATTGAGGTACTCTATGACCAAGCAATTCCACTCTTAAATGTATACCCAAGGTATCTGAAAACATGCCCATACAAATATTTGTACATGCATATTCATAACAGTATTTTTCAGAATAACCATAAAGTGGAAACAATCCAAATTTTCATCAGCTGATTAATGGATAAATAAAATGTGACTACCCATACAATTAAATAGCCATAAAAAGGAAGGCAGTGCTGATTATGCTACAACATAGATGAACCTTAAAAACACATATTGTATGATTCCATTTATAGGAAATATCCAGAATGGGCAAATCCATAGAGGCAGGAAGTAGATTAACAGTTGCCAGGAGTTGGAGGAAGGAGTCAAGGGAGATAGTGACTAACAACATGTGTGAGGCTTCTTTTTTGGGTGATGAAATGTTCCGGAATTAAATAATGGTGATTGTTGCACAACCTTGTGAATATACTAAAACCACTGAATCATAGAAACAAACATACAAAAAATTAAACATTAAAAAACCCCACCGAATCATATACTTTAAAATGGTGAATTGTGTAGTATCTGAGTTTTATCTCAATGTTAAAGAGAGTCAAACAGTAATTTTAGTACAAAAAATACAGTAACTAAAATAAAGAGCTCAAAGTGGATTAAATAGCTGATTAGACAAAGCTGAATAAAGACTTAATGAATTGGAAGGTAGGTCAAAAAAAATACATACTGAAGTGTAGAGAGAAAGAAGAATTTAAAATACCAAAAAAAGAGCACAGGAGATTTGTGGGATATGATGCCTATATGCATCCATTGGAAGTCCCAGAAGAAGAGATCAGAGAGAATGGGGTAGATGCAGTATTTAAAGAGATAATAGCTCTGAGTTGTCCCAAATCAAGTCACAGACTGAAGGATTATAAACCTCAAGCAGGATAAATACAAAGAAAATTACATGTAGGCTTATTATATTGCTGAAGACCATGACAGAGAGAAGTCTTAAAAACAACTGAAGGGAAAAAAAAAGGACAGCTTACCTTCAAAGTAGCAACAGCAATGTTGACAGCTGACTTCTCAATAGAAACAATAGAAGACAAGAGACGATGGAATGAAATGCTGAAAGAAATAGCCCTCAAAAATGAAGATGAACTAGAAAATGTCAGACAAGAAAAATCTAACAGAACTTATCACCAGCAGAACTTGTACCAAAAGAAATACTGAATGGTGTTCTTTAGGCAGAAATAAAATGATCCCAGATAGAAACTTGGAGGTACAAGAAAGAATGAGAAGAAACAAAAAAGTGTGTATGTGAACATCTAAATGAATATCAACTTAAAGAAAATAATCTCCTATTTTAACATATATAAAATTAATGTAAATGGCAACAATAGACTCTATGTCTAGGCAGAGATAGGGAAATAGGTTTAAAGTTATTGTCCAGGAAGTGGTAAGAGTCTAACTTTTATTAGACTTTGGCAAGTCAAGGATATATGTTGTAATTTAGGGTTAACACTAAAGAAATAGTGTCTTTACCAATCTAGGAAAGGGGTAAACTTGATAAGTGAACAATAGCCCAAAAGATGGTAAGAAAGATTCTGGTAAAGGCAAAAGTATAGGCATACAGAACACAGCAATGGCTTCCAGGAGTTAAGGGTAGAGGAGTTTGGCTATAAAGGGACAGCATGAGTGAGTTTTTTGATGGATGATAGAACTGTTCTATGCTTTAATTGTGGTGGTAGTTATGCACTTTGTACATTGGTCAAAACACATATAATAAACCAAAAAGAGTGATTTTTACTGAATTTTTTTAAATGGAAGGAAAAAAGATAAATGAGAAAAAAGACTATGGAGATGGGAAGAACAAACAGCATATAATTGGTTGATGGATTTAAACTTAAATGCATCAGTAATTACAGTAAGTGTAAATAAACTCATGCAAAATTAAGAAAATGTATTAAATAAACAAAACTGAAGCATTTGTTACTTAAAAGAGAAAAACTGCATGTTAAATATAAGGATATAGAAAGGGTTAAAGCAAAATGATGGGAAAAGATAACTCTGATAAAATCAGACCAGATAGATTGTAACACAAAAAGTATTATTAGAGACAGAGAAGGACATTCCATAATAATTAAGGATTCAAGTTACCAGGAAGAAGTATATACTTCATAATGCAACCTTAAAATATATAAATAAAAAACGGACAGAGTTAAAATGACTAGACAAATCATCAACTCCATTGGAGGGTTTAATACACCTGTCTTAGTGAATGATCAAACAACTAAACTGAAACACCAAAAAAAATCAGTAAAGATATGGAAGATTTGGGGGGAGGGTATAGCTCAGTGGTAGAGTGCGTCCTTGGCATGTATGAGGTCCTGGGTGCAATCCTCAGTACCTCCATTAAAAAATAAATGAATGAATAAACAAACAAACAAAGAAATAAACCTAGTTACCCCCACCCCAAGAAAAAATTTTTTAAAAAAGATATGGAAGATTTGAAAAACAATGAACAAACCTGGCCTAGATGACATACGAGCACTGTGCCTAACAACTGCAGACAGACAGATGTGCTTTTTGGTGTATCTGGAAAACTTATAAAGCCTGAATTGAAGAGCTTAGGTGAGAAATCAGAGGTGGAGATTAGAAATCATCAGTTCCAAACAATTCAGTGATTTTTCACTGAGGATGAGGTACAGGAGAGAGGGAAGGTGACCTCCCCCGAGGATGCAGATTTTTTAACTGTCTGAGGACTGATGGGAATGGCTGCGCATGTGGGCATAGTGTGGACGAAGGTGAAAGGGTGCAGACCACTGCTGTCACTGAAGAAAGCTGTCCAGACTCAGCTCCACCCTAGCCCCAACGGTGTGCATTCTAATTCTCTGCCAGTGAAAAACTCTACTTGTCTCCCCACGTTGCTTTATGATCCTCTCAGATCCAACTCTGGCACCTGGAGTGTCAAGAAATGCTCTCCATAATTGAACCCCTTAGAGGCTCCTTTCCTCTCTGGACAGTGGATTCTAAGGCAGCTCCACAAGTATGAAAACTACACATCCCTCCATGAACTGACTTTGCCGCCCGGTTCCTCTTTCTTAAAGCATCTAATCAGCGATTTTCCCAGCACCCCAGGCATTTCCTGTACCGGTGCTGCTGACTCTTTTACTTCCTACCAGGCTGCCCTCCTCGCCCTGTTCACGCTGCCAGCTTTCAGATGAGCTCTGTTAACTCCTTTCTTCCAGCCTCCTCCCAGTCATCTGGCAGCCACAGGGGCATCCTTCCCATCCCCCAGCTCCTGGAGTTCCTTATTGTAGGCCAGCACATGCTTGTATCCACCTTGTCATTCTGGCTTTTTTTTTTTTTTTTTTTCCTTCTTGCCCAGTTCCAAGCTATTGATTGTTTTCCCTCTGGAGTTCATTTTACAGCTGCTGAGAGATCTGTGCTCTCATGTTGCCTGTTTGCCTTTGTGTCCTTTGTCCCCTGTGTCTCAGTCTACCCAAGGATCCCGTGGTCATGAAGACATCGTTTCTGTGCCTTCAGTGTCCTGCCTCGGAGACAGGGTGATCCCTCATCTTCAGTACGACCTCATGAAATCCTTCGGCACTGAAGGTCAGGGCCTAGAGACATTATTACACTGAAATTATTATCCAGAAGGGTTAAAAATAGAAATTTGCCAAGATAAGGGTGACAGTGGTGATTTAAGAAATGAAGCCTCAGACTTGATTGTTCCTTTCCTTTTATGGGCTGTTGCTTTCAGCTTATTTTCTTAATGTTAGAATAGACCATTCCAAGAGATTGGAATGAAGGGACATTCAGATAGTTGTAGGGTCATATTTTAGACTGTGCCATCTGAAATCTCAGGAGAGCAGAGGGCAGCCTCTTCTTGTCTCCCTACCCCCACCCCACCCCTGCCCCAGTCCAGTGGGACTTAGTCCTGTCTGAATCATGTGTTTCCCTGACAAGAGGCTCTGGTCAGTTGTAACAGAGCACAGTGAGCATCCACGGGCGGTAGAAGTTAAATCCACAGAGTTCATTGTCATGGCAAAGAATGGATTTTCTCTAGGGGCCCACTAGCATTACTGCGGGTTGTAAGTCTGACTACTCATACATTCCAGAACTTCTGGGAAAGCCTTAAGGAAATGGCTTTCAGAATCAAGTGCCCTAGAGGAGAAAGCTCTTGGATTTCATTAAACCAGAACTTAGTAATGAGCATTCTTTGTCTTCACTTACCTAGGCAGTAGGGAACTCTGCCTCTGGACGTTTAATTTATGACCCCGATTGAACCAGCTCCCAGTTGTGTATCTGAGAAGCATTTTTTTCTGTTTAATCTACCTGGAGAGATAGAAAGTAATTCTTTGCTTTTTATTTTGCTTCTACACACCCTTTCTTAATTACCCTGTTTTTGCCAAATACCTACCCCTCCGCCTTAGGAAAACTGCATATTTCTTACAGAGTTATTGTTACTTTGGTGCTTACTGAAATTGGGGAGGGGAATAGATTGTGTAGCAGAGGCATAAGGAAAACCTTGTGGTTGATAGAGCCCCTCCACTGGAGGGAGTTCGCTGCATTCCTGCCTTGGGGATCAGTTTCCCCGCACTTTCCCAATTCCACATAGCATGATCATTATGTTTTGAGGGTACATAAGGAGGCACCACAGTGTGGTGGAAAGAGCATCCAGGTGGGTTTTCCGAGGGCTGGATTCTAATATTAATAATAGCTAACGTTTATTGAGCATACTAAGTGCTAGATTCTGCCTTAAACACTTCCATGGATTATTTCGTTATTATCCTGTTTTACAGATGTGGACGCGGAGGCATAGATTGGTTAAATAATTTACCCAAGTTCATACAAGCGGGAAGTGGATGCGGGATTCAAATTGTCCCCTAGACCCTGCATGTTTCACACTCTTATAATACTGCATGTGGTCCCAGACAGGACACTGAATAGCTGTGTGACCCTGGAAAAGTCATTTCAGCTTTCTGGGCTCATCTGGGAACTGTAACCCTGAGGGAGTTCGTATGGATAACTTCTCATGGAGTTTCCACTTTCAATAATCTATATGATGTAAACACAGCTATATTGTTGTATACTCTTGTGATTATGTGAAAGCATAGTGTTTAAGTCTAATGTAAAATTTTATCTAATTGTCTCAACTGATTATCTTAGGACTATTGTGTACAAGGCAGTGGTCTGGGCACCAGGGAAGAGAGAAAGGTGTTTTAAAAGTTATAATCTGTCTCTTTCATTAGTTTTAGATGATTTCATATTTTAGTAGTTTGGGGATTTTTTTTTTTTTTATTTTAGATTAAGTTCTTTTGCTAACTGCACAGGAATCTAATTGAGAAAATAGTTGTGTTTCAAAAGGCAAATTCTGAGACAGGTATTGGGTCTCTCAGACTGTTAGGTTTCTGACATTTTCTTTTAAAATATAACTCTTCTCACTTCTCACTACATCTATTCACTTCTGAGTGAAGGAGCAACTGGTGAGTTTTTGGTGTTTATGGTGCTGAGAAGCTCAAGGGATTCTTTAAAACTGAAATCTAACTGCTTTGGGAGTCACTTATACTGAAGCAGTACAATTATAGCTGGAAATATCTGTTAGTAACTTAGAAAGGCAAATTCAAAGAAAGAATTTGCTATGTAATAGCAAGATTTTTTGAAATCACATTTCTATTTTGGCAAGCTGGATTCAACATCTAGCTTGTTCTGGAGTTAGGCTAACTGTGGAAACCTCTTGGCTGAGATTTTTTAAAAAATTGATCTTGAACTAGAAAACTAGCTTAAGAAATTCCACTTCTAGTAATGCTTTTGAGACTGGAAGAATTATGTTCTGAGAGGCTCAAACATCAGCTTAACATCCATCTTTCTCAGTAGATTATAAACATGTAAACTGTTTTGTATACTGCTGTCCTTCCAGTTATATTTCAAGTGCTTGACACATAGTAGGTGTTTGATAAATATTTGCCAACAGGCTCTCTATTGATCACTCCTTAAAATCCAGCATTTCCCACCCCCTTGCCAAGATCTAGTGATTGAACCTGCTTCAAAACATGCAATCAGCCACCTTGAGGGCCAAGTGACTTAGCACTTGTCTTGGTTAGTGGTCTTCAGTCCTTAATCCACTGTTTTCTTTATTAATTCCACAACTACAGTGTGCCTAGTCTTTTTAAACCTTCATATAATGACTCATCGATTAGTTGTAAAATGAATTTAGTGATTTGGACTAACATAAAAAAAGTTGAAGAAAAGAGTAGGCAATATCAGAATGCACTGCACATAAAAAGTACTTTTACTGTAGATTTACATGTGTTATACTGAATTGCAATTTTTAAAATGTATTTTTTATGAGGGCAGGTAGATTTCTTTGTTCATTTATTTATTTATTTAAACAGCTACTGGGCATTGAACCCAGAACCGCATACATGCTAGGCGTGCACTCTACCACTGAGCTATACCCTCCCCTCTAAAAATGCATTTTTTTAAACCCTGTTCTATCCTGTCTTCAGAAAGTAAAAACACTTCAGGAAGAAGTCTTTCTCATGGCATCTCCCAGCCTACCTCTATATAAAAGTTGCAATTCAGCGTATTTTTATTTTGTACTACCTTGGGTTCCCCAGAATATAATCAGAGCACAGCCTGGCTAGAGCCATCCTGTGGAATCTTACTCAGTGAGTGAAAGCTGAATAGAAAGTCCCCCTGCATATACACAAGTAGTGCGGCCGCGGGGAAGTCTAGAAGGCACTCCTGAGCTGTGACCCGCAGGATCACCACCCCGGCACCACGACAGCTGCATCTGGCACCACCTATTTTGATGGGCTGATCTGGGCTGGGAAGAGGTCAGACACAGTGCCCACCATCACCGAACACTGGCCCTGCTGCCAAACAGCCACTCCTCTTAACTTAGCCCCGTCCTCCCCACCAAAAACATTTCAGGCAGAGCTCCAGCTCTGCAAACTTGGCCTCTTTGAAGTGGTGAGCCAGTGCCCCTGAAACTGTCACTCTGCATCTGATGGCCCTTCTCCTGCTGCCAGGGCTTCATCTAGGGTTCATGTCTCTTTCCTCTGAAATCTGTAAATGTAAATTCAATTTTAAACTGTTTTTTTTTTCCCTAACAGTTGGTCTCAGAAGTATCTTTAGGGGTAGGGAAAGGGGGCAGTAACACTGGTAGAAGGAGATATATGCCCTTGAAAATTGGATTCTTTTTTGGAAAACTGCTGACACAGACTAATAGGCAGAGAACTAAATGACCCTACTGTTTCTACCTGCTGACGGCCACAGCCTTGGGACAGGGCTGAAATTAGCTCTCACCACATGGCAGAGACATGCCTTCCTCTTTTTTTTTTTTTTTAATACAAATAAGGGGTAATTTTGTGCCTGTCAGATAATACAGCTTTGTATTGTAAATAGCCCGTAAACAGCCGCCCCGCCTCTCCAACTTGGAAAAGCACACTAGTGCTGATCTAAGTACCTGGAGAATCAGGTGGTAGGTAATCTCCCTGATGGTATTAAAACCCTGATTATTAATAAATGCTGATGGACAAACCCATCCAAGCTCAGGAAACGAATTGCTCCAAAGATGAGTGTCCCTGCAGCCCAGACCATGTAACATAACATTTCCTTACATTTCTGCTACTACCGCCTTTCACAGTAGCAGAGGCTTCGGAACTTGACAGTCTTGGGGAAATGAGGCTGTGTGTTTCAGTTCTGTTGTCCAATGCTGTTATCTGTTGGAAAAGAAGGATTCCCTGCCCATTTTATAAGCACACAGCTGGCAGGAGCTGTTGCAATCTCACTGCCTTCCGATCAGCCCCGCCCCGGCAGCAGAGGGACTGGGGGCCTGTGAAACACACTGGCCAAAGGGTTGTGGTGAGTTTCAAAATAAAAGCTCCCTGCCTGAGCACACCATGGCATTTCCCATCCCAGAGAACCAGCATTGTTAACTGTGCCACATCTCTCATCTAAATTTAGGCATCTTTTTTTTTTCCAGGCAAAGATTACTATGCAAACATTCTTAAATAGAGCAAAACTTTGCCCAAAGTAATTTTTTCCCTCGACTTCTATTTGGTTTCCTGCGATGTTTAGATGATTCATTCTCTTCCAAGAAATTTTAAAGAAAAGAGATGCAGGCTGGGTGATAGCGCACAAGGACTGCTCTGTAAATTCTCTTTCTCTTCCCTGCCTAGAAACCCTTGCTGTTTTTTATAGGAAACGGAAAGTCTCCACAGTCTTCATTGTCATGGACTCGGCCTCATCAGGTCCTGTTGTTCCCAGGAACAAATGTCCCCCTTGTCTTTGGGTGGGGTTCCTTGTAGCTCCACAGCGGCGGCCAGCACAGAAGCCCTTTTTGGGTCGCTGGGGCCACGCTTGCCCCCAGAGGCACACAGTTAAGGTTTCTGAAGCAGAGAACGGTGGCCTTTTATATTCGTGAAAGGAGAGGTACAGGCTATTTCCTGCCCTTCTCGTTGAGTCAGAATTGCACCCGATTACTGGGGGCTTTATCAGAACTATAACCGGCTAGCAACACGTGTGTTCCCAGCCCAGCCCTCAGCCAGAGGGACAGTAAGTCAGAATCACTTCAGCAGCCTGTTCAAATAAACAGGGATAATAGTTGAGTCGGTCCTTTTCCAACTAATCAGTATGGGAGAGGAAACATCTGCCCAAGCTTAATTGCTATTTTATTGGTTATGCTTTTTCTCCCCCTTCCCGTCCCACCTCCTCTGGGGGCTACGTTATTTAAGTCATGGGTGAGCAGCTGAGTAGAGGAATGGGCGCTTTCTCCTGGAATCTCTGCCGTTTGAAGATGAGGAGGTGGTAAGGGAGGATGGGAGGCTGGAGGGCAGGGTGTTTGGAAGTGATACTCTGGTCACTTCCTGGCCTTGTTGCTGACGCTGGGGCTGGTTGGCGAGTCATTTCGCCTCACTTCACCTCCTTAGACCTCTGCTGCTTCAGTGGAGCTCGGCTCTCCTCATGATGGGAAGGAGAGGCTGGTTTGTGAGATCCTAGAAGAAAGGCACATCCTCTTGAGGCTTCTTCCAATGATTGAGGGCATTGAATGAGAGTCACTGGGGAATAGTGAATTTAAGACTGGCATACTCTGGAAAACATCCATTTTGTAGAGCATCCCGGTCCCTGGGGAGAACTTGCTCACTATCTTTTACCCTGTGGAGGGAAGCCAACCCACTGTAGATGGAATTGGGTGGTGTTGGAATCTAATACGGACTCAAGAAGCCAGACAAAAGATCATGAAGAATTGTAGAATGGCAGAGGTTGGAAAAGACCTTAGGAATGTTTAAAACAGACTTTAATTTTATGGAAAGGAAAACAGAGGTCCAGAGAGATGGACTAGTTTGTCCAATGTTATCTTCATGATGGTGAAGGAGCTGGAAATAGGAGAGTCTTGTGATTGCTAATTCAGGACTCCTTCCACACCTTTCCACACTACTAAGTGTAAAATTTCATGTCGGCTCACGACAAAGGTCACACATATCTTATATTCTGTATTCCTTAATAGAAAAATGGCAAAGCATAAAAGAAAAGTGAGAATGACTGAAATGTGTAAAAAAAAGTTTAGGCTCACTAGAATCAAAGGACTGCAAATTAAAATAAGATACCATGTAAAATTGTCAAGATAAAAAAGTAACAAAAACATTCTTATATGCTTCTGGCGGTATCTAAATGGGTACAGTTTTTCTCAAGGGCAATTTAATGGTTTAAATTATTAGTCTTTGACTCGGCAATGTTACTTCTAAGAGGAAATAATGATAGGTGTGTGCATAGATTATACACAAAGTAATTAAATACAGCATGTTTTATTATAAAAATGTGTAAGCAAAGCAAATGTCCAAGAGTAGAAGCTACATCAATATAACCTATTATAATGTTATAGAAGAATAATACATAGGGAAATGTTCACAACATATGTTTAAGTGGCTAAGTTACAGTGTCTATAATGCAACCTCAATTCGATCAAAATCGTAGAGAGAAGATTAGAAAAATATGTAACAAAGTCTGGAGTGATGACTTCTTAGGGGTAGGAATTAAGGGTTACTTTTTCTTTTTTTGAGGTTTTCTACAGGTTTCTTATTTATCGCAATAAACATATACTGCCTTTGTAATCTTGAAAAAAGCAAGATCTTAAAATGATTGTATTTCTGACATGCAAGACCTCTCCCTTTCTTTGCCTGGGGGCTGAGCTGTACCAGGGGGTAGAACTATACCTTCCATTAGAAGGGCATTGTTGGTATCTGATTTTTAGTAGGAAAGAAGTAGGAGGAGCTGGCAGAAGAGAAAACCAGGGCTTCCCCCCTCCATGACCCAGGGATGCCGATCAGGTTTATGCCCCACTCCCTCGGGCTTGGCATCAAACACGCAGTATCAAAGGCGTGGCTCTTATTTCCTTCCTGCTTCCTTATTCTCCTCTCTTCTGCCCTTCTCTCTCTGTGTAGTTAGATGCAGCCCTGGGCAGCAGCAGCAAAGAACCTGAGAGCCACCACTGCTTAACGTTAACCAGTTGGAGACCCCTTAACATGTATTATCAGAATTAAGTGATGCTAGCCACCAGTTATCGTTGAGGTAACACTGCCTTGGGAGTTTGGGATAGAAATAAAGCAAGTAAGAGGTATAACTCCTTCCTGCTTGGAGGTTTCTATTCAGTCAGTTACTTTGAAGTTCTTGGATGTTTATATACATATGCCTTTCTCATCCTATTTCCCATCTTAACTTTCTGCCACAATTCTCAGCAATGCTTGACTCCAAGTATCCAAGAAAGCTTATTCCACCCAACAACAGTTGCCAAGCAGGTTGTGGCTTTCAGGCCTGCTCTTCGGGGACCAATTGAAAAATCAAAGGCTGCAACCCATCTTCCTCCACATGATTGCCTTTGCTAGGCTAGTGAAGGGGCGCATTTCACTTTATTAAAACTCTTCGGGTAATCTGACCATAATTTGGTCTGATCAGAGTGGTTATCTGATTTGCTGGGTTAAATAATGGGTCTTAATTGAGTCTGTGTTATTTGTAGAGCCAGGGCTGCCCTTGCCTTTGCTGCCCCCTCCTCCCTCCTTCTGTTTCCCAATTAACCTTCATTTCTCTTTCCTTGCAGAGTAAAGAAGTTGGCCAGCAGCTCCAAGATGATTTGATGAAGGTCCTGAATGAGCTCTACTCGGTAAATCAGATGGGTTGCTTGGCTCTTTAATAAGCAGAGGGAAGCAGCATTTGGCAGCTTGTGGCCATAGTCACGTCAGCAACAGCACTGAGCTGAGGTTGAGGACAGTGCATGGTCCCCACTGGGGATGACTTCACCCACCTCTTTTTTCACACTCTTATTTTCAAACTAAAAGGAGCCAAAAACTGCTTTCTCAAAATAAGATCCCTTTTCAGCTGTACAGGCTAACTCTGGCCTCATTTGGGAGTTGCCAGAGACCTGCTAAGGCCTCAGTCACCAGCACAGCTGACCCCCATTAGCAGCAAACCAGGGACCCCAAACCTAATGGCAGGGAACCTAGCCTGCATTGTCGCATGAATAATAATGTGCTCCGTTGGAAAGGATCTATTGTTCAAAATTTTGCATCAGTTCTCAGGTTGATCTACTGGTTTGAGACGAGAGCAGTTGCTTTAGAGGGAAGTACAGGGTCTTAAATGCCCCTAAGATAAGGGACCAGTTCAGGGAGAGAGCGCATTGCCTCGACTCCTGGGGTTTTATAAAGGTCAAACCTCAGTGAAAGGGCCAGGCTTTGGTTTGGAGCAAAAAACACGATCTGTTCTGAAATGACTGGCGTTTCAAGCATGTGATGCCTGTGGCTGATGTATGTTTCTTCGTGCACTGGGAGGTGGTCGTGGTGGTTTCTCCCCCAGCTGTGTTTCGTTAATTACAGTCAAAACACCCCCCCCCCCAAGGAAATTCCTGCTGCCCTACAGGGAGTATTTCGATTGTGCAGCTAAAGCCTTTCAGGGACCCTTCTCCAGCTGGGCTGTGCCAGGCCTTTGTGTCCTTCTCCAGGGTTGCCCTGTCCTATTTTGGAGGTGAAATTGATTTCCTGTGTTTACTTGCTTATCCATTGCATTTTTTCTTTCTTTCTTTCTTTCTTTTTTTTTTTTTAATTTAATTCACAGGAAGACAGGCAGTGGTGATATGCATCACAGGCATTTGGGATCAGAGAATTCCATGTTCTTGATCCAAAAGCCTAGGTGTGGCCACTTTTGTCATGGCAACTGTTAAGCAATAAATAGGGTAGAGTGGTCAACAGCTATGTCTCCAGTGACGTTCAGTTTGTTTGCAGTTTCTGCTCTGTGACTCTTCTGCTCTGAAGCCAAGTAGATAGATAGATGCTTCCCTTTGGTTAGCTCCCAAGTTTTCATTTCTTTCAAATGAAGTTAAGGCTTTTTAAAAATAGAAGCATGTTGATGTGAACCATTTTCAGATTGGATGAGTTTTCTGAACCCCCTGGTCTTTTAAATGCTTTACTTCTGCTCTTTAGTTTTAGAGCGTCATCTAGGCACCAAGAAGAGCTATGACTCCTTTCTCCTGGCAGATAATTCGCTAAGATAGAAAATGACACATGGAGTCATTATATGAATCCTTTTATTTTCCCGTAAGCATCTTGGGCCTCTGCTGTTGCTATTTCTGGAGAGGAGTAGGATGAATAATCAGTAAACCCCAAACCAACTCAGATCCAGTGGGCCACTTCTGCAGTGGGACTTCAGGCAGCAGCAGAAGAGTAGGTCCTAGGGGTTTGTTAGCTTTACTCAGAGTCCTACATCTCCTAATGTGCTGTGATTAAAAATAAGTAAATAGATAAATAAATAAACAAACAAACGTACATGCATGCATACATAATTGTCTTGGAATGAGAAAGAAAACCCTGGAACTTGCTGCTCTGATCTGAGGAGGGCTGAGCTGTCACCTCAGGCTGCAGTCTTCAGGCAGTCCAATGTGGCCAGGACTTCACGGGCCACTATCAGGCCACAATCAGTGCAGAGTGTAAAGTCTTCCCACTGGTGTGCAAACTGGGCACGGTGTCCCCTTCCATTAGGTGAATTGGTACCCACTCTTATCATCTGTCCAAGGCCAAAATAAAAATTTGAGATTTTCCTCTAGTAAGCAATGGGAAGAGGCAAAAAAAAAAAAAAAAAAAAAAAAAGTAGAAAACACTGGAAAGGCAGTGTTCCAGAGAAGGCAGAACAGTCTGGTGCAGTGATTCTCAAGCAGGGTGATTTTTTTATCTGAGAGGACACTTGAAAATGTCTGCAGACATTTTTGGTGGTCACAACTAGAGTAGAGGATGCTAGGGGCCAGGATGCAACTGAAATCTTATAATTCTCAGGACAGCCCCCAACAACAGAGGATTATCTGGACTAAAATGTCAGTAGTACCAAGATTGAAAAACTCTGGTCTAATGATTAGAATCTCTTGAATTGGACAACCTGGATTCTACCCAGTCTCCACCAGCTATGTGAGCTTGAGGAGATGGGTGCTCCTGGAATCTCCGTTTCCTGGGGGGTGGGGGTTTGGGGGAGTCATACTTCATGAAATATCACATCATAGTTAAGAGTCTGCTGAGTCTGCAGATTCTGTAGGCCATTAGGAAGTTCATAGAGTAGAATTATGAGTTGTTTCTTTTGGAAGGGGAGATAAGTGTAGGACTGGTCTTGAGTTAGGCACCATGGCATTAGGGTGACTGACTACCTCGGTTTGCCTAGGACTGAAGGCTTTCCTGGGACCTGAAACTTTCATTGCTGAACCTGGGAAAGTCCTGAGTAAGCCAGGATGATCGGTCATCCTGCACGGGACAGTGGTTTCATCAAGTAGGAACTGAGGACTATTGTATGCTGGCTTTGGGGAGATACTTGCTGTATATTGTCTCTCTGCCTCTCTCCCCCTCAAAGGAGTTAAGAGAACAAGGAAGAGCTTCTTATAAGGAGCTTCCCCCTATTTGATCTCTGGGAAGGAGCTCCCTGAGCAATAGAAGTTGCTTGTGGGCACGGGATAAAGGAAACCAAGAATGCAAGGAACCCACCATATTCAATGCTCTTCTTACCTGGTATCTGCCCTTCCTGCCCACAGATACCTCTTTTGGGGAGACTGATTACCTACAGATTGATAATTTAGGTACTTTTGAACCTTGATCCAAAGGGCAGGACCCAGGTGTTCCCAGATAAAGATGCCTTCGGACAAGAGGCCCAGACTCTCATCCTGAGTGGCCAGCTGCCCCTGTTACCCCCCTTTTTTTTCTGCCTGAAGGGCCTTTGATTTTCCTGCCTTGGCATTCTGTGCCGGGGGCCGCTTGCCGCAGCTGCTCTTCAGAGAGCAGTCCCAGTGAGCGTTCCCCTCCACGTGTTTTTTACCCCATAACGGGCTGGCTAGTTTGTAGGCCATGGCATAAGTGGTTTTCATTTTCTGACTGATGCATCAGGAATGCCTTTGAAGTCAGAGGACACTGCTTCCCAGAGAACTCCAGAATTCTCTGCCTCAGTTAGGCTCAGAGGCTGTATCTGGAAAAGCCCAGCAAGCTCCCACAGGAAGGAATGTACACGGGGGCACTGAAGCCACGTGGATTGGCTGAGTAGGAGAGTCAAGGAAGCCCTAGAATTGAGAAAGAAGAGGTGTTGGGACCCCGGAGCTGTTGTTGCCCTAGAGGTTTTATGCATCTGTCCTCCCCCTGAATATGTGTTCCCTTGAATTGGTGCAGCAGCTGTCTGCGGGACCACTTCAGACTGGAACTGAGCACCTGCTCCTTTGAAACAATGTCAGTTAATAGTCCCCCAACTCTGTTTGCCTGCTTGTCCCCTGCACTTGGCACTAGAGATACAAAAACATAGAAGAAATGTCCCTGAACTCGGGGCCTTTAGTTTTAATAGAATAGAAGAGACAGAAAAGTAAAGCTGTAAGTAAAATATGAAGTGGTGACTCTTCCCATGTCTACACAGGGTGGCGGCATGAAGTCAGGCTCCTTGGAGAGAGATTTGAATTGAATCTTAATTGCTGAGAGCTCTTTTATTGTTCTCTAAATGTCCCTTTTTTGTTGTACCCTGCTCTTGTCTCATGATGCAGGGTCTTTTCACTTCTCATTGATCTCTCTAGGGATATTATTGATGGATTATTTTTGAAGTTTTCTTCTTTCTATATACTTTCTGTTTCCTCTCAATTGCTTGTTTTGGTCTTGGTCTTTTACATGAGATATTTTCCTTAAATGTCTGGTAATCTTTAACTGCCTGCTTATATTTTAAAGTGAGACACTAAAAAGCTGTTTGGAAGTTCTGGGTCAACTGTGGTCTTTACTGGAGGGTAATCTGACGGGACTGTTTCCTTAGGGGAAGCCCTGATAGCAATATTTCTAGGTCTTTTATATTAGATGGGCAGATTCCCTAGATAAGTCTCTTTTGACCTCCTGCCTATGTCTAGGGGTTGAGTTGTGAAGAGGCCTGGCCATCTCAACATTCAGCATAGAATTGTCAGTTCATCCTCTTGTTTTTAAGGCCAGTACCCCTGTCCTCAGCTGAGCCTGGTGTCCTCGGTCCACAGATAGTCCCTAAGAAAATAAACCTCTAGTCTTCCACTACAGAGGGGAAGGGGATGGGATCTGGGAGTCTAACTGTTCTCAGGCACTCAATAGTTTCTCTTGTTTTTAGCTCCACCTTCATCCCACTGCCACCAGTTCCTCTGAGGGCTTCTGTGGTACAAGTCTGGTTTCTTCTTGGCTCTCCCGCCTTTTGGTTTAGGATTCAGTAGGTCAGTTACCACTTGCCTCCCTACTTTTCATCTTCTGCTTTCATTCTTCATGTTTTTCTCAGTTTATACCTAAAAAAATAATCAAGTAAAAACTCTTTTCTGTTGTTTTAGTGTGGCTTGGGGAGGCAGCAGAGCTAAAGGCATGAATTCAATATTTAGTTTTTTCAAAGTAAAGTGAATTCCTTTGTAGAACTGAGAATTTAGACTTCTGAGTTTTCCCCCTAGTTTGTATTTGCTTCACTGTATATTTCTCCAACTCCTATGTTGATTTCCCTATTTCTCCAATTGTTTTGACATCAGTTACTCAAGCTTCAGCCTCAGGTTACCTCAGCTTTCTCTTGAGTTGGAGGACACTAGTTATACTTCTGTATTTTCACAGAGGAGAGATTCAGTGTCACTGAGTCATTTGGGTGACCACACTGATTGTAAAACTATCACTGTGTACATGACATATTTCTTAACTATGGAGAAGAAAGGAAAACACAGAAGAGGAAGTGGTGCTTACCCTTGGGAATTTATAGTTTGTCAGACGAGACAGTGTTTTTACCCTTTTAAAAAGAGTTCTTTAGGGGAAAGGAACAATATAAATCGTTGATTTTTGTTACTTCATTTGTTGTCTTGTCAACACTGTTCTTTTGAGCCCTTTTGTTTTTTGCCTCTCATGTTCATTCACGGTGTTTCCTCTTCATTTATTATGCATCTTTATGAAATACAAAATCATTTTCTTAAAATCAACTCATTTTTACAACTGTTTACTCAGACTTTTTGAATCCCTTGGTCATATTCAGGTGAAAAGAGAAAAAGGAGCCTCCTGTCTTCCCTTCTTCAATCAGATAATAGATAACTTTTTCTTGCTTCTTAGTCCACCTAGAAACCTGGAAGACTCTTTGAAGATTTTTTTTTTAATGCTGTTGGCTGTTAAATATTCTTCTCCCATGTAGAGAATATACAGAGTAGATCTTATACTTATGAGAAATGATGTCAGGTTCTGAATAAGGTGAAGCTGATTTAAAGCATTCTGCAGCTAAAATGAGAAATTATTGAAACTCTAAAGTCCTTTGATCTTGTCAATGTCCCACTATTCTCTGCTCCTTCCTCCACTTCCCACTCAGGGATGAATGTACCCACAAAATCCCTCTAACCCAGGATTCCTCAACCCTGGCACCATGGACATTTGAGGCCAGATCATTGTTGTGACAATAAAAATGTCTCCAGCATTGGTCTCTGGGGGCCAAATTAGCCCCCAGTTTAGACTGCTGCTCTCACTCAAGTCCATAAATGAAACCGGATTCTCTTTTTAAGCCTCTAGTGACTAAATTTAGCCTTTCCTCCCAACTAATCCAGCCCTGGTCCTGTGCAGAGGAGAGACATCGGTGTTTAGTGGCCAAGCATGTGGACTTTGTCTTCTGACAAACCTGGGTTTGAATCCTGATTCTGATTCATTTACTAGCTGTGTGACCTTGGGCTTGATAGTTCACCTCTTTGAGCCTCAGTTTCCTCATCTTTAAAAGTGGAAATAATGACATGTCTTTCATAGACTTGTCGTGAAGATTAAAAGAGGTGACGTACATCAGGTCCCTGACACCCAGCATGTCTTCAGTGGTAGAGATTATTGTTCGTATCACGCCCTTGCTCTCCTCTGTTCAGTCCCCCTTCCCCCTACGGACATACACCCCAGCTCCTGCACTCTCTAATTCTCCCCTGTGGCATCAGAACGCCAGCACTCTCGACCTTCGGCCTGAGTGGCTTGTTGATCAGACATTTCTAACTTCCAGTTAGAGCAGAGGCTCCCTGTGTGGAAGCAAGCCCTCCAGCAGGCAGAAGCAGTCTGTTTGGGAGGAAACAAACGCAAGTTCCAGGCTTCTAGCCTCCTCGGTAAGAAAAGGGACTAGACTCCCAGACAGTTGCTTTGATGGAAAATTGTATCCTCTCCTTCCTTCCTGTGGCAACGCCAGTTTCACTTGATGTGGATTTTATTCCTTCTCAGACCCTTACCTGAATTTTTCCGCAGGTTACATACAATCTCCATAGGGTTGGTGTCTAGGTCGCAGGATGGCCATCAGGAGGAAGTGAGACAATGCGTGGGTAGCACTGGGCACAAAGCCAGGGTGTACTGCGTGCTCAGTGAATGGTACTTTGTCCCCCACCCCGAGGCAGCTGCTGTGAGAGAGGGTGTTTGATCCGGATAAAGCAGACCAGACAGAACCCCCCGGATGGGAGGCCAGTAGAAACGTTTTGGAGCTGTTCCTCTTCCCCATTTTATATCTGAAAGTCTCAAAAGCATATGCTGCTCTGTGTGCTCTGCCGACCTCCTGAGGGTCCCAACCATCCCAGGAAGGCTTTGCTTTTGGGATCTGGGTGGTGGTACTTCCTATCATGGTATTGTGAGATGACTGAAGTGGTAGAAATCGCTTGGTCAATGTAAAAGAGAAGTGCTTACAAATGTTAATAAATAGAAGTACATTGTACATCGTAGAAGACATGAAATCATTTTAGTAATATGACATGTTGGCTCAGTTCAAATACTGCTTTCCTGGGCTTTGGAGTGGTCTTTCATATAGAAAGTTTGCTGAACCAAACATGTATGAGTTTTGCCCTTAAGGGTATGAGGATGTGGCTTTATGGGGGAGAGGTCCAGCTGAGTCTGTTAGTCTGTAAAGCAGAGAACTGACCCCATTGGCTTGACCTCTGGGGGTGGGGGCGGGGGGTGTCTTGCAGGTCATGAAGACATATCACATGTACAATGCCGACAGCATCAGTGCTCAGAGCAAGCTAAAGGAGGCGGAGAAGCAGGAGGAGAAGCAAATTGGAAAATCCGTGAAGCAGGAGGACCGGCAGACCCCACGCTCCCCTGACTCCACTTCCAATGTCCGCATTGAGGAGAAGCATGTCCGGAGGAGCTCAGTGAAGAAGATTGAGAAGATGAAGGAAAAGGTGAGGACGCTCTGGCAACTGTCGGGGCTGGGGAGGAACACTCCGGAAGTCAGAACTGCTGGGAATTTCCCAGTAGGCGCTATGGAGAGCGGAACAAGGAAGCTCTGGGTTCCTTAGGTGCCTAGTGACCTTACTACCTGCCCCAGAAGAAATCCTAGGTATTGGGAAAACTTGGGCATGTGGGCTCCAAGTTTTTGACCTGTAGCAGATAAACAGGAAATAGTAGTCACCTTTCCCAAGCCAGGGACAGGGGATAGGGTTTGGCTTCAGATGTCAGGTGTTCAGAGGCAGATAGAGTGACGTCTCCTTCAGGGCGGTGGTGTAAGGATAGAGAATGGAATTTGCACGTAGAACCAAAGTGGGACACGCATCTAAAGTAGGGAGCCTCATTAACCTTTCCTGGGTTGATCTACATTGTGCCCTTGAATCTCATTAAACAGAATTAGAACCCAATTTAAGGCAGACGCGCAGAGGGAGTAGCAGCACAGTTGTGGTTCTCAAATGAACTGTACTTTCATCTTTTAGAGAACAGTCTCCCCTTAAAAAAAGAAAAGTAAAACTGAACTTGTGTTCTGTTTTCAGCGCCAAGCCAAGTACACGGAGAATAAGCTGAAGGCCATTAAAGCCCGGAATGAGTACTTACTGGCTTTAGAGGCAACCAATGCGTCTGTCTTCAAGTACTACATCCATGACCTGTCCGACCTTATTGATGTAAGTGCTTAAAGTCAGGGGCACAAAGATCTGGTTTTGAAGATCTGGTCAAGGGTCCCCTAGTTCTGATGCTCAGGCATCTTGGAGCGTTTTGAGAACGGTTATGAAGATGGTGGCCTTGACCTCTCGGGGGCTTGCCATGTACTACACAGATTTCTGTCTCCCTTCAGCTAGGGCTCTTTGATTCAGTAGGTTTCAGCTTCTTAAAGCCCTGGGAGTCATCGCCTCCCTGGGGAAGTGGAGCCCTGATCTCTGTTCGGGTACCACTTTGTTCTCTCTGCTTGTTGATGCCAATCTGAACATTGTCCTTCAGGGGAGGTCAGAGCCCTGGATAGGATCCTTTCTCCCCTGAGAAACAGCTCCTCACTGTTGGGAGAGAGGACTTGTTCTCAGCATGACGAAGACAATCACTTCTTTCTCATGCTCAGTTTCTGTTATTTGTCTCTCATTTGGTAAAAAAATCCAACTGTGCGGTCCGCCACACTTCTGCTGCAGGTTTGTGCTTTTCTGTTTCTTTTGCCCCCAGGGCAGCTTCCCTTCCCCTTTAAGCAAAACCCTGACCTCAGGGGACAAGAGGGGCTACTGCTAGTCACTCACAATCCACAGCCCCTTGTGAGTAGGTGTTTTGAAATCACATAAGCCAAGATTTTTTCCCCTTCTTTGTGCCTTTCAGTACTGTTTTAATTGAAATGTAATTTACAAACAATGACTGAATTTAAGTGTTAAATTGCAAGGATTGTGCTGAATCCTCCATCCTTGTAACCTACATCTTTGTCAAGATTTAGAATATTTCCATCACCTCAGAAAGTTCCTCTTTCTCTTCCCAGTCAGTCCCCCACCCTGAGGCAACCACTCTCCTGATTTCTTTCACCATGAATTGGTTTTGCCTGTTGTAGAATTTCACAAAGATGGGATTTGTATGTAGTGTATACTTTTTGATGTCTGGCTTCTTTTGCCCGGCGTGATGTTTTTGAGCTTCATTCATGTTACTTCATGTGTCGGTAGTTTCTTCCTTTTTCTGGTTGATCTGTTGTTGTAAAAATGGCCAAAAGGATGCTTTGGCAGTGAACCAACAGCTAGAGCAGGGGTGAGTGGGGAGCCTGGGTACCTTGGCATTCTGAGCTCCGCAGCGTCCAGAACTTGCTCCAAGACTTGGGATGAATCTTGTTCCAGTCCTTCGCCATCTGTGTTATATACGCCATTCTGCCTCCTTCCTGGTGGTGCTGAAGCTCAGTGTGTGCTAAGGATAAGTGAGAGAAGGGATGTTTGTCGATGCCAGTCCATAGCTAGTCAAGGACTAGCCCTTGACTTCTTTTTATATAATATCGTATAAGATTTAAACTCAGGCTGAAGGAATCCATGTGAGTCATCTGACACACACCAGGAAAACCTTGACTTCAGGCCAAGAGGACATTCTGAAGGGACTTTAGATACAGTCTAAGAACCATTGGCTCTTTGGAATATGGCTCTCCCCACCCTCCTGGATGAATGAAGAACAGGGCATTGTCCTCACGCATAGCTGGAATGGTGTGGGTGCTGTGTACACGGGTAAAGACTGTGACACCATGTGCACCCAAGTCAGACATGCAGGAGCTCAGCTTTCTCCATGGGAAATTTTAAGGGCAATTCTTTCCCCCTTCTGTATGGACTTGAAGTGGGTGTTGAGAAATATCCATATTTCTTTTCTAGGCCTCCTCTAGAGTCTCAGGGTGAGGATATCAGCTGGTAAAGGGTTAATGAGCTGTCAACTCAACTCATCACACACCTGGATGGGCTATCATTAAATTCTTATAAAAATTTTATTTCCCCTGAGAGAGTTTTCATCAAACATTTATATAACCCAGAAATGGCCAGGGGAGGCCAGCATGGCCACAGAACTCATCGGAAGCCGTGGAAAAACATACTTTGTCTCCATTGTGAGCAGAATAATGCGCTGCCTCTTCTCACTGAGATTCTACTGGGAACCAGGATGAAATATTCAAATCTTGTTTACCTAACCTTGCGAGAAATTGCTTCTTTGCTGAAACCTCCGTTTCTGGCTGTTAGCCTTTCAGGTATGCGGGTAGCCAAGGCTCTGGAAAACCTATTCCGAATCTCCCTGGTTGGCTGGAGGCATAGAGGAGCCAGAGGGCACGTTGTGAGTCAGACCCCCACGCACTGGCACAGAGGAGCTATAGAGCAATTGTATAATAGAGACAGTGGACTGGGCTGAAAAAGCTCCGTGTCTTCCACAGGCCATCCAGAGTGAGCAAAACAAAAGGCTTCAGTCGCCACATCTGCCCACTTGACTTGGATCAGTATTCAACCTAAGTGGATTATTTCCTGAGACGCTAGAATCTGGCATCAATCAATCCACTGATGTTTATTAAATGCCTACTATGAGCAAGGTCTAATGGTGAGGGAATGCAAAGAAGGGATAAGACGCTGGCCACACCCCCTGTGTGAAGCTTGCCTTCTGGTTGGAGTGATTTGACGTGGCGAGTCACGGAATGAGGGAGTGTGTACTATGTCACGTGAGGGCTGCAAATGAATGTCATCCTGAGTGGAGGCCAAGGTCAATATATGCCAGGGTCGTGGGCCTGGCTGGCTTCCCAAAGGCTGGGGATTTTCCCTGGATCTTGAAGACTGGGTCCAATTCCAGCAGGTGAGAGGAGTGAGAAACATTTCAGGCAGAGAGGAGGGTGGGAGCTGAAAGTCCGGGGACTAGGGGATATTGACAATTGGTGTTTGTTAAGTGTCTGCACGGTGCCAGGTGTATGTAAGTATATATCCAGCTGACAACAACCTGTGAGGCTGGTGTTATCCCCATCTGGGGCTCAGAGAGGGTAAGTCGCTTGCTCGCAGTCATACAGCTGATTTGGGAACTGCTGTTTTCTAATGCGTGACCCTAAACAAAGAGGATGTCATTGGATTCCAGCAGAAGAAAGAAAACAGAGGGAGATGATGTTAGATGGTCAGACTGAAGACAGATTACTCTTTGTTCTGACTGTTGACCTTGCTTAATTTCACTGAGCCTCAGCTTTCTAGCCGAGAAAATTAAAACAATACCAGCCTCTGGGGTGGGATGGGACATATAGCTCAGTGGTAAGTGCTTGTTTAGCATGCATGAGGTCCTGGGTTCAATCCCAGGTACCACCATCAATAAATAAACAAATAGCCTAATTATTTCCCCCCAAATAAATCAAATAATAAAATAATACCAATCTCACTGCAGTTACTATGTAGATTAAAATGTAACATGTACGTAAAGCACTCAGCACACTGGCATATAGTAAGCACGCTTAGTAAAGAGAAGCATTTTGAAATTTCCCAACTGAGGAAGGTGGAAGTTGCTTTAGAAAAAAATGAGAGCTATCATAAGTTCTTCAGCAGGGGAGTAGGCATAAAAAAGCCATATTTTAGGACAGTGAAGCAGACAGCACTGTAAGATGATGGGTATGAATTAGGGTAGAGGTGGTGAAAATGGAAAGGAAAGGGGAGTTACCAAAAATATGTAAAGGTTATGAAGCCTGCCTCCCGCTAATTCTCTTCTGCGCTGAAAAGCTCCCCACCACCCGCCCCATCCCTGCACTTACTCAGCTCTGCAGGCAGCATTACTTCTGTTCATTAGACTTACAGGCATGCAGTTCATCATCAAGGTCTACATAGAGCTAGTTAGGAAGGTTGATAGGTTCAAGGGCAACTTGGCAAGACCAGCAGTACCTCCTGGAGGAGGAGGAGCCCCTGCACGTGCAGCCTCTAATCAGCGGCTTTTGTCTAGCTTTCATTTGCTCTTCCCTCTCAACTGAATTTAATGTCTTTCCATCCTCCGCCTCTAGTTAAGCTGTAACTGCTGTTCTTCCGCTGCAGCCGGGCACCTGCCAGAGCCGTTGGCACTGAGTCCGGAGCCCAGCCCCACAGGCGCTGTGTCCCAGAGCTTCCTGTTAGATGCTGGGAGGAGGAGACACATCACGTGCTTTTTCCTCCCCAATGGCGGCTGCTCCCAATGTGATCATGCAGATGGGGAAAGGCTGGGGGGAGAGCTAATTTGATGTCTGCATATGGAATGAAATGACAGTCAGGCAGATGGCCTTACTCTATCCATGGATTCTTCTCTGATGTTTCTTCTCAAGTTCTGGATCTCAAAGCTGCTCAAGCAATAGAAAAGATAATGGATGACCAAGGAATTTGGATCTCTGGGTGTTTGGGAGAGGGATGGGGGAGTATTGTCACAGAGTTACAGAACGCCACTGCTGAAGAGGGCCCCAGGGATTATATTTAGTTCCAAGTATTCTCAGACCTTTTCTCTAGCAGAAGAATTCTTTCTTCAAATCAGGCTTTACATAGAATCCCAATATATTAAATAGAAAAAAAGAGCAGAGCTGGTTTGGTTGAGGCAAGGATAGGAGGCTTCAAGTCCTGCAGGTTGGGCTGCCCTGGAACCCCGGTCTCAAGGGCAGCCTGAGCCGTGGCACAAAACCTTCGAGCTCTGGCCACTGAACTGGCCAAATCTGTTCATTCTACAATCGAGGAAACGGGGTCAGGGAGGGGCAGTGGCTTTTCCAAAGTTGCCTGGCTTCCCGTCCGGTGCTTTTTTTTCTACTGTTGCCTCTTTCGGACCTTTTTTTTTTTTTCCACTCTGCTTTAGAAAATCAGAATCCTTTAAATGGACTGAATTTTCCCAGTAATATTTATGTTTAGAAATGTTGGATCTTATAAATGCCGTTTCTGTCGGGTGAGAGTTTTGGTGCAGAAATCCTAGTCTAGCTAAGGCCTGTCTAGAGTGTTGAAATTTGCCGGTGGGACGTTGATGATGGACAGAGTCAGCCCCCCATTCTCTTCTTCCCTCACCTAGAGTTCTGAGTTTGTGTAAATTCACTGCGCTTGTAATACTTCTGATTTCTGGACCCTGAACCCCGAAATGGCCTGGTGTGGTTGGTATGCGGTGACTAAACCACAGTAACCCTGGAGGAGTGGCAGGCTATATTTTTATTGTTGAATTTTGTTATAATGGTATCCCCAGAGGAACCTGAAAATAGAAAAAGACTCCCTTTAACTCTCAACTCTTTCATACTTACTGAATAACATGATTAAATAATTTTGTTTTGTCCCAATGAGTCCTTTTCCTTCTCACCACCTCACAGTCCTCTAAGGAGTCCTCCACCTTGAACTAGGAGTCAAGAACTGAGAAATATCACCCAGATCTTGGAGGTCAGAAGGTCAGCCTCCTTCGGCTGCACAGCTAGTCTCATTGGCGCCGTCAGATCTGCCCTGGGGACCACCCTCCCTCTCCCCGAGCCCTGTGGCTCTCCTCGGTTTGCTCACGTGCCTTCTCCGTTCCACAGCAGTGTTGTGATTTAGGCTACCATGCCAGCCTGAACCGGGCACTTCGCACCTTCCTCTCGGCTGAGTTGAATCTGGAGCAGTCAAAGCATGAGGGTCTGGATGCCATCGAGAACGCTGTAGAAAACCTGGACGCCACGAGTGACAAGCAGCGCCTCATGGAGATGTACAACAATGTCTTCTGTCCACCTATGAAGTTTGAGTTCCAGCCCCACATGGGGGACATGGTGAGGCCCTCTTCCCAGCCCCTCCTCCCCAAGGGCCTTGAGCTCACTCTTGCCTAGACTGGCTGCACTATAAGGCCATGTTATTCTGGGGAGGGCGAGGCCTGGGGCTGGCTTGCTGTCAGGCGGGCGAAGCCCATTCCACCTGTTCAGCAAACAGCCCCTGGGTGCCTGCTGGCCACTAGACTCCACCGTAGACATTGGGGATTAGAGCCCTCAGGGAGCTTACAGTCGGCTGAGTTGAAAGCCAGAAATATGCATAGGGAGAGGCACCCAAAGGGACCAGCAGGATCAAAGGAGGTGAAAAACAGCCAGTGTGTTCTAGAAACTAACAGTTCAGTAAGGTGAAAGGGAAAGAGTGGGGTGGAGGCCTCCAAGTGGTGAGGCTGGGAGAAGTGAGAGCTGAGATGGGGCCAGATCCTAAAGGCTTTTGATGGCGAGGGAGGGCTAAGCAAGGTGATGGTGTTCTCTTTTGTCCTTGAAGGAGACAAGGACAAAAGAGACTTATTCTCTTAGGTTTAGAAGATAATGATAAAAGGTGTAATTTTGCTTGGGTATTGAACAAAAAAGGGTGTGTATTTACAGAAAGGACAGGAGCTAAGATGTCATCCCTGAGAAGACCTGAGGCTGGCTGTCCGGGCAGGGGTGCATGAACATGGGGACCCTGCCCCCCCTCCTGGGACTTTTCTCCTCTGATGACTAAAACAAGAAGGGCCTAAATAAACTGAAGGAAGAGGAGCAAGAAGCTCTTTGGTTTTCATTACTCTGGTTCCTCTTCTGGTGGTTGTGCACACAGATCAAAGAAAATCTTATTCCTGGGGTAGGAGCCACCATTTGACCTATGGGTTAAATTAAAAGGAGGTTGTATTGGCTTACATAATAGCAGAGCTCAGGGTAGATCTCCAGGTATGGCTGGATTTAGGAATGGGAATTTTATCAAGACTGATTTTTCTCTCTTTGCTCCATATCCTATATGTTGGCTCTGTTCTCAGATAGACTTTCTTTTTTTTTCTTTAAATTTTTTTTTCAGATAGGCATTTTTAAATTTGTGTGTGTGTGTTTTTTTGTTTTTTTGTTTGTTTCTTAATAGAGATACTGGGGATTTGAACCCAGGACCTTGTGCATGCTAAGCATGCACTGTACCGCTCAGCTCTAGCCACCCCCTGCTCAAATAAGCTTTCATCCCACAGGGGCAAGGTGACTGTATTTCCAGGCCTAACTCCTTGTAGATTAAAGTTCAGCAGAAAGAGTATCTGCTTTCCTCCTAGAAGCCCTCACGAAAGTCTCACTGTGTCTCCTTGGTTCTGATTGGGTGATGTGCTTATCCCTGAGCCAATGCCAAAGTCACACACTGCATCCCTGAGTTGGGGAGAGCCCCATCCAAAGCACATGGTCTGAGTTGTGGAACGAAAGGTTCCCCCAGGGGACAGTCAGATCAAAGTTACCAAAAGAAGGAGGAGTGAATGCTGGGTGACAGAACAACAACAGTGTCCTCTCAACAAGGGAATGGTTCTTCCATTAAGATTAGCATCCAGATGCTTTTTAGAAAACCCTACTCCAGAGTGACAACTGTTGCAGTGTAACCAGCAGATCTGCTGTCATCAGTAGGCCCTAATGGAGAGTGAGACATTTCTATCCCAAAGACAAAAATGTGGAGCTGATTTCTTTCCTCTCCTTCCTTGGGCAAACCAAGCCATTTACAGTTTGTTCCCATTGCTGTGGCTCAGGAAATGTCAGTGTCTGAACAGATGGGGATGTGAGATGGCAGCATGGGCCATTAGAAGAGCTGGGAGGAGTGTCGCCAAGCCCCAGGAAGCCCCATTCCTCACCTGCCCTGGCTTCTGGTCAAACTCGTCTTCCAAGCCCCTTTTCCAGCTGCCACTAAGATTCCTTCCCAGGAAGCAGTGGAACTGGGGGGCCAGCTGAGTGGAGCGATGCATTTTCTGGTGTTGACTGAGTTGCCTTCTAAGCTAAGCAGCTTGTCTCCATAAAGCGGGATTCCAAATGAAGGGTGTTCAGGCCTCGTCCTAGCCCTGTCAGAACCTCATTTCCATACTGCAGAGCACAGCTGGAGTGCATTACCTTGCACCCCGGTGAGGACCACTGCCAAAGCATGCACCAGCAGCCCTGTTGCTTCTTAAAGGAACAGGCACGGAAGTGGTTTTCCTTCCATGATCCCTCCTGGTTGGGTCAAAGTTCCTTTAAAAATCAATAGTCCCCTCTTCTACCTAGGCCCTCCCTCTGTGCAGTACAGCTGATCAGCGGCTGAGCCAGGCAGGGGCCAGGGCCAGTCCTTGTTCTTGCAGAGGTTTTGCATTTCAGCCTAGCCTTCATGTGAGTGGAAAATAAAAAGAGATGAGAGGCTGAGTCTTTCTTGGTCCCTGCAGCCTTCTCTCCCCGTCAGTGAGGGCTGTCTGTAGGCTGTGGAGGCAACAAGAGGGAGCTGCCTGGAAGTCCTTGAACTTGGGCCAAAGTTCAGGTGGCATTTTGACCGGAAGCCCTGAAATTGGCCAAGGCCCACACTGATTGGCGTTCTGGGGCCTCAGCACATGAATTGATGCCAAGCACTCTCAGATGCACTAGGGGGAGGTGCTTGGCTCTACTCTTGGTGCCCCCCAGAGGCTCGTGGGGCTCTGGATGCCTGACCGGTGACATCAGGCAGCCAGAGAGTTTCACTCTTGGCTCTAACCCATCCTGGCCACCGAGCTCTCTCCATTGTGTCTGCTGATCCAAGAGCCAGAATGAAGTCAGCTCTCTTCAGATCTGAGA
Organism: Camelus bactrianus; assembly: GCF_048773025.1. Taxonomy (NCBI): domain Eukaryota; kingdom Metazoa; phylum Chordata; class Mammalia; order Artiodactyla; family Camelidae; genus Camelus; species Camelus bactrianus. Next base: position 30,457,561 of record NC_133561.1, on the reverse strand, counting down.
GCTGGCTCAGGCCAGTCTCTCAGCTGGGGGAGGAGGTCAAGTCGGTTGAGAGCTTAAAAGCCAATGGAGGAAAAGGTCAAGTCCCAGCTCCCTCCATTTGAAGAGAGGTTTTTGTCTTTTCAAGCAAGAGAATGGTCTGTGGGCCTGTGAATGTGCCCACTCGTTGCTGGGGAAGATGGAGGCCGGTTCTATCCAGATGTCTCTCCGCGGATGGGAGGCTAAAGGACACAAGGTGGCAAGGTGACAGGAGCTACCTCTACGTGGTCCTGCGTCCCAATCTGCCAGCCTTCTGTTCCTCATCTGTCATCCTGGGAACTGGGGGTGACCTCATGCCTATGCCATAGCCATGGCCCCATCAGGAGACAGTGGCTCAGCCATCCCTTCCCACAGGGGGATGCTTATTGACAGTGATCCTTGGGAGAAGGGCAGACTTCTCTCCCACACAGATCTGGAGAAGTCCTGGAGTCAAATGATAGCTTTTTGAAAATGCCAAGTTCCACAAGACTGGTTGCCCTCTGGGGCCCTGTAGCGCAGCCTGTGGACCTGTTCCTGGCTTCACGTGTTCTTTCATTGAGTCAGAGCTCTCATGCATGGCTCAGATTTATAAACACATGCTGGCTGCCAACAGCAGCAAGTTAGCCTCCTGACCCACTTCTCTCCTGCTTTCACTCTGGTGTACGGCAGGGAATGAAGGAGGGGCCAGAGAGGTAGCCACTTGGACCTTTGGCAGGAAATCCTCACTGTGCCAAAGCATCGTGTATCTGAAGTCAGGGCTCCCTAAGGCACTCTCTGCCCTAACTCTGGCTTCCTTGGAGCCACGAGCCCTTTATAGACCTGCTGCCCGCCAAGCACCAGGCTGCAGATGGGCTCCAAAGAGAGACCCAGTCTTTCCAGACAGGTCTCATTCCTCATTCCTTTCTTGTGCTATTTGGTCCTGGGAGAGGTCTACACACTTTGGCTTTGGATTTGGTTTTAACATGGAAATTGTGAGCTTTACAGCTTGACTATGAGTAGTTTTAGTCACTGTAATGGGACTCTGGAACTGACAAAAGAACTGTGTCCTCTTCCTGACCTGGTGTTGCTTTCTTTGGGCAGGCTTCCCAGCTCTGCGCCCAGCAGCCCGTCCAGAGTGAGCTGGTACAGAGATGCCAGCAACTGCAGTCTCGCTTATCCACCCTGAAGATAGAGAATGAAGAGGTGAGTTTCCCGTTCGGGAGACTCAGAGCCGCCCTCTGAGTTTCCCTGTCGAACCTCTTGCTGCTGCCCGTCGGGGAGCAGGTGGAAGGAGCATGCAGAGAATGTCCGGGCGTCCGCAAACATTTCCTCACCAAATGTAGGCTTGGATTTTCCCCTTCTGCTACATCCTGCCCTTGAACTCCAGGAAGTTGCTCTTGCATTGCCAAAGGTTGGGCTCTATTTTGAGCTTTTGCAAAATGCTTTTTTCTCCCCCTTTACACATTTAATCAAAATGGCACTTGGCAGCTGTATGAACAATATTGTGTCTCTGAAACCACCCCCTCATGCCTGGTTTTTTCCAGCATTTTCAAATAAACAGAGGCCTTTGACTTTAACACTTCAAACATCTCCATCCTCTTAGAAAAGGGTGACTTTCTTCTGGGCCCAGAGAATTTGCTTTCAACAACCAGTTCAAAAAGGCAGTGTGATTGATTATCAGCTTCTTTCTTTTGAGCTCACGTGACTTCTTACCTGGCATCTCAGTAAGTCTTAACTTTTCCCAGTAAGATCACAAAAGCCTGGGGATAGGCCACATAGTTTGCAAATGGGGAGACGAGTTCATTGATTTGTTGAAGGTCATGAAACAGAGCCTGGGGTGTTGTGCGCCCAGGCCCATCATACATTTTGAACTAGCTCTTTCTACGGTGGGGTTGGTTTGGATTTGTTTTATTCTCTCTCCCCTAGCACTTCCAGTGTAGCCAAGAACTAATATTAAATTTTAAAAGTAAACATTAAATAGGCTTTAAAAGTTAAGCATGTAGCATGAAGCGGGTGGTGGGTTTTAGGTCCTCCCCGGAGAGAGTAGGACTCTACCGCAGAGTCCATGTGATGTTCATCGATCCCTGAGCACCGTTCCCTGGGAAACAAAGCTGCACCCTCCCTCCCTCCTCAGCGCACTTTGATCCCACTTCTCAAAGCTTCTCTATCACCTGCTGTGTTGCAGTCTACCCCTCATACATTATGTCGACTCCTACTTATCATGGCAGGTAAAGAAGACAATGGAGGCCACTCTGCAGACCATCCAGGACATTGTGACCGTCGAGGATTTTGACGTGTCTGACTGCTTCCAGTACAGCAACTCTATGGAGTCCGTCAAGTCCACCGTCTCAGAAACCTTCATGAGCAAACCCAGCATCGCCAAGAGGAGAGCCAACCAGCAAGAGACAGAGCAGTTCTATTTCACGGTGAGGGGGCTCAGCCTGGTGGCCTTTCAAGGTCATTTTTAGGCACTGTAGCACACAAGGGCAGTTTGGATCCCAGGGTCTTTGTCAAGTGTCTGCAGGGCAGTCTTTGACTATCTTGATTTGGATCTGGGCATATTCGGAGATTGTCCCTACACTTAAAAGGCACAAATATCTACAAATATCTACAAGTTGTATGTCTAACAGGGACCCCCCAGAGAAAGGATGCCCCAAAGTACACTGCCAGGAATATTTTCTGTTTTAAAACTTTTTTAACCAGCCTGGTAGGCTCTTGTTTGAAACTTTCCTTCTCAGCACTAGGAGTTACTGGGAATTAAATTGAAATATCTTGGCTAACACATATCTTGTTTTTAAAGTCTATAGTCTTTTCTAGGTGATATGATCACATTATTTTATAATTTATGGCAATAGGAAATTATTTTTTATAATTATTGCTAAAATTCAAAGGAAGAGGTAATGTGCAGCATTGTTGATTTGCAGAGAATTCCTAAACATTGTATTTTGTTGTTCATGCATCTCCCCAGTCTTCTTTTAGACAAATGGACCCAGTTTTTTTTTTAAGCAGTGTTAACAGTCCTATGAAAGGTTGCTGGCTTATCTTTGGTGCTACTTTTTAATAATTAAGTTGTTTTGAATTTGCCAAGTAGGATTTATTGCCTGAACTAAAATTTATTTCCTAATCTTCTGACAACTGAGAAAGGAGAAATTAAGTTTGCAGATGTGAGATGAAATATAGCCAGTGAATATGCATACTGATTCTGAATGAGAGGAATTAACTTGTGTTTGAGTCAAGAAACATAGTTTGCATGTAGTAAATTGAATTTTTCCTCTAACCAGAACCATTTGCTTAATTCTTCTTTGAACACTGCCCCTTCTCTGTTAAGAACACTAGTGATTTGCTATCTCTTTTAAAGAAGAAATCTTTTTTCACTTAGTTAAGCTCGGAATTCTTCAGATTTTTTTTTTTTTTTTTGAATCCTGGAGAGGACTGTTGAAAGTGAGTGATTTAGCAGTATTATTCTTTTAAAATAACTTTAAAAAAATTATCTTGTTTTTTTATTTTGGGGGGTGGGGGTGGAGAGAGGTAATTAGGTTTATGTCTTCATTTTTAGAGGAGGTACTGGGGATTGAACCCAGGACCTTGTGCATGCTAAGCATGTGCTCTACCACTGAGCTATACCCTCCTCCAACTTTTTTTTGTTATACAAAGTAAAACGTGCTTATTACATGAAATGTGAAGCAAAAAAGAAGAAAATAAAAATCATCCATAGTCCCAATACCTAGAGATAATAGTGTTAGAATATTCCCTTCTAGGCTTTTTTCCTCTGCGTACACATGTATGCGAGCATGTGTTTATAATTTTATTACAAAAAACGAGATAATGCTGTGCCTGTTGTTTTATAATCTGCTGCTTTCATTTAACAAATGATTAATATTTTTCTAAGTCATTTAATTATAACATTTAAAAATGAATTTATGAATAAAATACTAAAATCTACAAAGAGAAAGAATGAAATGACATTTTGGCTCATTCACTCATTTTTGTGAAATATATATAGCACATTGTTTTGCAGTTAGTGCTCAAAAATGCTGCAAATGTATCACCACTATTAATTTATTCATTGGTCATTATTAAATTGTTCATTGATCATTTATTAAGGCTCTTCTATGTGCCAGACACTGTGCTATAAGCTGGGAAAGCTGAGAATATAAAATGAAGAGGGGACTGATGGGATTAGGCATATGAAAGGAAAACTTTCTTTTCTACTGCCTGTATTTCTAAACAATTACAATAGGTTGATTTTTGTAATTAAGAAAATAAATGTAAAGAACTTTAAGTGCACACACGTGCTCACGCATGAATGGCAACCAGGATGAGTTGAGTTAGGGCCACATCACACACAAGTGACTTTTGTACTGATCAGGCAGTGAATCGAGAGGAGACAGGCATTCCTTGGGGCAGGAGCAGCATGTGTAAAAGCATAAAGGAATGAAAAACCGGGGATAGACGCTAAGAAAAACTTCTTGTGTATAATGAGGACTGTGCAACTCCCCAAGCTTCTTTATCTCTGGAGGTTGTTGAATACTCTAGAGGCTTTTAATAATAGGATTGTCTGGCTGGTCTGTCTGGACTGCTTAGATACAACCCTACTTAAATGACCCAATCTTGTTACACGGCAGAAGATTTCCATTTTTTTCATTAAATAAGAACAGGCATTAAAATCTGTATTTAAGACTGTCAGAAATTACTTTGTGGCTTCAAATGAAGCTCTAACATTTGTATTAAAAATTGACCTTTAGTAAGAGCAGGAATGACCATAATCAAAGGGGTCACCTCTTAAATCTCACCCACCCTGTCACCTCTGTCTGAGTGCATTGATGTCCTGTAACTCATTTCCTGTCTTTTGTGGCCCTAGTGCTACTTATCAAAATTGTGTGCAAATTCCCTTGGCTAACAGGAACGTTTTTTTGTTGGGGCCTGTCCAGTAACAGATTTGCAAGAGAGTTCATCATTTTTGTGATTAGTGTTTGGAATGCGTCAGATAATTCAGTTCATGATAAAAGGAAAGAACTCTTTTGGGGTGGCGAAATGAACATTCAGGAAAAGGGTGCGTGCTAACCAGGATGGCAGCCTGCGCCGGCTGAAGCCCACAAAGCCAACAGGGCTGCAGGTGTGCTTTTCTTAGTCTTTGGCCTCCACAAACACTGGCCGTGTGTTTCCCTGTGCCCTTCAAAGACGTCAGAGTAGCAAGTCCTAGAAGTTCCCTTCTTTTGGAAGGTTGGGAAGAGCTCCCTTGTCATGACTTTGACTCCTAGTAGTGTGTTGAGTGACCCAGAGGGCCACTGGGAAAGCTTTCCGACCACTCTCTGCTGTCATCAGATTGATCTGCCCAGATGACATCAATCGGAAATTCGAAGCCTGACCTGTAAAGGTCAGTTAAAGAGTCCCAGGAAAATAATCATGGAATTTGAAAGCTTGAAGCATTTTTGAAAAATCATCTAACTAGACCGCCTCATTTGGAAGATTTTTTAAAAACTAAAAAACAAACAAACAAAAATTCGAGAAGGATGGGTAGCTTGTCTGATGTCCTCAGCGAGAGCAGAAACCGGAACTCTGGTCTTCTTGTCTCAGGCCCTGGGGTCTTTCTCCGAAACCTGCTGAGGAAGTTGAGGTGAGGGAAGGATCGGGAACAGCTCAGCAGCTCTCTGCCCTTCTTGGCTCAAAGTGAGGAGACATTTTCTGACCTCCTTGGCTTTATATCACTTGTCCTCTGCCACACACAATCCAGCAATGTCTACTTTTTTTCCCATTGCTTTTTTTTTCAACTGAAATATAGTCAGTTATAATGTGTCAATTTCTGGTAAACAGCATAACGTCCTAGTCATGCATATACACACATGCATACATATATTTATTTTCATATTCTTTTTCATTATAGGTTATTACAAGATACTGAATATAATTCCCTGTGCCAGACAGAAGAAATTCGTTTTTTATCTATTTTTATATATTGCCTTTTTTGATTGTGACTGTTAAAAAAAATTGATATTCTTTTAAATGACACAAAGATTTCAGAAGAGCATATAGAAAAAAGTCAACCCCTACCCTTCCCAGCCCCTACTTCCCCTCACCTCCGCCAGTGATTGAAACCAGTTTCTTCTGTGTCCTTCCAGAGGATACAACCACTGTGCAGAGACAACCACTGATGTGCCCTTTAATATAGTATTATTACATTACAAATGTAATGAAATGAAGTAAGTAGAAATACAAATGGAAGTATACCATTTGGAGGGGAGGGTATAGCTCAGTAGTAGAGTGTATTTAGCATTCATGATGTCCTAGGTTCAATCCCAGTACCTCCATTCTAAACAAACAAACTAACTTAATTACCACACCCACCAAAAAAAACCCCCAAAAAACACAAAAAAAACCCCAAAATTTAAAATTTATTTAAAAAAAAAAAGTATGCCATTCACACTGCTCTTCACTTTGCTTTTTTCACTTAATTTATTTTGGAGATTATCTTCATTTTGATCCATAAAGATCAGTCCTGCCTCCTTTTTTAGTAGAGGCACAGAATTCCATTTTATGGATTGAGGTACCATCATTTATTTAACCAATTCCCTGCTCGTGTGCAGTAATGCTCACTGTTGAGCCAGGTAACTGTCAAACCCTTATAGGTATTTCCTTGTATGGTGGTTGGAGTATGGGGTTCTTGAATTGGGGATAAAAATAGAGAAGAGGGGATTATAGCCTGCCTGCATTTGAGGGGACAGATTTGGGTACAGTAATAACAGGTTGGAGAAGACAGGTTGGAATGACCGGTTCCTTGGCCACTGGGGCCGTGCTCTAAGACCACTAGATTTGGTGTGGTCCAAGATCTTTTTTTATCTTTGTATTCTTCAAAGAGTAAACAGATTCTTGGTAAACGTGGGCTAAGCAGGTACAAAAGAATGAGTGCGCCTGCCCTATCAGTTAAAGTGGGGAGATGTGCTCCTGTTTAAAGCTTTGCTCTGTGATGTATGCTGTCTGACAGCTGTTTCCTGCTTTAAAAATTGACAGGGAGGAGGGGAAATGTCAGTGTGCTTGGATGGTGGGGAAGCAGCCACAATAATGACATCTGTGTACCTCTGTGCAAGGGGCTGGCTAGACATAGCTCACTCCTCCCACCCACCCCACCTTCTGGCAACGGTGGATACTTCTGGCCTTGGGTTCACAGATGAAATTCAAGGCATAGGCAAGTTTTATACCATTATGGTAAGAATGTATTTAAAGGGAAGAAGCATCTTAAAATTAAATTTGAAAAGCATTCTTATGCCTCTTACTTTTTTTTTTTAAGGCCAGAAACCTAGTGGGGAGGGGTATAGCTCAATGGTAGAGCACATGCTTAGTATACATCCGGTCCTGGGTTCAATCCCCAGTACCTCCGTTCAAATAAAGAAATAAGTAAATAAACCTAATTACCTCCCTCCCCCCACCCAAAAAAAAAAACCCAAAAATAAATTAATTAATTTAAAAATAAAAAATAAATAAAATAAAATGTTTGTAATTAATTAAAAAAAAAACTATTTTAAAAAAAAGACCAGAAACCTGCTTTGATTCACCTTTCTTAAGTATTAGCACAAAGCAAAGAAGCTTAGAGAAGGGCTATTGTTAGGTTAGCTAAGCAGGTGATTGAGGTATAAGGAACGCTTTTGGGCACCTGCTAGTTGCCAGACACTGTGCTAATAGTCACAGTGATGCTTGTAATGTTATTTCATATTCAGCACCCTTGTGAGAAAAGATACTATTATCCCCATTTTTCAGGCAGGGAAGTTGAGTCCAGGAGTTAAGTGACTTACTCAAGGTTGGAAGAGTTGAGGAGTGGTAGGACTAGAATATCCCAATTCAGTCTTCTCCATTTTACTGCAACTAAAATGTCTGTCCGGAAAAGAGGGCACAGAAAGCAAAATTATATATTAATCCTTTTTGATGAATGAAACCCATCACTTGGAAATGTTAGCTATCTTGATTGTGGTGGTGGTTTCATTGGCGTATACATGTATCAAAATTCATCAAATTGTACATCTGAAATACGTATAGTTTACTGTACAAGAATCATACTATAATGAAGGTATTAAAAAATTCACCATGGACAGTTAATAACCAATTAGGAATTATTAAGAAATAAGTTAATGAGATCATGAAAATTGAATTGATGGTTCACAAAGGCAAAAAAAACAGAACTACCCAGTAAGCTCTTGCCTCCCTCCCTACTTTTGGAAGAAGTCCTCAGTTTTGATAATACTGAGTGTAAGACGGCAGAGAGGGGGAGGTAGTGGCAGTCAGACTACATGTTAGGAGTTAAGTTCATTTTGTTGATCTGGAATAGAACACACCTCTTTCTTTTCTTTTCCGTTGAGGAAAACTCTTGGTCATCACTTTACCATTAGATGTCTGGTAAAGGAAGTAGGGTACAGGGAATGGAATGAAAGAAAATTAATTACCCAATACTGGGACATGGTTTAAATAAGGAAAGTGACCCTTATTGCCCAAGGAAGGATTTTGAGGTTACACATAAACAGTTATTTTCCTGGCCCCCTGGGCTCCAGAAATCACTGAAAAGCCACTTATTCCTCCCTTGCCTTCGGCTGTCTCGCCTCCCTTCGATGTGTATCTGCTCAGTTGCAACTGAAGGCTTCTAGTTCAACTCCACCAGCAAAGGCCAGGTTACTTTTCCCAGTTTATCACTCACACAGATGAGCGCTGATTTATGGGCGGGACAGGGAAGTGATAAATGACACGCCTGGGAACTCTGGGATGCTTCGCCTTCCCACACCCGGCTTACCTAGACGGAAATCTTCCAACCACTGCTTCCACTATTAGGGATGCAGGTCATACCTTGACACAGCTTTTGCTCCTTCAGGATTTAATGGAACCCGGAAAGGTAATTCATCATACCTCTTTATCAGATTGTTATTTATTTTAATGGTTCACTGAGTGACAGCTGGAGTTAACTAGTGAGCTGTGAACATGAATGAAAAAAATGATTTCCGGAATCACAAGTATACACATGAGTGAGAGGAAGGAATTTGCATCTATCTCCTTTCAGAATTCTGGCTATTTTCGGAGCTGTCTGCTTGCAGTTTCTGGGTGAATTTTGCCTCATTAGGAAACCTTTAGAGCCTCCTTGGGATAACCTTTCATCTTAAGAGGAGCCTCTCAAGGTTCAGATGTCAGTAGTGGATGTTTCCTGAAGGTGTTTCACGCCCGCGCCCTGACGTAGAGTTCCAAGCCTCACAATTAGGCATTGGCTGGGGATCAGGGTATCACCCAGAGAAGACTGACAGCAGGTGAGCCGGCATCTGGAGCAGATGGGATGCGGAAAGTGACAACGGAGCCTATTTTCACACAGATGTTCTTGTGCAAAAGCACAAAGGAGCAGGGGGAACAGGTCGTGAGTAAAGCAACAGAAATGATTTGGTGCATGGCTTGTTTTTTGTTGGTCTTGTATTTAATTCAGAGGGTGGGGGCACACTTGGAGGCTTGGTCTTTAACTGCTGAGGAGGGTTCTATGCAGAGAAGAGTGAGACTACTCATTTATTTACTTGTTTTCAAGCATTTATTGAGTGTCTACTAGCTGCGGGCACAGTACTAATCACCAGGGATGCAGAGAGTAACGAGCGCCGTGGTCTCTGCCCATAGAGGGAAAACACAGGAGTACTAAGCCTGTGTGATAGGGCTGTGTGAGCGGTGCTGTCATGGAGATTTGCAAAGATCCACACAGGAGCATCTGGGTAAACTCAGGAGGGCCAGGATGTGCATCCCAGAAAAAGCAGCGTTTTTCTTCGTTTTTACAAAGAGAGAGAGAAATAGATGCTCTTGGTTAAAAGTTCACACTGGACAGAAAGGTACAGAATAAAAAGAAATCACATTTTTTTTTTACCCTTTCTTGCTGCCTTCATCCTAAGTGGTAATAGCCTTAAAATCAAAGGCTTGATATATAATTATACTTTTTGCTTAGTACCTTAAATGAAAGATAGAACTGTTATCATTGTAAATGTTTTATCCAGTTACCCCCTCAACTGCTTCATGTATCACCAGTGATTCACAGATCACGCTCAGGGAAACACTACGTTTTGCCCCCGAGTTTAGACGTGGGCATGACCCCTGACTCAGCAGATGAACCCTTGAAGCAGGAGACGACCCAGGCAAACTAAGATCCCTGCGAACAGCCGTTGGGTAGAGTGGGAAAGAAACCATGTTGAGAGTCCAAAGGCCTGGGATCCAAATCCGGCATTACTACCCTACTGGCTTGCAACAGTTAGCAAGTTATTTGATACCTCCTTCCTCGAGATTGCCGTCTCATCTGTAGGAAGGAAATAAGGATGTCTTCCCTGTGTGCTTTACAGAGTTATTGTGAGAGTCAAATATGTGCTAAAGTACTCTAAAAGACTCTTAAATTGCTACATACAAAGAATTAGTACTTTGAGGTTAAAAGCACACATTGTATTGGCAAACTATGTGTGCTTGGAAACATGCTCCACCACTCACTAATCCTTTGATCTAAAGCAATTTATTTAATCTCAGTGCCCTCATCCATAAAATGGGGATAATGATAATAATAGTTCATAAAGTTGTTTGGAAGATTTGATGAATTATCTAGGGAAACAGAATCTCTCACTGGCCAGACAAGCGTTGAGAGGTCAGATCAGAAGGTACAGCACGGCAGTCGTATTTTGACTGTTAGAGCAGATGGGATTGCATTTCCATAAACCTCCTCTTGTGTTTGGAACGACCGGTACGTGTGTATGCAAGGGGAGGGTGGCAGCCTCTCCCTCTGTGTGCTCAGAAATCCCAAGCTTTCCATGAAGACTCCCTGCAGAATAGAGGAGGAGGCCAATTACAATCTGGCTTAGACAAAGATGCTCTGAGTGCTGGGCTTGCAGCCGAGGCAGGGGCTGAGTCTGCCCTTGACTTGGCTCCTAGTGTGATGGAATGCATCCTGGGGTTGTCAGTGGAGGTGACGAGCCGCAGGTGTGTGTCCTCACACCAAGAAGGCAGCAGCTCAGTGAGTCCTTCTACCCCCTGCTCTTCTTCAGTGAAGCAGAAAGAGATGGATGAGGGGCTCTAGGAGCTAGTTCCTGACCCTGACCGACGTGAAGCTCCCAGGAAGACATAGAGCAGGGTGCTAATCCACCAGGAAAATCAGCAGCTGCCCAGATGCTTGGGGCCTTAAAGAAATAGAAAATGGAACTTAGTAGAAACTGGGTCAGTAACCAAAAGCCCTCTTAGAAAGGGATGGTACAGCTGAACATCTGAGATTTTCTTCTTCTTCTTCCAGAATCTGATTGTTCTTTGTCCTCCTCCTCCCTTACAGAAAATGAAGGAGTACCTGGAGGGCAGGAACCTCATCACCAAGCTACAAGCCAAGCACGACCTTCTTCAGAAAACCCTGGGAGAAAGTGAGTGAGGGAGCCCTACCGGAGATTTGGCCGTGAGGGGAAGGCCGAGCCCGGGGCCCTAGTGCTGAGCACACCCCTCTGCCTTCAGCCAAGTGGACCGTATCTGGCTATATGAATGCATTGCTTTTCCGCGCTCGTTTGATGGGGAAGCACACGCCCCAGATGACTGCTTGAGTAATGGGGGAAGGCCAATGCTTAATGAAGCACTAATGTGCGTTGTCTATTTGTTTAAATGGAGCGTGCCTGCTCTCCACCCCACCCCTCCTCTGCTGCGTCTGGAGCAAAGGAGCTGATGGGTTATTTACTCTCCAGACACTTTGGTAAAACTCTCAGCTCCTCTGTGGCAGAACTGAGGCTGGAGCAAGAGGGAAGGGAGCTGTGAGCTGAGCTCCCCAGCTGCTCGGAGGAGAGGATTGTCAAGGGCAGGGGTGATGGGCTGACAGCCGCTGTCTGGAGCTTCGAGGTGGGGCCGCGGTCTTTCCTCCGTCCTGAAGGGTCCCAGTGCTAGGAGGCAGCCCTCTCTCTCTGCTTTGGCCATGCCGGAGCTGTGGTACTGAATGGACTGTCTCCTCTCACGGGATGATTTTAACCAGACCCTGGAAAGTAGCAAGGCAGAGGATGGACTGGCACTCTGGACTTTCTCTCCTCAGCTGTCAAACAGAAGGCAGAGGTTGAGAGAGAAGCTTCCCAGGGGTTTTTGGCACCCTGCCCGAGTCTCCTTGCCCAGCTCTCAGCATCCTGTGATTAATGGGATTCCCAGGTTGAGGATGCCTCTGAATGCCCAACCCCTCCTCCCTGCCCCACTAATCTCACTTCAATACGGGGAGGGGGAGGCTACGTGGAATAGGTGGTAACACCAGTAAAAGGCAAAACCTGCACTCATACAGCGGTCTAACATTTTCAGATAAATTCTTGAGCCCTCTTCAGACAAACTGCAGAATCTAGGAAAGGGTATGGCACTCATTGTATCATTGGCCCCAGGAATTAGAGTCCCGATTCTCATACCAGAGCCTCCTACCCACCCTTCTTGTCCTGTTCTTCTGCCCTGAACGATTCCCCCCAGACGATTCATTCTTTTATCTCTAATGTCTTTGATCTTGTGATTTTTAAGGCATTTTCTTTTATGTGAAGAAAGCCTGTTAAGTAACTCTGTTCTCTTTCCTCCCCACTCCCCAAGGGACTCAGGCTTAACAGGTTTAGGCATTGAGATCCAAACTTTGCTTATAGAAGATCTTTACTCTGGGGTTATCAGATTGCTCCATGGGGAATCGGAGGAGAGAAAGCCCAGGACTGTTTGAAGCAAGTTGTAACTGTGATTTCATTTTACCAAGATAATCTAAGCGTGGTCCATAAGTGGGGTGTTGGGGAACAGGGCCTCTGGGTGTGAGAGAAAAAGAGAGTTTGTATGTATGTGTGTGTGTGTGTGTGTGTGTGTGTGTGTGTGTATGTGTGCAAGAGAGAGAGAGAGAATGGGTTTGAAACACACACACAAGCACCAAATGTGCTACTATGAAAGGGTGAAGGTTGGTGGCCGTTCATTAGTGCTGCAAATTGCCTTCCTCTAAAGATGACAAGTTCTAGCAACAAGGAAAAAAATAGCTGCAGATCTTCCCATGTGCAGGTCATCATGTCCCTGCCTTCTGCACGTATTTGTCACCGTAATGCAAGAGCCCCTTGTTCTTGCCACGGAGGGATAATTGATGTGTATGAATATTCCGGCATGGAAATGGGACAGATGTTGGAAATAATGGCTCTGAATAATATTTTTGCAGATGAAAGCTGCGCCTTGAGGAAGAGAGGCTGTTAGGGGTGGGGGAGAGTGTTGCTCAAGATGTGCTGAAATGTAATCAACAATTAGCAACCTTTAAAGGCTAGAAAAAGCCCTGCCCTCCCCCCACCACCCTCGGAGTCGCCTTTCCAGGATCCTGGATGAGGGTGTGGGAACTGCTCTCTCCTTCTCCAGCTCAGCACCTGCTGATAAACCATCTTCCCTGGTTTATCTAATACTGATCTAATGCAGACCAGGCTTGGTTAACTGTGGACCCAAAGAAAGCAACATAGATTACAGAATGGCCCAAGTACACATGCATATGTATTTTTTAAAAACATGAGGATACTTTGTATGAACATTAAGGTTTTCAATTCCATGTTTTAAGGCTGGCTCTGATCTATAAAACTGAGTATTGGGGCCCACTGTTGGACTGTGTACCACAGTTTGATGCCAGTGTCAGCATTTTAAGTCTCATTTTTTCCTTGTCATTTCAGCCCAACTTGATGAGAGTGAGAATTTACTATGAATCTAAAACTAGAACTTCCTTGGTAAGGGAGGGTATAGCTCAGTGGTAGAGCACGTGCTTAGCATGCACGAGGTCCTGGGTTCAATCCCTAATACCTCCATTAAAAAAATTTTTAATAAATAAATAAACCTAATTACCTACCCCCCAAATTATTTAAAATAATAAAATAAATTTTAAAAAATTTTTAAACCAAAAAACCCAATATAGCTTCCATATATGCCCCATCCTCTCCCCAAATAACTATTCCTTCTACCCTCAAGTGTGTGAGAGAGTGTGTGTGTGCGCGCGGGCGTGTGTGCGCGCGGGCGTGTGTGCGCGCGGGCGTGTGTGCACGCATGCACTCATCCCTCCCTCCCCAACACGAACACACCCAACATACATTGAAGAGAAGCTGAATTTTATCTCTGGGAAGGCTTCTCATCATTTGTTCTCTAAGGCATGATCTGCTTTGCTGTTGTTCCCCTGTTTTCCCTTTGGGACCAGAGTTGGCAAATCTAACTACTGGTGTCGGGACACCCACAGCCCTAGGCTGGGAAGAAGCATCAGAAGTGGCACTGACCCAGAAGGAGGCCCTGCGTGCTCTCTGCTTTTTGGTCTGGAAGGCCAGTCACGGTGTGATGCTAGTGGCTCCCTGGGGAGATGGGCAGACATGGTCATTCCCGGGAGCAAGTCTCCCTCTTTCACGCCTGCTGCTTCAACATGTGCTTTTTGCCTTTGTCTTTCCAACAGGTCAGCGGACAGATTGCAGTCTGGCCAGGTAGGTGTGGCCTGAGGCAGCCCTGGGAGGGGATGAAGAGAGGTCCCGGGGTAGAGCCATCACAGCCTGGGAAAGAGCCAAGGAACTGAGTTGTAGAGGCGTTTGGATGACTTTGCAAAGGATTGGCTCAGGGCAGGGGTGGCTTCCGTCCCTTGGCCTTGCTGACCCCATCTGGCCTCAAATGGAAATGGGTTTGCGGAGCAGAACCCAGTGAAGGGAGTTACCATTTGCTGAAATGGTCCCAGAGACTCCCAAAAGCCACTGCATTGCAAGGAAAAGAAATGTTCTATGCTGGAGGATGCTGGTAACCTTACGGTAGATTCTAGACTTCAACACGTGGGTTTTGGGAAGTCTCTGACCCAGGGAAAGAAGATCAGAAGATAACACTTGGCCTGAGATTGTTTTATACACAAAAAAGATGATAGCCCCTAATTAGGGAGTGTTGCTGGCTAATGAAATATTACACTGCATTGCTTGCCAACAGCATTGGTGGAAATCCTTGCCTGATGTACAAGTGTGTCTCCCTCCTAGTGTTTCCCCACCTTCCCCTCCTCCCATCCCAGCCAAATATTTTCCCTCTCAGTCACAGCGCTGCTATGAGAAAACTCAGTGAGTTGGCAGAGAGCAAGGCATTCATTCAGCCAATGGTTCTTAGATGCCTAAAAATGTGCTAATTTAACGGGGGAAAGTGCTTTAGTGGGCCGGACTCCTTAGAGACCCCGGATTAGCCCATTATATAAACCACTTATATTTGCCAACACACACAATGATCATGAGGCCATTTACAATTATGGGCTCATTATTTAAAAATAGCTTCATTTGGCTTTCATCGTTTTGTCATTATGGATTACAATAAAGACCCCATTAATATATTAGCCTTGTTGACCGGAAGGAACCAGGATAATGGGACTCTGTGGAATGTATCTTCTTGATGATAGAGTCCTAGTGTAAGTTCACCTGATGTCCCGTATCTGCGGAAGGCTCTGTGGGAGTGAAAAGAGCTGAGCTGAATTCCTGTATGCTGTTATTCACTGTGTGACGTTGGGCTGCTCTTTTGCCCTCTCTGAACTCCAGTCTCCTCGTCTGTAAGACAAGAAGGAGCATTCCACTAGATCCCAGGAGCTCCAGGATTCCAAAGAGGTTCCTCAGGAGCGGGCTGGTGGAAGGGACAGACGGAGCCCAACAACCAGGCTCGCTGCTCTTCTTGCTTGGGGGAGTGTTGTCTGAGTCAGATTCCCTCGGAGAAAAGACTGCTGAGGCTTAATACAGCTTGAAGAGCATTGACCTAGAGGCTCCCCAAGGTCCTTCCAGTCTGGAGCCTCTAAGTTCCAGGAAAATGGTTCCCTATCTCTTCCCTGAAGATTTCCAAAGAAAAGAAAACCATCGCTTCCTCTGGTGTTTACTGGGTGTCTCCTTATAAACAGAGATTGTCCTGTTTCCCGACCCGTCTATATTTATATGTTGGCAAATTGAGCCAAATCCCTATGGTTCTGGTTTTGAATGGTGGCATTCGTTAAAACCAGAGACCTCTGTGCTTTTGTGGAGAATGCTTTATTGGGCTTTATTTGGAAAGTGGTTTATCGAATTTCCTAGCCATTGCTGGCACTGAGCTGAATGATGTGGCTGGTTTCATTAACCGCCTCCCGGATTGTTTTTAATCCCTGTTTTCTCTTTTTCCTCCCGGTTGCTGGATCTGTCCTCTCTGGGTCAACCACAGGCGTAGCTCAACTGTGAGGAAACAGGTAAGGACCCAGGCCTGTCTGGTCGGACAGTGGTCCCATCCCAGACATTGGTGGAACTCGGTGCACTGAGGATGGGACAGACACTTTTCTGACTACATGCCTGCGTTACTATTCAGTCATAGTATGTTTAATATGATAATAATTTCATTGATTTCATTGGTTTAGCCTGAGGGGGGGTGTGTGGCCTTTCTGACTCATTCCTCTCCTCCCTAGTCGGTTGCCCTCTTACAGACTAGAGATCTGGCTTGACTGTGGCAGATTATGCCAGAATTGTCCTTGGTATCACTTCCTTAGGAGACCGTGAAAGAGACTTCACATTTCGTACTCGTATGTACTGGTATGTCAGTAACTCACAGCAGCCAGTTACCTAGACCAGGGTTTGAAGTGTTTTGTTTGTTCATTGCTGGTGGCGTGGACATCCTGGATGTATTTCTAAGACATAATAAAAATGTAAAGATAAGTCTGATCTAGAAATGATAAGCAAGAGACGTTGAACCCTGCAATTTGGTGCATGATCGTCAGTGTTGTGTTAAAATCTGACACTGAGCAGCGAGCAGAAAGCTCTCATGACCCCCATTAGGAGGAGTTTTAGCACAGCATGGATAATCAACATCAATGGATAGTCTTAAACAGCACTTGGGCCTGTTTAAAAAAATTAATTGAAGTTGCTTTTTTTTTTTTTTTTTTTTTTTTTTGCAGTAGCAAATTTAACTTCCTGATTGTACTTTATGGCAAATACTAAAGTAGTTTTGTGTCCCTTGAGCTCAGACCAGCTATGCAGCAGGCAGTTAGCACGGAGAGGGTGGAGAGAGCTCAGAAATGTCTTTGTGTGTACTCAGGGGAAAGCTGATCCAGGCTTTAAAAAATCATTTTGGGTAATTCACAGTGGCTGTAGCCACAGGGAGAGAATGGAAGGTCGAGGGCACATGGTTTCTGTGGTGGTGGCAGCCCCTGCGGGGTCTTCAGCTGATCTGACTGCTTCAGCTGTCTGGGCAGGTGGTCCAGCTGGGGAAGTTGATAGTGGAATCCTCACTTGTCTTAGCTTTGCTGTCACTAATTTTTTTTTTCCTTCTCTATTTTGGATCTCCTTTGAATGAGAACACCATCAGATGCAATTACACATTTTTTTAATTTTAAAAATTGATTGCCACTCTCTTTCCTCTTGTTCCTCTATTTCTTTCTTCTTCCCCTTTCTCCCATGATTTCGTTTATAATGAGAGTAGAATGGAGTGACTCCCAAGGATAATTTATTACATTTCAAATGAATAGGTGGATATCTTAAAGAAGGAGTAAGCTTTTTTTCCCCTTTAAAAGTCAGAACAGGATTGAACTTGAAGTTTGTTCCCTTTATGTTCCTTTTAGGATTCAACTTGAAGTTTGTCCCCTTTATGTTCCTTTTAGTTCCTGGACTGAAACTGAGCCTCCTGTGTATACATGGAGCATGAGTCTGAGGGCTTCACAGCCCCAACTCTGGCTCGGGGGTGCCAAAGGCTACAGTCTGGCAGGTGATACGTGCCCCTGGTTGGGCTCATAATCAGAAAGGAATGGCACCCATCTGGTTTGCATCCTGCTGTGCTTGCACAGCTGTCAGGAAAACTATATTTGCCGGTGCTAGATTTGTGTAAGAGTTCCAGGATGCACCAGAAACCCAGATCAAATAAAGTCCTTTTTTTCATTCAGTTTCTCTCTAGCAGCTCATGGTGGATCAGTGAAGAGTTTTTCTAAGATAGTCAGGGAGACAAATAATAAGTAATCTGGAAGATGAGTAGTCTTGTATACATAACCAGGAAATAAACTTTTTTTAGTTATGTACAGCAAATAAGACAAACAAGAGGAAGAATCCAGGAGCTTTTGTTTTTGAGGGTCTCTAATGGGTTCCAGTCATTTTTGATCCTAGCAAAGCCTGGGTTCAAACCATCCCAAACTTTTCTTCAAAAAGAGATGTGTCAACTGCTGCTTCCAAGCTTTCCCTGTGCCCTTCAAGCCCAGAAGTTTCTCTTTCCTATTACTTCCATGTCTTCTTTGGTGGCCTGTCTTTCTCCATCCCTCGAAAGTTAGGCATTTCCCCAAGGCTTGGTCCTCTTTTGACTTCTTTGTCTTTGTCTTGTCGCTTTTGTTGCCTTAGATGAATCTGTCTCTCTTTTTCTCTCCTGCCTAAGCATCCACTAGTTCTATAATGCTGTCACCTGAGCCTTAGCATTTGACTCCTCCCGACTGGCAGGACGTCGATGCTCTAGAGTTGGGACAGCACCTCCTACCCTCAGCATCCATCTCGTCACCTTCCTGCCACATTGTCAGTTCCTTAACACCTCCTCTAACTTCTCTGCTTCTCTTAGTGGGGACTCTCCATTCTTCACAGTCCCTGAAGCCCCACATCGTATCTTTGATGCCTCTTTTTTCCTCATCGCCCACATCTACTCAGGTAGTAAGACTTGTATTTTCTCCCTTGGTGAAAACAGAAATCTAACAATCGTAATGGAGATGAGCACCTGGCAAAATCCTAATTCTCTCACTCATGAGAAGTTATGCCAGGCAATGACATATTCGGGCATTAACTGGCCACCTTCCCGATTGTTTTCCCCTGCAGATCACTGGACCCCTGCTTTACTATCTTTTCCAAATTATGTCTGCTAACTTTCTCCCTCCACTTTTGGTTTAATGTTCCCTTAATCTGACTGAATGGGGATTTGACCTGATTGTCCTTTGGCCCCTTCCAACCTTGGGGTTATATGACCAAAACTACTGTGAACCAAAGAATTAAACTGACATGGATTCCAACGTTGGAGAAGGGAAGGAGAGAGGAAGGAAAGGAGAGACAGACACTGAACAAGAACTCACAAAGACACTGCTCACACAGCTGTGTGCAGGATCGATGGTGAAATGAGGGTCTTCACCAGGACGCATCCTGGGGAAATGAATTCACTTGGAGCTCAGAAATACGACAATGAGAGAGAGTCTGAAGCCTTCATGACTTTATCCAGTTTGTTTTTCTTTTTAATGGAGATTAAATCCTGGGGAATTGAACCCAGGACCTCATGCATGCTAAGTATGCGTTCTACCAGCTGAGCTATCTCCACCCCTCTTGACTTTGTCCAGTTTTTGCTCCCACTGAACTCTGTCTCAGGCTCCACTGGATACTCTTCTGCAGTGGGGCAGGTCATCTCTGGCCCACTCTCATCTGCCACATGTTATCCTCTGGGCCACCTCTGACGTACCGCTGGTAACCACGAACATGCAGGTTAATATCCTTGGTGCTTTGCTTTCTGCAACCCCGCGGACTTCCTTTTTCACTATCATTGATACTCCTTTTCCCACAAGTCTAGGCAGAATTTTACACTCACGTAACTTGTTGAAGCCAGTAACCTGTGAGGTTCCCAGCCTCCCTCCCTCTGAAATATAAATTTATGAAATATAAATTTAGGGCCAGAAAAACTTTACAGACTCTCCCATCATGTCCTCCTTATCACTGCCACTACTATTTATAAATGAAAAATATAATAAAAACATTTGTAAACAGAAAAAGACCTCCAAATATGGGGTTTGGGGTTTTTTTAATTATTATTATTAATGGTGGAAATCAGTTTCTTCATTAGCCTATGGGAGAGCTGACATGATTCTTCCTCTGAGATCATCCTAGGCTGACTGGCCAAATTTAGTGATGGCAGCAAGAGGGCAGACACTTCACTACTGAAGCTGGAGATCTGGAGGGAGCAGATGGGTGTGGGGGTCATGAAGATGAGTGTTTGGGTCGCTGAGACCTTCCTGACTCCAGCTCCGCCTTGGCACACTCGGTACTCCCTCTGGCAACATCCTGGGTTCCCAGCAGGCCTGGGAGCTAGAGGCCACACCATCTCTTCTCTCAGCCCGAGTTCTTATGAGACCCAGCTGCTTCCCTCACAGCGGCCAAAGCCCATGGCTACAGCTAAAACTTCAGACCCAGGGGAGGGGCCCAGGCAAACCTGTGAAATGAGCAGAAAGCAATTAAGAACCCAGTCTGTCCCAAACGTCGAAAGCCCTTTCCAGCTAGATTTACCATCACTCTATGCCTCATCCCTTTCTTCCCTGTAAGTGAGTTATTGTGCATTTAGCTGCATTACAAAACCCTACCGGTTTTCAGTAATGTTTGGTACGCACACCTGGCTATATTTACTGAGCTCAGGCGCATGGCGTAGTGACATGCTCCGTCTTGGGGGAGACTGCCTGGGTTTGAATCCTGGCTTCCACTTACCAGCTGTGTCACCATAAGCAGCTACTTCGGCTCATTCAGCCTTCACTTCCTCATTGGTCTTCACTTCCACTTACTTGGTCAAATGAAGATAATAATAATACACACCCCACAGGGTTGTTACCGGGACCAGTTCATCTAAAGCACTTAGTACCTGGGCCAACACCCATGTAAATTCCTCTGTAATGGTAAGCACTCCATTCATGTGCCAATAGGAAATATTACTCTCTTCACCACCAGTTCCCCTCCCCAGTTTGTAGATGCCAAATTAAGATCCCAAGAAGTTAAATAAATGACAGGGTTGTACAGCAAAATGGCTGAGCAAAGATTGATATCTGGGAGGCCTGCTTCTTAGTTTTGCACCAATTAGACTCCACTGTTTCCAAGAGTTTCCTAAAAGTTTCTTACTTTTTAAAAGCTTTTTACCTTTTCTTACTCTTACCTATTACCTTACAAACCTCTTTTCTTCTTCTTTTTTTTTTTTTTTTTTCTTCTTTAATGGATGTACTGAGAATCAAACCCAGGACCTCACACACACTAAGCATGTGCTCTACCATTGAGCTATACCCGCCCCAAACAAACCTCCTTTCTGATGCTCCCATTGGTTCGTTCTGCTACCTTCCACTGATATTAACTGAGCACCTGTTATGTGAGAGCATCACGGCCAGCACCGGACACCAAGAACTGACATGAAATCTGCCCTGTGGAGCTCAAGCTTTAATGGTGACAAATGCAAACAGATACTCATACCCACACAGTTAAGTCACAGTCAGGGTGTGAGGGCCAAGTGCAAGGTGCTGAGACCCTGTAGCCAGCGATCCTGATCTTAACTGGGGACTCTGGAAAAGCATCCCTGAGAAGTGACACTGAGACCCTGGGGGTAGGGGTCCGGGGGGAGGAGAGCATTCCAGTAGCAGGAGCAGTTCCTGCAAAGCCATGGGGAAGGGAGGACTTACTGAGAAGCAGAAAGAAGGCCAGTATGGCTGAAACAGAGACGGAGGGGAAGAGCAGAAGGAGACAAAACTGGTGGCAAAGGCGGGACCCTGGACACGCAAGGCTGGGTACAGAAAGTAATGAGAAGTCTCTGAAAGAGTTTAGCCTAGAAAATAAATGATGAAATGTGCACAAAGATCACCTAACCACATATGAAAGAAGAAAAACTGGTTTGGGGAACGACAGTGGTGGGAATGGAGATCTTGATGGATTGGACTGGGTTGGTGGCAGTAGAGATGGAGAGAAATGAGTGCATTTGAGAGATATTTGGGATGCAGACTTGACACAATATATGTGTATGGATGGTGGATTGAATAGCTGGGGGTGGGGCACTGGTTTGGAATAAAGGATGGTCAGTTCCATTTGGGACGTGCTGAATTTAAGGCTTCTGTGTGGCATTCCAAGTAGATGATGGTGCATGTGCTTTGGAGCTTGGAGGACAGGCCGGATGCTTCTTTGTGGACTGGCCACTGATCCTGCCGAGACAAGTTGCACACAGTTTGGCCCATTTTCTCTGACCCTGGGCAATCTCTGTTTAAAGATTCTAATGTTGTGTTTCTCTGGCTTTTCAGGATTCCAGCCAGGCAATTCCTCTGGTGGTAGAAAGCTGTATCCGGTTTATCAGCAGACACGGTAAGCAGGATCCCTGCCTTGCCCATATTTGTGCGGAATTGGGAGGAACTTCCAGGAATTCTTTGTTGAATAAGAATAGAGATTGACTTCCCATCCTGACAGTCTGAGAAAAGGAATAAAATCTTACTTGTTCACATAATGTTTGCTACCTCAAAATGGCCACATCTAGACATTGAGGACAAGACAGCATATAAATTGACCCCAAAATGCCTCAGCCACTTACCACACTTCCCTTTCTAGCTCAAGAGTGACTTCTAAATTATAGCTGTTATGAGAGTAGGTCTAGCTGGCCCAATGTGGTGACAGCAGTTTTCACCATTACTCACCGCCTTTGCGTGTATTGGTATGTCCCACTGCACAGCCTTGACCATATGTCACATTGGCTTTCCGCATCAGACTGCTTTGAAAATCAAAGTCCTCTTATAATGTTACATTGACTCCTAGTCACATCCAGTTTGGGTTCTGGTTTGGTCTCACTGGATACAACATCACCAGAGCTCAGTTAGTAGCCGATCTTAAAGTTGTAGCCAACATTTGAGAGTCTGCAGGGACTGGCTCCTTCTAAGTTGAGTTACTTTATCTTCTGTTTAGATGAGGCTGAATCTCATAAACTCCATTCCTCACCTGCTCCTAGGCTGATTAGACAGAATTTCAGGAAAGAGATGAATAGCCAGAGAATCAGTCTTCCAAGTATAAGCATATTTAGAAAGTGCAGCTATCTGAGCATGCGTCATGAAGGTTTCTAGCATCAGAAATTGTTTTTAGTTGCTGTCCTATCTAGTTAGAGGAAGCGTTGACAGAATGACCTTCTTGGAGCTAAGGAGGTGTGCAGTTGATCGCTGGTCTCAATTCAGAAACACCCATTCTCTCTCCCTTCCTCTCCTTCTCTCCCAATAAACTGGGACATTGCTTGGGTTCTTTTTTGGAATAGTCATTATTTTAGTATGCTTATGACTTATCCCATTCTAATTAGCTACAATTTTTTCACCTTATCTCCATTCATTAGAAGTAACAGCATTGTATAGCCGTATATTGAGCGGTCAACAGATACCTGTCAAGCCCCTGATCAATGCTGGGCGCCGTGCATTGCCAAATAGGAAAACCAAAACAGGACTAATACGCTGTTCCTGTCTTTACTTGGTTTTATGATGCAGTTGGGAGAAAATAAATAAGCAAGTAAAAAGTTAAATAAAAAGATAAGCTGTAATGGTTCATTATAGCAGTATAAGAAATTTCACGGGATGGTGATGCTTAATGGTCAAGCAGTTGGCAAAGGTAAGTCCAAACTAAGTTCAGGGGAGGATGAATTATTTGTGCCTAAAGAACAATAGGGAGAGGAGAGTCTGAACTCCAGTTCTTTCATCCATACCTTCCATCATTCATTCATTCAATAAATACATGTCTTCCTTGACTTCTAGTGGGATTATATCCCAATAAACCCATCGTAAGTTGAAAATATCTTAAGTCAAAAATGCATGTAATACACCTAACCTACTGAACATTATACACAAATATGTACAGCTTAGCCTAGCCTACCTCCAACACACTTAGAACCCTTGTACTAGGCTACATTTGGGCAAAAACATCTAACATAGAGCCAGTTTGATAATAAAGTGTTGAATATCTCACATAATTTATTGAGTACTGGACTGAGAGTGAAAAACAGAAGGGTTGTGTGGGCACAGAATGATGGTTAAGTGTGTCGGTTGTTTACCTTTATGTTCACATGGGAGCTGCGGCCCTTGACTGCTGCCCCGCATGACAAGAGAGTTCTGTACCGCATGTCAGTAGCCCAGGAAAACATCAAGATTCCAGACACAGTTTCCGCTGAATATGTATCGCTTTTGCACCATGGTAAAGTCAAAAAGTTGTAAGTGAAACCATCATAAATCGAAGACCGTCTGTATAAATATTGATTGCTCACTGTGTGCCAAGAAAAAGTTCCTTCTCTTCCTCATGAAACTTACATTCTACCGAAGGACCAATAAATAAATAGTCAGTTGATTGGTCGATAAATAAACAAATCAATATACAACATGTCAGACGTTGGTGAGTGTCATGAAGACAAGTAAAGCAAGGTGAGGAGATGGAGAACAGAGAAGGGATACTGTTCTAGGTGGGTTGTTCAGGGAAAAGGCCTTGGGGTCACCCACGGAGGTGACATTTGAGCAGTCCTGAAGAAAGTGAGGGAGTGAGCCACAGGGGTATCTGAGGGAGAGTGTTTTGGAGAGTTAGGGAGAAGGAACATCGAATGCAGAGATCCTTGGCATGTGCGAGGACCAGCAAGCAGGATTCTAGTGTGGCTGGAGCAGAGTGGCAGGAGATGAAGCCAGAGGCCAGATTCTTTGGGTTTTATCAGCTAAGGTAGGTGTTTGGATTTCATTCTGAGTTGGAAAGCTACTAGAGAATTTTGAACAGGGAGCGATCTTTCTAAAGGATCCCAGGCTGCTGCGTAGAGATAAGGCCATAGGAGGCAACAGGAGGCTACAGCAGCAGCCCAGGGAAGACGTGGCAGTGGCCTGCACAGGGCATTAGCCTGTGGGGTTGCGGAGAAGTCGATGGGTTCTGGATAGGATGCTGTGCCTGTCTCTGCCCCTGTACAGGCGCAGTACATGAGGAGACCAAAACTTAGCAAATGTCTGTGGTGAGACTCTTGGGAAACAGGTATGCTTACATATTGCTGATGGGAATGTAAAGCGGTACAACCTTCCTGGAGGGGAATTTGGCAACAACTCACAGAACTATATATGCACTAATCTTCTGTCCCAGCCATCAGGGATTTACCTTCTAGGGACTTACCATGAAGATACATCTCCAAAAATAGGAAAATATATATGCACAGTATATATGCAGCATCATTTGAAATTGCATAGTATTAGAAGCAACCTAAATACCATATGGAGAGGAATTGATGAATAAACTGCAGTATATCCACACAGTGGAATCCTATGCAGCTACAAAAACAAAGAATGAGGAAGATCGCCATGAAATGACATGGAGAGATTTCCAGGATACATTGTCAAGTGAACAAAACAAAGTACAAAATGGTATCTATAGTATGCTGCCTTTCATGTAAAAAGGAAGGGAATATAAGAATATACATGTGTCTTCTCATATCTGCAGGAAGAAATGCAGGAAGGATGAATCCAGAAACTAAGATGTGATTGGTTATCTACACAGATGGGTGGAAAAGGGTGAAAAGAGTCAGAGAAGGGGAAATGGGAGGGGAGTGACATTTTCCTGAGGACTCCTTTTTGTGTAATTTTGATTTTTAGAACCACATTGGTATTTCCCATACTCAAAAGATAAATAAACAAATACATAAAACAAGGATGTGGGTAAAACCCCAAATGGAATACAAACAGTAATAAATAAACCTAACTGTGTCACAAATGAATAACATAACCACATTGAGATGATAAAGAAGAAAGCAATCTAAGTGTCTGGAAAACTGTATTTTGATTATATACTAGAAATCTAACAACAGAAAGAACTGTAAACAAATATTGTACAGTAGTGGGTAATTTTTTTAATCACAGGGTTGTGAGCTAGTAATTCTGAAACCATTTTATTTGTTTTTTTCTCCTCTGTCTACTTTTTGTTTTTTTATTTTTAATTTTTTTACATTTTTTATTGAGTTACAGTCATTTTACAATGTTGTGTCAAATTCCAGTGTAGAGCACAATTTTTCAGTTGTACATGAACATACATATATTCATTGTTACATGTTTTTTTTGCTGTGAGCTACCACAAGATCTTGTTATATGTTTCCCTATGCTATTCAGTATAATTTTTTTTATTGATTTATAATCATTTTACAATGTTGTGTCAAATTCCAGTGTAGAGCACAATTTTTCAGTCATACATGAACATACATATATTCATTGAGACATTTTTTCTCTGTGAGCTACCATAAGATCTTGTGTATATTTCCCTGTGCTATACAGTATCATCTTGTTTATCTAGTCTACAATTTTGAAATCCCGTCTATCCCTTCCCACCCTCCGCCCCGTTGGCAACCACAAGTTTGTATTCTATGTCTATGAATCTATTTCTGTTTTGTATTTATGCTTTGTTTTTGTTGTTTTTGTTTTTTAGGTTTTTTTTTTAGATTCCACATTAGAGCGATCTCATATGGTATTTTTCTTTCTCTTTCTGGCTTACTTCACTTAGAATGACACTCTCCAGGAACATCCATGTTGCTGCAAATGGCATTATATTGTCGGTTTTTATGGCTGAATAGTATTTCATTGTATAAATATAGCACATCTTTTTTATCCAGTCATCTGTTGATGGACATTTAGGCTGTTTCTATGTCTTGGCTATTGTAAATAATGCTGCTATGCACCCATTTATGGCGACCGCATGGCATCCGCCTCCCGGGAGCAGGCTGACCTGGGGATGTGCCTGGGGCAGCAGAGGCCGCCCCCAGTCCCTGCTGCAGGAATGAAGGGGAGAAACTGACCAGCTCACCAGGGGCAGCTCCTCTCTTCTTGCGGCTGCCCCAGGTTCGCAGGACACTTGTTTCCAGGTCAGTGGGCTCCCGGGAGGCAGGCGCAGTGTGTTCAGGGTGCGGCTGCGGGGAGGGGTGCTGCCCCAGGGGGAGCAGGGGGACTTGCTCCCGTCTTCCCCCAGGCCTATCCTGGGAGCAGCCTTTGCCTCTGCTTCACAGGACCCATGTCTTCATGTCAGTCTGCTCCTGGGAGGAGGGCGCAGTGCAGTCAGGGGGCAGCGTCAGCGGCAGACAGGGACTTTAGGAGGACTGGGCTCTGGCCTAGGATAACAGCTCTCCTTTCTAATCTTGTTTCCGTCAGTTGGTGGCTGTAGTGGCTTTTCCTTTTAAGGTTATGACCAGATACTGAACATAGATTTCTATGCTATACAGAAGCATTTTTACATATAGTGGCTAGCATTTGTAAATCTCAAACTCCCAAATTTATCCCTTCTCGCCCCCTTTCCCTGGTAACCATAAGATTGTTTACTAAGTCTGCAAGTATGTTTCTGTTTTGTAGATGAGTTCATAGTGTCTTTTTTTTTAAGATTGCACATATGAGTGATATCATATGGTATTTTTCTTCCTGTTTCTGGCTCACTTCACTTAGAATAACAATCTCTGGGTCAAACCATGTTGCTGCAAATGGCATTATTTTATCCTTTTTATGGCAGTGTAGTATTCCATTGTATAAATATACCACATCTTCTTTATCTAGTCATCTGTTGATGGACATTTAGGCTGTTTCCATGTCTTGGCTATTGTAAATAGTGCTGCTATGTACATTGGGGTGCAGGTGTCATTTTGAAGTAGAGTTCCTTCTGGATATATGCCCAGGAGCGGGATTCCTGGGTCATATGGTAAGTCTATTCCTAGTCTTTTGAGGAATCTCTATACTGTTTTCCACAGTGGCTGCACCAAACTGCATTCCCACCAGCAGTGTAGGAGGGTTCCCTTTTCTCCACAGCCTCTCCACCATTTGTTATGTGTGAACTTTTCAATGATGGCCATTCTGACTGATATGACATGATCCCTCATTGTAGTTTTGATTTGCATTTCTCTTATAATTAGTGATATTGAGCATTTTTTCATGTGCCTATTCATCATTTGTATGTCTTCCTTGGAGAATTGTTTGTTTAGGTCTTCTGCCCATTTTTGGATTGTGTTGTTTGTGTTTTTTCTTATTAAGTCATATGAGCTGCTTATATATTCTTGAGTTCAAGCCTTTGTCAGTTTCATTTGCAAAAATTTTCTCCCATTCCGTAAGTTGTCTTTCTGTTTTACTTATGGTTTCCTTTGCTGTGCAGAAGCTTGTAAGTTTCATTAGGTCCCATTTGTTTATTCTTACTTTTATTTCTATTGCTTGGGTAGACTGCCCTAGGAGAACATTTTTGAGATGTATGTCAGATAATGTTTTGCCTATATTTTCTTCTAGAAGGTTTATTGTATCTTGTCTTATGTTTAAGTCTTTGATCCATTTTGAGTTTATTTTTGTGTATGGTGTAAGGGAGTGTTCTAGCTTCATTGCTTTACATACTGCTGTCCAGTTTTCTCAACACCATTTGCTGAAGAGACTGTGTTTATTCCATTGTATATTCTTGCCTCCTTTGTCGAAGATTAGTTGACCAAAAGTTTGTGGGTTCATTTCTGGACTCTCTATTCTGTTCCATTGGTCCATATATCTGTTTTGTACCAGTACCATGCTGTTTTGATGACTATAGCTCTATAGTATTGTCTGAAGTCTGGGAGAGTTATTCCTCCAGCCTCTTTCTTTTTCTTCAGTAATGTTTGGCAATTCTAGGTCTTTTGTAGTTCCATATAAATCTTACTATGATTTGTTCTAGTTCTGTGAAAATGTCCTGGGTAATTTGATAGAGATTGCATTAAATCTGTAGATTGCCTTGGGCAGTGTGACCATTTTTTTTTTTTAATTTTATCTGTCAGCAGGTTTTATTTTTTTTTTTAACATTTTTTATTGATTTATAATCATTTTACAATGTTGTGTCAAATTCCAGTGTTCAGCACAATTTTTCAGTTATTCATGGACATATACACACTCATTGTCACATTTTTTTCTCTGTGAGTTACCATAACATTTTGTGTATATTTCCCTGTGCTATACAATGTAGTCTATTCTACAATTTTGAAATCCCAGTCTATCCCTTCCCACCCTCCACCCCCCTGGTAACCACAAGTCTGTATTCTCTGTCTGTGAGTCTATTTCTGTCCTTCATTTATGCTTTGTTTTTGTTTGTTTGTTTGTTTGTTTTTGTTTTTGTTTTTTAGACTCCACATATGAGCGATCTCATATGGTATTTTTCTTTCTCTTTCTGGCTTACTTCACTTAGAATGACATTCTCCAGGAGCATCCATGTTGCTGCAAATGGCATTATGTTGTCGGTTTTTATGGCTGAGTAGTATTCCATTGTATAAATATACCACATCTTCTTTATCCAGTCACCTGTTGATGGACATTTAGGCTGTTTCCATGTTTTGGCTATTGTAAATAGTGCTGCTATGAACATTGGGGTGCAGGTATCATCCTGAAGTAGATTTCCTTCTGGATACAAGCCCAGGAGTGGGACTCCTGGGTCATATGGTAAGTCTATTCCTAGTCTTTTGAGGAATCTCCACACTGTTTTCCATAGTGGCTGCACCAAACTGCATTTCCCACCAGCAGTGTAGGAGGGTTCCCCTTTCTCCACAGCCTCTCCAGCATTTGTCATTTGTGGATTTTTGAATGACGGCCATTCTGACTGGTGTGAGGTGATACCTCATTGTAGTTTTGATTTGCATTTCTCTGATAATTAGTGATATTGAGCATTTTTTCATGTGCTTTTTGATCATTTGTATGTCTTCCTTGGAGAATTGCTTGTTTAGGTCTTCTGCCCATTTTTGGATTGGGTTGTTTATTTTTTTCTTATTGAGTCATATGAGCTGCTTATATATTCTTGAGTTCAAGCCTTTGTCAGTTTCACTTGCAAAAATTTTCTCCCATTCCGTAGGTTTTCTTCTTGTTTTATTTCTGGTTTCCTTTGCTGTGCAGAAGCTTGTAAGTTTCATTAGGTCCCATTTGTTTATTCTTGCTTTTATTTCTTCTAGGAGAAAATTTTTGAAATGTATGTCAGATAATGTTTTGCCTATGTTTTCCTCTAGGAGGTTTATTGTATCTTGTCTTATGTTTAAGTCTTTAATCCATTTTGAGTTGATTTTTGTATATGGTGTAAGGGAGTGTTCTAGCTTCATTGTTTTACATGCTGCTGTCCAGTTTTCCCAACACCATTTGCTGAAGAGACTGTCTTTATTCCAATGTATATTCTTGCCTCCTTTGTCAAAGATGAGTTGACCAAAAGTTTGTGGGTTCATTTCTGGGCTCTCTATTCTGTTCCATTGGTCTATATGTCTGTTTTTGTACCAATACCATGCTGTCTTGATGACTGTAGCTCTATAGTATTGTCTGAAGTCTGGGAGAGTTATTCCTCCAGCCTCTTTCTTTCTCTTCAGTAATGCTTTGGCAATTCTAGGTCTTTGATGGTTCCATATGAATTTTATTATGATTTGTTCTAGTTCTGTGAAAATGTCCTGGGTAATTTGATAGAGATTGCATTAAATCTGTAGATTGCCTTGGGCAGTGTGACCATTTTAACAATATTGATTCTTCCAATCCAGGAGCATGGGATATCTTTCCATTTTTTTTAAGTCTTCTTTAACTTCCTTCATCAGTGGTTTCTAGTTTTCTGTGTATAAGTCTTTCACCTCCTTGGTTAGATTTATTCCTAGGTATTTTATTACTTTGGGTGCTATTTTAAAAGGGATTGTTTCTTTACGTTCCTTTTCCCATTGATTCATTGTTAGTGTAAAGAAATGCAACTGATTTTGAACGTTAATCTTGTAACCTGCTACTTTGCTGAATTCTTCAATTATTTCTAGTAGTTTTTGTGTGGACCTTTTAGGGTTTTCCATATTAGTATCATGTCATCTGCATGTAGTGACACTTTTACCTCTTTTTTTCCAATTTGGATCCCTTTTATTTCTCTCTCTTGCCTGATTGCTGTGGCTAGGACTTCCAAGACTATGTTGAATAGGAATGGGGATAGTGGGTAGCCTTGTCTTGTCCCAGATTTTAGTGGGAAGCTTTTGAGTTTTTCACCATTGAGTGCTATGCTGGCTGTAGGTTTGTCATACATAGCTTTTATTATGTTGAGATATGATCCCTCTATACCCACTTTGGTGAGAGATTTTATCATAAATGGGTGTTGAATTTTATCAAATGCTTTTTCTGCATCTATTGAGATGATCATTTGGTTTTTGTCCTTTCTCTTGTTGATGTGATGTATTACATCGATTGATTTGCGTATGTTGAACCACCCATGTGTCCCTGGGATGAACCCCACTTGATCATAATATATAATCTTTTTTATGTGTTGTTGGATTCTATTTACTAACATTTTGGTAAGGATTTTTGCATCTATGTTCATCACTGATATTGATTTGTAATTCTCTTTTTTGGTGGTGTCTTTGCCTGGTTTTGGTATCATTTTATTTGTATTACTGGATTGAGCCAATAAATATATTATCAAAGAAAAAAAACTTGGTATATAGTAGCTGTTCAAAAAACATTTGTTCAGCTAAATTGAACTTTTTCCCCCAAATAGAGACTCAGGGTATTCCTGAGATCCCTAGAGGTTATGGATAAAATTTTTGTACATATACATTTACATCCAGCACAAGATGGAAGGTTCTGTGTGATTTCCAAATAACTTACCCAAGTCTGACTGGCTTTATACTTTAATGTTGCTATGCACCGTGGGAAAATGAGAAAGGTCGTGGAGGTGTCAGGTTGGTTACGTGAAGGCTTACCTGCATTATAGTAGAAAACCCAACTGCTTTTCCCCTTCACCGTCTAGAAACTGACCATTTATTAATGTTCCTACTTTCAGAATCATCAGATTAGATTCTGTCTGTTGAGCAAGAACACACAATAGCCCTTCTAAAGCATAGGTTCTCAAGGGGAAAGGAAAACCAGACAGAAAGGGACCTCAGTGTGCCTCAGGCCTGCTGCCTGGTTTCCAGTAAGCTCTCCTCTGAGCTCTTCCTGTCCTGGGCCCAGGGGCAAAGGCAGCTCGTCCTTGATGGTCCAGTCCACCAAAAAGTACCAAGATGGTCCTCTCTCAGCAAGCTGTTGGCTCCACCAATGACACTAAGCAGCCTGGTCCCGGAGATGACATTTCCTTATATTATACTGTGTTTTTGCCATGTCATGGAGTATGTGACTGTTTCTGTCAGAAACTTGCTGTTTACATTCTGTGTTTACATGGCATTATCTGGCTGTTACATCCATTGGTAACTAATATGGTACTGCTACTTTGGGGTCTTAACATCGCCTGCCATTCTGTGAGGAATATTCTGGAGATTCCCTTAGACGAACAGACAACTTACGTCCCATCACAAGCCAGCGAGTTAAATTCCCCCTGCTTATGCAGTGCTATTGCTTCAGTTGGATTCAGGAGCCAGTCCTGGCCTGTGTGGTTTGCTTCAAAGGTCTAGCTTGTAGAATCCAGTCCCCCTCTCACCTAGAGGGGAGTCCTAAAACAGTGGGCCAAATGTCGCATTATTCTCCTTTGTTTTCCAAACAAGAAAGTTGTTTGAAGATTCCAGATTTTCAAGGGACTTTGACTAAGTACCCAAGGTTGAGCCCCAGGGCTCCTGAGAAAAACTGGGCAGGCCTGATATGGTTAAAGATGCTTGCAGTCCAGCCCCCCAGGCCCCTGCTTCCTGGACCCCTCCCCAGTTTTGCAGTTGCGTGTGTGGCGCTGTCTGGGAGCCACTTCCACGTTCAAGCTGTAGTTGCGTGTATGGCGCTGTCTGCGAGCCACTTCCACATTCAAACTGACAATTGGGATCTGCCCTCTCTGTGCTCTCACTCCAGAAGCCCTGGGTTTGCATCCTGGCCCTGGTTCATATCCCCCATATAACCTAAGGCTGGTCATCACCTATCAGTCCCCTCCCCTAGAAAAGGCTTGCTGGTAACCCCTACCTTACATGCCTGTAAGCACCCAGGCATTTCTCAGCAGCAATCACCACCACGTGCATTAATCTATTATTATTTTTACTCTAACAAAATTCAAAGAGACCGAGTTTTCATGCACAGTATCACCATGTGGCAGTCACGCGTGTTTGCCTTTAGAGTCAAGCTGCGGTCAGGGACCAGTGGCTAGCACAGTGCCTGACAATACTCTCTGTTCGCCTGTCTTTTCATGTCCTCCCTTTTTCATAAGCAGTGAAAGCATTGTCCCCCAGAACAGCCAGATAGTGTTAGAACAGCTAAAGCAATCATGATCTCAGAGCTTACGAAACTCAGATGGTGTCTAATGGCTTGCCTGCCATGCTTCTGGATTGCACCCCTGACCCTGGGGATAAGAAAGTGCCAGGAAGTCACTCCCCTACTTTGCAGTTGGGGACAGAGTCACAAGGGCTGGAGAGGGCAGCTGTCAGCATCAGGAGTGATGTAGCTCTCTCTTCCCTTGAGTCTCTGACTCGGCGCTCTTTCGGCTAATGCCTCGTGTTCGTTCCAGTGACTTTTCCACCATCCTTGTAAAGTCTTTTCCCACCAGCTGGCGGAGAGAGACACTCAGCTAAGCCTGGAGCTGTGGTTGTGAATTTGCCGTTTTTTCTCCCTTGATCACATTTCCCGGTCTTTCTAGGACTACAGCATGAAGGAATTTTCCGAGTGTCAGGATCCCAGGTGGAAGTGAATGACATCAAAAACGCTTTTGAGAGAGGTGAGGAAACAACCTTAAAGATAAGACCAAATGTCTGCCAGCCCCCTGGGAAGTGGGCGCTACCCTTCCTTCCCTGAGAGGTACCCAGAGGTCAGCAAGCCAGCTTGCATCCCCGTTCAGCCCAGCCCCTTCTCTCTGGTAGACATCCCCTCACTAGATATGCACCAAGACGCCAGGGCATGTCCCTGTTTCCTCCTTCTCAGCCCCGGGCATCCTGCCTCTCTCCTGAGGATGATCTGCCCAAACCCCAGAAGGTAACTGTGGTATCTGGGCAGTTGATGGCTATATGCGGGACCCTTGGTGGCAGGGCGAGTGCGCCTGCTCCATCGTAGCCCATTTATTATCTTGTGGGTTATTAAGGTAATGGGCAAGCTTCGGCAATTTCCGTCACCCTAATGGATATATATAGTTTCAATTTGAGGTTGGTCCTGTCATTAAATCTAATTACACCTGATATGAAATCTTCCATTGGGAGCCCCAGCATGATTGTTCTCCTGTAAGTAGGTGTCCTTTGCCACAGGCCAAGAGAAGTGAGAGCTAGTCAGAGGGGCTGGCCTCCCTGGCCTCGTTTCCCTCCCCTAGGGGCTCAGTCCCAGCCTGCTTTCAGGATTCTTGTGACAGAGCCAATTGCTGTGTCCCATCCCCAGCCCAGAGGGAATGTCCCTGAGCTAGTCTGGCACAAGTAAATTTATCTTAATGGACTCTTGTGGCCCTGCCCTCTGCCCCTGGGGCCCCTGTGTCTAAGCAGTCCTTGCTTTATCTGGTCACCCTACTCGTGGCCTCCATGCTGGGCAGAGAGCTGATGGACTGTGATGAAGACCCCCTTCCCTACCACCTCTGCTCCATCCTGTGTGTTTTTACCTCTCTCACTCTCTTTCCTTTTTGGGGGGTTTGCTTATCCTCAGGAGAGGACCCCCTGGCTGGGGACCAGAATGACCATGACATGGACTCTATAGCTGGCGTCCTGAAGCTTTACTTCCGGGGGCTGGAACACCCTCTCTTCCCCAAGGACATCTTCCATGACCTAATGGCCTGCGTTAGTAAGTATCATCCCAGAACACCTCGTAGCAACAGATATGAAATTTCCACCAGGTCTTATTTTCTCGTAAGCTTTCCAGTAATGTTTTCCTTTTTCCCTTTTCCTCGGTGAAGTTACTCTTTGTTCTCACTCCTTCATCCCCTGGTAGAGGAGCGAAAAAAGTGAATTTTCAATAAGAGTCTGGACCAGAAGTCAGAACTCCTGGGTTTTTTCTTTCTGTTTCACCCCAAGCTCCTTTGTTTTGCTAGGCTTTGTCTGTCTTCAGCAAAATACATCTGTGTTCATATGTAAGACACAGACAGTCCTTTTCAGCTACTGGAGGCTTATTTATTAGTGCTGGTACTTTTCGTGACTCAAAGAGAGAACACGTATATGTCACAGATGTTGCCTGCCTGTTGCTTTAAATATGACGCGGCTCACCTGCTAGATGTGTTAATATGTGTTCTTCTAGGAATAAAAGCCCTCTGCACGCTTAAAAGTAATGATATAAATGTTTTCTCAGAGAGGGAGAGTCTCTGTGTGATCTTTAGATAAAGTGGGTATCTTAGAGGTTCTCTGCCTCTTACTCTAAAATGTGGGGCTTGAAAAGCTTTTCCTGGCCATTTAGTTTAGCTCATTTTACTGGAACACGTCTCATTTGTTGTCCATGGAAACTTGGATGAGTGTTAGGTCATCCTGGAAGCAGACCCCATGGGAATGATGGCTTCAGAGGCTGGAGGAGGCCATTCCTTTGAAATGGAGAAAAGTTTTTCTTCCCTAATCAGCCAGGGTCTCCATGCCCGCCGAGTTTCCAGTATATATGCTGAGCGCCATCCCTCCGTCATTCTCAGGGAGAGGCCCAGAGCACTCAGGAAGCTAGCTCTCTTGTTTTATTTGTTTCCCCACCATTTGTGGGAGTCCTCGTGGAAATGAGTTCTGTGGGTGATCAAATATATGCATCCCTCGTGTCTTCACGTCTTTGTCCAGGACTGGGCCTAGGTAGACTATCCTAAGTGGACTGGGGTTGCCAAGACAGTGCAAGATACCTTGGCTGCCCAGTCCCCTGCCCAGATGGGCTCCTGATCCAGGACCTCCCATTCCTTTCTCACATAAAGGCTCTCATAGAAAATGACAATATCGGGGGAGGGTATAGCTCAAGTGGTAGAGCACATGCTTATGAAGGTACAAGGTCCTGGGTTCAATCCCCAGTACCTCCTCTAAAAATAAATAAGTAAATAGACCTAATTACTGCCCCCAAAATTTTTTTTAAATTAAAAAAGAAATTCAAAAAAAAAAAAAGAAAGAAAGAAAATGACAATATCCACAGTGCATACCGTGGAAGCTGGGGGCTGGCTGTGAGGGAGGCACAGGCCTAGGGTCGTACCTGGAATTAATCTGACCACAGCACAAGAGTCAGGAAAATCCTCTGATTTTCTCCCCAAATATTGCTCCTTACACAGGGGCATGCCATTTCTTGCCTCTGGCCACAGTCTCCTCACCCCCACTGCAGATAAGGGAGGGGGGACGATCGGCCAGACTGGTCCAGGGGATGAGGTGATGCACACGTGGAGTGGGCAGGACAGGACCTGCGCAGCCCCTCCCCCTCCCCACACGGAGGCCCTCCAAGGCTGGGTGTTGAGCAGTCAGAGCAGTTTACAGTCAGCATCTTACCTGTGGTCTTATAATAAGAGAGTGGTAGATGCTGTGGGGAACATCTCCAACCCCTTCTGTGCCCAAGGAGCATCCTTACGTCCTGCCCCAGTGAGGTGTCTGGAGCCCAATGTGCCCCATCACAGCAGCCCCACTGCAAGGAGCCGCCTGGGACCTCCTTACGTTGCACCAGTGCTGCGTGGACTTGACCTGGCTGCTGTCTGTGTTGTACTTGCTGCTAGTAAGGGCCTTCTGACCACTGCTCCCTGGGCGCTCAGTCACCTTGGAGGCTAATGCATGGCTTTCTTCTTTCAGCAATGGACAACCTGCAGGAGAGAGCTCAGCACATCCGGAAAGTCCTCCTGGTCCTGCCCAAAACCACTCTGATTATCATGAGATACCTCTTTGCCTTCCTCAATCAGTGAGTAGCCTTCGCAGTGAGCGGTGGTATCCGGCCTTGGCCTCGGGCACTGGAAGTTTACGTAGGGACCTGTGATGATTCATCCAGCCCAACAAATGCTGATTGAATGCCTACTGTATGCCAGGCACAGCTGTAGGATGTAAGAATAGCTTGTGAAATCAGAGGCAAAAGCCTGGATACCATTTAAGCTGTGTTCTGGCAAAAGACACAGACAATAGCAGACACATCAGGTAGTAATAAGCGCTTAGAAGAAAAACACGGAAGTGTAAGCTGAGGGACTGGGGGCAGGGGTGGAAGAGGGAGAGCCACTGCAGAGGGGCGGGGAGACAGCATACGAGCAGCAGCCTAAATGAAGGAAGGTGGGAACCACAGGGACAGTCAAGGCGATCAAGCCCCAAAAGTCGTGGCAACCATGAGTTTGTATTTGAAGAAGCCATCGGAAAGTTTCAAGCAGAAGATTATTATGATCTGACTTCTTATATATTTTTAAAATCCACCAACTGCTTTGTGGAGAAGTTACTGCAGAGTGATGTGTGGAGAAGGGAGACCTCTCCAGAGGTTATTGTACCGTCTTGGCCAGGAGTGCTGGTGGCCTAGGTTGGGGAGGTGAGGATGGAGGGTGGTGGAAGGGGTCAGGTTTGGGATCTGTTTTGAACGTAGCCTTGAAAGGACTTGCTGATAGGTAGGGTGTAGGATGTGAGGAAAGAGAAGTTCTAAAATTTTGGCATGAGCATCAGGGGAGTCGTGATGCCATTTGTGGAGTAGGGGAAGACAAGGTGCTGAGGTGGACGCGTTAACCTGAGGCACCCTTTGCCCTCCAGGTGGAGGTTCTAAGTAGGCAACTGAACACAGGAATCGGATGCTCGGAGGAGAAACCCGGAGCGGAGACGCAGTGTGGAGTCATCGTGTACTGGTGCTATTTAGCTGGTCAGCCAGGGAGTGAGTGTAGCTAGAAGAGAGATCTGAGGACCGGAGG
Organism: Camelus bactrianus; assembly: GCF_048773025.1. Taxonomy (NCBI): domain Eukaryota; kingdom Metazoa; phylum Chordata; class Mammalia; order Artiodactyla; family Camelidae; genus Camelus; species Camelus bactrianus. The sequence goes on along the minus strand of NC_133561.1, from coordinate 30,420,191 downwards.
GGCCTTGGGCTTGGCTGGGACATTTTTCTGTCTAAGCAGTGTGCCCTTGCACAGGGCAGGCGGTGGAGTCACCACAGGGCAGCAAAAGCAACAGGCAAGGACATGCAGTGCTTCTCCCCTTAGGCACCTCTGTCTCTGCACATTGTTTTCACTGCAGCATCTCCCTCAACAGCCTGGGCCAAAGATTATAAATGGACAACCCCAGGGCCAGATGAGGCCTTCAGATGTGTTTCCTTTCAGTCCACTGTGTCTTGAAAACATTAAAACATTTAAATATTGGGAGATTTTTCTTTTAAAAAATCTCCATTTCTAGCTCCTCTTAAAAAAATCATTAGATCTGGCCATCCTGGATCTGCATATTCCCACATGGCCACAACTCCCGGTGGAGTCGAGGCTGCTGCCTAGACAAAGCAGTCAGGCTCTCCCCGACTCTCCACGGTCCCCAGCTCTCCCCGATGTCCCCCCAGTGCTGAGGCTGATTTTGGTGGTTATTTATCATCACTGTTGCTTTATGGTTTTTCATATGGTGGGAAAACAATTCTCTAGATCCATGAATCTGTAAAAAGAGTGAAAACAAAAAATGAAACCAAGGGCTAGGATGTGTTAGCTCATATTTCTTGGCAAAAATGAAGTCTTCCCCAAAAACAGAAAAAGAAAAAAGAAAAAAAGAATTCTTCCTAGTGGATTGGTCTCTACTTCAAAGAAATATGAGTTGAGAGGCCATCTCGGGAGCCTCAGCCCGCTTATGTACGGTCAGCCTGTCCTCTAGGCATCTGGGTTAGGGGCCCCTGCCTGAGACCTTTCTGGGGCAACCCCACCGTCCTCCGGCCCTGTTGCTGGTCCTGCAGAGCGACAGGGGGTCCTGGGCCTGCAGCTGCTCCCTCCACATGGCTGTGTCTGCACCATTCGGTTCGTTAGCCAAGCCCTGACTCAGCCCCACAACTGCCTCTGGTTCAGAAGCCCTTGTGACTCACACAGGGTGCTCACATGCTGCCCGTTTTAGGCAAACGGAAATAGAAACTCTGGTAATGACTCTCGAGTCAGTCAGTCCCCTCTTGTGACAAGGGCCACTTGTCACCTCTCCTTGACCAATACCTGCCCTCAAGGAGCCTTGTCTGCTCCCCCAGAGCACGGAGCTTGACGGTCATGGGTAAACAGGCAGGGGGTCCTGGGGTGACTGTGTGTGTAAGCACAATGGTCCACTCTCCTCCTGCTACGTGAGGGCTTGGGGAGCTTGTGTGGGCAGGGAGAAACAACAGGGTGAACAGCATATGCTGTAAAGCTGGAGGTGGTGGCCCCGACTGAAGGGAAATGGAAAATTGTACCAAGTCAAATGATTACTTTTGGTTTACAATTTTTTTTTTCTAGTTAAAAAAGATTGACTTGCTCATCAAAGTACTTTGCTGAAAAGATGCAGCATAATAACCACAGTGTTTCCTAAAATAATAAATGGAGTGCAGGACACAGGTGATAGCGGAGATCACCTGCCTGCATGGGAAGGTGACAGGCGAACAGCGTGCCCCTACCCACAGGTGTAGCCAGAGTTGACAGGTAGCTCCTCATGGAGACTCTCCCTGGGCCCACACTGTCAGGAACCCCCTCCTTTGTTGTTGTGTGTTGTACCCTGGGGGGGGTGTATGTACTTTATTTCTGACTACGATCTTCTTGGGTTATACACATACTTCATCTCAAGGAACACCTTCCTCCTGCAAAACTAATATATATATATGTATAGCTATATGGAACTCCTTACACAGTGTACCAGTGCTGTGTGGACTTGACCTGGTTCCATGTAGATCTATGCAGCCAGTGTCCAGGCCACTGTATGAAGCCTTGGGTACGTGCCTGTCCAGCAGGACTTGTTAATTACTACCATTATCCTTATGTAGCATCTGCATTGATTATCCATTGCTGTGTAACACATTACCCTAAAACTTAGCAACTTACAACTATCAGCATTTATTATTATGTCGCAGTTTCTGTGGGTCAGGAATCCAGATGCAGATTAGCTGGGAGCCTCTGGCTTCAGGTTTCATGAGTTTGCAGTGAGTGTGTCGAGGGCAGGGCTGCAGTCTCTTCTGAAAGCTCAACTGGGAAGGGATCTGCTCATAAGCTCACTCAAGTGGTGTTGGCGGGATTCAGCTCCCTACAGGTTGTTGGACTGAGGACCTCCATTCCTGGCTGACTGTTGGCCAGGGGCCTCCATCGGTTCTTCACCACGTGGGCCTCACCATAGCATGGCTCGTAACATGGCAGCTGGCTGTGCTCCAAGCCAGTGAGTGAGAGAGCGCCCAAGACAGCAGTAACGTGACCCCCCATCACTTCTGCCATATTCCATTCACTAGAAGTGAGCCACTGAGTCTAGCCCACACTCAAAGGGAATGTCACAAGCGTGTGAGTACCAGCAGGCAGGGGCCATGGAGTCCGTTCTGGAAGCTGCCTGCCACGACATCTGTGCTACCAGTGGGTGTTTGCCCCACAACCAAGTGTAGGCAGTGCCCCTTCCTGCAGCTTACTTTACTGCTTGCCTTTTGCAACCTGATTTCTTCAGACGTCAAACAGCATAGCCTTTTAGTCTCTTGCTAATCAAATGAAGTCCACAGACCAGCAGCATCCGCATCACTTGGGAGGTTGTGAGAAATATGGAGTCTCAGTGCCCCTCCCCCACCGCCACCCCTAGTGAGCTGTGACTCAGAGTCTGTCTTTTGATGAAGTCCCCTGGTGAGTCACAGGCACGTGGAAGTCCGAGAAGCACCACTCTACGTCCTCAAACATTACTCCATAATCTAAAAGAGGGAATCGGTGGTGCTTCTCTCATGGGGAAGGCGCTCCAGCCGCTCTCCAGAGAGGCTGAGTCTTCCTCTGAACCTCAGCATCCCAAGTGCCTCCCGCTTTGGAAAGATTCCATCTGGGCTGCTCTTCTTACTCTCACAAGGAGGGTTTTAAGCTTCTGTATGCAAATAGACACGTAGAATTGTGGCTGGATTACCTTGGAGATTCACAGATGCTCATGTATTTATTCCCTGATTTATTTAACATGGATTTATTCAGCATTTACTATATGCCAGGCCCTGTTCTGGCTGCTGGCTATCTAAGATTGCACCAGACAGTCATGGTCTCTGCCCTCACGGAGCCTAGGTAGCACTAGGATTGGAGCAAGGCAGACATGTTTAAGTACACATGTCATATGTCAGAGGCTAAGGGCTTCAGAGACAATTAGAGTGGGTTAGGGGACTGGAGATTGTTAGGGTTGGGTTGGGCGCAGGGTTTGCTCTTGAATATACAGTGGTCCGGGACGCCTCACTGAGCAGGTAACCGTGGGCGGTGGTATAGGAGGAGGACCAAGAGAGAACTGTGTCCCGAAGCCACACACAGTGTTTCAAGGAGGGTGGGATAACTGAGCTAGTGCAATGGCAGGTCAGCTAAGAAAAGGAGTGAGAGCTGATTCAGCAGCATGGACATCACTGGTGACTTGGATGGGTGTCCTCTTCATGGAGGAGAAGGGGCAAAGTCCTGACAGCGTCTGTTCGTGCGAGGAGGGGTGCTGATGGTGGGTAAACAAAATGTGCTGCATCCGTACAGTGGGGTCGTGTTAAGCCAAATACTACTGAATTCTACACTTTACAAGGGTTAAAATGGTGTATTTTCTATTGTGTATATTTTACCACAATAAAGAGATGGGGGACGGGGGAGACAGAAGGTGTGTGAATCTGCTTGGGCTCCTGTGACAAAGCACCACAGACTGAGCGGCCTGAACAACGGAGATTTGTTTTCTCACGGTTCTGGAATCTGGAAGTCCAAGATCAAGGTGCCAGCGGGGCTGGTTTCTGTGCGACCTCTCTCCTTGGCTTGTAGGCAACCACCTTCTCATTCATCCTCACATGGCCTCATTTAACCTTAATTATCCCCTTAAAAGCCCTCTCTCTAAATACAATCACGTTGAGGGTTAGGGCTTCAGCATTGGAATTGGGATTTGTTGTAAGAGGACACAGTTCAGTCCATAACGGAAGGGGTGAAGAAGAGCCAGAGAATCAGAGGCAGCAGGTCCAGACAACTCTCAAAGAATTTTATTACAAAGAGGAGAATAGGAATGGGACAGTAATTCAGTGTGGATATGGGGTTAAGAGAGAATTTTGCTTTCAAGATGGGCGGTATTATTGCACATTTGTTACGCTGGTGAGGATGACCCAGTAGAGAAGGAGAACTGGTGATGAAGGAGGGAGCAAGGTAATTGCTGGAATGATTTTCTCCAGGGAGTGAGAGAGGATGAGAGTCATCACACAGGGAGGAAGGCAGGACATAGGGTGCAGAGGCAAGTCGGTTAATACATGTGGGGACCACAGAGGATGGAACAGGTGGCGTTGTAGGCAGGGGGAGTGAGGAGACCCCTTTGAAGGACCATAAGAAAGCATCAGCCAGAATTACCTTCCACTTCTTCTCTTAAGGAGCCTTTTGGGGAAATCTGTTAAATCATGGATTCACAGATATTCTCAGCCCCACGGTTTGCCTGGGGCCATGGTGAATGATGCAGAATATCTTACCCATAGTCAATTGGTTGTTGCCAAATCAAACCCCTGGGGCCTGTGAAGTTGAAGGTTTTTAAGTGAAATGTCATATATTTAAAACAGTCTCCAAAGCTTCGTGCTCTCCCTGAGGATTTAAGGTTTTGATTTGGGGATGCAGAGCCCTCAGTTAGACAAGCCTGTCAGGAGAAGTCGGTGGACTCCTGTCGATCAATTACTGCCAAACAGTGGCAGCCCTGCTGCCGATTCCCTGACCGGCTGGAAATGAAGGTGCTGTATCAAGAAGCAGTGAGGATGTTAAAAGTATAGAAAATATTTATTGAACACCAGGCGTGTTTATGTGCCAGGCACAGTGCTGAGTGCTTTGCATACATTATTACCTCATTTAATCTCACAGCAGCCCATCAAGGAGGCACATAATTGCCCCCATTTTACGATGAAGAAACTAGGGAACTAGAGCAAAATGATGGACCTGGTAAGCAATGGAGCTGGGACTCAAAACCAGGTCTGCTTGACTCTAAAATTCTTAGGGTGTTTTGTGTTTCTTTTTAAATTTAATCAAGATACAAGTGTGCATCGGTAAAAAGTGAAAAGTCCACAGAAGTGCATGGCAAAAGACAAGTTTCTCACACCAATCCTGATTTTTCTCATTCCCCCGAAAAAGCCTGTGTTCCTAACTCCTACACTCAACCTTTTTAAGATGCACAAAAGAGAATGAGTTCACATCAGTCAGGAGAGTTCTCTAATGTTATGGACAGAAACTAAAGAAATACAATACAGCTACCTGTATATGTCAACATCAAAAAAAAAAAAAGTTTAAAAGAAGGAGCTGTTACCAGTGTTAACCATTTCAGATATTTCTTTAAAAATAATAATCCAGTGTTTGAGGTCTTATACTGGGAACAGCCTTCAGAGTCTTCACAGATGATTAGTACCATTATATTATATACAAAATTGTGTGCATTTGTTTGTGCTTATAGATGAGTTTTTCTGGGGAGAGAATCCTTTGTTTTTGTCAGACTCTTCAAGGAGCCTGTGTCCTCCAGATAGTTAAGAACCGTGATTTTAGTCCCTAAACTTAGGTATTCCCGTTGTGGATTGGAAGAGAGAGAAGGATCTTGGTCTGTATTTTAATGGGAGTAAGAAACGGACCTGGACCCACGAGACCCCAGTCCACAAAGACGTGTATTCTCTAGCCCCCGGCCACTGGAGCCATCTAGGAGGTGAGTCGTCCATGCCTTGGCCGGCTTGGCAGGATTCCTCGTCTCTCACGGAGCTTAGACTGGGACCCTCAGGGCTAGGGCTTATTTGTCTTTGACCGCCAGGCTTCCCGGAAACTACTGGTTTTCTTCTATGTTACCAAAACGTCAGATCACGCTAAAGAAACAGGGCCTTCCTCCTCCTTGTCCCTCCATGAGCCCAGGAACCAGCCAGCCTGGGATGAGCCACAGCTATAGCCTTGTGACACCTCATGCCTCGTTGTCCCTGCTGAGGTTACCAAGGTCATTATCTGTCCTGTCTGTGTTCCATTTTCCTTTGACCAAGAAGTCAAAGGAAACTTCTTCCAGCCTTTTCAGAATCTCTGCTCTCTTTCAATCCAGGAAGGATTATAAAATTAGGACGTTAAGACCTCCTATGAAGCAGTCCAGCCACTGAGATCCATCACTCGCCCATTACAGGCACCCCTGCATTTGACTAGGTCCTCGAGAGCAGTGATTCTCAACCATGGCAGTTGTTTCTCTCCATCATCCCACTTCACATGTCCTGCAGTGATCCTCTAAGGGGGACTGGGGACGTATCTGAATCTTTAGTGGAGGAGAGAATCACTGAGTTGGAGAGAGACCAGCCTGGTAATTGAGTCTGGATGCTGGACACACTAGAGATAAACTGCCCGATTTTAAAGAGCAGCTACTCAGATGAAGACAGCTGAGTCCCAGGCCTCTGGTCCAGCATCAGAGGGCTTTGATATCCTCTCGAGATCTGTCAGAATCCGGTGCCCATGCCCATGAGGGAGGCAGAACCCCTTGACAGAGCTCACATCTGCAGACTGTTGGGGGCAGCGCTATGTCCAGTCATTGAAGGCAGAGCTAGAGCTAACCAGACTTAAGTGCCCGGACAGACAGAGTTCAATGGGATCTCATCAGGCCCAGTGGCTCCTGGAAGGGTTTGGGTCCTTGGCCAGGATCGGAGGTATGGCTGGAGTGCTGCTGGCTGAAAAGGGGGAGTTCCTAGAATAAAATACCCTATAGTGAAGTCAGACTGCGTCCAGAAGAGGGCTGAACTGCATGCTGACCTCTTCCTGAATAAATCCTGAATGTAACAGTCGAGGAGGGTATTACGAAAACGCAAAACAATTATATTAGCTGTTCCAGAGAGAAAGTCACGGGCTTGGTGGAATACCAAAAGCTCGTCGGCTGGCTGTTTTTTAAAGTCTAGAGCTTAGAATGGAATATCCCTAATAATTTAATGATTTTGCCATACCAGAAGGCACACGACGCATGAGGGCTGTGTCTCCTGACCGTGTCATTACCCGGGCAGCCCGAGGGCCTCCGTCTGCTCTGCCAGCTCAGCGGGTTGGTCAGTGGGCACACAGCCAGCTCTGCTGAGTGGCGTGTTCCCAAGGCAAGGTGGGCTTGGTGGATAAGGTCTAGGGTGGGGGTGGGAATTGGGGAGTAGGTAGGATTTGAACTGGGAGCTAGAGAAAGCGGAGAGGGGCAAGGAGGGACCTCCACTTTGCCTTTCCTTGGCCCCTGAGTGACTGTCCTGGTGATCATTCTCTCCTCCCCACACCAACCTTCTAGAAGGGCTCCGACGCCCAGAAAAGCAGGTGGCAATTTGTGGTGCTTCTGTTCTGGTTCCCCGCAGCGCCTCCTGTGATTGTGTTTTCTGGGCGTCCATGCGCATGCTCTTCAGCTCGCCCCCTTTGCCTTCTTCTCCAGTTTGTCACAGTTCAGTGAAGAGAACATGATGGACCCCTACAACCTCGCCATCTGCTTTGGGCCCTCGCTGATGTCAGTGCCCGAGGGCCACGACCAGGTGTCCTGCCAAGCCCATGTGAACGAGCTGATCAAAACCATCATCATCCAGCATGAGAACGTCTTCCCAAACCCCAGGGAGCTGGAGGGCCCCACCTACAGCAGAGGAGGAAGCACGGAGGATTACTGGTAGGGGGCCCGGGGCTGGAGGAGGGGGAGGCGTCAGTCACCAGCACACACTGGTGTGGGCACCAGATGGCCATGCGAGATGGGAGGGAACCACCCAGATCCTCCCCCACCTCCCACTCCAAAAGGCGCGTCAAGCTGCCAGGATCTGGGGTCGCTGGAGGCCGGGCCCCACCTTGATCTAACCTTCAGGGTGAGCGCCACTTCAAGCCGCCTCTCCATTTTACAGGTTCTGGGTGGTGAGGGACTGTTCTGAAAGATAATGTCAACAATAACAGTAACACTGATTATCTCTGGGAGAGGACACTTGATCTGGTGGTGTGTGGAGCTGCCCTTCATCAGACTGCAGGGTCTCTCAGGCTCCTGCTCGGAGCTGATTATTTGTGAGAGGAACAGACCTACGTCCCAGGGAGTTTCTTTCTGATCTTGAAGAGTTCAGATATGAAGCATCGTGTCCTGACTGTGAATGCGTACAGTGATCATTTAATAATGATCGCAGACATTTGTGAAGACAAAGCGGGGGAAGGCGCATTTTTGGCAGGTTAGGCACAGTTCCCCCCGAAGCAGGTTGGTCATGACTTTGCCTGGAAAGAGAGTTGTAAAGCCCCAGGGCATGTCTTTACTAGACCCTTCCATTAGACAAATAATGAATCACTATTTCCATTTTATAGATCAAGTCACTGCAGTCCAGAGAGGCCAGTGACGATCTTTGAGGCCACCCCAGTGGTGGGGATTCCAGCCCTGACCCCTTGACTCTCAGTGCAGGGCACCACCCACTGCCCCACACTGCCCCCAGTGTATCACTTACAAGGTCATTTTTCCACTAAACACAAAGACAGACTCTCTCTTTGACTCCCTAATGTCCCTTACCTCCTCCTCCTCCGCCCCTCCCTTCTTCCCCTAAATGGTGTTTCAGCCTGGGCTGAAAGCGTAAGCCAGCCCAAATCGGATTCCATCTGAATTCAACATCTGGAACCAATTCAGCCAGCCCATTGCTGTGGACTGAGGTAGGGGAGGTTGCTTATTTAATTAGAGGCCAATTGGTCCACGCTTCTCCCTGATCCGCACAGAAGGAGCCTCCAGCCCGAGCAGTGAGGAGAATTCTATCCATGTGTCTGTGAGAATACCGCTGGCGTCGCTGGGCTCAGCCTTCTCCGCTGGCCTGCAGATCCCGGCGTCTGGGGCCGAGCTGGAGAAACCTGGGCTTGCCAGCTTGCAGAGGAAGCTTCCGGTCACTGACACATGTCTGGTAGGGACTGGGAAGGTTGTTCGGGTATCAGCCTACTGGCTGGTGAGCTCCAGGGAGCTGTCCTTGTGCTTGTGACTTAGAGAGTTGGCTTCCCTTGCCTGAGTGTTGAAAAGCTGACGAATGGTGTTCCTGATTCCTGCTTTACCTCCCTTCTCACATACCAAACCGTTGCAGGCTCTGGACGGGTTCCAGGACACAGAGCCCCCCACATTGCTGTTCCCCTAGGCCCAGCCCAGTGCAGCGGAGCCCCCGTGGGGGCGGCTCACCAGGCCCAGATGGGAGGGCGTCTTCCTCCCAGTTCTCTCCAAGGGCTTCTCCCAGCGCCCAGTTGATGGTGCATCCGACCCAGTTTGTGAGCAGCCTGTGGGAAAACCGCAAGATTAGTCAGGGGATGTTACTACCGCGGGCTGGGTGGGAGGCCAGAAGCACCCTGGGATCAGGAATAAATGACCTTGGGTAGGAGGGACCGTCTGACTGCTGGGTTCACACCCACTCAGAAGGCTCCCAGCCTCCATCAGAAGAGAGAGAAGTGTGGGTGAGGTGAGTTAAGATGGATGAAGGATGGGAGGGAGGGGCATCAAAAGGGGAGCCGGAAGCCAAGCATCCTGGAGTTGGGCCAGGAGACCAGAACAGCCAGGAAGAGGGAGCACCGGGCCGCTTGGCCCCCCTGCAGCTGTGGAGAGGAGAGGCCAGCCCCACTTCCCCACGCCTGCCCGCCCTGAAACTGGAACCTGGGTTCTAGGACTGCCAGCAGTCTGGCACGCTAGGCTGCTTTCTGAGACCGCAGGTGTTGCTGGGCCCGGAGGCAGTGCTGGGGTCTGCGTGTGGAATGAGAGCAGCATAGAATTTCAAGCTGGAAGAGCCCTGATAAAGCATCATCTTGCCTGTCTGTACCTGAGAACAGTGGTTTTCAAAGCGGAGGTGCCCAGACCAGCAGCGCCTGCATCACACGGACTGGTTAGGAATGCAGCTACTCCGACTCTGCCCGGGCCTGGTGAATCGGAAACCCTGGGAGTGAGGCCGTCTGTTTTTAACAAGCCATCTAGGGCTCCTTGAAGATGGCCACATAAATGAATTCGGAGGCCTGGGGAAAAGTGAGCCTTTACCCTCCACACCCCTGCGGCCCTGAGGGTTTCCAGAATGTCACCAGACTCATCAGGTTTTTAGGCCCAGAGAGCAATGAGAAGATGCGGCCACCTTTTTTGTTAAAGAGGAATCCCTGTTCATTTTCTCTCATAATGTTCCCTGGAGTCTGGAGGACCTCCTTGGAACTGACTTGCTTCACACGGGAGGAGTTCTAAATTAGTCCCCTGCTCTTTGAGGAACGTTCTAGGAGTGAAGGATCGGTCCCACAAGGAGGGAGAGGCTGTAGGCTCAAAGGCAGAAACTGCAGCCAGGACGTGGGGGTGACGGGTTGTGGTGCTTCCTCAGCACAGTCTAGGAAGACTTACTTGTTACTACCTACTTACTGCCAGAGGGAGAAACTTTAGAAGTGAACTGGGGGAGGGTATAGCTCAGTGGGATAGTGCATGCTTAGCGTGCAAGAGGTCCTGGGTTCAATCCCCAGTACTTCCATAATAAATAAATAAATTTTAAAAAAGGGGGGGGGGAAGAAGTGAACGGAGTTTTTCTCTAGTTTTCAGGAAGTGAGAACTTCCTGGTGCCCCTCATCATACACTCAAGACCTGGAAATAAGGAAGAGAAATGGCTTTCCTAGTAACTTCCCTGCTCATTCTCGACTCTCCTCCACCCTGGGTGATTTTAGACTCCATGCATTTTGTCAAGAACTTGACCCAGCTCTCATCCCCTACCCTCTTGCCGAGTCCAGCCCACAGCAGACTTTCTTCCCCTGCTCTCATTCTCTCGTTTCCCACTTGTTTCCATGACTCATCCCCAACTTTCTCACCTGTACACAGACTAAACCACAAAGCAACCAGAGGCATCAAGCAAAATGAGAAGGAAGGAAAGAAAGTACTGCTTATTAATCACTCCTTATTTCACTGAAACCTCATGCAACTCCGTGAAGCATATAGACCATTATCCTCAATTTATAGATTAGGTAGCTGGGGCTTAAAGAGATGAGGTAATTGCCCAGGGTCACGCAGCTACCAAGTGTCAGAGCTGGTTTTCAGATCCAGTTGTCCTGATGCTAAAGCCCAGAGTTTCCTTTCCACCACACTCCCTCCAGGAGCTAACTCACCTAGAGGAACTGCCCTTGAGGAGTTGAGTTGTTTTCAATTTCCAAAAGGATTTATAAATTCAAATTGGCTTCCCTTTGTCTCAAGATACTGTAAGTCCCATGTAGTTTTTGTAGCAGGAGCTAGGCTAGAGAACCCCATTCTCAGCATTTGTCTGTAGTGTGTGATCAGGACCTAGAGAGTGTGAGATAGATTCCATGGCCTTGCTCCAAGGAAGCTGCATGGAAGAGAAGACAAGAATTTTGGAAGCAAAGGCTGAGGTCCCGGTTACTCTTGCCTCTGTTGCAGTGACAGCCCTCACGGGGAGACTACCTCGGCTGAAGACGCAGCCCAGGACGTGGCCGCAGAGCATCACACGAGCGATGACGGTACGGGGTCCTGCTAGGAGTCCGTGGGGCTGCTGGGGATGAAGCAGAATGAAGGGATTATGTCTCCTGTACTCCTGATGAACCTACCTGCCCAGCAGCCCCCCTGAAGACAGGCAGGGAGTCCTCCTGCCTCTCAACTTTCTTCTTTCCCTTTTCTTGGAGAGACAGCCCACCTTCTCAAATAGAATGATCTCTATTAAACCAGAGGTGACGAGCTGGACCTTCACCCTTACCCGCTCTGCCCCCAACTCCCTGCCCCTCGCCCACCTCCCTGCTCCTTGTATCATCTGGCTATCTCACCAGCAGAGTGTCGGTCCCTCGTCACAGCCCAGGCTCCTGCCAGGTAGCTGGAGACCAAAGTGCAGGAGAGCTCAGTTGAAAAACAGTGAGCCCGGGGAGTAGTGAAGCTGGGTGCCAAGAACCCAGCAGAAGCAAGCCAGAGGAGGGTGGGAATCAGGACGCAGAAACCACATGCTCTCACGCCTGCCGACTGGAAAAATTGACCCTTTCCAAAGCACAGACATGGGAGCGCTGCGCGGCCCGGCGGGGGTGCATGGAGAGCTGGAATGCGCGCAGCTGTCATCCATGGGCCTCGGCGGTGCCCATGATTTATTAAGGCCTGTCCGGCCAGCACATTCCCCCTCCTTCCAACAGTTCTGCACCTCCATTTCTGATCACTTGCACTCTGGATGTCTCAGCAGCTGACTGGGGGCGGGCCTCAGAATTTTCTGGGCACAAGAATGAAATGGCCCAGTCTGTGGCGCTTTCCCTGCTCCCTGCCTTGCTGGGAATTCTGCAATTCTAGGCCACCTTTTAAAGGAGAAGCTAAAAAAAACATCGGGCCACTTATTTGGCTCCTGAGGTCAGATGGATCAATATGGTAATTAGTCACACTGCGGGAGGCGAGCAGATGAACTAGGGAAATTCGTATTTGGTTAGAGCCTACGTGTGCCCAGCACGGCTAGAGGCTTTCTATGTGCCTCATCTCTTAATCCTTAGTGAAATAGATAGAGCTGCTATTTTATAGTTGAGAAAACTGAGGCCAGAGAGGTCCAGTGCCATACCCGAGGCTGTACGGACCTGAAATTGGGATGTTTAGACAGGCCCTGGGTAGTGAAGTCTGCAGCCCTGCCCTTTCCGGTGCAGATGCACCAGCCCCGGCTGTCTTGTCCCACCAGCCCCGGCTGTCTGGACGTAATCTTGTTTGCAAGCAGCCTTTCTCTCCACTGCTCAGGATATATCTGACTTTAACCTCAGGTTCCCGGTTTCTGGGAGTCTTCTTTTTGCTCTCTCACCTCTACCTGCAGACCAGCACCAATAATGACAATGGTGACAATAATGACCATGGCTAACACATACATAGCATTTAAGCTGGGCCCTCCCTGTTCTGAGCACTTTTACAAGTTGTTATTTATTGAAGTCTCATGCCAACTTCATGAAAAAAGCATTATTGTTATCCCCGTTTTACAGATGAGGATATGAACTCCCACACAAAAGTAAAAATACATTACCTTTGCAAACCCCTTTTAAATTTTCAAGTCGCTTGCATGTGCATTTTTCCATATAGTGTCCACAAAATATATTTCCATATTTTGCTCCTCAGAAAGTTGATTGATTGGGCAAGTTATTTTTCTTTTTATAGAGGCTAAAACCCATGTTCTAGTAGGGGGATTGGATACCATAAATAAGTTATTTAAAATACAATATAAGAGTTCTAAGTTAATGGAATTATTTTATAGTCAGAAAGGAAATAACGCTTACAAATACAGCCTGGCAGGTTCGATGATAGGGGTTGGCATAAGAGCTATGGAAACACCAAGGAAATTAGTACAGGAAGCAGGTGATGTTTGAGTTGTGATTCAATGTGTTCCATCAGGCAGGTGGGAGAGGGGGATTCCAGGTGGAGGGAACAGCATGAGCAAAGGCAAGGAAGAGCATATGAGTGCTTTCAGGGAGCTGCACCATCTGCATGGGAATCTGCTTTATAGATCATTAATGACTTATTTTCACACTGGGTTGTCTTCCCCCCACTGCAAGTTCAGATAATTGAACTTTTCCGCCCAGTTTCCTGAGTCACTGAGTCCCAGCAACATGTGTTTCCTTCTTTTCCACCCCTCTCAGAGTGTGAGCCCATCGAGGCCATTGCCAAGTTTGACTACGTGGGCCGGACAGCTCGAGAGCTGTCCTTCAAAAAGGGGGCATCCCTGCTGCTTTACCAGCGGGCTTCCGACGACTGGTGGGAAGGCCGGCACAACGGCATCGACGGACTCATCCCCCATCAGTACATCGTGGTCCAAGACACGTACGTTGGGTCCCCTGCACCTTTAGGGGTCCCTGGCTGCACTGTGGGAGTGAGACTTCATTTCTGGAGCCCAGGAGAATGAGGGAAAGCAACCCCTAGGAGGCGCCAACGTGGCCCTGAAGTTTCAGCTTCCTTGAAGGGTCCCCAGACTCGGTGGAGAATTGTTTTTTAACTTCTCCACCCTCTGCTCCCCACTGCCAGTCACATCTCCACCACCCTCCCCACCCCTTGTCATTTTAGAAACTTGCCAGCCAGCGCTCATCCACACTTACACCTGATGAGTGATAATGAAGGCTTATTATTTGACCACCTGTATTGCCTTTCTGGAAAGATCAGGTTGGGAAAACATTTTGACTTCCCTTTCTTTTTTTAAAAACAACTATGCTCACCCCAACCTGCTGGGCCACTAATGGCACTTTCCCACTTGCAAATGAAAATGTTGAGCGCATTTTCTAGGAGAAGTCTAGCTTAAGCAGCCTTGTGGAAATAACCCAGCTCATTTAACCCAGATGAGGTTGACCTGGGGAGAGACAGGGAAGAGGAAGGGAAAGGATGTCAGGAAACACAGGGAACATGGACTGGTCCCAGAAAGACTTCATTGCATTCATCAGTTGGTTCCCACGCTTTGAGCGATGTCTCCCGGGCAAGAAGGCTTTTACCTGTGGCCCCCAAAACCTGCCTCCCTGCCACGTTGCCTGCCTCTGCCCCTGCCTCCCTCCCCTTGGATATGATGCTCTCTGTTTTTAGCCCTCCCCTTAATATTATTTCTTAAAGGTTGATATCCTGAGTGAGTCTGCATCCTCCCAGCCTCTCCCCAGCTCGTTCTGCAGGGAGATCCTCCCTCTGTTGATAACATCGCATCCCTGGTGGCCATCTGTGTGTGGACAGGACCCTCCCAAATTTAGCATTATGACTTCACTGCGGGACCGAGAGAAGATGAATGGTGGGGGAGAAGGGGCTTTCTTTGTCATCAGTAGCCAGAGGGGCCAGGAAAGCAGTGGAGAGACGTGGGACCGGCTTGGACGCTCTTAAGCGGGGCTGGATGCCCTACGACAGAGTGTGGCGGTGTCCTGCCTCAACGCCGGCATCTCCAGAGCCACGGCAGAGCCGACTGTCCTCCCCCAGCCGTGCTCGGGACCTCAGCACATAAACCGCCACCTGGACCAGCTGCCTCCTCCTGCAGGAGGTGGCCCAGCACAGCTGCCCCAGGAAAGCAGCGAGGGGGTAAAAGGCAGATGCCTTGAATCCAGGTGTCCCCTAGCCCAGCTTTCCGGAGGAGCTGAGGATCCCGCAGAACTCAACAGGATTATTTATTTCTATTTAAACGCCCCTCCAAAGGCCCGTAGCTTTCCTCGCCTGCGCTCCCAGAGCTAGCCCAGCCAGGCGTTGCCGCTGCCTCCAAGCCATCGCGGGGTCGCGTTGTGTCGGGAGGGCCGTCTTGCCGATTTAACACTGCTTTTTGTGTTGTTGTTTCCCCTTCCTGCCTGCCCGCCTGCCCCTTCTCCCCCAGCGAGGACGGTGTCGTGGAGAGGTCCAGCCCCAAGTCTGAGATTGAGGTCATTTCTGAGCCACCTGAAGAAAAGGTGACAGCCAGAGCGGGGGCCAGCTGTCCCAGTGGGGGTCATGTAGCTGATATTTATCTTGCAAACATCAACAAGTAAGCTCTGCTTTTCATTTTCTGCTCCCCTGAATGACTCGCAACACCCAGCCTCACCCTCTGGCCTAACCGTCCCCCCCAATTCCTGTGCTGCACATAGGACCCCCGGCCTCACCTCGACCCAACATCTTGCATGTGCTCGTGGCTGCTGCAAGGCGGACAGGGCCGAGGAAACATCCAGAGGCCTCGTCGGCAGGCCCGGGGGTCCGGCCAGTGGCAGTTACGCTGAGGATGGGTGTGCCTCTCTGTCCCCACAGCGTCTGTCCGCTCAGACCTTCCAGGCCATCTGACTGCTAAAACTTTGGCCAGTAACTTCGTGCAACTTGGTTCTGTACTATTTCTCAAAGGTGCCTTCTTTTTTCCAATTTGGACTCAAATAATAGTCTTTGATGTTTTCCTTGGCCCTTGTCTGTCCGAAGCTCTAAAGTCTCATGTGTCTTCTACCAGGCTTGTGTTACCCGAGACGGTTTATGTAGATATCACATGTCTCTTTCTCCCTCATCCTGCCTTCGCTCCCACGGAGGAAAGGAGCCCACTGCTCCCTCCAGGAAAGCTTTGTCCTGAGCTCTCTATTCATTGTCTAACCCCCAGCTCCCCTTCCCCCTGCCCTTTCACACCAGTAGAAATAGTTTGCCATTTTTCCCCCATTGCTTTAGCCCTGTGTATTATCGTTCCCTATCAGTCCCTTTGCAGATTCCCACTTGTGTCCAGCAGGCTCGTAGCTCTGCCCCGCAGCTTTCATTGTGGCTATTAGCAACATCCTGGGGTTTTAACTCCACCCACACCCGATCTGGCCGTCTAGAGGGATTCCACGCCTGTGTGCTGCTGCCTCCCCTAGAGACATTCAGGTTATTGGAGAACTAATCTCATCTCAAGGGGCCAGACACCAAGTCCCAAAGCCTACAGACCTCTTTCCGCCAGACCCCGAAACCTGGCCCAGAGCCAGCAGGATGACAAGCCCCAGGGCGCTCCTGATGAATATGGATTGGAGATGATGTACAGTTTTTATTCCCCTCTGGCTTTGGAGGAATGAAATGATTTGCACATTGAAAACCTGTTAACCATAGCCTCTGGACACTGAAACTGGAAGGAGAATAAAAGATGCTTGTTGTTTTGAAACTGCACCAGGTCGCCCAGATCTCTTGGCTTTTTTCCAACCAGACAGTAGCAGGGGGAGTGGTTGGGGCACGTGGCTCTTTTCCATCTCTTTCACCCTCTAGATAGTAAAGTCGCTCATTCAGCTCACTTAGTCACTGTAGTTATAATTTAAGTCAGACTGGTTAAAAAAAAAATAAAAGACTGAGAATTTTAGTCATTTCCCTCCAGCATAGTGCCCTGTTGGGAGGGCAAGCTAGTAAAACGTTAACTGTGGGCTAATCACATTTTCTTCCTTATTTACAAGTCTACATTAATTATAAGCCTATAATCAGAAGGTGGTTAAGCCTGTAATTAACCCAGAAACCAAGGTGGGGTCGGTGAAGGGAGAGGTAGATGATTAGTTAGGTACATATTTTTAAGCCATCTTATATTTGTTGCCAGTTGTAGAGTAATAGCTGGAATAGTCAAAAGATGAACATCTGGTGGAAAGTCAGGGTGGTTCCCGTGAACTCCCTGCTCGGTGGAATCAGGATGAGGTCTTGCAGGACACGTTCTGCTTGGACGCCAGCAGGTCGGTGGGTGAGCGGCAGCCCCTGGGCATGTTCTGCCCTTAGGACTGACCCTGCCTTCCAGCCGTGCCTCCAGCCCACACAGCACTCCTCCCAAGCTCCTTCTCTTTCCTGAGTGCCCCCCAGGTTCTGTCTCACCCCTGGACCTCCTCATCTGCTGTCTCCTCACCTGGTCAACTCCTGTCCCTTCAAGACTGAATCCGAAGATGTGCCTCTTCGGGTAAAGCCTTTCTGATACCCCTGAGTGCCTCTGATACCCCTGCATTAGGCGCCCTTGAATTCCGAAAGCAGCCTCAGGACTCAAGCTGCACTTGGATCCCTACCAGGCTGAGCTCCTTGAAACCAGGAACTCGGTCTTCCTGCCTCCACATCCCCGGGGCCTGGCCCCTAACAGCCACTCCATAAATCTGCCTCCTCAGCAGTTTTGCCTTGGTGAGTCAGCCCTCCTCAAGTGGAAAAAGGAAATCGGCAAAGAGTTATTAGGGTGTGGCGTTTCAATTCAGTTCCATGCATTTATTGAGCACCTACTGTTGTGCCAAGTACCTGTGCTGGTTCTTCAGAGAGGAATAAGATGACCCCTGGCCTCGGAGCTCACAGTCTGGCAAGGTGAATACCATATAGACAGGGGACTAAAACGTGGTGCCATCCATGTCCTGTAGGAACGGAAGAGGGAGTGATCGAGTCTGCCTGCTGATGGGGGTGGGTGCTGAGGAAGACTTTGCAGAGGAAGAGAAATCACTCTAGCTGGGTCTTGTAAGACTGTGAGAACATCCTTTATCCATGCGAGAATGGCTGACACCCAAGTCTAAAGCCGTGGAGCAGGCAGCCTCACTGAGTGGCTACTATGTGTCAGATGCCAAACCTGGTCCCAGGGATGTATATGGAGGAAGACCTTCCCAGGGAACAGGACCAGGACTGGCTTAGAAACCTGACCCTGCTACAGGACGAGCTCCCCAATCTTCAGGTCCTACCCCTTTCCTTCTTCCTCCCTCAGCTCCCGCCTCAGCCTCAGTGGACCGTAGTAGATTCGAGATCAGAGCTGCCCAGCTGCACTCCCAAACCAGAAGTTTCATTGCCTCTTAGATTAGTTCCTTTAGAATCTGATTACAAGAGAAAATGAAATTATTCTGCAGTGGGCAACACCCATACGGATAAGACTCTGCCAAACCATTTCATCTGAGAGCCTTAATGGTCTGGAATAAACTGTCCCAGAGCCAGGGTTCAGCCCATGCTGGGTGGCATGGGGTCACAAGATGTATTTCCACCCTAGGAAATGCACAAATTTGGCCCTCACGCTGCAGCATTGCAGCCTCTTGAAAAATACTCTGTTCCATGTCTGCAGCATAAGTGATAAACAGCTTCTTGCCAAAGCCCAAAATAATTCCAGTTTTGTAAGTGGACTAGGAAACATGCTTAAACTTTGGGAAAGTCAACTCTCCTCTTACCAGCAATTCCCTGCCTCCTTGGCAACGGTGAGAATTTTTCTCCTACCTGGGACCTGGTTGCTGTTCAAAGCAGGCAATAAGGGTGCCTTTCCGTGAATCTGTCTCCTGTTAGAAACTTTTGCTTAATCAGACGTTTTTCCTGACAGCACCTTACATCTTGAGACCTCAAAGCCCACAACCACCAAGTAAGTATGCATTTCTCTTTTGTCCAGGTCAGGGGTGGCAGGGGGACAGAGACTTGGAGAAAACATGGGAAGGTGAAACAGGAGGGAACGTGCCCTGTGTCCTCTCCTTGCAGAAGCCCCTGGGTGCCACCATCTGTCCCTCTCACTCGTCCTAGCTTCCTCGGAGCCAAGGCTCCCTGATCATACTGCCCTTTCTGTTTGTCATTGAAGGCAAAGGAAGCGGCCGGAATCTGGGAGCATCCGGAAAACGTTTCGGAGCGACAGCCATGGGCTGAGCAGTTCCCTGACTGATTCCGCCTCCCCGGGGGTGGGGGCTGGCTGCCGCCCATCTTCCCAGCCCATCATGAGCCAGAGCCTCCCCAAGGAAGGGCCAGATAAGTGTTCCATCAGTGGGCACGGAAGCCTCAACTCCATCAGCCGCCACTCCTCCCTGAAGAACCGGCTAGACAGTCCCCAGATCCGGAAGACGGTGACAGCAGGGAGGTCAAAAAGCTTCAATAACCACCGGCCCATGGACCCCGAGGTGATTGCACAGGTAACTGGGGGCTCTTGGATGAACAGCTCCAATGAGTTTACACTGGTCACGACTGCTTAGTGCAGCCCATGCTAATTGTGACAGCACTTGAAACAGAACGGTGCTTTGTACATTATCCAACGATTTCAGGGACTGATGGACATCTAGACCTGATAAGACAGCTTTCCAAGAAATCTGTTGATCCCTCTCTCCCCAAGAAGAACTTAGAATAAAAGAATACAGGCTTCTTGCTCATATACGGGCTATTTGCAGGGCTGCTGTTGTTTTGAAAGCCAGTAGTTACAGATAGCATATTTTTGATAGAATCCATTCAGCCTGAGTTTCAGGTCTTGAGACCCTGGTAGGCTTCAGTGAAGCTGCCCAAGTGGTGAGGCTCAGCAGTAGTTCTGGCCGCACTTCCGTATCACTGTGCCAGTCCCATCATCCCCGAGGCTAAGCTCTGGTGCCTAGTGATTGACCAGTGATCAGTCTGCTCCTGGTCTTGAAGGCCCCAAATTACTCTGCCCCCCGGGGCTTGGGTACCAGAAGGGTTTCCAGCCCAAGTCTCCAGAGGCAGTGGAGCTGAGCCTCCTGGTTACAGGGTCTTCCTTTGGTGTATGCACCACACTGACGAGTCTCTGTTTTCCATGAAACATTAGAGATCCAACCCCACCTCTAAAAATCCGACTTCCGGGGCCACTCCAAGCAGTTCACTCAGACGTCTCTCCCAACTCTATAATTTTCATTAGACCAGGTAGGAACCAAGGGCTCACTGTTGCCCTTTCATGTCTCAACCGAGTTGAGATGATCCTCACCCCAGCTTGGAGGGGGCAATAGAGGCTGGGTGTGGTCTCTATTGGCTTAATTGTGGTGCTCTGCTTAGGGAAGGTGAACCTGGCAAGCACAGTATTAAGCTACAGGCCTGAGATGTCTTGCTTTGCTGGCCTTCTGTTTCTGTGCCTCTCCTTAAGCTCTTGGCTGCAATCTGCCTGGCACCACGGGAATCCTCCCGGCTCCCTCTTTGGCCCGGTGTTCATAGGAATGTCAGAACAGGTACACAGCGGGGACAGACTCCAGCTGCAGAGCAGGACTGAGGAAGGAGATGGAGTTCTTCCTGAGCGTTGTTAAGGTTTGAGAACATCAGACGATGAGTGAAATTGAGCCCCTGTCAGCAGAGAGCATGGATCACCCTGTAACACAAAGAAGCCTTAACCAGGGGCCTTTGCTTGAAACACGCAGTCTTTCAATGTGAGTTTAATCCCAAGAGAGGAATCATGTGGTGGCTTTGGGGGCGCCAGACAAAGTGCGTGGGGAGGTGGGGAAGGGGCTGGGAGGTCTCCCTGGGAGGCCGCTGGCTGCATACAAAAGGTCTTTGGTTCTGCCTGGAGCCCCCTGAGCTAGGACTGCTGTTCCTAAGCTCTGGTGTGTTCCAGTGTGACTCGCAGGAGATTCACCTGTGTGGGCTCTGGCTCCCTCTCTTGGTCACTCCTTGGCCCCCTCTCGTGGTGATGGGTAGAAGGAAATGGCTTCATCAAGATGGGCACTCGGATGGGGTGGAGTGGGGGCCAGCATCCTGATGAATCCTCAGGGCCAGGACTCCTGAACCTTCCCTCAACCCCTGAGGAGGAAGGACTAACCCTCTTAACCTTTCTTAACCTTTGGCCTTGAAGTCCAAAATAATAAAATTCATATTTCACCTCTACTACTTTAAAAAAAAAAAGTTTATTATGTACAGTTTCAAGCATATACAGAAGTAGAGAGAATTGGGTAATGGATCCCACATCCTCGTGACCAAACTCCTGATCACGCTTAGTCCATCCACCTTTCCTCTCCCCACTGGACTACATGTCATCTCGTCCAAAAACACATCAGTGCACATGTCTAAACCCTGAGGACACTATTTCAAAAACATCTCAACCACTCTATGTAAAGTGGAGGGGTTAAAAAAAAAAAAAAACCTCATGATGATGAAAATCCCTTTGTCTTCCGTCTCTCACGTTCCGAACATCCACATGTTCAAGGATTTGGGCCTAATCAACACATCTGGCACCTCCTTACTGTTGGCTTCTTCACGATTTGGCCCATGTTGTTGAACTAGGACCCCGGGGGACTTCTCGCTGCCTGTGCCTCACTTCCTCCTTCCTCCCGTTTCGCAGGACATCGAGGCGACTATGAACTCCGCCCTGAATGAGCTGCGGGAACTTGAGCGGCAGAGCAGCGTCAAACACACCCCGGACGTGGTCCTGGACACCTTGGAACCCCTCAAGACGTCCCCCGTGGTGGCCCCCACGTCGGAGCCCTCCAGCCCCCTGCACACCCAGCTCCTCAAGGACCCCGAGCCCGCCTTCCAGCGCAGTGCCAGCACTGCTGGGGACATCGCCTGCGCCTTCCGGCCCGTCAAGTCCGTCAAGGTGGCGGCCCCGGTCAAGCCACCAGCCACACGGCCCAAGCCCACTGTCTTCCCCAAAACCAATGCCACTAGCCCCGGCGTCAACTCCTCAGCCTCCCCACAGTCCACCGACAAGTCTTGTACTGTCTGAGGGATGTAATTTAATTGTTCTTGACAAGGGGACTGGAGGGACTGACTGTTATTAAAATCTTCCTATTTAACTAGCTTGGGGACTTCGGTTGAAAATTAGATTCTAAGTTGTTCTTGCAGGAATTAGCCTTCCCATCACCCAAAACCTTGAGAATGAAGCCCTCGTTATCGCCCTGCCCTCCCCCTCCCTTCCCCCGGCCCTCTGCTCCCCACCCCCTCATCGTCGTAATCCAGCCAGCTACAGTACGTACTGTTCTTAGGTTAGCCGGAGATAGGTTTTTCCATTATCAGGTCACTGTGAAATCTGGCAAGGCAAGTCATGGGGCCGTGGCTGAAGCCTCAGTCCCGCAGACACAGGGGATGCCTGCCCAGATGGTTGGCTGCCGACAGCCAGCTCTCAGTGGCATCTTGTTTTGGGTACTGATTATAGAGAATCATACACAGTCCATTCTCCATTTTATACACACACACACATACATACATACACACGTAGGTTTTTCTAGTCTCTGGCATGTGTAGCCCCTCCTGGTCCTAGATAGACCAGTCTCTTTGTAAGTTATTGTGGCAGTTCACACAGGAGCCACCAGAGGTCTCTGTTTCCGTTACAAATCTTGTTCTGTCTGGGCCAGAGAGCCTAGCCTTGGACATCTCTCCACCACCTGAAATTTAACAGGACGGGACTCAATCCTGTAATGTGTTTGGGGTTGGGGGCTTTGTCTTCTTTCTATTGGTGTGAATTGGTCATTGGTGTTTGCTTTTGCCCTCCTCCATCCTCTAGAACTACACCCCGATTTTACGGAACTTCGAAAGTTTTTCTGAATGTATAGATGTTTCTCGGGTTCCTATCTTTGTCTCTGATGGACCATTTTCCATTTAAGACATTTTCCTGTATAAGACAGTTTTATAGTTGGTTCCTTTTAGAGTAAAGTCTTAAGAGAGTTTTATTGTGTTTATGGCAGGTTTGGAAAAGATAAGAAATGGGTCCTTCTTCCTCCCACTTTTTTGGGTACTTAAGACAAAATTCATTATCCTATTGAAAATTAAATTCATCTTTGCTAACCCTAAAATTGTTCCCAAATGGAAATTGATTCCAGGTTTATCCCGCAGTTGGGTTAATCTACAAGGTCTCTCTTCTGGGACCAACGGGGGCTTAGGGAGCCCTAGTTAGATAAAGGGAGACGCTGCCCCTTAAAACTGGTTTTCATTTATCCAGACAAGGACAACTAATAGAACTTTGGCCCCAGGTGCTCTAAAGTCTTTCCAAGGCCTGAATCTAAGAAAATAAAAAATTGGATACTGAATATTTTGGCCTTCCTTTGGCCTTTTTTTCTGGTTCACCTCCACAAAGCAAAAATGATACCCTAGTCTACTTTAATAATTCACTCTCAATCTGGTGTCCGTGGTCCCAGCTCCCCTGGCACCATGCTGTCCCAGGAGTACCCCGCTGGGGACACTCACACCCCAGGCTCACAGGTCTCAGACAACTACTTGAGTTAAAACTGAAACTCATCCTCTTCTCTGTTTTCTGGTTTTAAAGCTGTGCTTTTGGCCTTATTTTCCACAGTTCAGGAGAGAGTTGGTTGCCATTCCAATAGGAAAATCTGTGTTTTCTTACCTTTGGCCGAGAAGATCCTTTTTGGTCCAACATTCTGAAGTCAGTAGTTGGCTCTGGGGAACGGTAGGATTTCCCTCACTCTGTGTGAGGGAAACAGGGAGCTTTGTGGGTCGTCACCAACCAGAAGGGCAGCCCGCAACACCAGGAAAACCATCCCAAGACCTGGAAGGGAGAGAGGAAGAGCTTCAGTGAGTGAGGCCACCTGTGAGGGGCGACCTGCAGTCTTCTGGATTCTTGGCTTTTGTTGCTCTGTTTAGTGGCCTGTCCTTGTGTGTCCCCTGCACTTCCACAGGTCCCGAGCCAGCGGGGGCTTTCATCCCCAAGGATCTGTTTCCTCTCTGAAAATGAAGCCCCACCCTTCACTTTACATTCCTTTTGATCCGACTGGTCCAGATTGGTGCCCATACCTGCCCTTCTCCCTTCCCTCCAACACATCCTCCTCTAGGAAGATAAAGGCAGACCTTCCTTAACGACAGCACCTGGGGCCTGTTCTGCTGCTTCTGCCTCATTTCTCTACCAGCCCTGTACCTGACTTGCGTTCACCGTCGCCTCGGGCAGTGTCCGTCTGCTGATCGGCATCATGAACTGGACAGTGTGTGAGTGGTCACCTGCTCCCCGCCCCCACGCTGGGAGCCGAGCTGTCTTCCCCTCTCTGGTGCTCCTGAGACCTGTGAGACGGTCCTGTCGAGAGGACGAGGAACCTCGGAGGAGAGTCCTTCTCGGCAGAGCTCATTGCAATCAACTGGAATCGAGGTTGCACACTGTGATTTTTACACCGAGAAGCCAAACAGAGCTGGCCACCCAGGGCCTAGGGAGACCAGTCTTCCTCAGAGATGTTTGCCTAAACCAGCATGATGCTTCAGAGAGCCCCGCTCTGCCTCCTCTTCCTGGTGTGGACTCAGATGGGTCAGTCGTTGGGCGACAGAGGTGGGGTGGGGCTCCCAGCATCCCAGTTTGGAAAAAAGAGGAGTTTGCAGCCAGCAGCCTGTAAACTGGAAACACTGGTCTCAGCCAACCTCCTCAGGGCGCCCTGGTTTTCTCCCCAAAGAGATGAGCAGAGTCGACGCCAGCAACGGGATGAACAGGCCCCTGGAAGGGCTGGTGTACATGAACTTCACGCTCAGAAGAGAAGTTAGGTCTTCCAGGCAATTGCAATGTTGTGGCGTCTGACTTGTATGTCACGTCTGTGTAAAACGGTATATTCTTTAAAAATAGTGTTGATAACTGGAATATTGTATGTATGCTTGGCGATGCTTTGTGTGAACCTAAGACTGTCACTCAACAGATGTTGGATTGGGGAAAATCCAAAGCACAACTTCAAAATAAAATACGTTTTTAGGTTTCGATGCTGCAGTTTATATCCCTTCTCCAACGCCCTGAAATCTCCAATCCAGGAGTCCCGCTGCCCAGGAGGGATTTTGATTCGTCTGTGGTCACGGAGCCCTGCCTGGCAACAGAAGGAGAGATGGGGTGACCTGAGGAGCCAACCATCTTCTCTCTCCCCCAGCAAGATGCGGCAGAGTGTATTTAGAACGTGGATTTCCTCCCCCCCCCCCCAGCATTTCCATTTAGCCCATGCGTGGAACCTAAGAGATTATGTAGCAAGCTTCCCAGCTCACGATTGGGCAGTCTGTTGCCATGAGAACCATGTCCTTCAGAATCTACCTCCCCTGTTTTCAATGAGGACTGTTGTCATTTCTGTCTCTAGTCAGATTTCCCCGCTTGCTGGAGTGGAGCCCACGAAGTCACTGGGAAACTTTGCCAGCCACAGCCAAGGGTAACTGAAGGTTTGATTTCTTCCGCAACTAAAGCCCTGGGTCATTCTGCCCTTGGCAGCCCCCTACCTCTGGGAGGACAGCTGACCTGTGTGTTTGTGCTGTTGGTGTTGAGTACAGGGGTGGGGAGGGGATGGACAGGGACTGCCTTCTCTCCTTTAGATTTTTGTTTTTAATTTTTTTGGGGGTGGAGGGTAATTTCATTTATTTATTTTATTTATTTTTTAATGGAGGGACTGGGGATTGAACTCAGGACCTTGTGCATGCTAAGCAGGCACTCTACCATTGAGCTGTACAGTCCCCCATCTCCTTTAGATTTTGATTCTGGCAGATCATAAGCTCCAGGGTGAAGTTATTCAAAGGTAATCATTTGAAATGCATCCTAGGGCCCACACTTACATTTAGTGGGCTTATTCTAATCCCAGAGGCCCCTGGGTGTGGATCACATCTCATACCCAAGGGAGTACCCAGTGTTCGATGGAAATGCAAGGAATTCTACCCCTAGCCTTTGAACAGACACGCTGCCTCCTCTCCTAGGTTTGGCATTGCCATCTGTTATTTGTGCGTTTTGTATTCAGCTCTCTGGCGCCCTGCCAACCTGTCGTCTCCTCCCTCATGTTAATGGCAGAGCTCCTCTCTGATCTCTTGCTGGGCGCTTGGTCTTGGATAAGTCAGAGCTGAGGCTGTAACGCTACCCTATGCCATGGATGAGGGTAGTTGACGAGCTGTGAGATGGAGCTAGTGCTTTAGCTTTAGCTGTGAGCAGAGGACCCACGCACCTTTTCTGGGCGTCCTAAGGCAAAGGTGGGCTCTTCTTTTTGGGTCCTCTCTCCTCGTGTATTCTGATGGGAGCTTGCTGGAAATGAGTGACAATGAACACAGTCAAACACAGACCCCTTCAATCCAGATAGAAACCAAAAAGAGACCGGGTGGGTCTGAATTTAGGAAGCAGTCTTTATGTTTATCTAACCTAATGTTTATACCCATAGGCATGTGAAGTTTCCTTTTACTCAGTTAGAAACCCTTGCATGTTGCATATGCCAGTCAATTAAACTTCATTGTCTGTCAAGCTCTGTTGTACAATATTGAACCGGAGAAACAGATAACAGAGCTTTCTTGTTTCAGGAAGAACAGCTAAATAAACAAAATAAATGCTACTCTAAAAATGAAATGATGTAATAAGACAGTGAGTGCCTGGGGGAAGGATTAGGACAGGTAGGTCAAGAATTCTGCTTGGCCTGGAAAGGTTGAGATGACTATTCGACAGCCAAGTGGAAATATCAAACTCTTGGATATATGAAGATAGAGTTTTAGGGACAGAACATACCTGAAAATGGGAGCTATTCCATTAGAGATGTAGTCAAACTATGAGAGTCCTGGGAAGAATATATAAATGTAAAAAAGAGAAGGTCCTGACAATTAGGAATCCTGCAGCGAAGGAGGAGCCAGCAAAGAAGACAGAGGGAATGAGCGACAGAGATAGGTGGCTGAGAGAGCACAGGGTCACAGAAACCCAGAGGAGATTTTTCCACAAAGAGGGTCAGCTGTCAAACGCCTGTGGGGTAAGATGAGGCCAGAAAGGTAACTGGACAGCAACACTTTCAGGAGAGGGGAGATGAGCTGATTGGAGTGGGTGGGGCAGCACACAGGAAGGAAAGGGGCAAACCCTTGGCAGCTCATTCAAAGGCTTTTTTTTTTTTTAATTGAAGCACAGTCAGTTAGTGTGTCAGTTTCTGGTGTACGGTACAATGTACTTATATTCATTTTCATACTCTAAAGTCTGCTTTCAGTGAGGAGCATCAAAAGGGGTCTGGGACCCAGGTTTTGTTTTCAAAATGGACAGTGTCAAGGCACGTTTGCCCAAGGGCAGGACCCAGTAGGATGAGAAGGACTGTGCAGAAGAGGGTAAATTACAGTGCACACGAGTGGAGGGGCTGGCCGGGGCCCAAGAGGTGCTTCCTCCAGTCTCATGGGAGGGGAGGCAGGCCGTGGATGTGGGGTAAGAAGATGAGGAGTTCCCTTTTCAGTTCTTTGTGATCAGACTTCTTTGTGACACTGAAGGCAGAGCCTTTAGCCAAGAGCGTGGGAGTAGGAAGTTTGAAGAATAAAGAGAATGAATGAAATACATTTCCATAGCAAGAAAGCCAGACAAGTGGCTTGCTGCCTCGCCCACGGCATCTTTTCCCACTGCCCGGGGGGTCGTGCCAGGTCTGGACACAGCCTTATCCCTCCTTCCCCACCAAAGTTCCTGGCCAGAGATGACTGGTGCAGAGGGTAAGGAGCGGGGCTCTGAGAGCTCGCCACTCAGCCCTTCAGAAATGCCCAGTGTGGTGAGTACACGCTGCCCACCTCCCACACACCCACTGGCCCTTGTCCTTTCTTTGCTCCTTTAAGGCACTGGACAGGTGAAGCGGCTGTGACAAGCAGGCCCAAGCCACATAGGGGCAGAAAAGGCAACTAGGATTGATTCTGGGCCTCCCAGGTTGCAGGCACTGCATCTCATTTGGTTTTCACACCAAATCGATGAGAAAGTTTGAGTGACTTGCTCAAGGCACTTGCTCAAGGCATCAGGACTCTAAACCTCTCTAATGGCATCGCCCTGCCCTTCCTCCGACACCACTCGGCCTCCCTCTGGAGAAGGCAAACGTGAGCTTTCTCCCTGAGAGCAGCCATCAAAGACCTCCCCACCCGCCCCATCCCCACCTCTGGCCCTTGTCCTACCTGTGAATTGCCACTTCTGTTTCTAGGACTCCTCAGAGCCACTCGGGAAGTTGTGGTGACGCCTCTCATGGACTTCCTCCTCCCCGCAGGAGTGAGCCCGGCTCCTGCGCCTCCTCAGTGAGACAGTGGCCATGCTGCCCAGCTGGGACCGGCAGCGGCGCAAAACCACAGGCCAGACATCCATTCATCTTGTCCACACGGAGGTCGTGACCTCACAGAGGGTGCCCAGCCAGGCGTGACCTGTCACCGCACACCAGCTCACTGCCCGCCTCTCCCCTCTCTCAAGCCCTGCCTTGTGTGGTACCCTGACCAGCTCATTCTCTTCTCCTCCACCTGTGCCTCTGCGTGTGTTCCCACGGCACAGAATGCCTTACTTCTGACTCCCCCTTCTCCTCTGAACCCTCCTCCCTCCAAAATCTGATCGAGCATCCTTCCTTCTGGCAAGCCCTTCGGGATCATCAGCCATCCCCACTCCCCGCTGTCCCCCAGGTTCGCAAAATCACCACCTGCCGAAGCATGTATCTTCCAGTGCTCGCCATGCCATCCCGAACCCCGGCTCCTGGGGAGGTGACTGCGTCTCCCCTTGGTGTCATTACACAGTGCCTGCTTCCTCGGAGGTGCTGGACACACAGTCATTGCATTTGAGGGTGCTTAAGACCCTGGGAAAAAGAGATTGGGCTTGCTCTGGGAGAGCAGAGGAGGGGTGCCAGTGAGGACTGAGCAGGTTCATCGGGGTGAATGCATAGAGCTTGCGTGATGGGCTGTGTTAGGTGGCAGATCTCAGTGGCTTAACAACAGCAGAGCTCGATTTCTCACTAAAGCTACAGATCCCTTGTGGGCCAGCAGGGGGCCTCTGCTCAACAGTCACTCAGGGACCCAGACTGAAAGGGCAGTCACCAAGTCAAACAGAATCACACTGTCTGTCAGAGGAGGGGTGTGGCGTGGCGGGGAGCAGAGTGCCTTGCATCAGCAATTACCTGCTTTGGTTAAGAAATCACACGATTAAGAATCAGAGGGTATTAAGGAAGTGCAGTTGTACCATATGCTGGGCAGGGGGGAGGCTGGGAATCCTGGGTGCAGAGCAGGAGGAGCTGAGGGACGTTCCTCATGGCCCTATCAGCCAGTGTCTCTGTGTGAGCACAAGGCGGTTCTCAGCAGGGCTCCCTCTCTGGTGTCACTGTGCTGGGGTGGGGCTGTCAGAGGAAGCCACCAGGTGTGGCCCTGGGAAAGTCCCTCCAACTTTCTATTGAAACGTGGAATTTCCTAGCTTTAACCATTTCTTATCCAGCTGCCGTCTTGGAGCTGACCAGGAGCAGAGCCGACCTCTCTAGGCCTCCCATGAAATGTGACTTGGGAGCAGTGAGTCCTGACTGGGAAGCTGGCACACCTGGGTTTCAGCCCCAGCAATCTCTGAAGGTCATGGGCAAATTACTGAAGCTGTGTGCGCCTCCTCACCTGCCTTCAATGCCTGTCTGTAAAGCTCTTCCTAGTTTCCCAAGCATTTCCAAATATACTGTCCCATGTCAACCACAATTAATGGAGTGATGTGACCATCCTTATGCCTCAGGTAAGAAAACTGTCTGGGAGGGGTCGTGTGCTGTGCTCAAGGTCATGCTGGAGGGCATGACCTGGGTTCTAGTGCTTGCCCTTGGACCTCTGTGGGCTCACTAGGAAGATGAGTCAGATCCAACTTCTCCTAGAAGTGGCTGGTCACAGGTCCTGGACCTTCCTGGGGTTCCTGGGTGTCAGAAGTTGGTTTTCCCAGGCACCTCTCCACTTGGTTAACCGGCCCAACCTGCTCTATAGACGCTGGGCTGAGCTCTGAACTTCCCTGCTCCAGTGAACCACGGGAGACACAGAAATAGCACCCAGCGGCCCACCACAGCCACTCAGCCTCAGTTCTTGGCCCCTTGGTGGCTCAAACCCTAGTCCTGTCGCCTCTACTTGGGAAATCAGAGCATCCCCTTTCTCCTCCCTGCAGAGGGTGGTTGCAGTAACCCAGCCGCCTCTGTCTCTTTAAGAGAGAGAGAGAGAACCAAATCAGGAAGTGTGAGAGAGCTGAGAGCCGGCTGGGAGCTGAGCTGAGTGTTGGCCTCTGCTCCCAGCTCTCCCAGCTCCCGGGTGGCACACGGCCACTTCAGCTGGCCCAGTCTTCGGGTCCTGTGGTCACCAGGATGCTCTGGGCACTGCCTGTGAATGACAACAAGCCCTGAAAGCTCTGGGGTCACCACACAGTCCCACAACCCTGCATGCCCCACAGCCGAGATGGGGTGAGTGTGCAGAGTCCATGGGGTGAGGGTTGGGGGAGTAAATGGGGGAGCCCAGCGCCTGGCAGATGCAGGGCATCACTTAGCAGACCTGCTGGGGTGCTGACCTGTCAGCAGCGGCTCTCCCAGCCTATGTCCCCTCCCTGGATCTCTCTGCGGCTGCTGTTCCTCCCCCCGCCCCAGAGGTGCCCTGTGCTCCATCTCTGGTGGGCACCCTTGCAAAGGACCTCCTGGAGGTTGGTGAGACCCAGGGAGGGTTGTGGCAAGAGGAGAGCTGTGGTCCACCTATGATGCTCCCTTCCGGGGCTCTGCTGCCCAACACCCCGAAGCCAGCATTGAGCTCTGCCTCCGTACTTTTCTTCTGGCTGGCTTCTGGTGCCTGTTCTCACTTCTCCTGGGGTCCTTTTCCCTGCCTCTTCTCCTGGAGGTGGGAGTGGCC
The DNA here is from genome assembly GCF_048773025.1 of Camelus bactrianus. NCBI lineage: Eukaryota > Metazoa > Chordata > Mammalia > Artiodactyla > Camelidae > Camelus > Camelus bactrianus. The sequence goes on along the minus strand of NC_133561.1, from coordinate 30,389,566 downwards.
AGGAAAGTCTCCTGGAGCTGGGAAATTGGGCTGGAAACCCCCAGTTCTGTGGAGGAGGGTGACAAACAGGAAAGGGTTAAAGGGCTGGGGCTGGGGGGCCTTTGATGGAGGCTGAGTATCAAACAGCGCCCAGGGGTGCCTCTCATCCGCCCTCCTCTTTCCGGTGTAGCTCAGCTCCTGGACTTGCCACAGACGGAAAGCATAACAACACACGCTTGCCGGGGAGAGTCTTTGCCTGATCTGGGGCTGCTCAGAGCACAGGGTAAGTGCTTTTGGCCACAGTAGAGCTGGGAGGCGGAAGGGAGGAGGAGGAAAGTGGGAGGGGCAGCTGGCTCGCTGGCTCCAGGACTCACCCTCCTCCATTCAACCACTGCTGAAGGATAGTGAGCCCTTCACTGGGCGGGAGGTCGCAGAACGCGCAGACCTGCCCGGATGTGCTGCCAGTCAGCTCCTCAGCGCAGCCCTGGCAGGGCCAGGAGCAGAGCCCAGGACATGCCACCCTGTCTAGGGCTCTGCCCTCTGCACCACACTGCCCACTTCTCAGAACACCAGCTGCCCTCTGCCCCAGGACCAGCCCTGGGGAGGATTTTTGAAGATCGTGAAATCTCCCCTGGCTGGGTCTTTGGCCTTGATTCCAGGATGCTCTACCTGGCTTCACACACACACACGCAACACACACCCACTCCCAGACCCGCTGGCTGATTCCCCCTCAGCCTTAGAGGGGAAAACCTCACCAGCTCGTTCCTGCTGAGCTAGCACAGTGTCTTCAGAGAGACCCTGAGCACCTCAGCTGCTTCTGTAAGATGCCAGCCCTAATACATCCTCTGAAACTAGGGATTGACCGCTCATCTCTTGACTTGGCCTCTGGCTCCAGGAATGGACATTCTCAAGGTTTCCATTTGTTTAAAAAAACAAAAAAAGATAACAGAGAGAAGGCTCAAAGCTAAGGAACTGCGGGTTTCCAGGCACAGTGACCCTGGGGTTGATAACCTTTGAGAGGCAAGGAAGAAGGCCTGCCTAGTCCAACCTTATCTGAAGGTCTTTAAGGGGTGGTGGCCCTTCCTCTGCTCCTCGCAGTCACTGCGTCAAGACCAGCCCTGGCCCTCTTCTTCAGATAAGCAACACATTTGACTTCTGAGGCTACACTCTCCAGAGCCAATTGCTTTAGAGGAACTGGCCTTTGGCGTGAAGAGAATGGGGACAAAGATGGGGAACAGAGTTGTGGAGGGGTTTCTGATCCTCCTGAGGGCTCCCAAGCCTTTGGATGTGCCGGTCTCCTGCCTCCTCCCACCACCCCCCACCCCCCCACGCACCCTCTGCAGCAGCACTCTCCTCTCCCAGGAAGCGCTGACCTGGCCGTGCTGGCCTCCTGACGCCTGTCAGTTCACACAGCAGGAAGTGGTGGGCCTGAGCAAGCAGTGGGGAGGGGCTCCAGGCTCATGTTGCAATCCTGGAGATTTGTGGTGATGTGGTTGACGCTTCCTGACCCGGGGCTCTTCATTCAAGCACTGTTTCTGCCTCCTGGGACAATCCCAGACCTGGATGCCAAAATCCCAGGAGTCTCCAGGCTGGGGAGAGGTGACAGAGAAAAGGGTTTGTCTCTGGAGAATGCCTGTTTGGGGAGGAGGTGGGAGGGGACTTGGGGAGCAGGGACAGGAAGAATGGCCTGCAGGGGGCCAGGCCTGGGCTGTGGGCTGAGGGCACCGTGGAAGTTACTTAACCTCTCTGTGCTTCACACTCCCCCTGCCCCCTGCCTCTGGAATGGCCACATGGAGCCCTTCACGGGGTGGTGCTGGGCACAGCCACTGGTCAGGTCACCAGTGTTCACCCCAGGTCAGGGGTGAAACCCTGGACCCCAGTGTGTTCTTCTTCTGGGCAGAAGGCGGTCAGCCAGCGGGGAGCAGGAGATGCAGAGCACCGTCAATTACCTGTGGCACACGGATGACCTGCTGGGGCAGGGCGCCACTGCCAGTGTGTACAAGGCCCGAAACAAGGTAGGATGCAGCCCAGCCCACCCTGGCCCCCTCACCCCCAGGAAGTCCTCAGCCCAGCTGGCCCCCCAGTGGGCATCCAGGGGCCTATGTGGCTGGGCAGAAGCCTCTGGGCTTTGTTCTGCACACTCTGAGGTTGAGCAGAGGTGTGGGGATCCGAAAAGGGCTCCTTGGGGCGATGCTTCTGCCAGGCACGGTTTGGGACTGGAGAGAAAGGATGAAGACACAGGCCACCATCCGGGGGTGGGAAGTAGGGCTTGTTTGGATTTATCCCGCCTTCATTTTTGTCGAGAGCTGTATCAAATACACGCGACGTGCTGTACCATCCTGTACTTAACAACTGAAGCCAGACAGAACAGGATTCAATCCCAGCTTTGCTGCTAACCCCAGGGAGTGTGAGCTACCATTGTAGTTATTGCCTAGAGCAATAGTAATAATAAGAATAAACCATCCCCCGCAGGGCATCAAGTAGGCCAAGCTCTCATCATCTCCCAGTGCTGCAGGACCGGCTCTGTACCCTCTGACTGGGGGAAGGAGCTGAGAGTGGGAGCCCCATCCCCAGCCAGGCTGCCTTCACACATCCCCGGGGGGCAGGCTGGTGGGAGGGGCTGAATGGAGGCCTGGGAGGAGGTGATCTCCCCAGGGCAGCGGTGGGACTGACATTATCCCCCACGGCAGAAATCCGGGGAGCTGGTTGCTGTGAAAGTCTTCAACACTGCCAGCTACCTGCGACCCCGGGAGGTGCAGGTGAGGGAGTTCGAGGTCCTGCGGAAGCTGAACCATCAGAACATCATCAAGCTCTTTGCAGTGGAGGAGACGGTGAGTCCAGTGCTTGGTCAGAGGAGGTGGTCTTGTCCTTGACCCTCACAGGCTGGGAAGAGTGAGGTCACATAATGATAGATCTGGGCACAGGCTCATCAGCCAGCCAGCCAGCAGGTTGGCCAGAGCAACAACCTATAGAGAGGAATAAAGAATGTCAGGGGGCTGGGGGCCGTGTGGGAAAGTAAGGATGGGGAGGAAGGCCTAATCCAAGAGGGCTTCCTGGAAAAGGTGACCCTGGGCTCAGGGGTATGAGATCAGTTTGAAGCCAAGGAGGGAGGGCCAGCCAGGAGCTGGGACCAAGAGAATGGGGGCTTTTGGCTCTAGGCTGAGCCACCCTATCTTGAGGAAGGGGAGATGTGCCCTCCTCCCCAAGCCTCCCGCCATCCCACCCACAGGGGGGCAGCCGGCAGAAGGTGCTGGTGATGGAGTACTGCTCCAGCGGGAGCCTGCTCAATGTGCTGGAGAGCCCTGAGAACGCCTTCGGGCTGCCGGAGGACGAGTTCCTGGTGGTCCTGCGCTGTGTGGGTAAGTCCCCTGCCGTCTCCCACCCGGGAGCCCCCTCCCCACCTCAGGCCCAGCCCTCGGGCAAAAGCAAAGCCCCAGAGGGGTGTGGCATTTCTGGAACGTATCCAGACCCAGAAGAACCTTGAAACATAAGAGGCTTTTCATTCACAGGCCTGGAACAGACACTAATGAATGGACAGAATCCAAGTGTCTGATTCCTGCAACTCGGCAGTTTAAAACTACAATTCAAGAGTAAAATCTAAAATAGGTTGAACGCCAGTGTTCACAACAGCATTATTCACGATAGCCAAGAGGCGCAAACGACCCAAATGTCACAGACAGATGAATGGATAAACACAATGTGGCATATACATATAATGGAATACTATTCAGCCTTTAAAGGAAGGACATTTGGATACATGTGATAACGTGGGTGAACCTGGAAGACACTGCTGAGTGAAAAAAGCCCGCCACACAGGGCAAATCCTGTCTGATTTATTTTTATGTGAGGGACCTAGAGCAGTCAAATCCACAGAGACAGAAAGTAGATTGTGACTCTGAGGGTTAGAGGATGCAGGGGATGGAAGGGGAGTGTTTAATAGGTAGAATTCCTGTTTGGGAACTTGACAAAGTTCTGGAGGTGGATGGTGGTGATGGTTGCACAACAATGTCAGTGTGTTTAATGCCACTGAAGCGTAAGCTTAAAAATGGTTAAAATGTAAATTTTATATTAGGTATATTTTAGCACAATTTGAAAAAATAATAATTAAAAAAAAAGGTAGGGAGGAGAATGCCCTCCTCCGGGAGGCAGGGCCTCCAGCCCTCTTGGTTTCTTAGCGAATCCCAGTGGAGCCTCCACACCCTACATCGTTGGGACCCTCGTCCTTTGCTCTGTGCCCATGCTCTTTGCTCTGTGTCCTTTGCTCTGTGCCCTGTGGCCCAGTCAGCCTGTGGGTTGTCACCCTCTGTCTCTGTGGGCCCGGGACAGCCTTCCCCTGAGGTGAGCCTCGACGCCGGGCTGTCCCCGGCCAGAGCCACTAGCAGCCTTGCCTGTGTCCCAGTGGCCGGCATGAACCACCTGCGGGAGAACGGCGTCGTGCACCGAGACATCAAGCCGGGGAACATCATGCGCCTGGTGGGCGAGGAGGGCCAGAGCATCTACAAGCTGACGGACTTCGGGGCTGCCCGGGAGCTGGGCGATGATGAGCATTTCGTGTCGGTCTACGGCACTGAGGAGTACCTGGTGAGGGGTGCCGGGGACCGCTGGCCGAGCTGAGGGCCCCCCTGCGGCTGACTGCCCCTCACCTAGTGAGCCTCCGAGCCCTTCCAAGGGGCTCTCCAGTCTCTCTGGATAGTCCAGCAGGGCTAGAGCTCACTAACCACAACCAGAGCAATTCATTCTGTTCTCTAAGAACACAAAGGCAATTCTGCAGCCCCCGACCCAGGCCCCCTCCCCAGATGCCCTGCCGGGCCCCCTGCCCAGGACCCTTGCCCAGGACCCCTGCCCAGGCCCCCTGCCCAGAGCCCCTCCCAGCCCCCATACCCAGGATCCCTACCCAGGACCCCTGCCCAGCACCTCCTTCCCTGGACCCCTGCCCAGCAACCCCTGCCCAGGCCACCTACCCAGGCCCCCTCCCAGCCCCCCTACCCAGGACCCCTGCCCAGCACCCCCTGCCCAGGGCCCCTGCCCAGACCCCCTCTCAGCCTCCCTACCCAGGACGCCTGCCCAGGCCCCCCTTTTTCATTAAGTCCTTGATCTGATCCTCATGGAGCAGGGAGCTCCACTGGTCACCGCCTTCCCCAGGGCAGAGGCTGGGCAGAGGGAAATTCTCTGCATAAGCGCATGCCACACCCACTTTTGAGATGACATAGGAGACACATTCTGACGGTTCTGTTTTCCACCTGAAGGGGTTTCTGATGGTAGGTGGAGGGATCAGGCCCTCGGCCACCCTCGCCCTCCATGACTGCTCTCCCGTCCTCCTCTGGCAGCATCCTGACATGTATGAGCGGGCAGTGCTTCGCAAGCCCCAGCAGAAGGCTTTTGGGGTGACCGTGGATCTCTGGAGCATTGGGGTGACCCTGTACCATGCAGCCACCGGCAGCCTGCCCTTCGTCCCCTTCGGCGGGCCTCGGCGCAACAAGGAGATCATGTACGGTGAGGGGAGTGGGGGGAGGGCCCTGGGCCTTCCCTGCCAGTTCCTGCTGTGTCTCCTTTTCTGCCTCTGACTCTGCGGTCCTCCTAGTCCACCCCCATGCAGGCTCCATTTAGATCCTTAGTTATCAGTCCATCAAACAAAAAGCTGAGCCCTGGCCCTGGGTGATGGGTTCAGTGCTTCCCTTGAGCACCCCTGCTCCATCTGGGGCTCACCACATCTCAGCTGAGGCTCCCAAAGCGACTTGCCCAAGGCTGCAGAGGCTGCTGGGGCAAAGCTGGGGGTAAGCCTTCTGACCCCAGGACCCAGGTTCCTTGAGGTTTCCTGCTGTCTGACACAGAAGTAGCTGGAGACCCAGGCTACTCCCACTGAGGGCACTGCCCAGAGCAGAAGAGACTTAAGGTGGATTTGCAGGGCGGTCAATGCCCCCTTCAGCTCAGGGGTCAAGCTGTGTGGAACGTGCATTCGGTTAGGGGAAGGAGAAGGAGACTGACTTGGATGGGGGCTGTCAGTGTCGGCTGGACTTTGAAGGGAGGGGCGGTTGGAATAGTAACATGGAAGGCGGGCTATTCAGGACAAGCGCAGCGCAGGCGCAGGTGTGGAGGCAGGAGGGCCGTGGAGGTGTGGTGCGGGACAGAGGAGAGCAGAGAGCTTGGGGGCGGGGGGCACCAAGACTAGGAGATCTTGTTGGCTGCGAGCCAGGACTCTCAAATTCCACTTTCAGGCTGCCTTGGAACTGCTGGGTGACTGGCACCAGTGCTCTGAGTCCTCCGCGCTGCCCGTCATCCCTTGAAGTGCGGTAGGCCGGCTGACCTTGTCCCGCCTCCCCCAGGTACCGGATCACCACGGAGAAGCCGGCCGGGGCCATTGCGGGCACTCAGAGGCGGGAGAACGGGCCCCTGGAGTGGAGCTACACCCTCCCCATCACCTGCCAGCTGTCCACGTGAGTGGGACTTTGCAGGAAGGGCAGATGCAGACCCAAGTCTGGGCCGGTGTCATCCTCTCTGCTGCGAGTCAAGACCTACCTCAAGCCGGGCCCAGGGGGACCCTGTGTGCTGTCAGCTTGGGCTCCCACTCTCCCTTTCTGGCTTGTGTCTCCATCTGGATGCTGGAAGACCCTTCCGGCTCTTCCTCGTCATCCCACCCCTTTCCACCCCTTAGTCCTCGCTCTTCAGGGTGTTCTCATGGAATGCCCCTATCACCTACTCGAGGAGGACAAGTCTGGGCCCTGGCCCCTGACAGTCTTCATGTCCTGGGGGGACAGGGGGCTGCAGAGCCAGCTGGTGCCCATCCTGGCAAACATCCTGGAAGTGGAGCAGGCCAAGTGCTGGGGCTTCGACCAGTTCTTTGCGGAGACCAGTGACATCCTGCAGCGAGTCATCGTCCACGTCTTCTCCCTGCCCCAGGCCATCCTGCACCACGTCTATGTCCACGCGCACAACACGTGAGTGGGTGCCAGGAAGGGAAACATGAGCCGTCTCTCCCCAAGCACAGGGCTGTGTCCTGGGCAGCGTGCTGGGGGGTGTTTAGTTACGGAAGCTTCTTCAGGGTCCAAACTTAGTTTGGAAAAATACTAGTTCCACCAAGTTAAAGTTAAACAGGCTTCTTTGCTGCTGGGCTTGAGCAATTCAGCAAACTTCACAAAGCTAAGATGCATTATGAACTTCCTGAGGGTGTGTGTGTGCGTGCACGCACACGTGTGCTGGCTGTGCATTTCCCAAATGTGTTGCTCATAGAGCCCTTTATTCCTGGAGCACGCTATGGGACTAGGTGACTTTTAATGGGAACATGGCAGAAAGAGGTGTGAAGGTGGAGACAGGATATTGGGGCTCCTTGAGTTCTGTCCCCGCTCTGTCTCCATCCACTATAAGACATGAGCTCTACCCTTTGTGTCTCTACCCTGGATAAAAGAGCAAATCACCCAGTCCCTCCCTCTGAAAAGCAGAGCCCAAAGTCTGAGCTGGGGTTTGGGCCGCCCTGACCCTGTATCCAGTCTGCTGACCCCCCCTTCCATCCTCTGCCCTGGTGTGTCTAGGATAGCCATCTTTCTGGAGGCCGTGTACAAGCAGACCAACGTGGCCCCCCAGCACCAGGAGTACCTCTTTGAGGGTCACCTCTGTGTCCTTGAGCCCAACCTCTCGGCACAGCACATCGTCCACACCACAGCAAGCAGCCCCCTGACCCTGTTCAGCATGGCCAGCGAGACCCCCAAGGGGCTGGCCTTCAGGGACCGTGAGTAGGACCACCCAGCCTGGATCTTTTCTCCTCTTTATGTTCTCCTCCAAGGGGCAGGGGTTGACAATCCAGGATATTAATTTTCTCTGTGGGTGTTTTTTTGGGCCCCTGGGGTGTAGAAGGGAGATCTGGGTTCTAATTCAGCATATGCCTCTGAAATGACATGACTCAGGCCAGTGGCCTGACCTTCCTGCTTCACAGCATCCACAGATCTGTGAAGGAGACTCCAGAGGAAACAGGGAGGTGTGGATTTAGTATGCTCTCCGCGGTCCGTGATTGGTGGGGAAACCTCAGATAGTTTGGGTTGACGGAAACAGGCGCCCAGGCTTTTGGAGAGAAGGGAAGGCGGTCAGGGGTCCAGAGCTCTGTCCTTCAAGTTCTAGCAAAAATATCACTCCTTCTCATTTGAATTAAGCTGATTTCACCCTCCTCCTCAGGGTCTGAGAGGGGAATTAACCTTGAAACCCCTGGATGTAAGAGGTGGTTTTTAGCCCATCCTCTGCTGTTGAGATGGGACCTTGGGTACGAGGCTGCAGTTCTTCAAAGTGAACACAAGGGGATAGTGAGGGACTGCAATTGTAAAGAAGCACATTGGTGCTTCTCAGGATTGAGGGTGGCGGCTCTAGGTGAGTTGGGAAGCTGGGTGTTGAGGGCTGACTGTGAGCTGGCAGTAAGGAAAGATGAGCTCAGACCTCATCCAGGGCCAGACAGGCAGCCCCCTCAGACAGGGTCTTTATCTGCAGCTGCTCTGGACATCCCCAAGTTCGTCCCAAAAGTGGACCTGCAGGCAGATTACAACACGGCTAAGGTGAGGGACGGCCCCCAGGTGGCAGGGAGGGAGGTTCGCACAGGGGTAGGGGGTATAGGACTTGACCCTGCCCGCCTGTGTGTTTCAGGGGGTGTTGGGGGCCAGCTACCAGGCCCTGCGGCTGGCACGGTCCCTGCTGGCGGGGCAGGAGCTGATGCTTCGGGGGCTGCACTGGTTCACGTGAGTACCCCCGGGGACTGGGTGGGGAGGGCGCGGTGCCCTCAGTTCCCTGCAAGAAGACAGCTCTGACTCAGGCTTCCCTTGGCAGGGAGATACTCCAGGCCACGTGCAGGCGGACGCTGGAGGTCACCAGGATGGCCCTCCTCTTCCTCAGCAGCAGCCTGGGCACCGAGAGGTGGGTGTCCTGCTTGGGGCGGAAGGCTGCAGCAGGATCAGGGCCTGCTCAGACCCCTCGGCCCTTCTCTCTGTCTGTTCCTCACCCCCAATCTTTCCAACCATGCCCCTCGCCACCTCCCATCCAGAGCTCCCAACTTCCCTGCTATCCTAGGAGGGAGAGGCTGCTCCCACCTCGTCCCTCACCCTCAGCCCTGCCAGGTGACTGCACACACCTCCCCCACACCCAGTCCCTCACTTCATGGGAACGGGCCCGTGGTGGCAATGCCCCTCTAGGTACCGGGGCTGCCTCCCTGCCCCAGGAAAGGGCCTCTGCCCTACCAGACCCCTCCTCTGAGGTTTAGCTGCTCACCTGCACCAGGCCCTGGAGAGGGATCCAGGGCGAGCACTCACACCCACACGTGGTTCCCGAGCCTGCCAGGACGGAGATCTAGGTGGTCTCATCCTCCAGACTCCTCCTTCCTCTGGGCCTTAGACTGTCCTCACCTCCTAGGATCCCCTACCCTAATCCTTGGAACTCCACGTCCTCCACTCCTCTGACTTGGGCTAATTAGGGGTGATGGGTTGGAAAAGGGGGAAGACTGGGGAGGAGGAAATCCGGCCGGAGGGTCTGGAGATGAGCCGCGGGAAGACTGCATCCACCAGAGCTCTACCGAGAAGGTAGTCAGGACCCCCGGATCTAGAAGGCAAGGCTGTGGTATGGGTGCGAGAGGGAAGCTCTGCAGCCCAGGGAAGGCTTCCCCAGTGGGAGAAGACAGGTGGTGACAGAGGAGCAGAGAGACTGTGCCCAACATGCTGATGTCCCCACCCTCACGGCCCGCAGCCCTCGTCCTCAGGAAGGTCCCAGGAGTTTCCCAGAAGCTGACTGACTCACCACAAACTTGCCTTCGTCCTGGCACTTGGCAGCAGCAACCTTGATGACGGGGCAGAGGGAGTGGTGGCCATGCAGGGAGGAGGGAGGGTGTGTCCCAAGATGAGCCCCCAGCATGGCTGGGTACCCTTCAGGTGATGCCAGAGATGGGGGGCTACAGTGAGCAGTATCAGCCAGCAGTATCCTCTGAGCAGAGCTCTGTCCAAGCACCGAGCGGGCTTCCAGGGATAGAGGTGGCCCGAGGCCTGCAGAGGGTCCTCACTCCCCAGGGGACAGCATGTGCAGGTGGCAGGACAGTTGGGTAAAGGGAGACTAGAGATGGGTAGAAGCAACCACAGAGATCTTCCTGGAAGAAGTGAGGCTTTTAAGGCCGGAATGTGACAGAATACCTGGGTTAGCAGGCCCTATGCACAGAGAGAAGGAGGCCACGACCAAAGGGTGGGGAAGTGCTGTTGAGGTTTGCTAAAGCCACAGTTGTGACGGAAAATATCCCAGAGTGGAATCGGAGAGGGGCGAAATGTAGGGGAGAACGCATGCAGGTCCTGAGGTCTAGCTGGGAGGTGAGAATCCAGGGAAATGACCAATAGGGGTCTCTTGTGGGTTCTTGAGTGGGAAAGAAATGCATACAGGAAGCACTTGGGCTGTGTGCCCACCTTCCCTAGGCTGACAAGTGTGTGGGGTGACAGGCTAGCCCGGGCCCGGAGTTCCAGCGTCTGCCGACTGCTGTTTCCCCCGCGGCCGTTCTGGCCCGAGGCCTCCCTGAGGGGTGCTGTGTGTGGAGAGCTGGGTGCAGGGAGGGCCTGCTGTGAGGCCTCCTGGAAAGGAGGCGTCTGGAGAGTGGGAAGCGCACTGAGCAGAGAGTCCGAGGGCCAGGCCCAAGCTCGTCACTGACTCACTGTTGGCCTCAGGCCCTTGTCACCTTTCCTACCTGGGCCTCTGTTTCCTCATTTTCAAAATGAGAGGCCAGTGCCTCGCAATCTCGTTCTTTTCTGAACATCCCCAGACCTGTAGGTTCTTCTGAAGTCTGAAGCCACTGGCTCCTCCCACAGTGGAATCTGAGCTCTCTTAATGAGCTGAATTTCATGTTGGGAGGCGTCCGAGCCCCTGGCACAAAGCCGCTGTTGTTGCCCATCCTGGTTACTCGCCTCTCCCACCGGGTGCGCCTCCTGCTGCGGGCTCCCTCGGCAGAGCGTCCTTGCCCTTGTCCTGAAGCTCCCCGGTCCTCCCTGGCAGGTGCTGCCATCTGGTGGCACCGTTCGGGGGGTGCAGTTCCAGGGGCCTGGACTGGCTCGGGGAGTCTCAGTGCTTCCCAGTCCCCACACCCCCCCAAAATTGTGTGTCTGTATATAAACATGTTCTCTAGTCATGTGCTTTATCTCTGAGGTCCCATCCAATCCCACGAACACCTTTTTCGGTAGCAGGAAGGAGCTTATCTCCCCATTGTACAGATGAAGAGCCTGAGGCTTAGAGAGCTAAAGCGACTGCGAGATCGCACAGATGGCAGGTGTGGCAGCTGGACTAGGACTCAGACCCACCCTCCTGACTCCCTGTCCCGTTGGGTTGGGTCGGCCTCATCCTCTTCTGCTGTAAAGTGTTCCATGCCCTAAAACCCATCCACGTGTTCGATAATTCACTCAACACTCATGTGTATGTTGCCAAAGAATAGGTTCTTGCCTCGCACGGGAAAGAATTCAAGAGCGAGGCATAGTAAAGGGAAAGCAAGTTTATTCAGAGAGAATCATGCTCCATAGACAGAGTGGGGTCCGTCTCACTCAGAAGGGAGAGCAGCTCGGGAGATACACACTCCACAGGCAGAACGCGGGCATCTCAAAGGGCGAGAGGGAGACAGACTGAGAGGTGTGGGGTGTTTAAAGTAAAAGTAGATGCACACTCCATAGATTGCAGCCCGTCTCATAAGGCAAGAGAGAGAGCGACCACGAAATGCAGAGTTGTTGGTTTTTATGGGCTTGGTAATTTCGTATGCTAATAAGTAGGAGGATTATTCCACCTATGTTGGGGGAGGGGCAATGACTTCCAGGAAATACCCCCGCTCGCCTACTTTCTGACCTTTTATGATCAGCCTAGGAACGGTCATAGCGCCTGTGCGTGTGCCGTGAGGCTCAAGGTTTACTGGAAATCAAACCTTCTGCCATCTTGGTTCTAACCAGTTTGTCCTATCCTCAATGTCTGTGTCGTTTCTTCACTACTTGTGCCCTGCCCCCTTCCCTCCTGTCTCATGTGGAGGACCTACTGTGTGCCAAACACTCTCCTGGGCCCTGGAGATACAATGGTGAACAGAGTGGGCAGCATCCCCGCCTTCATTCTCCCCACTCCTCTTTCCTCCCCTCCCCTCCCCTCCATTCCCAAGCCAAGACACACAGGATTCTTTTTTCCCCAATTGTTACAGCTGTAAAAACAGTAGGTGCTAATTGTACTAAGTTGGAAAACACAGATAAGCAAAAAGGAAATAAAAATGCCATATCCTACCACCCAAAGGTAATCGTCGCTCCCTAGCAGAACATGGCCTTCTAGGCAGTTCTCCCCTGTGTGCGTGTAGGTACTAAGCAACCTGCCCTTTTCCTGTACTTACTGCTTTTCTCAGCTTTGAGCCCTGCCCCACCCGTGTCAATAGACCTTAGTGTCCTCTGTCGTACCCACCCATGTTCCAGTTCCCCTAGTTATCCCCCAAATCTCCTTATCTACCTGGTCTCATCAAAACCAGGATCCAATCCGAGACCACACTTTGTGTCTGGTTGCTGTGTTCCTTACGTCTGTTTTAATCCATCCCTCGAGGTTCGGCAGCGTGGCTGGAGTGCCTGAGCTCCAGGAACTGATGAGAGTTGCAGAGCTGAGGGCCAAGCTGCGGACTGTGAGTGAGGATGGGGCTGGTGGGGGGCTGTCTGGAGCAGAGCCGGGGGAGGGGCAGGGGTCCAGCCAGGCTTGCCATCAGAGCCTCCAGCTGAGGACCCCCTGGGGGTCTGCCTTTTTGCCCCACAGTTGGCTGAGGTCCTCTCCAAATGTTCCCACAATATCACAGAGACCCAGATGACCCTGAGCAGCCTGAGCTCTGAGCTGGGGAAGAACCGGGATCAGGTACATGAGGACAGAAGGTCTGTGGGGTTTTCCTTCTTGGTGGGGTGGAGGTGGGGGTGAGGGCACATAACACAAAAGGCCCAGTCAGCCTGCTTTCTCCCTTATCTTAGCAAGGATGCTGGGGCATGGGGTTAGGGGTGGGGGACTCAGGAGTATATGAGACCCTCCCATGAGCCTGGCCAAATGGAGAAAAAGGTCTGGGGTCCTGCCTTGATCTGGGAGTTTAGAGAATGAATTAGAAATTGCAGCAGGTGCAATAGTTCTAAATTAAAGAATAATTTCATTTCCTCAGCTCTCTGGAACCCTTGCTCTGTGTCAGACCCTTGAATAGGTCCTCCTACTTCTATTGTTGCAAGAAAATGGGGCACAAGAGGGTGGTCCCAGGTCTCGGGCGAGTTCCTTGGATGCACCCCACCAAGTGAGGGTTCTTGGCTTCAGGCAGGAAAGAATTCAAGAGTGAGCCACAGTAAAGTGAAAACAAGTTTATTTAGAGAGATACACATTCTGTAGACAGAATGCAGCCCATCTCAGAAGGGAGAGCAGCCCTGGGGTGCAGAGGTGGCTGGTTTTTATGGGTGGGGTAATTTCATATGCTAACAAGTGGGAGGATTATTCCAACTGTTTGGGGAAAGGGGTGAGGATTTCGAGGAACTGGGCCACTGCCCACTTTTTGGCTTTTTATGGCCAGCGTGGGAACTGTCCTGGCGCCTGTGGGAGCGCCATTTAGCAGCTAATGTATGACAGTGAACGTATAATGAGGCTCAAGGTGCACTGGAGATCGGGTCTTCCTCCTTCTTGGGCCTCGTTGGTTCTGACCAGTTTTTGTCGTATCAACAGCTAAGTCATTCTTTTAAAGGTTGTGCCCTGCGCCCTTCCCTCCTGTCTCACTATCGTCTCATTTAACCCTCAAGACAACAACAGCACTACTGCTATTATGCCCCTTTTATAGATGAAGATGCTCACTCAGAGAGGTTAGTTTGCCCTCAGACACAGCTAGTAAATGACACACGACAGACGTGGCTCCGGATCGGGTCTGCCAACCTCCGAAGCCTATGTTCTTGGCCTACACCAGGGATTTATGACTTTTAAACCCCATTCTCCCTTTTGAGAAACATAAAAACTCCCACCCGCCCCACAGCCTGCGCGTGGAGCCGCTGCCTCCCTTGCCCGCTTCCCCCAGGACGGGGCCACCTCCTCGAACCCCCTGCCATCAGCGCCAGCACAGGTCCACGCCCCAGCTCCTCAGCTCTGCATTCAGAAAGCTCTGGACACTGCAGTTTTTCCTAACGGTTTTGGCTGCAAAATGTGACCTAAACTGCCGCGAGGCTCTTTACAGTCTGAGGGCGAATATTCTTATGGCTCTCTGAAGGTGGAGGGCACTTGATGCTGCCCCAGACCGCACTAGGCGCTGTTCCACCGTACAGTGCGTGTACACTGAACCAGCCTTCTCAGATCAGAAGCCAGTTCTGAATTTGGAGCACATCTGGCCCGAGCCTTTTGGATAAAGGCTGGATGTGGGGTCTTGTCCACCCCGTGTTCCAGGAGGGAAGGCACCTGGGACCCTCAGAGTCCCAGGACAGGCTTGGGCTCTGCCCAGAGTCCAGCTCCAGAGACGGCTGAGACGGGGTCCCTGGGAGTTGCTGTAGGGAGGAAGGGGAGTTACATAGACCTGAGGGTGAGGAAGAAACCCCCACGCCCAGCACATACCCAGCATCTCAAGCAAAGTGTTTGTATCCTGAAAAAGGGAAAGAGAAACAATCATGACCTTGAACCCCAGGTCGAGGACGACCTCAAGAGGTCATCTTCCACATTCCCCTGCTTGCAGGCAGGATTGAGGGCCTTGATTCATTCTTGTTTTTAACAAGGGTTGTTGATTCATGATTTAACTTCCTTCTCTGTGCTTGGCATTGGGTATTCTCAGAAAGCACAACCCCTTCCTGCCAGGGAACAGGAAAGAAATTCCTGCCCTGCTCCCATGCACAGCTGCCGCGGCCAAACTCTCCTGTTTCAGGGTCCAAGGCTCCTTCCCAGAACCTGTTCTCAAGCCCCTTGTGCAGCAAAGGTTGCTTTTCTGTTGCCTGTCCTGCTTGGCTTCTCCTCGACCTCATCTCTTATTAAATACCGCGCGTGTGTGTGTGTGTGTGTGTGTGTGTGTGCGTGTGTAAAGGAGAGAATAAATACAAGAATGAGAGACGGCTGGCCAGCCTTCAGGGGCCTCAAACAGGCTTAGACACAGGAGAGTCACCCCCCACTCCCTGACTGTCCCCCAAAACTGTGCAGTGAGGCTCCTTCTGCAGGGAGACAGCGCCCCTCCTCCCACCGCCATCCCTTCCCCTGCCTCCCCCTTTACCTGTGCCATTTGACTTGTGTTACCTGTTCCCTGTCTCCTGCCCACAGCATCCAGCAGATTCAGTGTTGTTTGGACAAGATGTATCTTATCTACAAACAGTTCAAGAAATCCAGGATGAGGCCAGGTGAGCCCCGAGGAGGGGAGCAAAACACTCCTGCTGCTCTCCTGCCCCTCACCCCCCACTCCCTCCCTTCCTCCTCCTTCCCTGCATTATCTGGTTGTTCCTAATACTCCATCATGTTGCTGCTGGAGGCTCACTATGCGGGTGGTACTTGTGGAACCCAGGGGCAGCTGGGCTAGGACAGGGTCGCTGTCTGCAGACCAGTGGGGGACATGAAGCCTTTCCACCTGTGCTTGCTGCCACGTGGCGGTAGGGCGGGGCATCATGTCTTTGAAAGAATCACACTTTCCAGGAAAGAAATGATCTGGAGAAAAACTGGTTAGAGTCCCTGGTGCAGACACTTCGCCTGCATTATCTACCAACCCTCACAAGACCCTCTGGGCAGGGGCAGCCCGTTCACAGGCTCAGGGACTGGAAGCTTCTTGCCCATCCTGGGGTGAGGGAGGGTTGAACCCAGGGGAGGGCTGGGCTGCAGGAGCCTGGGGGGCCCCTGTTTGACTCTTGGAGTTGGGAAGCTAACGCTCCAGGAACCGACTGTCTCTCCCACCCACGCCCCCAGCATGTCCTAACGTGCAGGAAATCGACACTTTAGGTCTTGGACTTGACTGCAAAGCTCTCTTCTGTCCCTAGGATTACCTCAAAAGCACTGTCCCATAGGAATATAATGCAGGCATATTTGTAATTTTAAGTTCACTAGTAGCCAAAATTGAAAAAGCAGAAACAAGTGGAATTGATTTTAATAATATATTTTATTCAACCCCATATATTCAAATTGTCGTTTCAGCATGTAATCAGTATAAACAAAATTATTAAAGGGATATTTTACATTCTTTTTTTTTTTGGTGCTAAGTCTTCATGATCCTGTGAGTATTTTACACTTAGCAGCACATCTCTAATCAGAAGCTAATTTTTTAACAAAATGAAATGTACGCTTACCAAAATAAAGCTGTGTTTGATGGGGAAAAAACATCGTACACGGCTTCAGTTTTTAAGTTGAATTGGAGGAATTGAAAGGAAAATGCAGGGCCTCAGTCACACTGCCCGTACCAGTCATGTTTCAGGTTCTCGCAGCCATGCTGTTAGACATACAGACCTAGAAGAGAATCCTCTCTCCCTGGGAACCGCAATCCTGTCTCTGTGTCTCACTTGGAGGGAGAGCAGCACAGGAGACGGGGAAACCCTGTTCCCTGAAGCCATCGGGGATTGAGCTCAGGAAACCTGGCCTGACACCCCACTGGCCACCTTTGCTGTCACTTTAGGAGAACTTCCGAGGCTTTTCTGTCTCCATCACTGGAATTACACCATCGTATAACCACCGCACTGCAGGGCACCTGCGTGTGCTGGGCTCCGTCCTCTGGGCCATGCCTGTTCTTAATTTATTTGATGCTCATGAAAACCGTAGACCGTGTTATCCTCCCCATTGTACAGATGAGGAAACTGAGACACGGGAAGGTTAAGGAGCCCAAGCAATCCAGATCCAGCTGCTTTTAACTACCCCATTTTACAGCCTCAAAAAGAATTTCATTTCTATTGGTCTGCAAGGGTCTTTTATTAAAATTTAAAATGAACCAAGAATAACACTTAACTGCCAACATCCAAGGTGTTGAAAGATGCCATTCCGGAAAATGTTCAATCATTTTCAGGCTCTCTTACTTTACCCCTCACACCCGTCCCGCGCGTTACCCATGATGGACAAGGTGAGCTCACTTGCCTACAGCCCTGCTGATCGGAGGCAGGATTGGGACTTGTCCCGGGTCCCTTGGGCTTCACAAGTCAGCTGGCTGAATGCAGGGCCCAGAACAAGGAGCCCAGGAAGGCGATTCTGCTATTAGGGGATTAGTGGACCCCAAGTAGGCAGCAAGGGCATCCTCCTCACCACTTCGTCTTGGGGAAACCACTAACCGGAGGCCATTCCCTTGAAGCCCAGGAGAGGGCAGCATCTCCCTAGTGCAGAGATCGTCAGGAAGCTGCCAAGACACTGAAAATTTCATCCCTGCTGGTAGAAGCTCTCCTTCTGGGCTGGGCTGAGAAGGGGAGGTTGAGCATCATGGCCTGGCTTACCCAGCCCACTGCTGCAGAACCCAGTTGACTCTGCCTGCAGCCTGAATACTCAGGGATGGGGTCAACAGGCTGCAGGCATCAGCCATGCTGGGAGGGGTGCTGGGTGAGAGGTCAGGGCTGACCACATCCTTCAAGGCCCATCTCATCCACCACTTCCCACCTGGAATCTCCCCAAGCACTCATCCCTCCACCCCCTACACCGTGGGCCTCTACCTTGTCATAATGCAGTGTTTTAGGTGCCTGTTTCCCTTTGTCCGTCTTTCTGGCTCTGTCTGTCTTATGAGCTCCCGCGGAGCAGGGCCCAGGCTGCTGCTTTCATGCTTGTAGTTTCCCCCAGCCCTTGCGCTGTTCGGTTTTGTTGACTGAATC
This sequence comes from Camelus bactrianus, assembly GCF_048773025.1. Lineage (NCBI taxonomy): Eukaryota > Metazoa > Chordata > Mammalia > Artiodactyla > Camelidae > Camelus > Camelus bactrianus. The sequence goes on along the minus strand of NC_133561.1, from coordinate 30,371,834 downwards.
GGTGACCTCAGTCCTGTCTCTTTCCTGCAGGGCTTGGCTACAACGAGGAGCAGATTCACAAGCTGGATAAGTGAGTGGCCTGTCCCCCGTCAGGCGGGTCAGCAGGAGGGTGGGTGTCACCGGGGCAAAGTGACTCCCTGTGCCGGACAAGAGGTGGTGAAGGGCCCTGATCCCAGGCCGGAGCTGGGCAGGAGGAAAGTGGGATGGGGTCACTACATCTGGGGCAGGTCATCTGCAGCCAAGGGAGGGAGGTTTCTCAGCCGCAGTCTGGGTGGAACTGGACTGACTTCTGGTGGGAACAAAAGTAGGATTTCTTTCCCTCATCGTCCTCGCTGATTTACCACCTGCTTCTGACCTCTGCCTAGCTCTCCTTTGGGCTTCTCTCTGCTCCTCTGTCTCCTGGACACTCTATTCTTCCAGGAAGCCCTCCCTGATTTAATGCTTATTTGGGGACTCACTCCCTGAGTTCTATCCCTGACCCTGACTCCCTGCTCGCACACACACACACACACACACACACACACGACTGTCTCTCCTTCTTCCTGGGGACTGAGCTTGAGAGCGTGTGTGTTCCCTGAGGTGCTTGTCTTTCTCCCACACCCATCTGTTGAAGTGTGCTGTGTGCCGGCCACTCTGATTGCCACGATTCCCGTGGGCGATCACCTCCTCCTCTGGAGAGGCAGACCTGCTGTGGACCCAGGGACTGGGTATTTGCATGATACTAGGCTTGTGCACAGGTGGCTCTGGCCACTCATCTCTGTACCTCGGTTTCTGTCTTTTCAGGGTGAATTTTAGTCATTTAGCCAAAAGGCTCCTGCAGGTGTTCCAGGAGGAGCATGTGCAGAAGTACCAGGCATCGCTGGCCACACACGGCAAGAGGATGAGGTAACACTGAACTCAAGATCCCCAGGGCACTCCTAGCCTGGCCCTTCCCAGCTTCAGACACCCTGGGCTTTGCAGAGCCCCAGTTGAAAGGGAGATGGTAATAAAGGAATAAAGGGAAAGAAATGGGTGGTTTTATGGCCCTGGGTGGACCAGGCAGTCTGGTGGGTGATTTCCATCTCTACATTAGCTCATTTAATCCCACAGTATCTACCCTATGCAGTGGATACTGTCACCCCATTTAACAGATGAGAAAACTGAGGCTCAGAGAACAGGTTGCTTCCTTAATACCACACCGCTAGTAAGTAGCAGACCCAGGACTAGTGTGTGGGTGTGACTGCCTCTAAAATCCGGATTCTTTCCCAGGTCCCTGGTGGCAGTGTTAGGAAGCCCTCTCACTGGGGAGAATGCAAGGTCCCTCTGGGATGAGGACAAGTGGTCTGAGAAGCAGAGGGAGGCAGAGGCCCTTAAATAGAACCCCCTCTCACACTGTCGCCTATGGGAGTTTTGGGTTCTCCCTCTCAGACAAGCCCCGCCCTCCTTCCCCTGCAGCGTCCTGAGATGAGCGGGCAGGTTCCCAGCTGCTGCCGGTTCAGAGGCCCTTGTGACCTGTGGGCTCATTACAGGGTTAAGACCCAGACACTCTCCCACACAAACATTAGAAGACAATGCCCAAGGAAGGGGGTATAGCTCAAGCGGTAGAGTGTGTGCTTAGCAAGGAAGTCCTAGGAGGTCCTCCGTTCAATCCCTGGTACCTCCAACAATAAATAAATAAACCTAATTACCTCCCCCTGCCAAAAAAAAAACAAAAAACAAAAACGCAATGCCTGGCTCCCCCACCCTAACCGACCCCCAGTTCTGATTCAGCTGGTCTGGAGCAGGGCTTGGATGTCAGTATTTTAAAACCTCCTCCAGGCGATTTAATGCATAGCCAGGGTTAAGAATGACCACTGATTCCCTCATCCAGGACCTGGCTCATTCCCTCCTCTCAGAGAGAGATGAGAATTCATAACACAGTCTTGACTTTGATTTGTTCTGGAAACGGGAGCGTGGGCAGTTCCCACTTTAAGTGTCCCACTGCGGGCGGTCTCTGCTTCCCTGACCGGGGCCAGTGCTCCCCCTGACCGGCTGGTGTGACCCGGCCCGAGACAGGCATGTTCACAGCTCCCCCCGTCCTTCTACACAGACAGGCACCAGCCAGGGTCAGAGTGGTCATCACCGTGGGACAGGGACGGAGTGAGGGCACAGCTGGAAAGGCAGAGGCACTGAGGGAGGCCCATGCCTGGGACCCACCAGCTCCAGCCTCTGCCATCTGGAAAGCTCTTCTCTGTGTCTGGTGACCCAAACTGCTGGGTGGGCAGCTGAGAGCGAATGAGTCCGGCTCTGATGCTTCTCTGCTCTCTCGAGGGTGGTGCATGAGACCAGGAACCACCTGCGCCTGGTTGGCTGTTCGGTGGCTGCCTGTAACACTGAAGCCCAGGGAGCGCAGGAGAGCCTCAGCAAGGTGAGGGAGCTTTAGAAGCTTCTGGGGCTGCCTAGGGGAGCCGGGGCAATCAGGCTCCTGGGGGGCGTCCGGGCTGCACCCCTGCCCCGGGGCAGAGCTGCCCTTGACCGAGTCCAAGCACTTTGGTGTGGGTGGGAGGGCTCTGACCCTCCAGCGTGGGAGGCACTTCCTAGTGTTCTCAGACTGATGGCTGCTGCAAGGGCAGAGCTGCCCGAAGGCTGGGACATCTTCCTCATGAACCAGCGCTACTCCTGAGGGGCATGTGAACCCTTCTCGGTCCTCTGATCTGCTCTCTGCAAAGAGACAAACCCACAGGCAGTTCTGAGAAGCTGCCCGCTTTGCCAGCAGGGACAGAGAAGGGCTGTCCTTCGAGGAGCGAGCCCCACATGGCGCCTCCTCCCCTCCCCGCACAGGACAGATTCTTTCAGAGCCTGGGCTTCCCGCACCCCTTCTCCACAGCTCCTGGCTCATCCTGTGTCATGACAGGTACAGGTCAGACACGAAGGGGACTCGGCAGCCTGGACCCCTAAACACAGGCAGAGACAGGGCGGTGGCTGTGCTGGCTGTGCTCCCAGGACAAGAAGGAGGGGCTTGTGGGAAAGGCCTGAGTGTTCTGGACACTCCAGGGATGCGGGCTGGTGGGCCAGGGACCACTTCATTACCCCTGTCTCACCCTTCCCCACACCCCTGCTGCCCCCACCGTGTGAGCTGGCTTGTCCCCTCTGACTAAAGTGTGTTTCTTTTCAGATCCTTGACCGGCTATCGCATCAGCTCCTCCAGGACAGAACACAGGGGGCTGGGGCCTCATCGCCCCCTGCAGCCCCTTATCCCAGCCCTGCACTAAGGGAGCTGACTCTGCAGTGAGTGCCAGAGAGGGTGTGTGTGTGTGTATGTGTGTGTGTCTGTGTGAGTCTGTGTGTGTGTGTGTCTGTGTGAGTCGGGGTGTGTGTGTATGTGTGTGCGTGTGTGTGTGCGTGTGCGTGTGCGTGTTAGGCCCCAGAGACAGGAACAAGGAACAGAGGCCCGGTGGGGCTGTGGAGAAGGGTGGGCCTCCTGGGAAGGGGTCTGGGCAGAGCGACTTTGGCCTTAGCCACAGCTGCCTCTCTGGCCTTGTCCTTGGGCAGCATGCAGGAGCTCTGTGAGGAGATGAAGCTGCTGTCGTCTGACCTCCAGGACAACAACCGCATCATTGAAGGGTAAGGAGTCCCCACTGGGGGCTGGGGGTGGGGAGGCTGGGTCCCCGAGCTGCCCTCGCCTCAGGGGACAGGCCCCGTGCCTGCCACGCAGGTTTGACGACAGGTGTCCATGTTCCAAACTGTCACATCAGAGCTTCAGCCTTGTGCACAGGCGAGTCAGCGTGCTCACCAGCTGAGGCTATCACTACAGTCAGGAGAGCGTGGGCCTCGGGGTGGTCAGAGATGGGGGCCCAGGGGCATGTGGCTTGGCGGCTGTGTCCGGCCCTGTGTGAAGGTAGACTGTCTGACGCCTCATCCAGGTCGACTCCTTTAGCCTTTACCACCATCCTCAGAGCAGGGCTGTTCCGTCTGCCTGTCACAGTCCAGGAAACACAGTGCGGAGCTGGGGAGGGCTGCCCGTGGCTGCAGGCCCACTATTAGGGACTCTGCATTGTCACCTGATTGGAGTCCCTTCCTCAGGGGGTTGAGCATACCGGGGGGCTGCTGGGCCCTGCAGCAGGGCTCAGCCTTTTGGATTTTGTGCAAATTCAGAGTGAAAATTCAGAGAAGAAAACTGGAGGATAACAGAGTGAAATTCAGAGAAGAAAACTGGAGGATAACAGAGGGGCCAGCTTCTCATAAGCACAATTGAAAGCACAATTGAAAGGGAAAAAAACCTGCCATTTAGAAGTCCCACTTTACAAGGCACATTTTATCACCAAAGAGAAGGACATAATGTCAAAAGCAAGGATGGTCCTTGCCCTGAAAGTCAGATTTCCATATATATATGTGTGTGTGTGTATATATATATATATATATAGGCACTCACGCATGCGTGCACACACCTCCCACATCCTCTCTGTCATTCTTACGTCTCTCACTCCCCCGCGGGGGGACCAGTGACATGGTAGCAAGAGTCTGCAGAGATTCTAACAGGGTTTGACTCCCACTCTTACCAACCGCGTGACCCTGGGAGGTTTGTTCGGCCCTGAGCTGAACAATCGGCATCGTGATTCCGACCTCATGGTGTTAATGCAGGGATTAAACAGGACGAGATAAGCAGTGAGCTGGGGAGGGGAGGGTGCGCGAAGGCAGGGCTCACTAAATGGCAGGTGTTCCCCAGAGGTCACGCCAGTCTGGGGCCCTAGAATCAGGCCCAGGAGGTAGGGGAGATGGGCCCAGAGCTCATGGTTGTCCCCAGAGTTTCAGAGGGTCCTTGGGTGGAGGAGGCATCCCATGTCTCATTCTTAAACACCCTCAAAGAGGAGATTTGACAGCTTCTTGAAAAGACTTTCCAAAACAACCCTCACGGGCAGGAAGTTCTAATTTTAGTGCCGACATAAATTTTGCTGTGATGCGTAGTCTATTTACAGATAGCTCAAAAATTTTATTTTGAGGATTTTTTACTTCCTTGTTCAGAGCTATAACCAAAGAGCCTAAAGAAACAATTGGAATTCCTTTCCCCCTCATCTTGACCCCTGGCTGCCTTAGAATCACCAGGGGAGCTTTTAAAAGTGCAGATGCCTGGGTTCAGAGACTCTGGGCACAGCTTGGAGTTGGGGATTTTTATAAGCTGCCCAGATGATTCTAACGTGGAGTCAGGGAAAAGAACCAGAGAGTTCTTGTTGGTGCACACAGACGCTACGAGAGGAGAGCCGAGGACCTGACTGGCTCGGTGCTCCTGGAAGCTGACTGTGTCGGGCCCTGGGGTGTGGTCTGCAGGCTTCTCCACCTGGGTGGGAGATGCTAACCTGAGCCTTCCGTTGCAGGTTAAGTCAGGTCCCATCGGCTCCTGACATCTGAGCTCTGGGGCGTGCACGAGGCATCCTGAAGCATTAGACTAACTCAGACACTGCTCTCCTGACAGCACTGCGGGACCCAACACAGGACGGTACCTGGTCCCATCTCATCAGCCTACCTCCCTCCTGGCTGGCAGCCAGGAGATGTCACCAGCATTACCTTCGGCTGCCTCTCTGCGGGCAGCAGCGCAGAGGATCCGGGGCACTAGGCCACCTCTGTCCAGACCCCAGACCCACTCCTGGGCTGCCCTGTGTGTCCTACACAGGCTCGGGCAGAGCTCTTCTGTGGCCCTGGCCTGTGCAGCTGAGCCTGGCCGGGCTGTCGGGAGAAGAGGCCCCTCTGGGGCCCTCCCACCGCCCCACCGCCTCTGGTTTACAGGGCTTCACTCCTCAGGGATCAGAAGAGGCGGCCCCCTGGGGTTTCCCCAGGGTGCTGGGTCAAACAGCATAATCTCAGTCTTCCTTCCTCTTAAAGTGTTTCATGCTGAGCACACAGGCCTCTCCCCTTGCCTGTGATTCCTGAGGGTGACCACACACGGCCCCAGGCCTGGCGGAGCCTGACTGCTCTCCTCTGGGTCTGGCTGAGCCTAAGGCTGAGAGGACGGTGGCCGAGGCAGGTGCCAGTGTCTTGGGGACCCTTCCTCCCTCTCTCTGAGGCACCACCAGGTTCTGGGGTTTGCAGGCAGCGGTGTCAACAGCAGCCATGCCAATTAGCATAGGCCCACAAGTCCAGAGAGCTCTGAAGAAATAAAGGCCTGCACCTTCACGAAGTGAAATAAGCGTGATGCTCTTTCCTATGTCTGAGTAGCTGTCACTGGGCTGCGGCTGGGAGGCGGGGGAGACCCTCAGCTGGGTGTGCTTGGCAACCAAGCGGGACCGGGTGGGGATCTGTGAGGAGGATTGGGAAATGGAGGCAGGGCCGGTCACTTCCTGATTCCTGCCTTTCCCTGAAATGAGCCCTGATTTCAGGGAAGAGCCCAAGGCAGCTGGCCTTCTGCTGGTGGTGGTGGGGTGAGGGGGGCTCACCTCTCCGTTCCTTTCTTCGGCTCCCTGCCTTTCCCTGTCTTTCAGGAAGCCGGGCCTGGAGCCAGGGGAGAAGGGTCCGTCTTTGTGATTTTTAACCTCAAATCCACCATCTAAGTACCTACTCCTTCCCCTGACCCCCACTCCTGTTCAAAACATAGATAAGGTGTGTGCTAAGTGTCAGGTGAGACCGCTATGGGCCGTTTTGGACATTCCTCCATTTTGCCTAAAAGCTAGAATGCTGCCTGGGTGAGGCATGCAGATTTGTGCAAATGTAGTCTTTCCCACGCAGCATGTCCCGCATTCCCTTAACCAGCGCTGGACTACCCGCCTGGCCTGCGGTTGCGGGAAGTGGGGATGCAGCAGAGTAGCCCCAGCGGGGCAGGGGGAAGAGGAGCAGCCCTACTTTGGGTTTTGAAGCATGAAAACGACATTCTGCTTTCTCCCAAATCACCCTAGAAATCCTTCCTGCGCATGTTTTTGGAGCCTCCGCGTCCTCAGAGGCTTGTCTGCCTAACGACCCAGAGGGGCGGAGCTGAGGAAGGTTGGGTCCTGGAGTCTGACATCCTCTGTGCTGTGTCTCGATGGAGAGACCTGGGGCAGGGCTGCTGGGTTTGCTGGCATGGGGCCCAAGTGGCCTCAGGTGTGCTATCTGGGTGACTTCAGTCCAGTGGGTTCAGGTTCCAGGGCCCCAGGAACCAGCTGCGGCCCTGACAGCCGTGGGCTCTGGGCCTCTGGTCTGCTCTGCCTGCATGAACTTCACGGCTGACACTTCTGGGTCTTCAATGGCCCTGCAGGGAAGTCCCAGTGGATTCTCCCTGGCAGCTGTGGCTACCTCTGGATCCCACGTGCTTGGTGGAGCTCAGCAAAGGAGCCAGGGGATCCGTGAAAGCCAAGTGCAGATTTTTGGGGAATGATTCGATCTGGCCTGTATAATCTCATGAGCAAAGCCTGGCAGGGGACACACTCACAGGCTTCAGTTCATTCCTGTGCTGCAGAACCACTGACATGGGTGCCCCCATCCGCAGTTCTGCAGAGCTTCCTGCGGATTTCATCTCAGGAAGGAGTGAGGAACTGGAGCAAGGCCCATGACCTTGTCCAGTCCCTCCAGAACCTTGTAAGGCCCTCAGGTGCCTGAGACCTCTGTTCTTTGTAGTGATTCCTAACATGACACTTAAGATGAAGAGCGTGGTCAGTTCCTCAGACGTGAACTGAGCACCTGCAGTGTGCCAGGTCCCGGGCGAGGTGCTGGAATGGAACTAGGTAGATGCCACGCTTGTCCCTGAAAAACTCACCTTGAAGAGGGAAGGCACTTGAGTATCGCAGGAATGTGTGGAGACAGGGATGCACAGCTCAGGTGTAGGACTGCGGCACCGCCGTCACAGGGGAGGGGTGCTTAGGGTGCCCAGGAGGGGGTCAGGAGACTCCAGCGTGCGGTCTGGGTAGGTGGGCAGAGTTACCTAGCAGAGAGGCATGGAGAGCATCCCTGGCAGTGGGAAGGCACCAGCCCAGGCACGGAAGGAACTAGAGGTATTTGTGTCACCGGAGAGCAGATTGAAGTGGGAAGTGGGCGTGGAGCGAAGGGAGGAGCCAGACCCAAAAGCTGCTTGGAGGCCACACGAAGGAACTTGAGATTTACCTCAGGGAACCACAGAAACAGGTTTTCAGTCAAGTCCAACTGGTATTTTAAAGATACAACTCTTTGGTGCCTGTGTGGAGGGTGGATTGAAACCCTATGCCTCAGTTCCCTCATTCGTAAAATGGAGATGGTATCTTTCAAAGGTATGGGTAGGAATAGACTAGGTATTTCCACGAGGGGCCTGAGACACCACGTTGGTTCTCTGCACACCCCACCTCCCAGCCCCACCTCCTGTGGCTGGGACCGCCGTGCAGGGCGGCTAGAGAAACAGGAGCCCTTGTCTCAGAGAGGCGCAGTCAGTGGCTCAGATCCGTCACCAATATCTGGAAAGAGTCCATAGCTTAGTTAAAAGGGACCTAACTCAGGGTGGGGGGTATAGCTCAAGTGATAGAGAGCATGATTAGCATGCACAGGGTCCTGGGTTCAATCCCCAGCACTGCCTCCAAAAATAAATACATAAATAAACCTAATTACCTCATCCACCCCCAAAAAACTAATAAATAAACAGTCACCTAGAAAATACAAAGAAAAAACATTTAAAAATCAAAAGAAAACAGCTATTTAAAAAAGGACCTAACTAGAAGGAAGCAGGGGCCGTTTGGCTCCCCAGGGGGGAGTGCAGCAGCTCTGGGGAGCCTGGCTCCTCTTTCTGTGTCCTGGAGCTGCAGGGAAATAGTTTTTGCGTCTCTTTCAGAATCTACTCAATTTCTTCTTTGGAAACGCGTTTGGGTTCTGGAAGCCTGTGTGCCCCCTGATTCCACTTTGGTCAGGATGTGGCCCCAGGAATCTGCATTGTTGATGCGCTTCCCTGGTGATACTTCCGCAAGCTCAGGTATGAGGACTCTGAGGCAGAGTCTGCAGGGCCCAGCAGAGGATGTGTGAGTGCCTAGCACAGACAAGAGGGGCCCCCCTCCTCCCGGGCCCACCTTTCACTTTCTCACGGCTGCCTCCCCTCGGCAGGGGCAGCCTCAGGGGGCGGCTGCAGCTGCTCATCTGGGTGTCACTTCCAAACTGCGCCAGCAACTTTGCAAAGGGTGGAATTCCTGGCTTCCTCCCTCATCTCACAGAGAATTCGTAATCAGGCAACCCCGGTGGGAGGTGGTAAGGAACAGGCCAGCGTGACCTGAAGTAGCTTAAGCTTATTTCCTGGGAAGCTCTGAATTACAGCCACCACTTGAAGCCTTCAGGCCCTTTGCCTTAGCCTCTCACCAGAGAGAGAGAGACAGAGAGAAAGAAGAGCTGAGAGTGAGGAAAGGACAGAGGGTGGGAGGGAAGGATGAAGGATGGACAGGAGGGGACAGATACAGAGGGAAAGCAGGAAAGACCATGAGGGGGCCAAGGAGCAGAAATAAGAGGAACAAAACAAAGACCCAGAAAGGGGGAGGTGTGCACTTGCATATGTGTGCTTCTAATAGGCTGGGGTGGGAGCAGGGACCGCCTGGGAGGTCATCCAGGCGCACTGGTCTGTCACAGCCCCAGTCCGTGGCCTCCTGCCACAGCGATGGGCCCGGAGCTGGCTGAGCGCTGGAACGTCCGTGGCTGTGGCTTGGAGCCTCCCCTCCAACTGAGGGAAAAAGCTGCTGACAAATCTGCCTGGAATATCTGAGTTTTTCCGACACGGAAAGAAGAAACATACACACACAAACCAGTCTTATCATAAGCCTGGCAGAGTGGCTCGGGGTGGAAAAATTCCATAACTGAGACGCAGATGGAGGAGGTGCCACTAAACCGCCGGAAAACAAGCCCCACCCACCCCCACCCTACACGGTGACACGGTTCCAGGAGGCCTCAGATCCCTGCTCACGTTCCCACTCTGGTTTGCCCTTCTTGTTCCCAAGCACTGTCATCAAGGACCTAGATGATCACCACGGGAGCAATGGAGTTGGGTGACACACAGAAAGCCCATCCCCCCCATGAGAGTGAAGATGGTGACCTACCTGCCCTCATCCTGGTCAGTTACCAGCACCCGAAGGCAGGAAATCCACCCAGCAGCTTCGGAGGGGTACCTGAGTCCTAAATGGAGTTCCCAACCCCATCCCACCTCTACCCAGCTCCAGCATGCCTTCGGGCACCTTCTATTCTCTCGAGATCAAACAGTTCCCTCATCTCCCCCTCCCTGGGTGCAGGGGCCCTGTCTTGAAGGGCTATTAAGAGATACATCCTGGGGGGGCGCCTACAACTGAGTTCATTTCACTAAACATTTAATGAGCACCTAGTTGCCCTGCACTGTGGGATCAGGTAGACCAACAAGACCCAAGTGAGGGAGGCAAAAATGTAAAAACTTCATCATGACATGTTAGGGTGATGTGAATGCTAAAGGCACAAGCAACCTGCTGCCATCTTTCCCAGGAGAAAGAGCAATGGATCAGGTCTGGGGGACCCTGCAAAGGCTCTGCCGAGGACCTGGTATTTGAACTAGACTTTGAAAGTGGAACAGATTTCAATAGAGAGAAAGAAATGGGAAAAGATTTTGCTGATGCTTCCAACAGCTCCTGCAAAGTGAGATCAGAGATTTTCAAACACAGCGCCCTCCCCTCTTTTTTATTTCCAAACCACACCAGCTGGGCAGGGCAAAGGCAAAATCACTGTTTTGAGTCCAGACTGTGGCACCTTTGGGGGCCAGTCACATACCTTCTCTGAGCCTCAGTTTTCTCATCTGGAAAATAGGAACGTCAGCCACTTCACAGAGTTGTCAAGACAATTCAGCCAAATCATTTAAGCCAAGAGTACCTGCCGCACAGTAGGTATTTGATGGTGTTTCCTGAGTGAATATAGAAGCATATAGCATTTTACAAGGGAATTTCACAAACATTTTAATTCTGCGACAATGTTTTGTCACATTTCCTGTTCACAGTCTAGCAATGGAAGGTACTACCCACTTTCTGGGGAGGCCGGGGACTGTAGGCAACAAGCTGCCCAGGAAGGGAAGGAAGCCGCCTAGAGCACTGTCAAGGGTCAGAGCATTCTTCCTCAGATGTCTAGGACGGGGCTCACACCATCCCAACTACCCACTGCCTTGGTCCCATTTTCAAAGTGTGGTCTGTGAGTGATGTTAATCAGACTTGCATAAAATACAAGCCAATAACCAGACTTACTGAATTGACCTCTGGAGGGGAGGGTCTAGGAGATACACATTTGGAACAAACTCATGCTCGTAAAGCTTGAGAAAGTGTGGGGAATGTTGCGCCTGCTGGTCCTTCAGCCTGGACCACACTTGCTCAGGCAGATGAAGGGCTTACTCCATTCAGGTCTGTGTTTAACGTCCACTCCTCAGTGAGGCCCTTCCTGACCCGCAGTCTCATACAGCCGTCCCCGTGACCTTCTGTCCCTCACCGTGCTTTGCTCTCCATCATGGTGCACACGACCTGATGCTATGTTACACTTACGTTTCTGTGTTTGTTATCTGACTCTCCCACTAAAATGTAAGCTTCAAGAACATGGCCAGCTCACTGTTGCACTGTTAGTGCCTAGAACCGCACCTGAGAAATAGTGGGTACTTGATAATTACCTGGTAAATGAATAATTCTTCTGTGCCCTTCGAGACTGCAGTGAGGGTGCTTTAGTGCTGTTTGCCAAATATTTCCAGCTCTTTGCCCATTCTGACACGTGGAAGGAACGCACCTCCGGCTCCCCTTGTGTAGGGTGGGCTCTAGAACTAGTTCTGGCTGATGAGTTGTGAGCAGAAGTGACTGGAGCTTTTCCATGCTGGGGTAGGTGCCTCTGGGCTCTCTCGGTTTCCCTCTGGTTTGGCGATGGGCAACATCCAACATGGTGGCTGCTAGGTCCCCCAGTAACTTTGATGAACAAAGTGTCCCTGCCAACAGGCAAAGGGCATATAATGTGAGAAAGATGTCTCTGGATGAAAGGCGCTGAGATCTGGGGGGTGTTTATTACCGCAGCGTAACCTAACCTGTCCTGACAGGTCCAGTGATCCCGTGCAGACAGTGGTACTGTCAGAATCACTGGGAGGTCCCTAAATGCTTCGGGGACTCCAGGCGACTTCAAATGCCTTCAAAGCCAAACAAACCCAGAAAACTTCCCCTCGGAAAGTCAGGCCACATTCTGCCCTTCCCTTTTCCTTCCTGCTAGGGAGCTCACTGGGGGTTAGGGACAGTCTTGAAGAGACTCACCCAATGAGGGAACTGTCTGATGGCCTCTGGGACCACCTCTGAAGTGACCTCACACACTGACCACATGCTCAAATTCACTGTCATCATCCTTCCCTTTGGTCAAAAATAAGAACAGCACACCCACTCTTTTGGGAGTGAGTCACCAACAGAAAAAAATCAATGGCTCTGAGCAAGAGGATCTGCTAACAAGGGGAAAAAACTCCCAGTAGAGGTGTTTCAGCAGATGCTGTGGTCTCACCTTTGCGGCCTGCATGACCAGAGGCTGATCCAAACAATTTTGAAGTTCAAGCAGCAGACACTACCCCAGGCATGGTCCTGACCCTACAGTGTGACTAGTATTTATTTAGTACTCCTTCCCTGGGGAAAGAGGAAAGAGTTGCACGCATGCGTGTGCGTGTGTGTATGTGTGTTTGTGTGTGTTGTGGGAGAGGATGTGTTTTGGGGGAAGTAGGGGACTAGGCTGCGAAAGGTGACATCAGAAGAGGCAAGTCCCAGACAGAGCCTCCTTCTGGAGTTTGGGAGAGGGAGCTGCCTCTTTTGACCTCAATTTCTTGGCTTATGAGATGAACCTTAAGATAAACTTGATAAACATTTTCGATTGGTTCCATGAAGTTATGTTATCTCCATCTGCATCTCCATTCCCATTCCAGAAGCCAGTGTAGGGCCCTGACCCTGCTGGATCTCCTCCTCCACTTCAATGCTGAGAGAACTCCCCACCCACCATTCCTCCTAATCAGAGCTGGAGCAAGAAAACAAAACCAGAGCATTTTTCTACACAGCTTAGGCGACTGGGAAAAGGAGTTTATGCCTGATTTTTCTAGATGGTCCTCAGTTTCCCAGGGCCAAAGGAGACACTCATCCCAGAAGCCTCTCCATCCTGGGAATCTGGTCTGGGCTGCCCAGACTCATGCGGGAAGGTGGGGGAGGGAGATGAAGGACAGAGATGGTGATTGTGTGCTATTATTCCACAAATGGCATTTCAAAACTGGCCTTCCAGTGATGTACTCTTTGCCAGGTCTCTTCCTCTTGCCACATTAAGCTGTCGCCAGAGCTCAGGCTTGGTGCACACCCTGCTCCTCACCCAGCCCTCTGCCCTCCCAGAGTTGGAGGGAGTGATCTCTGAACAAGTCGCAAACTTGTGGAGATGGATGGATAACAGAGGACAGATACAAGCAAATATGTATATGCAATACAGGTTTCTGCAACAACCCTGAGAGAATTGCTTGCAGAAAAAGTAGGAGAGATGGGAATAAGAGACCACAAAGGCAAATTATGGTTTCCTTTTCAAATATTCAGCAGAAAGCTTTGTAGGATAGAGCCCCCATTAGGTTTTTCTCAGTCATGTCCCACTGAACTTCACCTGTTCTGTGGGGTGGGCGGAGAATGGAGAAGTTCATTCTCTTATGACTACCTTAGATCTAAAGTAGTGGGTCCTTGGACCAGCAACATCAACATTGCCTGGGAACTTAAAAATGCAAAAATCTCAAACCCCAGCCCCAGACAAACTGACTCAGAAACTCTGGGGGTGGAGCCGAGTAATCTGTGATTTAACAAGCCCTCCAGGTAATTGCGATGCATGGCAACATTTGAAAACCACTGATGTAGGGAAAGCAAGGGTCAGACAGGGGAGAGGAAAGGTGGAGGAGGGGAGCAGCGGGGTGGCTCCCACTCCCGCTCTCCCATCTTAACTCCTGCTTTGTAGCACTGTGGTGTTGGCTCCTGTGGGTCGCTCCTCCCATGCATCCAGAAGCCACCTCATAAGGTGAGACGCTCCAGCCTCTGGTAGACGCAGGTACCAGAGGACTCTATATGGTTGCCACCACCTTGAGGGAGAAGTCATGGGCCAAAACAGGCTGGGAATTCCCTGGCCACTAGACTCTTGAAATTTTAGGAATTACCTAAAAATTACCTCCAAGGGGAAATCAAAAAGGAAAAGTGAAGATTTCCCTAGGAGACACTAGGGGGAGACCCATCTCTGGCCTGGAAAGAGGAAGGAGCATCTCTGAGGTCTAGAAGAATTTAAGACTGTGAATTTCCAAAGTTGGTTTGCTGGTGATTTCTGCTAAATCAACCAACCCGAACCCCAAGTTTTAAGAGGACAGGCAGTGAGCATTGAGTTTGAGTGATGGAAATGGAGAGGATGGGAAAAAGCATCTCCCCACTCCCAGACCAGTTTATTGTTAAGGAAACTGTAGAGGCCAGGGTCACACAACTGGTCTGTGACCGGACACACAGGTTCAAAGATCCAGCAGTCTCGTTTCCCCACGCACGAGAGATGTTCAGCACGGGCTACGTCATCTGCGGGACCCAGCGCTAAAAGAAAATGCCAGCCCTTTGTTCAAAAGTTATTATGACTTTCAAGGCCGTGATAGCAGAGCATTAAACTCGAGGGGAGGGGAGAGTTTATGAAGTCTGCCTTGGAGCTGATAGGAAGGGACCTCTGCTTGGCTTCCGTAGGTGAGGTGTCCATAGTAGATACAAAGTTGGGCTTTTGCGGGGAGGTGGGTGGCGGTGGTGGTATTTCCACAGTAATCACTAGAGCAGCTGTGGAGACAGGAGGATTTGACTTAGGAAGAAAAAGCCCTCCCAACCCACGAGGCGCTGGCGTGTTCTCCTAATCCAGGGCCCAGGATCACTAACCCCCACGTCTTCCAGGAAAGGAATATCCTGCCGGACAGGGAGGCTAAGAGAGGGGAAATCCAACAAGAGTGATAGTGGCGCGCGGACAGCCTCGCTCGCCGCGGAGGCGGCTTCTCGCCATCAGCATCGGAAGCGTCCCCGCCGCGCGTCCCTCCGCGTCACGGGACTCTGCTGCGGGCGCATGAGCTGGGGCCGGGCATCCCCGACCCACGCCTGGCTCGGCTCGCAGAGGAGCGGCGGGCGGCGGGCCGCTGCGATCCGGAGAGTGGAAGCGCAAAGGGGTACATTCCTCTGGTCGGCGTGAAAACCAGGAGGGTGGCGGGCAGACACTGAGCCTGTGGACATCTCCCTAGATAGACCCCATCCTCAGCTAGTTCCTAAGCCCTTCCCTCCGGCCCGTTCCCTCACCTGGACGTGTTGGGGTGCGGGTGGGCGGGGGCGGGGGGTAGGAATCTGGTGTCGGGAGAAATGATAGGAGAGGGAAAGAGGCAGGACTGCAGGCAGGCAGGCGGCCCCCTACAAAATGCCTCTTCTGAGTTGTCCTGAATAAAGCCTTTCCCATACGCAGTCCTTCAGCTGCCCCAGCTTCCCGAAGAAGTCCCTAAACCCACACTCGCTCAGGCGCCCCCCACCGCCGCCCCTGCCGCTGTGTCGGTCGGTGATTCCCTCGGGTCGTCCTTCCTGCCTCTCCGGAGTCTCCCCGCCCCCGCCCCGCCCTGCAGGCTGCGGTCCCTTTAAAGGCGCGCTCGTCTGGGGCCGCCCTTCTCTCGAGGCGGACTCGGGAGGAGCACCACCGCAGAGAGCAGCCGCCACTAGCCCGGCATGGCCATGGCGTCCCCGGCCATCGGGCAGCGCCCGTACCGCCTACTCTTGGACCCAGAACCGCCGCGCTATCTGCAGAGCCTGAGCGGTCCCGAGCCGCCGCCGCCGCCGCCGGCGCCCCCGGGCCGCTCCTCGCGCCGCTGCGCCCCAGCGCCCGTCTCCACTGCGCCCGGGGCGCATGAGGGGCGCGGCGCCCGGAGGGCTGCCCGGGGGGAAGCGGAGCCCCAGCCTCGGGCCTCCCGACCCGCTCGCCCTCTCCGGCCTGGTCTGCAGCAGAGACTGCGGCGGCGGCCTGGAGCGCCCCGGCCCCGCGACGTGAGGAGCATCTTCGAGCAGCCGCAGGATCCCCGCGTCCCGGCGGAGCGAGGCGAGGGGCACTGCTTCGCCGAACTGGCGCTGCGGAGCGGCCGGGGCTGGTGTGACCTGTGCGGCCGAGAGGTGCTGCGGCAGGCGCTGCGCTGCGCTAGTGAGTGTGAGGGCAGGGGAGGGGCGCGCGGGCAGACCGCAGTCCACGGGCGGGCAGCCACGAGGCGGCCGGGGCGGGCAGAGACGGGGCATTGCTCTCTCTGGCTCCGGGGGACACCTGGACTTTACCTGGGGGAAATAAGCCCTGGAAACACTCTGCTCCTTAGTTTCCTGTCCGGTGTCCTTTAGTGACTGCCTACTGCCCAGGTATGGTTATGCCGTACTTAACATAGCTCTTCCCCTGATAGGTGCACGCCTCGCCCTTGCCCGGACACACGCATACCACACCGACACATGCACGCAGGTTGGGGTTGATGGCTGAAGCTACAAGGTCATTCTGGTGTCTCCTGTGCACCCTCTTGCTTTTGTTATAGGTTCTTGAGAGTGGGTGGTGGGGCTGGTGGTGAGGCTGGTGAGATGACCGTTTGACCCATGCTTAGGGTTATTGGCAAAATGGCTTATTTGTCCGCCCACCGTACAGGCCCATGGTACGTGCCTGCCTATGGTACACCCCTCCTCCAGGGTGACCTGTTGGGACAGGAAGGAGTCCTGGTTAGGCTTTGGATGGAAACAGGCTGTGAGGTTAGAGAGCCTGACCCTGGACCTGTGCCCCCTCTTGCCTTCCACCTCTGGCACCTCAGACCTTTGGACTCTGCTCTAATGTTTGGCTGTGCCTTGCCTCCTCCCCTTCCTCCTCCTGGGTTACTGCACCAGCTATCATGCTCCAAAATTACCCAACTACCTGCCCTGTCCCTTCCTCCCTAGAGCTCTCAGGTCCCTCCAACCTCTGCTTGAAACAGACTCTTCTCAAAACGGGACTATAAAACACTGGGCACCCAGTGTCAAAGATTGCCTAGCAAATTTGCAGTCGTCTCAGAGGTTTATTATTTTTCTCTTCCAACAGTTAGATGTTTGTATTTCTTTAATGGATGTCCTCTTCCCACCCCCATATTTGCTCTTGCCATGCTTGGCAGAGGCTAGCCATACCCCTGTGTTTACGTGTTTACATAGTTCAGGTATCTGAAGCACACAGCACAGACAATGGCACAACCTCTAGCAAGCATCTCTGGAAATGGCTTGTGGTTTGCATCTTTCAGCAAAAGCCCTTCCCACATGACAGCAGCCCCACATCTCCCATCCAGCTGCAGCAATGGACAGCAGCAGTACATGCATGTCAGGAAAAGCCTACCTTGCCTCTTTCTGCAGTCCACAGCCAAGGCTCTGCCGTGTGCCTCCCACTGCAGCTGGCTTCGGGGAAGGAGGGCTCAGGCTCTAAGCCAGGGTCAAGTGGAAGGGGAAGATTGGAGGGGGAAGTGGGTGCTGCTCCCACCATCATCAGAACTCAGTTCAGGTGCTAATTAAAAAGCAAAGAGCAAAAGTTATAGAGGTGTGTGATGTGGCTGGAGGGCTGCTGTCACTTGGTAAGTGTCCCTGACCTTCAGTTGAATCAAATGCAACTTTCCCACAGGTGTGTTGGCAGCTTTTGCCCTCTCAAAGGTCCTGGGGTACTTGACTGCATCCACCAGCCCTATAAACACAGGGAGAGGCGGTATCCTCACTGTAATGGGTTTTATTGTACTGGAATCCTGGGAAATTTACTTCACTGGAATTCTAGTTTGTATCAAGACATTGGGGGACTAAATCAGTTGTTGAACGTTTTGCATATAGCTTTATGATTTTGAGGGGTGCTGTTGATAATGGTGTGTGTGTTTGTATATGTATATGGGCGATACTCCATGAGTAAATGAATTTATGTTCACTTCACATTAGAATTATTTCCTGTGATTAATTCATAAATTGTTTCTGGTAGCAGGAAGCCCCAGGTGCACGGCCATTTCCTCTGATTTTGTGTGTGACTTGGTGGCCCTCGGCAAGGTGGTTTAATACCGGCCAGAGCTGTTTGAACACCAGCAAGGGAGCAGAGTTGGAATCAAGGGGTGATGGAGAGGAATCTCTGTTTGCTGTTATTAATATTTAACTGACTGTGGACCTGTGGCTGGATGGGGACAGTTGAGAAATGTCCTGATGGCTGGCAGGTAGAGACAAGCAGGCCAGACTCAGCAGTCATCTTTCTTTTAGTTGAAGTTCTAATTCCATGGGGTTGGAGTTGGTTTGTTTTATCTTTGTTTTGAAAAGCAAGGATCAGAAACATGACTTTTTAAAGGCAATACTATGCAGTAACTAAGAGAACAGCCTGGAACCAGAAGACCTCGGTTTGAATCCTGACTCTGCCACTTCGTCTCTGTGTGACCTTGGGCATCTCTGTGTTCCGCGTCCTTGTTTTTTTTTTTTTTTTTAAATAGGAATAATAACATGACCTTCTCCATGGTGTTAATGTGAGAATTAAATGAATGAATGAATGCATGTAAAGTGCTTAGAACAGTGCCTGGCAGAATGCAGTATAAATGTTTAGTGCAATTTGAGTGTTATTATTATCCACTCCCACACAACAGCTGTAACAATTTGTCTGGGCTCCTGACCCTTCTTAGGATCACCTTTCCAAGCAGTGAGTGCAGTTTTCAAACTCTGGTTGCTGAGCTGAGTGGGAAAGAGGGTGCCACGAGCATCCCAGGAGGTGCAGTGTTAATCGTCCTGTGGCAGTGCCGCTCCTGCTGGCCATGGCTGAGGCGCATCCTCACAGGATGCCGGTGGCTGAGAGGTCACCAAGACCCTGGCGCCTTGTCTGTGTACCCCTTGCCCCCAGCACAGAGCACAGTCTCAGTAAGCAGTGGTTGATGAAGGTGGTGGCCTGTTTTTCTGATTAAAACACCCTGCTCTTGGCAATAAGCAGAAGGGCAGTGGGAATGTGAATGACATCTGAGCAGGAGGCTGACACTGGGTGGGAGCCATGTTGGCAAAATGGGCTTTTAATAAGGCAGGCTTTTAGAAAACTGTCTTCTCACTGTCTGCATACCTTTTTAGTGAAAATTCCTCTAAGTTAAGCTTAGCCCTACTTCAAAGTCTGTAACTGAACTCTGGTTAATGCTGGATTTGCCAACAGGAAATGTTCAAAGTTAATGTTAATTTCTAGGATTAAAGACATCATGTTTGTTAGATAGAGAAGGAAACCCAGTGGGGATTGGGAGGGAGAGGGAGATTTTATGCGTGTGTATGTGTGTGTGTGTTTGTGTGTATTGGGGTGGGGGCGGTGGTAGTGGTGAGAATCCATTTCTAGCATTTTAGGAAGAAATGGTCAACAGCAACCAACTTGGGAAACTCGTGGGCTGCCCTTTGGCTTTGTTCTCAGGGAATGTCCCTTACAGAGTGCGGACACTTTCTCCTATAGAAGGCACGTGGAATTGACCTTTTACCTTTCATCTTGTTTTGGTGGATGTGTTAGCTATCCTGGATCAGGGAATGGTCTGGAAAATAGGGAATCCTCCACATCCCAACTCAGATTCAACAACAGATGCTTGGACATGCTTTGCACATTGCTAGTGAGTGTCTGTTCCTGGAGCTGGTCCTCTTTGGAGGGGATGCTGTTCAGAGCTATGAAGTGTTACGTAATTGGGATTATAGGTTGAAAGGGGGGGCCTGGGGCTCATCGTCCTGGCCTCCCCCTCCTGTGAGAGACTTGAATTATGGTGTGAGTATGAGGTGTTTGCCATGGAGCCTGCAGGGAGGGGGACGGCAGCCCCATGTCCAGCTTTTCTAGCCCTGTCTTATCACTGCATTAATGGTCCAGCTTAACCCACGTCTCTGCACAGACTGGAGCCACCCCTGTGACAGCCACAAGATCCTGCAGACCCATCCCTTTCCATGAGTTCTTCATGGAGGAGGTCACTGGGACATTGCATCTCCCTAGAGCAGACCCAGGAACCTTGGGCACGTGGGAAATGTCTTATTTGTCCAGGACACCCAGCAGCACTGACGTACATGGCCTGAGCATCTTCATTGATTTAGGCCCATGTTTGGCTTTGGAGATTAGGAAACTAAGCCCTGGAAATGGACATTTTGTTGTTAGGGATAATGGAATCCCCCATCTCCAGCCCCTCCCCTGCCCCTGGCTCGGGCTGAGGTCTTCTTGGGAAAAGTCCTAGTGGCGTGTGTGGGGAGGGGCATGGGGGCACAGAGAAAGGACCAGGGATGCTTTGAGAGAGGCCATCTGGGATCCCCAAGCCATAGCCTCTGTTTCCTTTCCTCCCTGCTTCCTATATTTTCACAAGATGAAAGTGAAAGGATTAAATGTGGGTTTAGTTTTTGCCCCCTATTCATCAGAGCATAACATTTTCTGATTATAGAGTAAGAGGGGCTTGAATCCCAGGTACAGTCAAAAATGATTAATACCACTTGTCTGCCAGCCTCATTAGACTTGGTAATGAACATGTGTGTTCTCCTGCAGATCCTGCAGACTTATTAGGTGGAAGTGAATTGGCATCTCCCCTCAGCACGGCCGGTTTGATTCTGGGATCCTCTCTCTCCTCCCCAAGTTTACCAGTGAATTCAGCCCGTGCCAAGCTTGGCAGGTAGGCCTTGAGTGACAGGGAAAAGACGGCCCGTAGCCCAGCCCCAGGGCCCTGCCTGGCTGGTGAGGTGACCTGCCTGCCTCAAGAAGCCAGCGCCAGTGTGGGAAGTGCGTGGGGACAGGGGACAGAGGCTCAGGAGGGCAGCTGAGACCCAGGGCAGCCCAGCTCTGAGAATGAGCACAGGAAAAATTCTTCGCAGGTCCATGATGGTACCTTTTCCCAAAGTATTTCCATGCTGCTGCCACACTCCTCCTTGGAATAGCTTCATGAGGTCAGTGAGGGGAGGCTCCTGCCGGGGTCTCATGTGGAGAGGAATCGCCCCATCTGTCTGTCCGTCCATCCGTCTGGCTGGGGGCAGGGAAGGTTAGAAGGGCAAACCCAACTGGCCTAGAAGGCCTGGGGCCATCTCCGGCTGTCAAGTCATTTCCCTCCTTAGGGACCATGCCCAGCACCTCTGGGTCAGAGGCAGCCCCCAGTGGGGAGGCGATGGGAACCTCCAGGCTTTTGCTCCCCAGCTGCTCTCCCACAGAGCCCTCGCTGGCTCCCCACTCCCTCCCTCGCTTCTCAGTCTCCCTGGGGAAGGAGCTGTTGCTCCTCTTGCCCTGCCTAGTACTATTAAGGCTGATGAGGAAGCTGTAAACACTCTCTGGCCTCATTAGAGGTCCTTTCTCTTCGCATTCCTCAGACGACTAGGTGACTAGGTGAGTCTTCCGGGCAGGTAAGTATTGTGGGCATGCGCAGCACGCAGGCAGACCGCTCCCCGCTCCTCCTACCCCGGCTTCCATCAGCACCAGCCCCTGCTGTCTCTTCGCCCACCATGTACTTACAAATCCCATTGACAAGATGCTTTTGGCCTCTCCAAGGTGCCTCATTCATCTGTCTCGACTCCACCACCCACTCTTCCCGCCTGCCCTGTCCTGGCTTTCCCTGTCTGGGTCGCGAAGCGCTGGGGGCGGCTGTCGCTGGGATGGGAGCCCTGACTGGGGAGATGGTTGTGCATTTAGTCACTTCGGGGTTTTTTCCAAGAGTTTTGGCAAGCTTCTTTCTACATGTTCACAGCCGGATCTCGGGGTTGGGAGGGGAGCACAGCCAGCTTTTAGGCTTTGGAGAAAAAGCAAGGAGACCGAGGTGATGTCAGACAGGGCAGCAGGCTCGGTTTCCTGGGGGCACTGGTTTAAGTGGAATAAAATCGGGTGCTGGGGAGTAGTCATGGGGAGCCCTGCCCCATGATCAAAACTTGACTCAGACCTAAGGGGTGATATCTGGATGTTCTCCGAGGCACCCCGCCACCATGCCGAGGAGATGCGAGCGGGACCTGGTAGACCCCAAGAGCTCTCCATGCTGTGGTGTTGGCCCAAAGCAGCCTCCAAGTTCATGCAGGGCCTGTTCTAGCCTGCCTCTGGTTCCTGGCACAGAGAACATTCTTGAAGATACACCCACAGGGAAAGCTGTGACGTTTGGTCCTTTCGTTGCCTTTTTTGGAGAGGATGGAGGAAGAGCAGCCGGGGTCTCTCCTGGCACAGCAGCCATGAGCCTAACCTCCTGGTGGGAAATGCTCTGCCCTGGCTGAGGGGTCTGTGACCCTGGCTACAGCACATCCCAAATTTTCTCCAGGAGTTTCCTACCTGCCCCTACTGCCCTGGCCTCATTGAGGGCATCGGGAGGGGAGGCATGAGCTGACACTGTGGTGAGGGTTCGTAAGAAGGGTGGTATTAGAAAATCCAGTCTGTTCATTCCTGTGTGTCACTGGGCAAGCAGGCAGGTGGCCGGGAATGTCATTCACCTGTGAGCGCAGTGGGGCTGGGTCATGTTTGCTCTTCAGTGGAGGCCTGCACGCCACCTTCTGCTCCCCCTCCCTGTTTCTTGAACAAACATTTCCGAGGCAGAGCAGATCTCACCCAGACGTCTGCAGTGGCCGTTGACTAGGACCGCTAGAACGTGAGAGCATGGCTTACATGAACCTTCCAGAAATCAGACCACAGGTTCACAAAAGCCTGAAAGAAGTATGATGTTCTCTGCCTATTTTTTTTTTTAAATCCTTTAATGTGTTGTTTCTACTGGATGCTGGATCTGGTAAAGAATGGTCACTGTGTTTGCTGAAGATACAAATTGATACTCTATGAACCTGCTAAGATGGAAAATATTCACATGGATCAAGAAGGGCTGAGAATGGCCAAGACACTGTAGGAGCAGCAATAACTATTATCTCAGAGCTGATGTGGCTGGATCTAAAGGACTTTCTTGTGTCCCAGCTCTGCTGAGCCCGGCAGTACCCTTGCGAGGTAGGCAGGGCTGGTTGAATCATGACCATCTCACGGATGAGGAAACACAGCATTCAGTGAGGCAATGACTTCTCTAAGATGACCCAGATCATTAGCAGCAAAACCAGACCAGAACCCAACGTAGCATTTTGCCCTATGAGCTGATGTCACTGAATGTGCGAGTTAGTGGAGTTTCATCATTCATCTGCCTCCCTTCTGCCAGTGAATGCTGAAGTGTCCATAAAAAGAGATACAGAAAAAGAGGAGGGTGAGCCAAGGGGCAGGAAAGCCGTGTGCAGGCTAGACGATCAGCCAGTGCCTGGATAATTGAGAGTTGGCGGCACTTCAGCCTATTTTCAGCGTTTGGTTTCTAAGTCGATTTTCAGCATGTCTGCACTATGAGGTCTTTAAACAGAAGGTGAAGTTTTTTCTAAATGCCAAGATAAAAGGAACCAGTGAGTCTCTCCCCACCCCACCCCACCCCCATTGGTATTAGGTTGAAGGAAATGCAAGTTGAAGACCTTTTCCTGTTCCATGTCCCCACCTTGCCATGACCCAAGGTCAAAGTTCATAACACAGGACTAACCAAGAGCCAAAGAGAAGTTAGGTTGTGTCTCAGAGGGGACAGCTACGGGGAAGAAGAGTTGGACTGGGACTGGAAAATAAACTGAGGTTTGCATAATGGACCTCCGGCTCTGTCCCAGGCAGTGGTGTGGCTGCTTGGGGAACAGAAAATCCAGGGGAACCCCCCCCACACTCCTACCCCACCTCTGACTGTCTGTGTCTCCAAGTCAGGCTCACATTTGGGGATCATCCCTTACTTTCCTTGCTGACTTGGAGGGAGCTATTTTTTCCATCCAAATCAAATGGAAGCTGGAGGTTTTGTGGTTTCTGCTGAAACAATTATGTCGTTTCTGCAACTGAGGAAAGTATTAAAAATCAAAAAAAAAAAAAAACCCTCAGAGATGCCTTAGTATTCAAATGGAACAAAGGATTCCAGCTGTAACTTGAGAGTTTTTAGAAAAAGCGTTGAGGAGATAGTATGTAAATGTCTGTCTAGTGATGAATGTTTTTAAAAGCAATCTGGAGGGACCTTTATATGAATAGATTATTTCAGAGAATATGTTGTATCGCTTAAGATGGTGAAGGCTGTTTCTTCAAATGATGTTGGCCTTGGCTGGACTCTGTCTTCAGCCTGGAAGTTATTGGGTTGATGCAGCAAGAGGTCATGGTGGGCATTCCCCTGCCTCCAGATTGTGTTCCTCCTACACTATACCTACAGTAGACAATCTTTCCAAGTTTTCAGAAGGTCAGGAGTGAAGATTCTAGAACCTCCCAAAACCCCATCCAGAGTCTCTGCCAGTTCTTTCCTGCTGGCTTCCCCAGTGGCTTAGCCTGTCCCCCAGAACAGCTCTGTGATGAGGAAAAGGAGAAGTGAGATCAGTATATCCTTGAGCCCAAGGGGGACATTCGGGAGGGATTTCCCCCCGTTGCACATGACTCATGATTAAAAATTCCCCCAGCATGTGCCTGTCCTCTGAGCACAGACATGGGAATGCCGCCCTTGCCTGCACTGAGCCAGGCGGGAGTTCCTGGGCCCTCGTTGAAGATCTCGTGTCCCAGTGGGGCAGGGAACGTGGGCTCCCAACCTCACACGACGGCCCCCAGTGTCATTTCAGGACCTGGACTCACTTATGAGCCTCATCTGTGCTGAGCTGCCCAGTTCACTGGAGGAGCACAGCGAAGCCCGCTGACAGCCCAGTCCCCCAAGGAAGCATTAGGGAGACAGATCCAGGGGCCCGGCCCAAGGAAGGAGGCATTTGGGGGCATTTCTGTGTTAAATAGATGATTTATAAACAATGTGCTTTATTGTTATTGCACCACAGAGGCCCTCAGCCACGGGGGGTGATCAGGTGGGGCCACCAGGTCAGATGTCCTGTGAGAGGGCAGGTGATAGGGAACCCTATGTGGAAGGTCAAGTGCAGCTTGGGTTGGTTTTACCATTTTCTTCTCTAAGTGGCCCGAGGGCCTGGCCTCTGGGAGAGGCTACTCAATGTTCTCCGAGGCCTGAAGAGGAACCACAGCTCAAAGGGGTGGGAGCAGGTCGGTGGCTATAGAAGACTAACATCTGAACTCAGGAGTGTCCGCCACCCGGACCCGACACTAGGTGACCAGTGTGCAGAGATGTAAATGCAGCTTTATTTCTGCCCGAGGCCTCTGGGGGACGTTTCCTCTGGTTATAGGGCAGCGCCCTCCTTCATCTGAAGCTGGCCCCCACTGGCGGTTGGCAGATGAGTTCTGGAACCTCTGGGCGGTGCAGGGGTGCAGACATCCTCTCCAGTGGCTTTCCTGGAAGACTTTGCTGCCTGTGCACTGCCAGCCACCCTTCTCGGCCTGGGTAACAGGGCCTCTGGGAACTTCCCCACCAGGACTTGGATGGTTGCTTCTGTGAGTCACTGTTGAGGGGACATCCTGTGAGCACCATTTTAGGGCAAGAGAACATTTCTGCCCTCTTCGTGAGAGACTGATTCTTTTCTTCTTTTCTCTGTCTTCCTCCTGTGCCTCTTCTCTGCTCAGGTATCTGCTCTCAGATAAATGGTCTGACCGTCTTAAGGCAACACGGCTTCCTATGGGCACAGGCGGCTGAAAGCTCTTCCCCCGCCCCAGGCTTAGCGTGGGAGGATGCGAATTAGCCCGCTGGTCCCTTAGGAGCCTGTACAGCTGGTAAAGTGTTATTAATCCGACATCCCCAAAGAAATCCATTAACGAGCTCCTGGGCCGGACACACGTGAGGTAACCGATCACTTCTGTCGTGTTGAAAGTTTGGAGACATTGATTTTCAGACTCACAGGCGCTCCTGAGAAGTGAGGCCCAGGGCAGGCTCTTCCTGCAGCCTGTTTGGTGGGGGCATGTTTATCTTATCAAGCTAAAAGCCCCAGGAATAGAAAGTTTTCCACTGGGGGAGGTGGAGGGGATAGGACCTCAGCTGGGGAGGAGAAGGCATCTGTCAGGCTGCACTGGGGCCGTCCCGAGGTCCCAAGTGCCCGTGACTTCCTTTGGAGAAACAGGGAGGGAGGCTGGGCTGATCTGAGCAAAGCCAGGGTCACACAAGGCCCGGAGTCCTCCCAGGGCCAGTGACTCCCCCCTTCGTCACTCCATTCCTGACGCCAGCTGAGAGAGAAGCTATTGATCTCCTGCGGGGGCCCGGAGCCCAGCCGGGGATGACCGAGGGCCGGGCGGAGGAGGCGGCCTCTGCCTGCTTCGGCAGAGTCACCTCGCGACTCCAGCGGCTTTTCCGCAGGCTCCCTAAAAGCCACTTGGGACCAGTAAAGCTCCAGGCACAGCTGGCTCGAGGTAGGTCCCAGCCGCTCCGGCTGGGAGCATTCGAGGGGGCTCAAGGGGGCTTGGGTTCGGAGGATAGGCCTCGTGGCCTTTTCCATGGGGAAGGCAGTGCAGGAACCTCTGGCAGCCTGGTATTTAATGCTGAGCTCAGCATCACTCCTTGCCCTACTCTGACTCCCCAGGACTGAAACTCACTAAACCTTTAGGTGGTTTTGGTGGAACTTCAGAGGTCCGTGTTGGCCGTGGGTTTTAGCGGCCTCTCCTTGGTTGAGAATTAGGGCCAAGCAGTCATTCTGATCTGGTCCCTGAGCGGGCAGCACATGGATGGGCAACTTGAGTGACCGCCTGTGTCCATTCTGCCCATCCTGTAGCTCCCAGGAGTGTCTGACCTTGCCAAGCTGCAGGGTCTGCCTTCCAAGGACCCCAGCGCAGCAAATTTTCCTAGGCAAAGTCTTCTCACCTGCATGGTTGGTGGAGGTGGCTATGGGGCCACCGCAAGCAGGCAGTGTGGGGCTGGAGGCTGCTGGGTGGAACACAGCTGGACGGAACCCCCAGTCTCACGCAGTGACTGGGCTGCAGCTTCCTTCCCTGAGCGCTCATTGGGGTGAGAACAGTCCTTGTCTCAGGAGGGATAATGGGACAGTGTAGGGTAAGTGAAAGGTGAGGAGGAGAGACAATTGCGATTCAAATTTTCATAGCATCTTAGGCCATCTACTCCATTTTTTTCAAATGAAGGAGGCTGAGGCCAGTGAAAGTTGGTGGCAGCTTCAGGACCGGGATTTCGGGCACATGCCTTCCAACCTAGCGTTCTTCCTGTTGTATCAAACTATTTACAGCATCTTATATTCCTGCAGCTCTTTTCTGCTAAAGACCCAGAGCATTTATGTCTGTCTGTTTGTTTGGGGGGGTTTATTTATTTTAAGTATCATTTATTCCCTCCAGATCCCTGCACGGTGGGAATGGGAATGCGTTATTCTATGTCACAGATAAAGTGGCCCAGAGGAGTCAGGCCCCTGGCAGTGTCAGAGCTGCACACAGACCTGGAGCCCCTCATTCCTGGATTCTCCTCACCTCACTGACCTCTAGCTGCCTCTCTTTGGTGGCTGGATATCTGGAGCGCATCAGCTTTCCTTGGGCCCCCGCCCCCTTTCCCTCCAGGCTGTTCTCATACATTCAGGATAGGTGGGCATCTGGGTGGGACCCAACACTGGGTCTTAGGGATGGAACTAAACTGAAAAGTCATCGCTGGGCTAGGTTTATGAAAGCAGAATTTAAAAGACAATATGCTCCTAATTTTGGAAAATAAATTTTTTTCTGATTAAGGTTTTACCTCTTGAAAAGTGAGAATTTTAATCCCACTAGATCCAGTCCCCATTTGGAGACAAATACTCTTTAGCCAGCCTGAATAATTTATCCTCATCAATAGCCTGATACATACTGTGACCCTCACATATGAGAGACTGGGGTCTCACAGCTGGAGACTGAGTTCCTCCATTTCAGTGTTCACTCGTGTCTTCACATCCATCCTCTCCCCACCATCCCCCCCGCCCCTGCTTAAAAATTACTAACAGATCATTTCCTTGCTCCTTTGCCAAGGAGTTATAGATTTAATAAAATCGATCAGGCCTGGAGTGGCAGCATTAAGGTCAGGGCAAATACTGCCCTGCATCTCCTGCTCGTTTAACTTGTGTTTGCATTTGGATTGAATTGATTGGAAGAGGAGGGGCAAGACAGGATGCCCGAGGATGCCGGGAGTGGTAGACTGTGGACCGTGGGCTCTGGGATAGCTCCGCTGACTTGCACTCTGTGAGCAACCTGTAGTGTGGCATTTAAGAGAACGGGCTTGGAGCCAGGCCAACTCGAGTCTAGATTCCGGATGCCTGGTGGTAAAGTAATCATACAGATAAAGCTCTCTGAGCGTCAGTTCTTACCCGTGTAAAATGGGGTGGAGAATCCCATCTCCAGCTGTTGTTATATGGGCTAAACTTGACATCGACATCAACCGGTTGACTTGATGCTGGTCACACAGCGGGGCCCTCACTGGCAACTGCTCCTAGGAGGACCTTAAATGGTGGTTCCCAGTGGGTCATCGGTGCAAGGCCCCCAGCACGCTGTCTGCTCTTCCATCACACCTGGGCCAAGGTGGGCTGCCCACATCTCAGTGAAAGAGATCTGGTTTGAAGGTTGCCCAGGCAGAAGGAGAGGAGGGGCACGAAACTCTTAAATACAGTCTCTGGAAAAATACCTATCGCCGAGTTTACCACCCCATTTAATTAACAGGCAGGGCTGGATTAGCCCACCGGGCATCATTAGGAGCTAAGCATGCGTGTTGCCAAGGAGCAAGTCATACATCATTTTAAAAGGCTGCTCGGGGGTCAGCGGGACACCGGCCTGGCTCCGTGCAAAAGTCTCCGGTGGTCCTGGCTGCAGGGACACAGCTGTAAAGAAGCCTTTGTGTGTCTCCTGCAGAGAGAGCCTCAGATGTAATCTATTTACTTTCTCCTCTCAGCAAAAGTCTCCTTTCACCCTGTTGGTTGCTGTTCAGTTGGTGATTGGCACCCTGAATACAAGTGACACGAGAGCAGGTGTGGAAAAACCAGTTGGATGCAGCAGCCTGTTTGTCCCATAAAGGGCCGAACCTCTCTGCTCCTGGCCTCCCGTGACCTCCCGGCACTCAGATCGGGCGGGCGTACCTGTGCGCAGGCACCTGGGTGTGCGGTCACACCTGCACATCCGGCTCAGCCCATCTGCCACCCTGTGGCCTGCAGGCTCCCAGGCAGGACTTCTTGCAGAACTGTTTAGCTGTCTTTATCTTTGGCATCTGTGGAACTCTACCAAAAATACACTCAAGCTCAGCAAGAGGCGAGGCTGCCCTTTGCCCCTAATCAGAGATGGTGTTTGCTCTAAAAATGAAAGCAAAAACCCCCAAAAGCACTCCAGCTCCTCATTCCACTTCTGTCCCTCACTGCCCGGCTGACGTCCTTTCTCTACCAACTATCCAGTCTCCTCCGAGTGTCTCCTCAGGGGCCCCAGGGACAAGAGGAGGGGGCCCTGAGCGCTGGGGAGGGGGACCCCACCTGCTTTGTCTCTCCTGCACCCAGAGCAGAGTGACACATGCCTGGAGGAGGCAGGGGCCCCTCCTGAGCTGACCTGAGCCAAGAGGACATCTGGCATCTCTATACTGGCTTTGGATTTTGTGGGCTTGTTGCCGTTTGTTAAATTCCCTTAAACCCAACTGTCCACAGTGGTGTTTTTTTTTTTTTTTAATTGAAGTATAGTCAGTTTACAATATTGTGTCAGCTTCTGGTGTACAGCATAATGTTTCAGTCATATATGTACACACATATTTTCCTTTTCATATTCTTTTTCATTAAAGGTTACTACAAGATGTTGAATACAGTTCCCTGTGCTATACAGAAGAAACTTGTTTATTTATTTTGTATATAAGTAGTTAGTATCTGCAATTCTTGAACTCCCAATTTATCCCTTCCCATCCCTTTTCCCCCCTGGTAACCATAAGTTTGTTTTCTATGTCTGTGAGTCTGTTTCTGTTCTGTAAATAAGTTCATTTGTGTTAGTTTTTGAGGTTCCACATATAAGTGATATCACATGGTATTTTTCTTTCTCTTTCTGGCTTACTTCACTTAGACTGACGATCTCCAGGTCCATCCATGTTGTAGCAAATGACATTATTTTATTCTTTTTATGGCTGAATAGTATTCCATTGTATAAATAGACCACAGTCATCTGTTGATGGACACTTAGGTTGTTTACATATCTTGGCTGTTGTAAATAGTGCTGCTTATAGTGTTTTAAAATATGTTTTCTTAAGGTGCTCTGGCAATGGGATTTATTTTTTTCTTGTGGTGACAATCCATATTGAAATATATATAGTTTGAATATATAGAGATATTCCTTTCATACACTTGTTCCTTTTACATAAGTCTTTGGATATAACTGGCTGTCCTTTAAAATTGTACTTGACCCATGGTAGGCCCTCAGTAAGCACGTGTTGAAGGGGTGCACGCATGCGGACGTGGAAACCTGGCTAGTAATTAGGTAGGTGTGAAAAGACAGGAGACATAACTGTCTTAAAAAGGTTTAGCTCTGTCTCTCTGAGTATGTATGTCCTGATGGGCACACCTACTTTAACTGTCCCTGTTCAAAAAGTGTGTCAGTTCTTTGCACGTCTATTTGCATGGCCTCATCCTCAATACAACCTTTGGATGTGGTGTCAGAGGGTCCAGATGACAAATCTCCTACAGACACTTACATGTGAGAAATGAGGTCCACTTGGCTTTCCCACCCTAGACCCCACCTAATAGCATTTACTTTTACATTTTCCCCAAATCTGTTGCCTCCTACTACTATTGGCCAAGGGGGAATTTTCAGAGATGCTCTATGATTATTGCATGGACAGCCTGCAGACTCGCCCCCTTGTGTCTTCTCCATTTCCAGATCATCATTGTCATCCACAAACTGTACTGCATGAAGCCACAGTATTAAAAGGCCAATAAAATAGGGTGCCTCTCTCTCAGGTACTTGAAGCAACGTTGGCTGGCGTAATGCATATAAAAGCATTGTACCAAAAAATTCAGTCAACCAAAAGATTAATTGAAGTAAAATGAAAACTAGTTTGACTGTTGTAAAAAGACTGAATCAATTTAAAAGTAGAGTTAATTTTAGACAACTGTAGGATTTATAGTTACAACAGAATATGAGTGTTATAAATGTTGGAATTATAAATAATATAGTAGAGTGAAAATCGGGGCTGAGGGCAGGTTTGACAGGAGGGAGAATTCTTGCATTGTCCCAGCAGGGAGTCAGTTAACACTCTCTAAAGTTGAAGATGAATTGTTAAAAAAGGACCCAACCCTATTAAATTTGTTTATAATTTTAAACATATATACACATCCACACAAGGCGGAGGGCGGGTGCTTCAGGATATAACTCCCCTAAAAGAGTGAAGTGGCATGAAACAGACCATGTGGGAAGGTGCCCTGGGGTCAGGCCCTGTCCCCTGCCTCACTGGGCACAGGGCGGGCACTGTCTGGCACTTCCCTCACTCCCTGCATCATTCACCTGAACTTGCCATGAACTGTCCTGCCCTCCCTCCCTGCCTCCACCTGCCCGTCCCAAAACATCCAGCCAACACCCTGGGCCTGGCCTGACCGCAGTGCCTTCCTTTTGTTGGTCCTTTCAGCCTAGGGATGGTGGGGTGGTGGTAGGGACAGCTGAATAATGGGCCCGCCTGAGAGGCACACCCACCCACACCTACCCCCGTGGGGCAGGGTTGTGCCTCTGCAGGCCAGCACGGGCGCCCAGCTTCGGCCAGGCCAGCCGAGCAAGTTTGGGAAGACGGTGCACCAGACATGTGCAGCCTGCCTGGAAATGTGACCACCAAGAAGCCAGGCTCAGGGAATTAAAAACCGACCGGTTAGACCCAGGGAGAATTTAAATATCTGCTTTAGCCCCTGAGCAACAACTCAGCTGGACCTTTTGCCTTTCCCTTCAGTACAAAAGGCTGGCTCAAAAGTGCACATGTCACCCCTCCAGCCGTGCCACGTAACACTGATATGTCATTTTGGGAGAGGGTGGGGCCCAGAGTCTTGGGATGGCCTTGTGTCCTCAGTTCATCCAAGGCTCCCCAGCACCACTCTCCCCACCCCGGAGCACTTTCTCCCTTGACCTGCCTGACCTGGGGGCATGCTTTCCATAAAGCCCACCCATCACTGCCCCACCCCCCATTTTATGTGGGGACTGAACTCTGATCCAGACTTGAGCATGTTCAGATGCTTTCCCTCTTGGCTCTTTGCACAAAGACAGCACCCCAGTGCATCCAGTTGCCCACCTCTCCTGTCCACGGGAGGGCTAGCATCTCTGACCCAGGGCATGGGCCTGGCTTCCAGGCCACTCCTGTACCGCTGCATCGACTTTTCCTGTTGGTTTCCTCACTTGTGTCCTGACACTGTCTGTGGTGTGTGTGTGTGTGTGTGTGCGCGCGTGTGTGTGTAGTTGGGGCTGTGTAGTGGGAAGGAGCAGTTGTGTGTCTCCAGACCCTCTCAGCTGGGGTGGGGCTGCAGAGTGCCCTCAGGGGTGGCCTGTCCTCTGAAACAAGGAACTACATTATATGATCTTGAGAGGGCTGGGGCTCAGGTCCCTTCCTGGAAACAGAGGTGCAGATGTCCTGAGCTGGATGCCTGAGCCCAGGAGTGGGGAGTTTCCATTCTCTTGCTGCCAGTCTCACTAGTTTAACCAGGAATATGAAAACAGTATAGACTGCGTTGATTTTGGTGATGGCTACAGACCTCCAAGCTTGGCAAATCGGTCTCTCTACCTCCCCTCCCTCCAACACAAACCATCCTCTCATGACCCTGCCTTACTCCCCTGGGCCATCAAAGCCCAGGCTGGAGGGAGGGAGGAGCAGGGGGGAGGAACAGAGGTGAGCAGAAAAGTTGCCTAAGTTTTCTTACTTAATACAATAACTGAGAGATTTGAGGGCTGGCATCACATGCTGCAGCAAGGAAGATAACTTTACTTCCATTTTACAGATGAGGAAATTGAGGCTAAATAGATTTCTTATTTTACTAACGTCAGGTCAATTGTTCAGGCATCTCAAACCCAGTTAGAAGCAGGGCTTGCATTCAGACCCTGATCTGTGTCAGATTCTATCCACTCTGAAGTTCCTGATCAAGTGCATTGCCACCTCCACCCTTTCTCAAAGCCCTCTGTCATGCAGGTGAGGGAGGGTCCTTCAAGGCACCACATGGCCTGTCTGAGGACCCGACATACAGCTGCCAAGTGTGGGCGCACTTTGGTGCTGGGAGCTCGTGTCCATTCGGGCTGCTGTCTCGCCATCCTTATCTCTCCACCAGATGGGCAGTTGGCTCTGTTTTGGTGTCGTAGGGAGCAGAGTTGCAGAGCCTGGGCCTCTGAGCAGGGGAGGCTGAGAGCCCACTACTGGTGGCACTTGACCTTGGCTGAAGAGCTGGCCTCTCTGATGCTCGGTGCAAGCCCCTCTGGCTGCTGCCTGAGTAGTTCACGGTCTCCCAGATGTGGCATCCCAGAGATGAAGGGGCTGTGGATGGAGAACCAGTCCAGAGTGGGTAGACTGTACCGGTGAGTTCTGACGCTCCCAGGTGGAGTGGCTTGGCTGAGCTGGGACTCGAGCTGCGAACTGGCAGCTCGCAGGCCTGTGGGAGGGGCGCTGTTGCTGTTACCTGCTAGGGCAGAGGAAAAAGCGCTCTTTGCCCGAATCCCTTTGACCCATGCTCTCTTCTGGCCTTTGGCCACCCATCCCCCATCCCTGATGAAGCCCTGGCCTCAGGTGCAGTGCAGGGGAGGGAGGGCCAGACCACGATCAAGTGGAGGGGACGGTTTCCCAGAAAACAGGGCTATTGAGACACAACCAAGTGTGAAGGATTTCCACTCCCAATTCTGCCACTCACTGGCTGTGAGGCTCTTAACAAGCCTCAATGTCTCCGAGCCTCAGTTTCCTCATCTCTAAAATAGGAGCAGAACAATGGAGCTGGAAACGTACATCCACATGAAGACCTGCACACAGGTGTTTTTATAGCAGCTTCACCCGTAATTGGGAACCCTTGGAAGCAACCAAGATGTCCTTCATAGGTAAATGGATACATAAACCGTGGTCCATCCAGACAGTGGCATATTCTTCAGAACTAAAAAGAAATGAGCTATCAAGTCATGGAAACACACGGAGGTACCTTAAATGCATATTACTCAGTGAGAGAAGCCAATCTGAAAAGGGTATGCCGTGCGTCATTTCAACTATGGGACATTCTGGTGAAGGCAAAACTATGGAGACAGCAAAAAGATCATTGATTACCAAAGATTAGTGGGGAGGAAGGGATGGACAGGAAGAGCACAGAGGTACTTAGAGCAGTGAAACTGCTCTGTGTGACACTTCAATGGTGGGCACATGTCATTAGACATTTGTGCAAACGCACAGAATGTACAACACCAAGAGTGAACCCTAATGTAAGTGATGGACTTTGGGTGACAGAGACACGTCAGTGTAGGTTCATCAGGTGTAACAAATGTCCACTCTGGTCGGGGGTGTTGCTAATGGGGTGGCTGTGCATGTGGGGGACAGAGAGTATGCATATGGGAACTCTTTGTATCCTTCTGCTCAGTTTGGCTGTGAACCTAAAACTGCTCTAAAACATAAAGCGTATTTTTTTAAAGTAGGGGTAGAAATGCATATCACAGAGGCATAGTATTGATTGTGTGAAATCATATTTATAAAGTGTCTGACACACTGTAAGTAGTGAATAATGGTACCTGTTGTCATCACAATGTGGGTACAAGATTTTTCTCTGTTCCTTTTTTGTGGTATTTTTTTATTAGTAAAGAATATTCATTGTAACAGCCTAGAAACTATAAAGAAAATAAAAATACTAGAAATCTTATCACTCAGAACAAGCATGTTACCTTCCTTGCAGGTTTCTCTCTATGTGTAATGTGTATGTAGGTGTGTGTATATTTTTATATGACAAGGACCATAAAACACAATCTTTTTCTCTTTCAATGATATGCTTGTGGACATCTTTCCAAGTTGACCAATATTAATCTACATCATCTTATGTAATGGCTAAATCGTTTTAAAATGTAACTCTAACTGGCCCCCTACTGCAGGTGAATATGGGGCATTTCTAGCATCTTGTTGCCATAAACAACTGTGTAGTAAACCTTTCAGTGGAGACATATTTAGATACAAATAAATATGCACTGAGGATAAATCCCTGCAGGAATCTGGTACCACCAATAAGGCAAGAACCGTCTTGCTTACCACAACCTCCGTAATACTGGAAGTGATCAATTTTGGTTAACAATTTTCTTTTCTGAACCTAGAGCAAGATTTTTGAAGTTCACATATTGGAGGGGGTGGGTGGGAAGGCAGGGAGGAGAGGCGTCCCGGGCGGGCAGTGGAGACTCTCCGAGGTGGGGGAGGGTGGCCCTTCACCAGGCTCCCTGTCCACCAGGCGCCTGACCTCTGCAGGGAGCTGAGACCTGGGGCTTCTCTTGCTCAGACTGAGGAGAGGGGTTCAATGGGGGTCTGAGGATGCATCAGGGACTCTTGTATCAGGACTCAGTGGAGTCTGAAGGAAGGTCACTGAACACTGATGGGATGTGCCCAGGCAGGCTTCTGGGATGAGGATGCCAGATGCTGTGACCACTGGAGAGATGGACCTGGATTTTAGCCGGTTAACAAGAATAGCTAATATTTATTGATGTCTTAGTCTGTATCAGATGTGTATTATTATTTTTATAATTATCTAGTTGGATTCTCCTAGCAACCCTGTGAGGCAGGTCCTGCCATCATCTCTTTTTAGCAGAGGAAGGTGAGGCAGGCTGGCTTTAGGACTCCAGCCTAGGGTCAGGTCAGCACTCACACCTTGGTCGCTCCCCCTCGGCAAAAGACAGAAGACCATTCATTCATTCCTTTCTCTGTTCACTCAACCAATTCATACCAACCTGGTCCTCTCAAACCCCGAGCAGGGCCCAGAGCAAAGGACTGGGAAAGGGTGGACTTCAGGAACCGCAGCCCTGGGGACTTGGAGGAGGGGTGTGTGGTCACAGCAGGAACCAGACAGACTCAGGTCTGAGGGGAAATCTTGGAGCCACATGGAGAGAGGTGTTCCTGGTCGGGGGAGCAGGCAGAGTCAAGGCTGCAGAGCGCAGTGGGGCTGTAGGTGGTGGAGCAGGGCTGGGCCAGCCTGGGACAGACAGACACAGAGAGACTTCTGCCTGGTCTCTGAGTGGGCACAGCTGGTCCTGAGTGGAGAGACCTCAGCACAAGAATGAGGGACTCTTCTTTTAACAAGTAAAGAGCAAAAAAATGTTTAATGAGTCAATAGATGAATGAATGAAAAAAACATATTTTGACATAATAGGAAAAAACATTGCATTGATTTCCCAGATACTTGCTGAGTTCCTGTTTACATACTTTAAAAAACTGCCCTCGAAATTTCCCTTCAAGATAAAGCGGACATTTTAATATTGAATGTTTAAAGTGACAGTTGTTCAAAGGAAACTGGCTAAAGAGAAAGCTTTTAAAAAGAGATGCTTGGGGGCGCTTCTCTGTTGTTCCACAATTTTGTAGAGAAACATATTTCTATATTAAAAAATACAACTGGAGACAGAAGTTTCTACTTCTCTTTAAAAAATATACTGATTGATGATTTTTAAAAATGTATTTGAACCATTTATGGAATGAGGGACTCTTGAAGAACTGAGAAGGCAGCTAAGATAGGGACCCCAAGACTGAGGACTGTCCCCACTGACTTGCTCAGAAAGACTTTACTCCTGCTTTTTAAAAACTTTTCTAACATTATAATTTTCCAATGCATTTTTTTTTTTTTGGTGGTGGTGGTGGTAGTGGATTTTGTTCGTTTGTTTTTTCAAATTTTGCTGTATCGCCTAAGAACAAAATTATTTTAAAACTAAAAGCTATTTGTGTGCTTGTTTGGGAAATGATAGCCAGGGGAAGGTTGGAGAGACTACAGATGACCCTCCAGGAGCTCGGTGGGATGGGAAGGAATCCGCAGGGCAGGCTAGGGGTGGGGAACACTGACTGGGGGCCTCCAGGTCCCAGGCCTTCTGTGTGGCGCTTTCCATCATGAACCCCATTTAATCCTCATGACAGCCCAATGGACTGGCTATTATTCCCATTTAGAGTCGAGGAAATTAATGATCAGAGAAGCTCAATAACTTACCCAAGGTCATGGGCCCGGGTAGAGGCCTGGCCTTGCCCCAAGTCCATTCTCTTCCCATCACACCGCAGTACAGGCCAGGTCCCTGAAGGAGGAAGGGGGACGGTGGTCAGATTTGTTCTGAAACTGACCTTGTCCAAGAAGGCCTGGGGTGTCCAGCGAGTGGATGCAGGGCTCCTGGATTCAGAGGCTGTCATGTTTCCCTTTGGGCCTCAGAAGTGGCTTTGGCCATGCAGGGTGAGAAGCGGTGCTTCACTGACCTGGGAGTGACCGCTAGGGAGGCCGGTGGGCTCGCTGGAACCCACCCTCTGTACCCTGGGAGCCTGCCTCATCTGTGCCCCATGTCCTGGCTCCGGCTGGGGGAGGGGGAGCATCAAGGGGGGAGCTCTGCACTGTCTCAGGGTCTTACACACAACCCTGGGGTGAAGGTCCTTAAGGGTCCCTTATCAATGGAATGTCCCTGGTTCAGAAAAATTAGGCTCTTTGTGTGCCTCTGTGTGTGTGTGTGTGTGTGTGTACACATTTGGCAACTGGGGTGGGGCAGGGACTAACTTGGCAGCCCTGGGTATTACAGGGTGGTTTGCAGCTTCTGTATTTTGGAAAACAGTCTCCTAGCACACATAGTTCCATCTGCTGGGCTCATCTCCTCTGGGTTGAAATGGAAGGAAGATGGCCTCTCTGGGTATAGGTTGCCATGACCTTTGAGCCTGACCCCCTTGTTCAAGACGGTACCTTCGGTGGTGACCTTCAGGGCCCGAGACAGCCAAGAGCAGGGCTGGTGGAGTTAGGCAGGTGGTCCTGGCCTCAGCTCAGCACTCCCTGGCCTTCTTCCTCTTCCAGTCTGCTGCTGCTCCCTGGAGATCAGATTGTGTGCCCTCACCAAAAAAAAAAAATGTTATGTTGAAGTCTTAACCCCCGGGATGTCAGAATGTGACCTTATTTGGAAATAAGGTAATTGCAGGTGCAATGCTTTAAGAAGAGCTCACACTAGGGTAGGATGGTCCCCTAATCCAGTATGACTGGTGACATGTGTAGATAGACGGCCATGTGAAGACACAGGCACACAGGGAGGAGGCCATGTAAAGATGGGGGCAGAGACTGGATTTCTGCGGCTGGGAGCCGAGGAACACCAAAGATAGCAGCAAGCCATCAGAAGCTGGGAAGAGGCAAAGAAGGATTCTCCCCTGCAGACTCCAAGGGAGCATGGCCCTGCCCACAACTCGATTTCTGACTTCTGGCCTCAAGAACTGGGAGACGATCAATTTCAGTTTTAAGCCACCTAGTTCGTGGTGCCTTGTTATAGCAGCTAGGAAACCAGTAGGGTCCGGGTCAGGGGGTGGCCCCTAGGAGCCGTCTCTCTATCCTGATCCACTGTTCCCTCCTCGGAGCAGGGCCCCTCTGTGGCTGTGTCCCCATCCTTCCTCCTAAAGTGGTCCCCTTCTATTTCCATAGACCTCTCTTCCCAAACCTGGAAGCACATTTATTTTCCTTAAAATGTCCCTGGGGATGGGGACGGGCCTGTAGCTGCAAGGGAAGCATGCAGAAGGGAAGGGGTCATTCTCCTGGGTAGATGACAACGCTGATATCAAGAAATGTCAGTTCTTCCTGAGCCACTGCGGTTAGAGCCTAGGGGTGTTGCCCCTCAGACTTTTGCTGCCTCTTGTTGGGGAGATCTTCAACCTGTCTATTCTTCAGTGTCAGACCTCTGTGCCTCCTCTCGGCCCCTGCGATGAGAGAGAAAGTCTGATCCATTCTTCAGGCTCCCCACAGCCCCCTCCACCAGGAAGCCTTCCCGGCGGCCATGGCTGGCAGGTGTCTCTGCCCTCTGAGCAGCCTTCCTGGATCGGTGCCGCAGTCAGCCCCGGCTTTGTGCCGTCCTCCCACTCGTTAGTTATCCTTTCACATGCGTGTCCTGTCTGCCCAGCTCGCCTGACTTCCCCAGCGACCCTGTCTTATTCATCCCCACCCTCAGGCAAGCCCAGGCACGGGGAAATCCATGCTCAAGGCATTGAAGTTGTTGCCGAAGACGAGCCTGGCTGTCCAGGGAAGGCGGAGCCCTTCCCAGGGGCCTGTGTGGCCCTGCGCCACCCAAGTCCCTCTCTCTTTCTTCATCCAGATTGAGCACCAGCCAAGGGCTGCGGAGGACCGTGATACCAGAGGCAGGCGTTGGCTTGGCAGCGTCTCGGGATGAGCTATCTTGTGGGAAAGACGGCCTGTGGGAGTTGAACCACTGGGTCCCGGTGGAATACAGCTCTGCCTTTGGAACCTCATGGGTATCCCCACTCAGAGCACTGAAAAAGATCAGACTTACATCTCTCACCGCAGGGGCCGAGAGGAGGCACGGAGGTCTGACACTGAAGTCCGTACTCAGAGCTAGTAAGCCTGCAGGCTACCTACCGGCTGGGGCTGGTGGGGCTTGCTTCTGTGTGTGGAGAAAGGCACGGGGGCTCTGACTTCATCTCTTCTGGCCTAAAAGCCCTGGGCTTAGCATTTCCAGGGGCCAGGAAATATCAAGACGTGCTTTGGTGGTTTTGCTGCAGTCTGTGATTACTCGGTCTGATGGGACAGTCGTTGGTACTCCAATGTGCTTTTTATAAAATCCCGAACCACTCCTCTTGGAGTCTTCTGTTCCCTGGCTCTGCCTAGCTCAGCATCAGGCCTGTGGAAAAAAAAAATCTGAGGTTTTGGTGCTGTTTTCAGGGTGTGTGTGTGGGTGTGTGTGTCAGAGAGAGACAGACAGACAGTAATTGAGAGATTCAGATGCGCAGATGGACACAGCATGCCTGTGTTGGCAGGACAAGGAGTTGAAGGAGCGGTCCTTCCTCCCCTTCCTTGTTTCCACTCCTTGGCACCCCTGGAGCATTCTTCTTCGCTCAGAGAGCGGCCAGGAGCTGCACAGGTGCATCCCAGGGGCGGAGCCGGGAACAACGCTTCTTTGTGTGGTCTCTGGCCTCGGTGCTCCCTTATCAAAGCCCTGGCATTTCTGGGCATTGCAAGCAGGAGAAATTTGGCTTGCACACCCCTCCACCCCGTGCCCTTAACCCCACCAGGGGTGAGGCCAGCCTCGTGCTGGGCAGAGATCTCCCACAGCGGGGTCTAGGCATGCATGTGGGCGCTGGCATCCCATCTCCTGGTGAGAGTCCAGCTTCTCGGGAGGAGAGTCAGAAACCCTAGACAAGAGGGGGTGTCAGCGGGCCTCACCTGCGGGCATGAGGAAGGTGAGCGGTAGGGCTTCTAAATGCCATCCCAGAAGGGTGGGCAGGAAACTCAGACCATCGAGTCAGAAGGCTGCAGGGTTCTGGAATCTCTTTGTGTCCCCGCATTGGCCTGGTGCCCTCCTGCAGACATTGATGGCAAAACCTGTAGGAGGAATGTGTTTCAGGTGCTCACCTTTGGGGATGCAGCGGAAGGGGGCAGCTGGGGAGAGTGGGGATCTCATTCCCAAACTCCCCGAAAAAGTAGGGAGAAAACCCAACCTTATTGCCACCCCAAGATAGAGTGTCCTACAGCAGCTTTAAAAAGACCATCCAGGGAGGAGGGTAGAGCTCAGTGGTAGAATGTGTGCCTAGCAAGCATGAGGTCCTGGGTTCAATCCCCAGCACTGCCATTAAAATAAATAAATAAATAGCCTAATTACCCCCCCACCTTCAACCTCATCTCTCTTCTGCCATGGAGGCTCCAGAGAGAGCTACTGAGGAAGCTGGAAGCTGCTGGCAGCCTTGGCTCTTTCACTGTGCTGTGTGTCATTGGGCACCTCTCCTTACCTCTCTGAGCCTTAGTTTCTCCAACTCAAGGCTCTTTTCAACTCTAGTCGCTAAGTCTTCCTTCCACAGAAGTGACCACTGTCTGTGACACAGCTGTGTGCTTCCCCCCAGCACCTAGCATGGGATGTTGTCTGTAGACTACTTGGGCCCAGTTAGACACCCCACCCCGATATTTCTAGAAGGGGCAGGGTCGGAGGCAGGTGACAGCCATTCCTGTTGATGACAACGCCTTTGTCCCTGGAGGCACTTTCAATTTGTTCAGACCTCTTCTCCCTTATAACCATGAGCATCCTTGTGCACCAGGCCGGGCGGTTATTACCTGAACGTTACAGGCTGCAGAGCAAGGCCCAGAAAGGCGAAGTCCTTGCCCGGGGATCCACGGCCCCTAGTGATGAACATAAATTGGTAGAAAGAGCACCAGCCTGAAACCAGATGATCTGACCTTGAGGAAGCCACCAACGTCCCTAGGCCCCAGTGTCCTGTCTGTAAAGTGGCAGTAATAAAGATTGCAGGGTCACACAAAATCACGGAAGTGGAAACAGTTTGCAAACTGTAAAGCACCCGTGAACCGTCACCATCGGTGCTGGCGCTCGGTGTCGTTCTCACGGTGTTCTTCCGGCTCCGCTTCTTGCCCACGTGCTCTTCCCTCCGGGAGCTGGCATCTCTCTGGGACTCCTGTCTGGCCCCTAATCCCGCTGCTGTTCTCTCCCTCCAGACTGCAGATTCACCTGCCACCCGGAGTGCCGCAGCCTGATCCAACTGGACTGCAGTCAGCAGGAAGGCGCCGCCCGGGACAGACCCTCTCCAGAAGGCACCCTCACTCCGACCTTCAGCCAGGTAGGCAGCGAGGCTTGAGGACCAGGCTGGGGGCAGCTTCTGCAGGTGCCTGGGCTGCTCCCCCCACCTCTCCCAGGAGCTCTGGTGAGCAGCAGGCCTCGTGAGCGTTCCACCCTGCTGGATGCTGGGGACCCTTTCTGGCCAGATGGGGTCCCCAGCACACACTCTGATCCTGCACCCCGTTCCAATGTTGGGGGGATTTTCCCACACCATGAAAGCAATTCCCTGTCACCCCCTGGGTGTCCTACAATTCAACTCAGTTCTGGCACTCTCCTCCCCCACCCCCGCCCCACCACTTCAGACACCAATCCCAAGGCCATGTTGTCACCTGTGCTTCTGACCAACTGGCTGTAGATCAGAGGTTTCCACAACTCCCTCCTAGTGTTCAATTAATTTGTTAGAGCAGCTCACAGAACTCAAAAAAACCTTTTACCTGCTAGATTATCAGTTTATTATAAAAGGGTGTAACTCAGAAACAGTCGGATGAAGGAGATGCACAGGGCAGGACATGGGGAAGCAGCACACAGTCTCCATGCTCCCTCCAGGTGCGCCACTCTCCCAGCACCCCCACCTGTTCACCAACCCAGAAGCTCCCCGACCCCACCCTTCTGGGTTTTATGGAGGCTTTATTACACAGACATGATTGATTAAATCATTGGCCAATGGCGACTGCTTCCCCCTCCAGCCCCTCTCCCCTCCCCAGAGGTCAGGGGGTGGGACTGTAAGTTCCAGTCCTCTAACAATCCTTGGTTGGTTCTCCTGGCAACTGGCCTGCATCCTTAGGTGGGGTTCAAAAGTCATTAACATAACAAGAAGCTCTTTTGTTGCTTTCATCACTTTGGAAGTTCCAAGAGTTTTAGGAGCTCTCTGCCAGAAATGGAGACAGAAGCCAAATATGTATTTCTTATTATACATCACAGGATCACACACCCATTTTCAAGGGACTGGGGGAATGGAACAGAAACGGTGACACAGAGAAGTCTGTAGCTATTGAGAAGTGCCCTGTGGTTCACCCCAAGCACAAAGCCTGCTGTGACCTAGGGCTCCAGCCATAGATGTGGGTATGCAGAGGGGCCAGGGTCCCAGAGAAAGATCCTGAGGCTCCTCTGAGGCCTTAGAGCCCTGGGGCAGTGGGGATGCTGGGGCTGGCACTTCTCAGGCACATCGTCCTGCCTGCCATGCAGCCAGCCAGACCGGATCAACCTCAGAGGGACTGCACAAATATTTTTCCCTGTATTAAAGGACCAGGAAGTTGATGCCCAAAGCAGCTCTTGGTTCTGGGCTTTGCCAAGGCACTTGAACCAGGATGTGCCTGACCTTTGATGTTGAGGATTTGGGAGGGAGACAGGAGAGCATTGTTTTTAATTCTTGCATTGAGCAAACATTTATTGAATACCTACTATGTGCCAAGCACAGGTAAGAGTGGGGATAATAAATGATACACCCCAGTTCTTGTCCTCAGAGAGCTTACATTCAGGCAGGGGAGGCAGGACACAATCAAATGGTATGTACGGTGATGCAGGTTTCAACAGCGGTATGAATCAGGTGTTTCGAGTATCCAGCGCAATTGTTTTTGTTGGGAGAAATCAGGGAATACTTCTCAGAGGAGATGACATTTGATCTGAGCCTTAATGTATGAGTCGAAGGTTGCTGGTCAAGGAAGTAAGGAGTGT
Organism: Camelus bactrianus; assembly: GCF_048773025.1. NCBI lineage: Eukaryota > Metazoa > Chordata > Mammalia > Artiodactyla > Camelidae > Camelus > Camelus bactrianus. The sequence continues at coordinate 30,328,676 of NC_133561.1, read as the reverse complement.
TCCGGGACATCACACACTTACTTACTGAACAAATATGTTGTGAATGTAGACCACGTGCCAGGTCCAGGGATGCCAGGGACTTAGTGACGCAGTCGAGTAGGGGAGCGAGACTGCACAAATAAACTCCGTGTTCCTGGGGGAGAAGTCCCGGCTGCTGTGAGGGACAGCACAGGTGCTGAACGACTGGCTGTTTCCTCAAGAGAATATGGGTGGACCTGGGGAATCTGGGGTCCAGTCCCAAAAATCCCCAGGCAAGCCGTCCACACGCTTTTTCTGGCCATGATGTACTTGCTCCCCAATGTTCAGTCTCCTGATTCACCCATGGGTGCTGCCTGCCTCCCTGCTGCTCCCCAGGCTTTTTCCTCCCCCTGGGAAGACACTACAAGAAAGCTAATATGGAGGGAGGTTGTGGCTCAGTGGTGGAGTGCATGCCTAGCATGCATAAGGTCCTGGGTTCAATCCTCAGCACCTCTACTAAATAAATAAACCTAATTGCCTCCCTCCATTAAAAATTTTTTTTAATTAAAAAAAAAAGAAAGCTAATATGATGTATAGTGAATCAGTTCTAAACAATATTTTATTTTTTTAATTCTGTACATCCTCTGAACACTTTGGAATTGTAACTGTTTATAACGTAGCCTGGATGTAACCAGGCCTCTTGGGAGGGCTTTGCCCCATTCTGGGTGAGAAAAGGAAGAGAAACAAATCTGACCCCCAAAGCCCTGGTGAATAATGCAGATTTTTGCTGAAGGTTTTCTTTAGAAGACGAGGAGGGAAGTTATAAAGCACAACACAGAGCAGCATTTCCTAAAGATCTTACTTAAACATCTCTTTATTTCCCCAATTTTCTTTCCCATTGGAAACTTGCAAGTCTCTTCTCTCTGTTCCCCTCGACCGCGCCCATCCCCTATCCTGGAGCCTGCTTCCCTCCCCCCACTACATCCTGGATTTTAACTCTGGGTCTGTATTTCTTCCTCTAGAACAGCAGGTGTCAGATGGGGGGTGATTTTGCACACACACCCCCCACCAGGGGAACATTTGGCAGTTACTGGAGACACTTTGGCTTGTCACAGCCGGGGAGAGGCCACTCACACCTCGTGGGTAGAGGCCAGGGATGCCTTTAAACAGCCTCCAGCGCACTGGAAAGCACCCCCCGAAACAAAGACTCATCTGGCCCAAAATGTGAACAGCACAGAGGCTGAGAAACCCTGCCCTAGCCTGGCTCAGCCTGCTCTCAGGTGCAGTGGGCAGGAGGCCCCAGAGCAGGGCCTGGGGTTCGCTGCTATGCCTTTCTCAGAACGTCAGCAGTCAACAGGTGCTTCCAAGTCTGCGTATTTGGAAGCAGAGTGACTCCCTTGACTCTGTTGGAGAGGCGAGTCAACCTTAGAATCTTCTGGCAAGCTAAATCAGGGCTGTGTCCAGAGCAGAACCATCATGGAAATATAGAAGGAGCCATATGGAAGGAGCGAAGAGTCCCGAGGGGGTGCGGAGCGGCCCCCTGCCGGCAGCCAGCCTGGACGAGGTTTGCTCCGGGCTGGCTGGGTTGGGCTGCTGTGTTTGCCTTGGACAGGCCTGGCTGCATGCTTCAGCACAACTGGGGCAGGACCTAGCCTTCTATCAATAAAACCTGGGCCCGGCTCCAGGCTCACTCGCCTTTTCTAAAAAGCTTGTTTGTGCTGGTTTCCGCCTTGGCTTGGTTTTCTCTTGCATACCAGGATGGAGCTTTCATTCACCTTGACCTGGTCTCCTGGACGGAGCTAACCAAATGTCCAAATGCCGATTTCCGGGGGGATCTGTTGTGGCCAGGGCCCTGGTCGGAGGTCAGTTAGTTCGGGGGCATATGGCTGTCGGGAGGTCTCAGCTAAGTGGCATCTCTTTGCTCTGCTCTTTAAGGAAAAGAAAATCATTGATTTTCCTCCATCCGGAGGACACCACTGTTAGTTAGCAGTTTTATATTTTCTTCCTGTCCATTCATACATTTTTCAAAACACAACTGAGATCATCCTGCAGATACGTGTTTGGCCTCAACCTTTGAAAAGCAGTAATCCCAAGGTTCTGGCTGTCTTCTCTCTGCTGTGCCAGGCGGAGGAAGGGAGGGAGGAAGAAGGGCTGGAGATGGGAGGGGGCAGGGAGGGGCTCAGAGCCCCAGCTGCCCTCCCAGGGTGTGCAGGTCACTCAGGTCTCAGGTGGAGAAACGGAGGCAGGTGACCAGGAGCTGCCTGTGCTTTTGTCAACGGGTGGGTTCGGAGTCTCTCCTTGGAGATCTCTGAGGTCTGTGATGTCTGACTTTTCCCTTGGGCACCCATGCTGACCAAGCAAGTCCCTTTCCAGTCCACCCAGATCCCTTCTTGGGTTTAAGCCTGTTTCCTAGAGGACATGGTTGCCATTGTCTGAAGGTCACAATATATTACCCAAACAGCTGCAGTTCCTTTATTGGGGACATGCCCCAAAGACTTCATGCCTCAGGTTGTCCTAAAGGTTCTCTTATCACCTCTGTCCCTCAGGGGCCCCCCAGTGCCCTCGGGATGAAGTGAGACCTCTGCTGGTTAGGTCTGGTCCTTTCATTGCCTTTGGGGAAGAAGACCCCAAGAAAGGAAGTCCTTGCCCACAACTGCTGGTTCTCATCATTACCCCTGCAGCCCGGGGGGTCCTGGCAGCTCTGTCCCTCTGGCTTTCGGTGCCACTTTTTTGGTGCATGGCAGGCACAGGTGACAAGACAAAAACATAAGCAGTCTTCCTTCCACTCAGATCACTTACAGCCAGGGATTGAATCTTACATCCATCAGGCCCGGATTCCATCCCCTCCTCCTGGCCCTCCAGAATCCAGGAGCAGCATTCTGAAACCAGGCTCCCAGGGCACCCCCTGCAAAGTCCAGCTCCTTCCACAGCAGTCCCCAAACCTCACCCAGGCACTGTCCACACTTAGGATTCCGGCCATATCAATATTCCACCTGTGCTATTATTTACTTCACATTTCTCTTTAAACAGATTTCTTTTATTAAACTTAAACTTATATTGAGGGAAATTTTAAAAACCCTTGAATCACTGTTGATGTACTTAGGATTTTTTCCCTGACACTCATTAAATTAATATTTAATCTCTAAAATTAAAAAAGAAAAGTATGTCTAAGAACTGTGTCCTATTAATTCCACATGTATTCATTGAGCCAGGCACTGTTTCTGAATCCTTTCAGGTGCCCTCAGTAGGAAATGCTGCCTTCAGAGGCTGCTCTCTGCTAGTTCGGTGCCCTGACCACCGGGACATTGGGTCCAGCCCCTGACTAAGGGGCGCTACAAACAGTGGAGAGGGCTGTCGGGTGCTGGGAAGGGAATTCCAAACACCTGCACTGTGACCAAGGTGCTCTTCCCAAGGAGGGATGGATCTGAACCCGAAACAGACTCACGGACAAACAAACTGTGGTTACCAGGGAAGGGAAGAGGGGGAGGGACACATTAGGAGTTGGGGATTTAAAAAAATAATAATCATAAAATTAAAAAAAAGATCTTTTACAAACTCAGATGCCCAACCAATGTAAGGTGTTTGCCTGGCTCTAGGGCAAATCTGCATCTGTGTTTGTTAATAAAGTTTTATTGGAACTCAAAAAAAAAGTAAAATACAAAACAAGGAAGGGATGGATCTATATGTACTCACAGGGGATAGTGTGAAGTGAGACAAGTTACCCAGTGGTACATGCAGGACAAGCCCATTTGTACTTTGTACACGTGTGTGTCTGTGTGTCTGTGCGTGTGTATGTGTGTGTGTGTATAAATGGAGAGCGAGGGCCAGCCACCTGTCAAAAGAGATCTCACTTTGGGAGGTGACAGGGGCGGAGTAAGAGAACTTCTGACTTCTGCTGTTTACTTCGGTGCTGTTTGAATAACCACGTGTTTCTATTGTAGTATTTTTTAAAGGTGATAAATTACTTTCTTAAAGAAAAGAAAGAGCCCTGGCCGGGGTGACAGAAGAGCTAGGTTCTAATTCAGATTGTGTAGATGACATTTGTGCCACGTGACCTGAGATAAGTCTCCTGGTTTCTCTGAGCCTCAGATTGCTTCTCTGAGAAATGGGATAGTAGGCAGGGTGGTTGTGCGGCTCCAGTGAGAAGACGTATGTGAAAGGATGACATTCCAGGGCAGTGTCTGGTGCCTCCAAAAGCCTTACTGGATTTTTTTACTTGTTTGTTTTTTGGGGGAGGTAGTTAGGTTGGTTTGTTTATTTACTCACTTACTTATTCTAATGGAGGCACTGGGGATTGAACCCAGGACCTTGTGCATGCTGACTAAGCACTCTACCGCTGAGCTGTACCCTCCCCCCGCCCCCGCCTTACTGGATTTTTTTTATCATGTCACCGTGTGATGGAAACCCTCAGTGACTTCCTGTTAGCGTCAAAATCAGTCTAAATCTGGATTAGCACACAAAACCCTTCATGGTCTGGCTCTGCCTACATGCCACAATACCAGAAAGTTGGGTTACTCTCCTGGATATAAAACCGGGACACTGTGGCTTTGTGGTTTGACGGGCACTTTTTGCTACAAGATTTAGGACTATCCCCTCCTTTGCGACGCAAGTTATTGCTCTACTCTGTCGATAAAAAGACTCAAGACCCTGTCCCCATTCACTAAAGGGACAGACAGCTTCCAGGGTGGATCTGCCTGGTCTGCTGCTGTGTTTTAGCCCCACAGGTCAGGTCACAGCTGCCTTTCTGCCTGCGCCTCCCCACCCCACTCCCAGCCCCCTACTGTCATTCCTTAGCAGGGCCCCTGCTGGAATCACCTCCTTCAGCCCCTGCAGCCGCTGAGCAGTGACTCAGCTGGCGTGGAGAGCTGAGTTTCCTGGCTCCCAGCCCAGTGCTCCCTCCTGCAGCCACCCCACTGTCTCCCTACCCCAGGCTCTGCCTTTCCAGAACCGTTCAAAAGAGCTAAGGGCCAGTGATCAGTCCTGCCCCAGCCCTCAGCCCCATGCCATGTGCTGAACCCAAAACTACCACACGGGGGAGCCAGGGAGCCAGAAGGGAGGAGCCTGGGGAACCCCGTCTATCCCTGCAGAGAGGCCCAGGGCTCCCTAACAACGCTCTTGATAGACACCTGCACATTTCTCCAGGGATTCAGGGTCTTGGGTCCCCTCTGAAATGTTCGATAAAGGTTTATCGAACTGAATTGTGATTGATAACAACAGTAGCTAACATTTGTTGAGGCACACCATGTGTTCATCGGTTATTGAAAGAGGGGTGTTGAAATCTCCAACTGTAACTGTGGGTTTGCCTATTTCTGTGTACCGTTCTATCTTCCTGTGTTTTAAACTCCATTATTGAGTGCATAAACATTTAAGCTCATTATGTCCTCGTGATTAATTGACCCTTTATTATTATGAAATAACTTTCCTCATCCCTGGCAATGTTCCTTGGTCTAAAATCTGCTTTTATGTTAATATAGCCATTCCAGCTTTCTTTTGATTACCATTAACATGATATTCCTGAATCCATCCTTTTACGTTTAGGCTATTTGTGTCTTTATATTTAAAGGTCATTTCTGATAGACAGCAAATAGTTGGACCTTTTTTCTTAAATCCAATTGGATCATCTCTGCCCCTTAACTGGGTTATTTAGCTCATTTGCCTTTAATGTAATTATTGATATAATTAGATTTTAAGCCTCTCATCTTGCTATTTGTTTTCTATTTGGCCTATCTGTTCTTTGTTTCCTTCTTCTTTTCTTCCTTCTTTCGGATTAATTGAATATATTTTATGATTCCATCTTACCTCATTTGTTGCCAGCCCAACCACATGTGCCAAAGGAGCCCATCCCTAGCCGCCCTGCTCCACTCTGGCTGTATCTGGACAGTTGCTCCACCCTCCACAGATTTCCCTCCACACTCTAGAAGCCAGCAGTGCTGGCCAAAGCTCTCATACTGAACAGCTGCCTCTAACAGGAGCTGTCCTAAGGCCTATCTGACCATCTCAGTCCAACCCAGGAAAGCTCAATTCTGATCAGAGAGGGAAGACTTCCCAACCAGGAGGCACTTAATATCCTGGCTCCAAGTAGGGACAGAGATCTAATACTTATTTCTCTAAAAATCCTTAAGCACTGGAGCCATTTCTCTGTGCTCCTCACAGCTCCACCCCCTTCTTCTTTCCTAGAAGCAGTGGGCTGCCTGAGATCACTTCTGCCTGGGCGAGGTGGTCGTGAGGCTCTGAGAAGGCAACGTGGCTCTTTTTCTATGTGTACTAGTCCAGGAGGTGTTCACGTCTCATGTCTGAACCGTATCGCCCTGGCTATTGGAGGCCTGGCCTTGCCAGGAGAGGGCCATGTGAGGGATGGAGTTGTTGATCAGAAACCTTTTTGTGATTCTCTAGGCCCCCGAAAGGGGGACAATTAGAAGGCAGACTTCCTGGGCCTGACTCAGACCCAGCAGGAGCTCTGCAGGGCCTCCGCTTCTTGGTATGGGCTGATTTACCTGCCTTTGGTGTTCGTGTCAGGGCCCTATCGAAGCTGTTAGCCTGGCAGCCAAGTGAGAGAAGTGTGAAGTGGGCTAGAAGCCCCAAGAAAGTGAGTCTCCTGTGAGTCAGCCTAAATAGTGTGCAGCCGTGTACCTCTTACAACAGGAGGTCGTCTGGGGAGAAACTGAGCTCTCTGCTGTGCACAGTGGTTTAATGCTGTTAAATGCTGCTCTCAGGATGGAGGGGAGCATTTTTAAGATTCACCCCAGAGAGCATATCTGGGAAAGGCTTCTGAGAGGCACGGGGAAGGTGTGGGCGGTGTGGTCCTGACTGGTGAACATGTGTCAGGAAGCGGGGAGGCCAGAAGGAGGGTTTTGATGGGCAGAGGAAACAGCAAAAGCAAGACCACGAGAGGGCAGGGCGGCTGCTGGGAATGTGAATCAGATGTGTGCAGCTGGGAGGAGGGCAGCCTGATTGCGGCTGGAGATAAGTCTGAGCTGTTGGCTGGGCAGGTGCTGTGAAGGGCCTTGAAGGATCCATTCCGGAGTTTGGGATGTCAGCCTAGGCACTGGGGAGTCACTGGAGGAAAGACAACTGTGATAGAAAATTGTCAGACACAGAAGCTCTGGGTTTGAATTCTGATTCAACCACTTACTTGCTCTTTGACTGGGCAAATTAGCCACCCTGAGCCTCGGTTTACTCATCCGTACAGTACCTTCTTGCTGGGTTGTGAGGACCAAGTGTGATAATAAAGAGTGTGAGAGCTCAGTAACTCTAATATAATGTCTTATTTCATGTCATGCTACTAGACTGGACATTGTGAGAGTCAGGGACTCTGTCTTCTTCAGGCCTGAATGCGAACATCTTGTCCAGTGCCAGCCATGGAGAAGGTGCTGAGTGATTATTTGTTGAATAAATGAACAAGCAACTAGATCTCAATACTCAGTACTTACTCAATAATTATTGGTTGAAATCTGAATGGAAAGGTTTTATGATAGAACAGCCCTGATCAGATCCTGGTCTAGAAGCGTAACTTTGGCAACCAGGTGGGTGGGGAGGTTGGAGGAGGCAGAGACGGGAACCAGGGAAACTCCTGGAAGGCTTTGCAATAATCTATGGTAATGGCACTCTCATCAAGATAGGACATGCTGTACACCAGAAACTGACACATTGTAACTGACTATACTTCAAATTAAAAAAGAGAGAAAGCTAGGACGTTCTATCGGAGGGGGAGCAGATGGAGGGTGAGGCAAGGAGTAATCAGCCCAGTTTGGACCTGTTGAGAGTGAGGCTCTAGTGGGTAGGGTTGGGTACCCGTGAGCTGGTGCAGGTATCCATCTGGAGCTCCCCGGGAGAGAGAGAGTTATGAGCCTGGGTCTGGCAGGTGTGGTTGACAGCACTGGCGTAGGTGAGATCTAAGCTCCCAGGGAGAGAATGGGTGGAGGGTGGAGGGCAGTGGGTGATACTGAGAAAACAGCCAGCGGCTGAACCCTGGAAACCCTCACTGAGCCAAAGAGAAGACCGGGTCACAGGCGGACTGAGAGAGTAGTTCCTGACTTGTTTGTGTCGGACTGCGATTTCAGCAGTAAGGCTGTGATGAGAGCAATCAGGGGTCAACGCTCTGTACGTACGACTGCAGAGCGTTCAAGGCTTGGGTTCTGGGTCAGACCGGCTGGGCTGATTCGGCTCCACCGTGAACTAGCACGTCTGACTATGAGCTCGTTACTTACCCTGCCAGAACCTCCTTCTCTCTGTAAAATAGAGACAATAACCATAGCTTCCTCATCCATTTGTAGGGATTAAATGAAATGATGCACATGAATTTACTAGGACAGTGCCCGCACATACAGGCTAATAATGGTTTCAAAACAGGTTTCAAGGGTGAGTTGGCACCTCACCCAGGTTTCAGTCTCTGAATATGTTGGTCAGTATATGAGGCCCCAGATCTGATCTCGGACACCCCTCCATTGGACAGATGAGGAAACCTGATGTCCAGAGTTGCTCAAGATCCCACATCAAGCTGGAGGTGGAGCTGGGACTAGAACACCAGCTCCTGGCTTCCGTTTTTGTATCACAGCTTTTCTGGGACACAGACCCACAGGGCGGATTTAACAAGGGGATCTGCCACACGTCAGGATCGCATCTGAGAAAGGAAGAAAGCTTAAAGTAATGTCTTTCATCATCTGACGCTCTGAGACAGGGAAGTTGCCCATCCACCATTCCAGTGGGGCTTTCTGAACCCACCCCCGCCACGATGCTGCGGCTTTGAGGCTCTGGATGCTGCAGCTTCAGGTCAGGCTTCTCTTCCTGGGATCAGGGACAAGAACAGCCAGTTCCCATCCTTTGTGTGTTCACTTTCAGAGGCTTAAAAGGCTGTTGCTCAGGTTCTTCCCTACCGACTTCTCCCCTCCCCCAGCCAGGTTATCACTACGCTTGATTATTCACAGAGAAGAGGTGCAGACAGGGTCATTAGGCACTGAAAGGAACCCAGTCTTCCTCCCTCTGGGACACTGGAGCTTTGGTCTTGATTTTTTCTTCCTGGAGGCTGACCAACTTATTGTATCATATGTGATCTTCGCAGAGTTCTAGTCCCAGGGTCCTCGCCAGCAGTCTCCTTTTTGCTGGCTTCTTACACATGGCTGCCTTCCGAGCCTAGATCCATTGACAGGTTGAGTGGTGTAGAGACAGAGACACTAACTAGGCATTAAGAGGCTTTGAAAGAATGTAATGAGCTGTAACGGAACATGTTGCTTCCCTCAGTTTTCTCATCTTTAAAATGGGGGAATAATTCCTGCTCTCAAGGTTATAGAGAAAACTAAGTGATGCGTTAAAAGGGCTTTGAAAAGCCCTATTCAGATGTCAATTTTCATACTATTTGGACTGGCAGGGAGCAGCACCCTAAAAGAACACAGTGTCACCTCGACCTTCTCCTAAGCAGATCTGGCATCCAGTGTGTTAGTCACAGGGAGAGACTCACGCTCACTCCTGGGGTACTCTGGCTTGCTGTTCAAAAGCTTGTTATTAGCTGTATTTTAAGATTGTACATTTTGAATGACTCTAAAGACACAGTGTGGCCACAGAGAACTGGGACAATTTTTTTCTTTAAATATTGGCTTCCCACTGAGCAAGGAGGTTCCTTTTATAAAGAAATGCGTGTTCCTTTGCTGTGCTGCTGGACAAAGCAGGTAGGCTGTTACTGATGGCCCAAGGGTCATGTAGAGCCCCCCTCTCTGCAGGAGTCATCATTCTGGCACTGGGTTTGGAGGTGCTGGTGAGGCCAGTACCAGCTTCCTTTGCCTGAACCACTCTCTCTGGAAACACCCCCCCCCCACCTCTCCACTCCAAAAACAGCCTTTACAATACTCATTTGAAGATAAGATTGGTCCAGACAAAGCCAGAACCTACTTTCAACCCCACTAATGTGAGTTCTTCCCTGGAAAGACCCCGCAGCTCACCCCAGCCCCCCTCTCCAGCTGTGCACCTCCACTTATTACCTACCTGTCAAGGGAAGCATCGACCATTCCCTGGAGCTGAGGCCCGTCAGCCGGCTGGGGCGCTGGCTCTCAGCTCTCTCATGTTCGTGCCTGCCAGGCTTCTGGGAAAAAGACTGAGTGGGAGGATGGAGCCAAACTGGGCTGCAGTTTGAAACCGTCCTGAGCACTGACAGATTTGACTAAGATGAGGGAGAGAGAGGGTTCCTCACAGAGGTAGCCAGAGCTTAAAACGGAGTTGGCAGCTTGCTGTCCGGGGGCTGAGTCTAGCCGTCCACCCAGCTTGTGCCCCAGGACTGGATGGAGACTCTCAGAACTGCAGGAGACACAGACTTGGAGAGTCCTGCTAACCCCTTTCAGCCACTCTCTGGGGGTGCTCCTGGGGTCCCCAGGCCGTCAGACTCCACGAGTGTGGTGCCCCTAGCATTGCCAGGCTCTGAAGGCTTGTCTTCTTTTCCTGAGACTCCAGGCCCCACTCTATTGAAAGACGGCAGCGTGCACACCAAGACAGTCCCATTGCGTTGAGCGACTGTACCTCACGGCGGCTCAGAGCACAAGCCCTAGGATTGCACGGACCGGGGTCCGAGTCCCAGCCCACACATCCTACTTGTGTGACTCTAAGCTGCAGTTTCCTCATCCATAAGAAGGGAACAATAATCTCTGTCTCAAGGCTATCGGGAAAGTGAAATGACAGACTGCATGTAAATCACCGGGCACAGGCCGTAGCTGCTCTATCAATGGTTAAGTAGCTCCAACCACTATTGTACAGGCTGGTCTGAAAGGTTGTGGGGCGTTGCCCTAACTGCTTTGAAGGATTCAGCCCTAGTCACGGAAGATGCTTTTTCATCCAGTCTGCTGGAGGAGTGTAATTGAGCTGTCCTCCATGGGAGTGACAAGATCTGGCAAAGACCCCTCTTGGCCAAGCTGTCAGGAAAATGAACCAATCACCTGGGTGGTGTCTGCCCGCTCCTTTAGTAAAATGAGGCTTCCAGAGGGCCAGGTTCTCCGTGTGGGTGGAAGGGCAGGCTGGCTTTTCAGGTTGCCATAATTTTGCACATGATTTGCATATGCTTGTGGGGCCCCTGCGCTTTCTCCTGGCATTTCCGAGATAAAATATCGCTGCTTCTCCAGGAAGACCAGATATTGATTTTCTTCTCCTCCAGTCACTTCTCTAACCACTCTGATTGACCTGGCTCCTTCAGCCGGTGAATGAGGAATGAGAGGGTGGAGTGGGTGAGGCAGCGGATGGCGGGAAGGGAGGAGGGACCGTGTCCACCTTAGAGCACGTTCTTCCCCGTGAACCTGAGCCATCAGGGTGATGAGAATGAGCTGCTTCTAGAACCCTGGGGACCCCTGGGGTCCATCCTGGTCTGTTCCTGCCCTGCATCCCTAATCTGGCTCGTGGTGCCCGAGGTCCACTGGCCAGCGTGGTCCAACGGCGGAGTGGGGAGGCGCAGGCCTGGGGCGGGAGGGGGGAGGGGCGCCGCGACAGCAGAGCGGCTTTGAGGAACCTTGCGAGAGGAAGTGGCTTCCGAACTCCTCTGCTTGCACTGCGAGGGGCAGGAAAGGCGCGGGAGGCGGGGGAGGTGTCGAGATGGCGCTCTGCGCGCGGGGCGGAGCGGGGAGCCGGCGCCGGGGAGATGCAACCGCAGATGCCGACTGAGTTGGGGAGCGAGGCGCGCGAGGCGGCGAACAGGTCCGCCCCCCGTGTTGGTAGCCGCTGGGGAACAGGTTACCCCACCGCCCGAGACACTCGGGCCCCGGTGTAAGGAACCGAGGCAGCCGGCTCGGCCCGGCCCGGCCCGGCCCGGCCCGGTAACGGACTCGCTCCCGGCGGGGCTCGGGTCTCGGAGCTCGCGCCGCGGCGGCCGAGCCTGGCGAGAGGTCCCCTCCTCCGCCCGCCGCATCCCGAGCCTGGCCCCATCAGATGCGCTGGCTGCCTCCGTCCGGGGCTGCGGGCTAGATGACGGTGGACAGCAGCATGAGCAGTGGGTACTGCAGCCTAGAGGAGGAACTGGAGGATTGCTTCTTCACTGCCAAGACCACCTTTTTCAGGAATGTGCAGAGCAAACATCCTTCGAAGGTAAACATAATACTACAAGCGCCTTTCATTGCGGGGAAATAACCTCTGTGGTCTAGAAGGGAAACCTTGCTCCTGGCAAACAGGCAAAGCCATGTCTTACCAGAGTGGGTGAGCAGTTGCCTTGGGGACCCTCTTGAACTTGTTGGCTGAGCAGACCAGGGATTTGGGATCTGAAAGGGATCTGGAGCCCTTCAGGGACCACCCGCAAACACTATTCTCTTTTTAATGCCCCTTTCGGCATTTCCTGTCCCTGGACCTTTTCAAAATGGCTCTCTAGGATTTGGGGACAGCGCTTGGCTTGGGGTTTGGCGGCATGCTCACCTGTGCCTGGGAGGGTGACCTTCCCCCAGATACCAGCTTTGAAGCTCTAGGTGGAAAGTGGATGGCACTCAGGCCCTCAGTAGGATAGACGTTCACAGGTCGAGACTTCCGTATTGCAAATGGCCAGAAACCATCTTAAAACACAGCCCAACAACTTTGCAGAAGTCCAGGGTGATTTTAGAAGCAAACTAAAACTGCTCTCCTGGGCGGCTGTCCTACACTCATTTTGCCTTCCTGGGTTAGTTGAAGGTAATCTAAAGGGGTTTGCATGTGTTCCCTAATGGAGTTGTATGTGCGTGACACCCAGCACGCCCGAGTTCCCTGGCCTCACCCTCCCAGTTGCAGCCATGTATCTGCCACGGATATGGTGGGAGTGGAGACAGAACTCTGTTTATTTATTTGTTTTGTTATTTAGGTGAGAGGTCCTTGGAGAGGTTGCCTCAAAGGGCCTATTTGTAGACAGAAGTGAGCTGTTAAATTTCACAGGGTTATGCAGGCCCATCATTAATTTAGCAGTCCTACACCAAGTAGAATTAACCAAAAGCATCCCCAGACCTTACTCTGGGGCCTCAATGGTTAATAATTCATCTTGCCTGTGGGCCCTGAATTCGCTGGGTTCTGAAGTCAAACAAATGCACTGGACATTTTGATTGCAGGAGGACACCCAAGAATCAGAGGAGAGGTTTTGATTTTAGTGCTTGCAGGAATCAACTAAATAAATAAAGCAGACCCCTGGAACCAGCACCTGTGTTGGGGGCACCCCTTCGTGAGGCTGGTGAGCAATGCTTGTTCCTCGTGGTTTGGTGGCATGCTCACCTGTGCCTGGGAAGGTGACCTTCCCCCAAATTCCAGCTCTGGAAGCTCTAGGTGAAAAGTGGATGGCACCTAGGCCCTTCATAGAATAAACACTCACAGGTTGAGACTTCCGTATTGCAAATGGCCAGAAACTAACCCACAGGTTGGGGGCAGGGATAGGGAGGGCTCATGCAGAAAGCATGGCTGCAGAGGGGACGTGTCCAGCTCTCACTTCGGATCCTTGCCTCATTGTGTGGAAGCCCCTCCACACACACCACACACACACACACACACAGACACATAAGGGCACTCCAGCTATCTGGGATCTTTATTTAGACTAGTGGTTCTCAACCTTAGCTGCACACTGGAGTTACCGCCAAGCTTTGGAAAATGTAGGGGACACTCGGGCCCCCAGCTGGGGAGTCTGATTTAATTGGCCTGGGGTGTAGCCTGGGCATGAAGATTTTGAAAAGCTCCCCAGGTAATTCTGATATGCAACTGAGTTTGAGAACCATAGCTCTCAAGAGTTCTGCTGCTGCCTGGGACGGAAATGGTTCCTGTTTTTAGAACAAAGTTTAGCTGTTACACTCACTGCCGGCCAGGCTGTAAGCCCTTGGGCCCAGAAGGTGGGCTTTTTACATGATTGGGTAGAGGAAGGGGCACTGCAGGGCTGAGGTGTCTTCCACTTGGCAAACGAAAAAGGTAGGTGTTTCTGGTATGTCTTGAGAGAAGTAGAAATATCTTAGAATAAAATATGCTGGGGTGGAGTGGGGATAGGGGTGAATTGTTCCTTGGCCCAAATAGCCTTCTCTCTCATTCGCCCCCAAACTCCCCTTCCTAGCATCACTCCTGAATGTACACATTTGGGTTGGCACCCACATCGACTCTTTCTTTGCTTCTTGAATCCATTGCAGGTCATGAGATCTCTGCGTATCTTCCTACCTCATTTTGCCCAAGTCTGTAAGCCTGCAGAGGGCAGGAATCCCGGCTAAGACATTGATTTTATTGAACCCCAAGGGGAGAAGGATAAATGCTTCAAAGAAGGACAGAGCGGTGGGCATGGCCCCTCGTCTCCCTGGCCTCTGCCTAGAAGGGTCTTGAGTGGAGGGTCAGAACTGCTTCTGGGAACAGTTTCCCTCAGCACCAGACTGGCCATCTGCACAGCACCCTTCAGGGAGGCAGGGGGGGCAGGGCCACCTCTCACGGGGAGCAAGTGCTCAGGGGGCCCCTGCTAATTGTGAAGGGGTGTATGTCATTGACTTAGGAACTGGGGAAGCTTCATCCACGTATTTCAGTCTCCCGTCCTCTGGCATATTTTTCCGCCTTTAATAACATTTCAGCTCTCTCTCCTCCCTTGGCATCACTTCTGGAAAGGGTTTCAGAGAGATCTGCCCTATCCTGAATCCATTCTGACCCCTAACAATGCTTTTTTTCCTACCCAAAGAGAGATCGCATCTGAGCTCCTAGGAGAATTTCTCCTTCCTGTCTCCAAGGAAAGGCGTTTATGTTTCCCGGTCGCTGAGAGACTGAGGCCCCCACTCGGGAAAGGTCGAGCCAGCTTCTATAAATAGCCTTGTCGGAACAACCTGTATCTGCCACCCAGCGGCTTGTGCCTGGCTGGCGCGGAGCTGTGGGGACCCGTCCTGCTGTTCTGGGAGCCTTCACTGGCCTGGCCTCCAGGGAGTTCCGGAGACCTCTCTCCAGCCCCTTTGGTGGGAGTTGGGAGGGTGGGGAAGGCCCCCATTCACAGAGAGGAGCCCCTGCAGGTGGAGAGGAGCCCCTTCAGGTGGAGAGGCAGCAGCAGAGGAAATGGGGCCAGGCCCTGGGCCCCAGCTGGTTCTCGCCTTTCAGAAAAAGGCAGCTTCCTGGGGCCTCGGGCCTCCTCTGAGAGGGGCAGGGAGACCTGATTTTCAGTCTCATGGTTTCCGGGTCCTGAGGTGGTGCTCTGTGGGGACGCCCCCCTTGGCTGCTGGGCATGATTAGGGTCATGTGTCCAAATGGGGCTCCTGGTGGCTTGGGAGAAACCCAGCCTGTGTGCTCAGACGTTCGAGCTGCTCTCGGGAAGGCACTCACATGGTTACCCAGGCTAAGACATTGGAATCTGGGTGTGGGGGCTGCTCATTCAAGGTCACACAGCAAGTTCATGATGGACCCAGGGTTAGAACCTACATCTCTCATCTCCCAGCCTGGAGATTTTTCTGCTTTAGTCCTACAAAAGGCAAGATTTGGTGATTTGTGGGTCTGGTGACTGGGACCTCTGGCCATCCCTGCCAGCTGCTCCTTTATTCCTGTCTGGGAGCTGACCCTGGAAGTGAGGCCAACTTCCACTCCCATCTGTTCCCCCGGATGCCTGCCGGGGGCAGCAGTTTAGAGTTTTGACCTCTGAGCAGGGACAGGGCACTTTGAGCTCTCTCTCTGCTTGTGCCACAGGCTCCAGGACTCTGGAGTCACCCAGAGCATCAGGGTGAGTGCTCGGAGGACACAGAAAGCCCACTGCTTACAGAGCTGGAATGAACCGGCTCTAGCTCCTCACCTTACAGATGGAGAAACTGAGGCCCAGAGAGACTGGAGGACTTCACCAGGCCAAATATCTGGTTGGGTGGAGCCAAGACTGACACCCCTCTTGGGTATCTCATCAAGTGCTCTTTGTGCTTCTTCTCGCTCTGAGGGTGACTGGGACGAGCTGCAGTCCTTGTCCTCTCAGAATCTTCTACAAAATGGAAAGACCCAAACAGCCTCAGGCTAGGAAAGGGTTGAAGGGTCCTTACCAGCCCTCCGCTCAGTGAGGGCCTCACCCGCCCTCCATTCCTAAGGCAAACTGGCCAAGGAACATTCACTCTACACTTAACCCTAGCAGGGGGTCCCTGTCATCAGTTCTAGAATCTTACAACTTTAATTATTTAAAAGTTCTTCTTAGTATCTATCCTAGAGTACTGCTTGCTGTATCTTCCTCATGTGTGTTTTCTTTGTGGATATGGAGGACAGAAGGTTGGATCCATCTATGGTTAAATATACTTAAGCACAGCTGGAATACTCTCCCATCCTACTCCCAACACACGCCCAGGCCTTCTCTGGTCTCCATTGACACCACTGATTCTTGAAAAATTCGAGGAAGATGCAAAGAAAAAGTGGGCAGTCTCAGAGGTCAGAGTATGAAGACACTCCTGGCTCCGTGCCTGCACTTGTCCCATCTGCTCTTGCCTGGCCAGTCGGCCCCTCCCTGGTCAGGGCCTCTGTGGCACTCCAGGGACATCTTCCAAGCTGGACCGCCCTGGGACCAGTCAGGGAAACCCGCATCTCTCCACCAGCAGCAGGTGGGGCCTCAGGCACAGCACCTGCCCTGGACCTTCTTGGCATGAGAGATAAGAAAAGGGTGCTAAAAATAAGTTCGTTCCAAATTTGAGCAATATAGATAAAATTAAAATCTTCAGAACCGTTGGGCCATATAACTGCTCTTTTATATGCTATCTCAGAAGCCCACACAGCCCAGGACTCACCTCAAAAGACTCTTCGTGCTCTCACAATTATGCAAGAGCCTTCCTTCTGGGCTGCAGCCTCTGCTCCCCTCCTGTGGAATTTACTGCCTGTTGCCTCTCTGGCCTTTCCTGGTGTTGCTTTTCTCCATGAAAATGGTAAGTCCCGTTAGGTCGGAGCTCGCATCCCGTTCAGGTGCAATGTGGCACAGAGTACTGGTTACAAAAGCAGGCGCTGCGTAAATGCATGTTGAGTTCCGTCGCTCCATCATCTCTGGGGCATCCTGTGTAATTGGGATGGACTAACTGTAGTAACCAACAGCCCCCATTATTTTCCATCGTTGAACATAATAGAAGTCAGTTTCCCTCTTTAAGTAAAGTTACATTGGCAGGTGGGGCTCAGGATAACACATGAGATTTTGTGGGCCAGGCCCGGAAGTGGTGTGTGTGTGTTTTACACCCATGTGCCATTGGCCAGAACTTGGTCACATGCCCACACCTAACCACAAGGAGGCTGGGAAATGAAGTACAGCTGTGAGCCCAGGTGGACCAGGAAGCCGGTTGTGGTGGACACTTAGCTGTCTCTGCCACGCATGCCTCCTCCCACCCTCTCTGCCCAACCACCTTTGGAAGCTCTGCTCTGCTTTCTTGGTGAAGGGCCGTAAGCTCTGTCTCTCTGACCTTGTACCTCTCCATCTGTCACCAAGGATGTGCTGTTCCTGGGGTGGGTCCTGTCTCCCCCACTACACTGGGAACTTTTTGAGGACAGGTGTTTTTCCTTACTCAGCACTTCCCTCGTTCTTCTGTAGCATCTAAAAGCCTTCAGTGATGCTGAAAGGTTGGCCCTGCCCTCTGACATCAGAATCTTTTTGGATCACTTTTGAAAATGAAGGGTCAAGGACCCCACTCTAGACTTACTGGCTTCTGAGTTTTTAGAGGTAGAGCCCTCAAATCTGCTTTTTAAATGCTTCCCCCAGGTGAGTCTTGTATATACGGAAGTCTAGGAACCACCTGTTTAGGAAATATTTGGTAATTAACTGACAACTTCAGTTGGAATGCAAGATGAGCACTTCTCACAGATTCCAGAGTTTCCTAGGCTGGGAACCCAGAAGGTAAAAGGATCTGTCCCTGGTCACACAGCTAAGCAGAGACAGAGCCAAGGCCTCAGGCCCCTGGGTCCCTGCTCAGAGCTGTCCCCATTGCTCTCACCACAACGTGTCGAGCAGGGATGTTGAGGGGACAGCCCTTTGTGATCGTGACCGGTGTGTGATGTAACGGACACAGCACAGAACTGTAAGCCAAGTCCTGGCCTCTCATCCCAGCCCCAGCTTTGAACTGAGGGGCTGTGGCCAAAACACTGCAACCCTCCAGACTCAGGCTCTTTGTCTGGTCCTTCAACGAGTGTGAAATGAGCCTGTCCATCTTCCTTCTTTAACTGAGAATCCCTCACCACTCTGCTCGGGAGCAGAACCTTGTGGGGCTGGGAGAGATACTAGGTCCTGAGTACCAAGTTCTCTAAGTTGTAAGGACTTTCCTAGGGTGGGGTTTAGATGAGGGCCTGAATGGCTGACGTGAGCCCCCTCTCCAGGACCACCTGGGAGTTACCCATCCTCACCTCTGTGGTCCAGATTCCTCCCTCCCACCCATCCCTCTGTCTTCACAAGCTTAGACTGCTTATCCTGACTCAGCTGGCTTTTCCCTCTAAAGTGATTCCAGTTACAGCTCAGGGCACATGCTATAGCCATTCACCCACACAGTTTAGGGAGAAAGGAAAAAAAGTTTCACACTGGTATCCATCCTGAATCCCAGCTTAGTTCATCCCATCAGGTTGGACTCTGGATCCCACTTCCAGCCCATGAACTTGACAGGGAGGCACCATCAGGCCCAACCTGGCTGCCCAGCAGCCTGTGTTCCCTTCCCTCCACTGCTCCTGACTCGCCAGGTAACCCACACCTGTGTGCTCGCTGGCTTTGGGATCCTCCTGTGTGGAGGACCAAGACCTGTCTCCATCCAGGACCTCGGTTTCCTCTTCTGGATGGCTCCACCTACCCATAAAAGAGCATGGGGACCCAGTCCTGGCATGGCGTATTCTCTGGGGACAGGAGGACCAGACGAACTTGCCAAGAATCAGAAGCATTTAATTTTAGGGCCAGCAGGAAGAAGGGAGCTGTCAGGGCAGAAAACTTCAGGTCTGACTCGCTGAGCCTGTGGCTTCTGTCCGTGGTGCTGTCCTGGTCCCTTGTCACTTCTCTTCTCCTGCCCAACCCCAGCTTTACTTTTCATGTCCCAGCCTCCATCCACATCTCACCTCACTCCTTGGCTCTAGAACAAAATTTTCTGTAGCCCATTGGAGGTCTCCCATGCCCCTCAGATGCCTGAAGTTTAATATGTACAGAACCAGCTCATAGCTTTGCCCATACCAATTTCTCTCCCTGCCTCTGCCCCACCCTCCTAATCCTCCACCTGAAACCTCAGGAGTCTCCCCCCCCATCCCTTCCATCCAGTCTGTCACTGTGTTCAGATGTCGGCCTCTCCTTTCTGTCCCCTGCCCTACCCAGTGTTGGGTGCTTGTCACCTCTCCCGTAGATGCTCCAGGTCACCCAGCTGACTTCCATCCTGTGTCTTCCCCTTCTGTGTACCCTGCATTCAGTTGCCAGGGGCATATATCATCCTGGCATCCCAAAGCCTTCAGAGCCTCCCTTGTGCTTCCAGAAAAAAAGCCCACACTTTGTTCCTGCTCTTTCTGTAGCATCTAAAACCCTGCAATGCCTGGCCTCCATCAAGACATTGTGTGTATAACTTCCATATAGCCTGAGCACTGGGGGTGGGAGAGGCAGAGATGGATAAAATGCAATCTTCACGCTTACAGAAAGACCTATGGCCTCAGCCACATTATGAAACAGATCCTTGTTGCTCCCCTTCCCTACCCATGAAGTGTCTGGATCGGGGCTCCTGGACAGGGGGTCATCCACAGGGAAGACACTCTGCATGTGCCCTGCGGCCACATGGCTTTCATCAGGATGTGGCAGCAGCTCCCAAGACAGGAGGATGGAGGGGCTGGCTCCCAGAGTCAGAGAACTTGGGCATAAATAGCCCAGGAAGGGGCTGGGGACAGACTGGCAGTGACAGAGCTGTAGCCGCCGCTGGCAGGATTAGAGGAGATTAACTTTTCCTCTGAAAAGCAGAGACTCCTGGAGCTGGAGGAGGCTCTTAGGGGTCATTACAGTCAATCCTCTGTTTCCGAGCAGGCCTGCTTGTAACCCATCGCTGGCAGAGGGAGGGGTGCTGTGCTTTTGACCGCCACCCTCCTCCAACCCAGTTATCAGTCCTTCCTTGTCCATGGTACTAGACAGCGTGACTCCAGCTGGTCGGATCCCTGCTACGGGTGAGGCTACAATCCTAGGGGGAGAAAAATGTAGGGAGGGTGGCTGCAGAGCCTTTATGCCTGACAGACCACATGGGCAGAATTTCCCTTGCTGTCAAGTTCAGTGAGGTAGTATGTGGGAGGGTGTTAGCCGAGGGCCAGTCCCCCACGCCATGCTCGTCCAACTCCAAAACACATGCCCTTCCCACCACACACACGGCATCTTGGGTGAGAGTCAAGTTTCAAAAGACTCCAGATAAGCTCAGACCCCCCAGCTCTAGGCTGCTGACCTGCCACACGAAGCTCTTTTTCTCATTCAGCCAACTTCCTGATGCTAAAATGCTAAAACCCGTGGGTTCCTGTTCTGGTCTTGGGACGTCTGGGTCGCCACACTCTTATCACCATCACGTCATCAACCTCCCAGACCGTGAGCCCCTCCTTCTCCTTGTCTCCTCCCGGCTCTCCCCCAGAGTGAGGAGCGGGGCTGGGCTGTCCCCAACACCGTGATGTAGGTGACAAGGGGTGCTCGGGCTGCAGGGCCCGCTGTTGGCCGGAACACGTGGAGAGGCAGGAGGCAGGCATAACCTCCCTACTCACACATGGCTGGGAAAGTGTGCCTTAGCGAGGAGGATGTGGGAGCTGGTGGGTCCGGGGTGTTTAGAGAGCATTTCCAGTTGCAACTTGACGTTCCCTTCTTTGTGCTCCCCAAACACCGGCGTACCCTTCTCCTGGCCCTCATTTTGATGGGCTGTAATTTTCCCAATGAGGGACCATACCTTGTTCATCGTTGTGTCCTCGGCACATGGTAGGCGCTTAATGCACATCTGATAAAGGAGTGGGCTTGGAGCTTATTTCTCAGAAAGCGGCTTTCCCTCAGAGGCAGCAGGGGCTCCCTGGGGAACACGCGCACAGCGCCTTAGGCAAAGTATGTGAAAGCTGATCTTGGGTAATTTTAGAGGGTCGCTTGCTAAGATTCTGGATGCAGAATCGATGGATTTTTCCAGTAACTCCGAGAAGAAAAATCTCACTGAGTGAGCAAAAGATACAAGGACAACTTTCCAAACATAGAGCGGCCCCCTCCACCCCATTTGTGATTGCTCAGCCGTTTGCCCTGGAGGGTGAGGGCGCGCAGGGCTGGGTCACTAAGCAACCGGGCCCTGGCACCTGCTGGCAGGAGTTGGCGTGGTGCTTCCTCAAGTGGGGCCTCCTGGGGGGTTGGGGCAGAGAGGCTATGCAAGGAGGCGGGAGAGCCCACGCTAATGGCTGTCTCCTGTCTGCCCTTCAGCCTAGCAGAGTGGCAGGTTGAGGGAGGGAGGGAGGAACCAACACACTTTCATTTGTTTTACTTTCCCAGTTTAATTCTGAGCAAATGAAGGTCCAAGTTTGGTGATCCCAGTGGTTTGAGCATTCTCAGCCAGCCCAGATGGAGTGGGCAGGGGCCCCAGGCCCTGATGTGAGCCCGACACTGGGCCTGGAACCCCAGCCCCCAGCCTCCGCTCCGGGTGACCTCAGGAAGCATGCTCATCACTCTCAGCCTCACTTTCTCCCTCTATGAAACGGGGAGAACTCCCCCTCCAGCGGAGAGTAATCACTAGAGGAAGGCCCTACATCTGGCCGTGAGAACGCAGCGGGGGCTCCTGGGCTTGGGATGGTGATAAAGTCCGTTCAGAGAAACGCAAATGGGTGTCGAATTGTGACGTGAGGAGGTGGGGTGCTTGGCTGGGGCGCGTAAGAGGTACAAGGCTCTATTCACAGAAAGAAAGGGCAGGAGCTGGGGGTCTGCTGGGAAATGGTGAGAACAGAGAATGATGACAGTTGATTACTGGGCCTTGATGCGTGCCAGGCGCTGTTCTAAGTGTCCAGACTCACTTAATCCTCACGACAACGACAGTTGACCCTTGCACAACGCGGGTTTGAACTGCATGGGGCTACTTATACGTGGATATTTTTCAGTAGTAAATACGACAGTGCAACACCATCTGCGGTTGGCTGAATCACGGATGCAGAATGACCGAGGATGCTGAGGGCCCACTATGAGTTATATGTGGATTAACCCCTGCATTGTTTAAGGGTCAGCTGTATGTATGGTTTCCATTTAATGGTGAGGAAACTGAAGCACTGAAGGGGTCAGGGGTCACATGGTAATCAGGGGCAGATCCAGAACCTGGGCCCGAGTAATTTAGTGCTGGAGCCCCCAGCCCCTGAGGGGCTGCCTCTCCTACAGCTTTCTCCAGAATTACCCAAGTCGTTGAAGCCCCAGCAGGGAGGCCAGGAAATGCCCACAGATGCAGCCCCATGTCCATGCATTCGTCTTGGAGTCACTGAGGACAGTGCCCTTTGTCAAGCCATTTAGGAGAAAGGAAACCAGATGTCCCTGCCCCTGAGCCGTTATGACACAATGAGAGGATACACATGTGCAAAGACCTTGAGCCACTCAGTTACCAACTAAGATGCGATTCAGTGTCACAAAGTAATCCCCAAGCAGCAAAGGAGGGAGGGGTGGGGTTAGCAGGGCAGGCAGCACAGAGACGGAGACGAGAGGGCGTGTGTGGGCCAGTGGGGGGGCTCCAGCACCGGCGCCAGCCCAGCCTGCAAAGCTGAAGGCAGTGGGGGGGGGGGTTCCAGTGAGAGGGGAGCTGAGAAGGACCCACTCCCTGCAGCAGAGCAGAACAGCTGGTGTCTCCAGCCGCCCCTCCCCTCCTAGCAAACCTGGTCAGTGAGGGTACCCAGCTCCCACCTGCCGCTTATCACCTCAGAATCCTCTGAATCCTTTATGGCGCCAAACGCCCTGTCCCACAGGAAGCTGGTCCTGAACTGGAGGCAGCACGTGTGGGAGGGGGTGCACGTGCAGCCCTGGCGCCCACGTCCTGCACCTCCCGGGAAAGGGCCTACATCACAGCACACGAGCTGGACTCCCAGAGCCACCCGTCTCTCATGACCTAGTGACTCTCCAGGGTCTGACTCTGTGGCTCTCAGAGCGTGCGGGATCCTACGCGAAGCTGAGGAGCCCTGTGTTCAAAGCATTCTTGGGCAGAGAAGGCCACTAGGTTAGAGTGAGGGGGCGATGTGGAGGTGGGGATGGAAAACTCCGAAGGCGAGCTGGTACCCAGCTCCCAGCTCAATGACTTCAAGAGAATTCCACGACTCTGTGGCCTTTAGGAGAAAGAAGAGAGAATGTGGCCCCCAATCTTCCTTTGCTGTGCTGTCCATTTCTCTAGGGGTGTATGAGGTTGGAAAGGCAGACGTAGCTCCTCGCCCGTGGCCAGCCATGATGGAGTCGGGGAGAGCGTCTGAAGTGGGTTGGCCAGTGCCCACTGCTTGAGTCACCTGATGACTCAGTTTCTGCAGAATGTGGGTGATTGGACTGTTCATCCCAAGGTCCTTCCGGATCTCTGAGCCCAGGCTTCTTTGCCCCTGAGCTCCCCCGTGGAGAGTCTTGAGAGGCTGTTAGGCCCTCACCTAGCTGCAGTGGCTCCTCTGAGCCGGGCTGGGCTGTCCAGGGCATCCCTAGTGGTCACCCAACTGTCAGTGACCTGGCAGGAGGTGCCTGGGCCTAGGAGAAGAGCCTGGTCCTGGAGGTCCTGGGATGGGGGCCAACTTGCTTAGAAGCAGGATTGACTCCTCACTTTCCTGGAATACAGAAAGTAAGGGACACTCCTGACTTTAGGGACACCAGTTGAAACCAGCTGATTACGTGGCCTCCACATTCCCCTGCTCTTGAAATCTTCTTTTTTTTATTGTAATAAAATATATATAACATAAAATTTACCATATTCACCATTTTTAAGTGTATAATTCTGTGGTGTTAAGTACTTTCACATTGTCTTACAACCATCACCACCATCCCCCTCCAGAACTTTTGCATCTTCTGAACTCTGTACCCGTGAGACAGTAACTTCTCATTCCCTCCTCCCCACGGTGCCTGGCAACCACATTCTACTTTCTGTCTCTTTGAATTTGATTACTCTAAGAACCTCACATAGGTGGGATCATGAAGTATTTGTCCTTTTGTAACTAGCTTATTTCACTTAGCATAATGTCTTCAAGTCCATCCATGTTGTAGCCTGTGTCAGAGTTTCCTTCCTGTTTATGGATGAGTAATGTTCCATTGTATGTATACATCACATTTCGTTTATCCAGTCACCCATGAATGTGCCGCTTCCGTGTTTTGGCTGTTGTGAATAGTGCTATGAACGTGAGTGTACAAATACCTGTTCAAGTCCTTGCTTTCCCTTCTTTTGGGTGTATGTCCAGAAATGGCATTGCTGGATCACATGGGAATTTCATGTTTAATCTTTTGAGGAATCGCCGTACCATTTTCCATAGCAGCTTTTGCCATTTTTCACTCCCACCAGCAACACACATGGGTTGTTATTTTCTGTGTTTTTGATAATAACCAACCTAATAGGTGTGAGATGGCATCTCATTGTGGCTTTGATTTGCATTTCCCTAATGACTAGTGATGTCAAACATCTTTTCATGTGCTTATTGGCCATTTGTATGTCTTCTTTGGAGATTTGTCTGTTCAAGTCCTTTGTACATTTTTTAAATTAGGTTGTCTATTTTTTAACTTCTTTTTAATGGCTGAGTAGTATTCCATTGTATAAATATACCACTTCTTTATCCAATCATCTGTTAATGGACATTTAGGTTATTTCCATGTCTTGGCTATTGTAAATAGTGCTGCTGTGAACAAGACTTTTTTTTTAATGGAGGCACTGGGGATTGAACCCAGGACCTCGTGCATGCTAAGCATGCACTCTACCACTGAGCTATACCCATCCCCTCCTAGGTTGGTTGTTTGTTTATTGTTGAGTTACATGAGCTCCTTATATATTTTGGTTATTGATCCCTTGTCAGACATCTGATTTGCAATGAAATCCTCTTTAAATTGGTTCTGAGAGAGCCAAGTCCAGCCTTTGGAGAGACTGGGGTCTAGGACCAGGTTTTGGGACCCACCCACTCACCTTGCCCACCAGCGTCCCTAATTCACTTTGCAGTACTCTGGTCCTGAGCTCTCTGGGAGTGCTGAGATCAAAAAGGTACAATTCCTGGCTTTGGAGTGCTCACGGTGTTATGTGGAAGACAGGCTTTGACATAATTCATACTACTACGAAGAGGATGAAGTTGGTGCTAGAACAGCTGGGGCGTAAGTGATGCTGTTGGAGAGCCCACTAATTCTGGACAGAAGTAGGCAATTGAGGCACGTATCCCCAAAAGATATGTCAGCTCCAGGGGACCAATCCTCTTGGAAGAGGAGGGGGACTTCTCAGGCTGAATGATCCAAGTAAGGTGTCAGGAAGGCTGAAAGGAGACAGGGACCTAGAGGAAACCCAGTGAAGAAGACCAACCTGAAACAAGACCTTCTTGTGCCCTAAAAACTCTTGAGAGCACAAGAGAGGGAAATCCCTGTGGCCATTGCAGTGGAATGGGTGCCACCCTGTTCTGCCTGGATTCACACATTAGACCTTTGAGCTTAAAAAGGGGCTTCCTGAAGACCCAGGAGAGGGGATAACAGGAATGGAAGAGGTTTACATCATCTACCCTCAGAAATACAGGTGCCTCCTCCAGGTCCCAGTGCTCAGAAGTAGATAGCTGCGAGGAGCCCTATAGGGCCCGTGTGCAATCCTGGAATCTTTAATTTCCCTATATTTGTTTTTGGGTTGTGTGTGTGTGTATGCATGTGTGTGTCTTATTGCTTCTTTGTGTTTTATTCAATTCATTAGGCAAATATTGGTTTTTCTTTTCTTTCCTTTTTTGTTTATTCTTTTTTGGGGGGTGTGGAGGTAATTCAGTTTACTTATTTATTTTTTTTAGAGGAGGTACTGGGGATTGAACCCAGGACCTCGTGCATGCTAAGCATGCGCTCTACCGTTGAGCTGTACCCACCTCCCCATTCAGCAAATGTTTAATGGCCCCTCCCATGTGCCAGGCGCTGTTCTGGGCACTGCATCAGTCTCTGCCATTGGGAAGCTTACATTCTGAGATGAAGCTGCAAGGATGTGTGCTGATCTTGACAACCAGAGCAATCGTGTCCAGATGGCAGCCAGGCTGGGGGTGGGGCGTGGGGAGGGACTGTCAGGAAAACCTCCAGGGGAGAGTACATGGATGCAGCTTTGCAGAGGGCAGAAGAGCAAGCAGTGTCCTGGGCCTGCAGTAGACAGAGAAAGAGAGGGAGGGAGTCCATCTAGGACTGAGAGGGTTGGGGGGGGTGGTCCCTGGGGCTAAGGTAACTAAATGTGCTGGTTTGCCAGGACCGTCCTGATTCTGGCACTGGAAGTCCTGCATCCCAAGAAAACTCAGTCCCAGGCAAACCAGGACAGCTGGTCACCCTACCTGGGGCTCAAAAGCTGGAAGCACCACTGACTTATCCACGGGACACAAGTGGGCATGGAATACTTTAGGGGCCCACAAAGATGTTTTAATTTCTTTTAAAATCAGGAGGAAAAAATGAACTTTTAGGTTGAAGAAAGTATTTTAATATATGACATTAATCTATTTGTCTTTGTAGCAATGCTGTAAATCATAAAATACAATTTCCAATAATTTCTTTATGGAGAAAAGGGCCCACAACCCCAGTGATGAAAGTGCTAAGGATGTACAAGAGGCTGAAAGGCCTGTCAGGGGTCAAGGTCAAGGCAAGAGGACTCTTGCATGGCGGTCAATCCCCACCAACCAAACTTCCCTTTGCCCTGCCAGACAAATGACTAGAGGTGAGGTGGTAGTTACCGTGGTGGTGCACCAGCTACCGTTTATTGAATGCTTATTATGTGCTTACATTGTGCTAAGCACATCCAGATGAACGATCTCATTCCACCTCCCCAGTAAATGTATAAAGAAGGTCCTAATATCCGTGTTTCACCAGCAAAGAAATCTGTCTCAATGAGACCGACTTGCCCATGTTCACAGAAGACCAAGGGTATGGCCAGCAAAGGCCAACCCATGGCCCCATGTGAAGGCAGCATGACCTAGTGGGTTATAACACACCTCCTTCATTAAATTATTTCAGGATTAAATGACAGTGTGACTGCGAAGCCCTGAGAGGGCCTAGCTGTTGAGATTTTTATGATTATAATGAGGCACTGCAGGATTTGAACCTAAGTCACCGTATCTCCAAGGCCACAGGGCTCTCCCAGCCTCCTGCCTGGGGCTCCTGCTACCCCAGATGACCTGCTCCTGCCTGTAGACTGAGATGGACACATGGAAGAGTGAGGGACGCCGTGCCTGGGCTCCAGGACATGTTGACAGCCCAGGGAATCGGCTGGCGTGACACCCATACACACGGAGCAAGACTGCCGAGGTTCAGACCCGGTTGCACTGTGCTTGTTCCGGGGTCCACATCACGTGCACCTCTGTCTTCCCTCCTCAGATAACCTGTGGGCTCCTAGGACAGGGACCACACCCAGTGATTTCATGTCCCAAGGTGCCTTTCACAGTCCTCAGCCCATAGACAATTCAATCAGTTCCTGTTGGCTGACTGTCTACATTGACCATCTGCTCTGTATTTTGTCTTTGGGGACTTTAGACTCTTCCCAGTTTCTCAAATTCCCCCCACCCTTTTTTTTTTCCACTGCTTCTCTGCATCCTCCCAAGGCAGCTCAAATTCCACATGGTTCTGCTCATAAGGGTGGCTCCATGCTTCCTTCCTTCCTCTGCTGGGAATAACCTATCGGAGAACACAGTTTAGGAGGTTCTGAACCTTTTATTTTGGGACATTGGACAGCTCCATAGAGAGACTTGTGGGAATCAACCCCTTCACTGCCGTGGGTGTGGCTGGGGAAGCCAATCCAAAACCCGGACCTGGGAGGGGGCCCTGTGGCGAAGCCCCGTGGGGCTTCCTCTTTCCCATCTGTCTGGGGCCATCATAAAGGGGCCAGTGAGCCTTGAATGTGGTCTGGGCATCGAGCAAGGCGTCCCAAACCCAGCCGAGACAGACGGGCCCCTGCCCCTTTCCTTCAGGGGGTCCTAGTTCAGACATGCCAACCAGAAACCCCCCGGTGTGCGGGGCCAGCCCTGCTGCAGGGCAGCAGATCAGAGTGGAAGCCATCTGCAGATGGTCATTCTCAGTCAGAGGGTGCCTGGGGCTCTCCTCCCTGACAGAGGCCTGGAGATACCTTCCACCCAGGGGGCAGAAGACTTGCTGCTGACAGATTTGCTCAGAGCTAAGAAAAAGGAAATGTGGCCGAGGCTCATGGTGACCGGCTTCCGGGGTAGTTTTTGTTTTGTTCTCTTGAACCGTGTGAGTTCAGAAGGTGCGGACCTGCTTGAGCTTGGCGAATATGGGGTCTGGCAGGAAAGTAGAGAAAGACTGTGGCAAGTAAAGAGAAAAGTAAAGTCGTAGAGAAACGTTTGAAACGTTCTTAGCGCTGTTTTCAACCCGTCGTCGCTGCTGCAGCTCAGACAAGCCCAGCTCTGCTCCGAGAGCCCCCATCCCCACACCCAGTTCTCTGAAATAGAAGAGGAAGCAGTGATGAAAGAAACGACCTGTCATATCTTCTATGTAAAACCTTACTTGCTGCAGAAGGGCCTTAGAGCTTCTCTGGATGAGGAAATGAAGGCCCCGGGAGGAGAAGGAGTCTCCAGAGGTCACAGGTCATTTGATGGTCTTGTGTTTATTCTCACCCAGAAGCTGCAAAGAGCTGAGCCGTGGGCTGGCTTCCAGCCCAAACCCACAGCCCCTCCACAGCCCACACCTTCTGCCCCTTGGGGTGTAGGTCAGTGTGAGGTCCTCCCGGACCTCACTGGTGTCCGCGCTGGGCTCTGGGCTGGGAATCGCCCTCCCTGGTCCACCTTACCTCCTCCTGCCACACAATCAACACAATCTGACGCATCCTTGGAGGTCAGCCCAGGGCTCTGCTGAGCCCTGTGGGGGATGCAAAGGAAGCATAATTATCAGATATCATGTCTGACTCCCTCCAAGGAGCATCTCGCTGGGGAGATGGGATTCACATGGGTGAGACAATAATTAAACAATAAAAAGCAGCATTTAATTAGACGCTAAATGTAGCCATATGGGCTGTGAAGGCATCTCCGTAGGTCCTTGCCGTGGCGGAGGTAATATTAGCAGGCAGCGACAGAGGTCCATGGCCCATGGAGATTTGCAGCTTTGCTGCGACAGAGATCTAAGGCTTTGAGTCCATGAAATGGTGTCTGGGAGTGAGTCCCTGAGCCAGTGAGTGAACCTGGTTGCCCACCTGCATCCTGTCCCGTCCAGCTTGTTGCCTCCTCTTTGGGGAAGGGAGGAGAGAAAGCAGAACTCCAATGAAGTGATAAAGCCTTCACCTTCTTGTGAAAAGTGTCCATTAAGTGCGAGTGAAGTTACCAAGCACCCACCCGCTGGTGATGGGAGGCAGGACGCAGGAAACATCTGATTCTCGACCCAAGTGTGGTATCAGGAAAAAGGCAGGGACCAGTGCAAGCCTGCATATATCTTTCTCCATCTGGAAATTAAGATGTCAGGGATCTAAGAGGGTAGGAGAGCAGAGAATGAGGGGATTGTTGTGGGCCAGAGAAATTTCATTGGGAAATGACACCGAGAAGACGGAAGGAACTAGGGGAGATGGAGGCTATGTATTCTAGGCAGAGAGACTGCACAAACAACAGTGTAGAGCAGAGATGGGCCCATGGGCCAGAGTCATAAATAAATAAATTTTTATCAAAACACAGCCATGCTCCTCCTTTGGCTGCTTTCTGCTGCGATGGCAGCTAAACAGCTGTAGTGGAGGCTGGATCGCATGCAAAGCCTGATACATTTGCTGCCTGGCCCTTTACAGGAAAAGTTTCCCAACCATTCATGTAGAGAAAGTAATGAACAAACCCTGTGGCACGTGGGCCAACCCAGGGGAAGTGCTCAAGGAAAGTGAGAAATGAGGCTGGCTCACAGGAGGAGGACTTTGTACGCCTGGAGTGACAGTCACAGTTCATGCCTTTGGATGGGTTCGATCGTTTCCCAAATACCCGTTATCTCATTTGGCTGTACCTTGGCATCCATCCTATGAAACAATAAAGAG
Source organism: Camelus bactrianus (assembly GCF_048773025.1). NCBI lineage: Eukaryota > Metazoa > Chordata > Mammalia > Artiodactyla > Camelidae > Camelus > Camelus bactrianus. The sequence continues at coordinate 30,298,704 of NC_133561.1, read as the reverse complement.
ATTTTTAGAGATGAGGACACTGAGGCTTAACGATATTATCTGACTCTTTCAAGATCACATAGTAGTGGGAGTCAGAACCCAAACACAAGTTCATTCTGCAGGTGGTGCCTGAGCCTCCACTGTGTGCCAAGCTGGGGCTGGGCTCTGCGACTCCCTGGTGGCCAAGACAGGTGCAGGTGCTTCCCTCCCAGAACTCAGTCCACACTGAAACCCAAGACTCTGCACTGAGATCCTTAGCAGAAAGTAAGACCTTTTCTCCCCCTGAAGGTAATGGGAGACCAGCTAAGGTTCTTAAGCAAGCATTAATTATCTCTTTCATGCTTCAGGGCCACCGGGCATAGAGAAGAGATAGAAGGATGGTGTCATTAAGGAGGGTCTGTCTAGTTGGGAAGAAAAACCAAGGTGGATGGTCTCCATGGAAGTTAATATAAGTAGATGCATATTTCAGTGCAGGATAGTACAGTGTTAGCTTTAGATGTAGGTTAGCTGTTAACCTTGCTGGGGCTCAGTCTCCTCATGTGTGAAATGGGTACGATTAAACCATTCCTCATAAATTTGTGATGGGGATGAAATGAGCTAGTATGTGCTAAGGGAGCAGAATGGTGTTTAGCGCACAGTTAGGCAGTAAATGACAGTAAAGGACCATGGCTGTCATCCTTCAGGGCCGGGGTGGTCAGAGAGACCTTGCCAGATGAAGGACTTCAGACAGGAAGACAGGAGTCAGATGATGAAAGCCACGGGCAGGAGGAAGAGGCTGACAAGCTTAAAAAGAGGGAGAGTGGAATTTCTGGCAAAAATGAGGTTTGTGTGATTAGGTCCAGAAAAAAATGGACATGAGTGTATCTGATGGTTCTAGCGTGGAGGGGCCCACAGTCTCCTCAGCCCACTGCTCACCCTGGGGGGTCCTGTCGTTGCTAAGTGTTTTCGTGGGCTGCCCTGTGCCCAGCTGGGGAGACTGAAAGCCACAGGCTTCACTCAGAGTCTCTTCTTGGCAGCTCACTGGGTCACCTGCCAATGACCCAAATTAAGACTTTACACATGTCATTGATTAGAATGCAGAGTTAACCAGTGTTTGGGGTTTTTTTCTCTTAAAATAAAGTAAAATTCAACTTAGGGCAGATCTGCTGTAAGATAGGTCCTGGACCACAAGAGGTTGGTCCTCTTTATTTGGGTGTCACAGGTATTTTAATTGAAAAACTTGAGGATGACTGTCTGAGCGGGTAATCTGTGCTCTGGCTCCTAGCACGCAGCCCCTTCCCTTGGCTACAGCCGAACAACCCCGAGAGTTAAGCGAGGACACAGCCTTTCCATGGCTTAGCGCATATGAGCACAAACCTACCTTTCACCAGTGCCCTGAATGAGCTGGGTGCTTTGGGATCAGCTCAGCCATCTGCCACCAATGCCAGGGGCTTAATCAGAGCAGGTGCATCCCGTGCCAGGTGCAGCAAGACGTGTAAACGTCCTAGGAGAGACACCTCAGAGCCAGTGCCTGTATCTTTACAGTCGTAACAGAGTGAGTTCCCCATTCTGTCTCCATCTTGGGCCACCCCAGTAGACAAAACTCTGTCTGCCTGGTTTCCAGCTCTGTACCCATAGATGGAGACAAATCCTTCACTTTGAGGACTTGAGAATCTGGCAGGTGAATGGAAATTGGGGTCTTTGACTTATTCTCTGAAGATTACAATATTACTGATCTGTTCACACGCTGGATATTGCCTTTTCGGTAAACCTTTGGGGCAGTGGGTATCTGTGGGTGCCAATGTGTTCACTCTGCAGCTAGATGGGGACCTTTGAGGTCTGAAATTGCTTGGGACGGGTCTGTACTGGGTATTCTCAAACATTGCTGCACACCAGAATCACCTGGGAGTCTTTTTAAAAAAATCCCTATGCCCAGGCTGCGCCCCAGACCAATTAAATTGGAATCTCCAGGGTGGCGCCCAGGCATTGTGTTTCTAAAGATCCCCCAGATGAGTCCATGTGCAGCCAAGTTGAAGCACCGCTGGTCTAGATTTTCCACCATCTCTCAGATGGGAAAGGAGAGTGAGCTCTCCTGGCTGCCGCTGGCTGGCTAATTGGCTGGCCTGCTTTGGAAGGTAATTCACTCAGTCCATAAGTCAGATCTTGTCTGCCCGATCTGGTGTGGGCAGCAACCTGGGGTGCTGCTGTCCCAGGGTAAGAGCTCCTGGCCCTCGCAGACAGGGTGGTGAGGTCAGGATGGCCGTCTCTGCGTCAGTCCTGCAAAGGGTGCCCATGGCCGCTTGCATCACTTCCCTAGGTTTGTGGTGGGAAGGGGAACAGATGGGTTATCTGCTGAAGGAAAAGAGAACAGGAAGAAAAAACCTTCCATTAAGGCAGCTCTGACTCTTGCTGTATTCAAAACCAGGCTGGAACCCTGGCCTTTGAAAGCCAGCACGATCTGCCTTTTCTTACAGCGAAATGGGCGTAGCTCACTTGGAAACTATGAGAGATCTTCATTGGCTGTTGATTTATTAACCCAGGGACCCTCACAATGGAGCTTCTCATTCTTCATCCCCTGACCCCCCTGAGACCCCACCCCCAGCCCCCACCCATCTGGGTACATCTCTGTGGGACCAGATGTGTTTGCTGCCTCTGGGAGCTTCTAGTCAGAAAGACCAGTATCTGGTTACCATTACTTATGCCCCATCCTGTCTGTCTCTGAAGTAAGTAGGCTGATGCTCCTTAGGAGTTAATAGCTGTCTCATATTCATCTATAAAAAATAATTAAATGATGGAGAGAAAACCCTAGAAGCTCCTGGAATATTTCTCACAACGAGGCTTACACCACTTGCTGCTCAGCTCAGGCAGACAGGAGATGCCCCAGGGGAGTGCTTCCCCTTGGGTGGTCCTTGATGGAAGTGGGGCCCTGTTCCAGAGACTTGAGTGGCCACAAAGAAAAAGGGGGGCCCCTGCATCCTGGCGGCCACCTCCTCCAACCAGAGGTTAGAAGTCCCCCCTTAACATCTTTGCAGGTGACACAGTGTCCCAGGCCCTGAGGTCCCCTGGGCCTGACGCACCGATCACATACATCTTGGATGAACATTTCACAGGCCATGTAATTATAGGCCTTGGGGTGACAGCTGCTCATCCCAGCCCTGCGGCATGGGATTTCAGTGACCATTCACTCTGAGAGTGGCAGGAGCGGCCGTCCTAGGGTGGCCACGAGGTGAATTGAGAAGAGTGTGGGCTCCAGACTTCAGTGGACTTAGTTCCAGGCCACACACAGACGCTTACTAGCAGTGGGACCACAGGCATGTTTCTTAACCTCTCTGAGCCTCTGTCTTGTAATTACATACTTGGTATGTAAGAGAAGGGATGTGACTGTCCAGCGCTGTTCTGATCAGGATCCTTGAGGACGAGGACAGAGGGCAGCAGACAAGCCAACGGAAGATGCTGTGATGGAAAAAGGATGTCAGCTGGTCTCTGTGCTGAGGGGTGGGTGTGGGAGGCCCCACTAGCTCCCCTCGGCAGTCACAGAGCCTGGCATCTTATCAGAAAGTGGAAGGAGGAAGTGAAGGCATCCTGCTGAGTGTGACATGTTTCCCACGAGCAGGCGTGCGGGAGGTAGGAAGGCCGGGCAGCTCTGCTGTGGGTGACCAGCGTGTTCCGATGGGTGGTGTTGTGATGACTGCGTGGCTGTGAGATTCCCTAACCAAACCAGACACCCACAGGACCGTGCTGGGTGCTGCCGTCAGAGAGGCAGCCCGGAGAACACGGTCTTCCTGCCCTCTGGGCCCGTTCCCTCATTTGCCAAAGGACCATCCTGCCCTGCCCTGGGTCCACCAGACTTCTAAGCCCTGGCAAGTTCTTGGTGGGCTTTGACCGACCTGTTTATTTCCCCAAACTGTAGCTCCGGCACTGCTGGCCGCACAGGGACAGCATGAGGACTAAACAGGGACAGCGGGTGGAAATGGACTCAAGAGAAACCCAGGGAACTGACAGTCAGGTGGAGTTGCTTAGAACCCCAGAACTGTCCCCTGGACTCTCTCCACAGGGTGAAGGCCATCGCCCTCCATCTCCTTGGCTTCATTCTTCCTGACCCTTCCCTGGAGGGGGACGGGGAGGACACCAGGGGAACCTGTGAGAAGGATAAATGGTGATGCCATGGGAAGAACACAGCAGAATGGACCTGGAGTCCCCTTTCGTTCTGCACAGACTGAGCGTAGGGCTTTAGGCACGTTACCAAACTCTTCTTAGTCTCAGTCATCTCACCTGTGAAATGTGGGTAATAAACTCTGTCTCACAGTTTGGGTTCTGGGGATTAAATGAGATAATGCATGCCAAGCACTTGGCCCAGACGAAGTGCTGAGTAGACGCTGGTTGTCCCTTTGCCCCAGGAGAAGAGGTCCATCCCCTCAATTATCAGAGAAGGCTACAGCCTCCTGCCCCCACCAGTTCACGCATTCATTGGATAAATATATATGTGTGTGTATATATGTATGTATACGTACATATGTGTATATGTGTATGTATATGTACGTATGTGTGTGTGTGTATGTATATTATTATTTGCAAAGCGCTGTGACCAGTGACATGGGGCCTGAACTGATATCCATGTGCCCTTGGTCCTCTCGATCTGGGAGAATCGCTGTCGTTGCCGTCAGCCTATGCTGGGACCACGTGTCTATTCCTGACTCTCCAGCTCTATCATTACTTCCCTGAGGAGGTGGGCCCTGGCTTACATTTCTTTGCATCTCCCTTAGCATCTAAATGCATCTTTCCGCAGCAGTCCCCCATGAGCAAAATAGCTCTGCTGCTTGGCCAGAGTCATACCCAGTGCCTGTGTGCCAGGCCTTTTCCCACGGGTCTTGCAGCAAGCCTGAGGGATAGGTGTTGCCCCATTTCACAGGTAAGGAGCCTGAGGCCGAGAGCGATGTCAGTTACTTCCCCAGGGGTGGCTGGCTAGGCCGTGGCCCAGCTGGGCTTTGACCTTCGATTGTTTTCAGCCTGAGTCCACGTGATTCCTTTACACCACGTGGGGCTGGGGCTCACTTACGCTTGGTCAGATTGGCCTTTGGGAGGACGTGGCGGTTCCCTTTCTCATCCTGAGAACCAGTGTACACCCACCTTCACATCTTTGTTCCAGAATGTCTGTAAACCCGCAGAGGAGCCGCAGTGCCCGCCACCCACGCTGCAGGAGATCAAGCAGAAGATCGACAGCTACAACACCCGGGAGAACAACTGCCTGGGCATGAAGCTGGTGAGCGCGCGCCCCACCCCGCTCTCCGTCCTGGGGGGCGGGGTGGGGGGCCGTCCCCTCTCCCTTCCCCTCCCCCACTCCCCTCCCCTTCCCCCTCCCCCACTCCCCTCCCCTACTCCCTGCACCAGCTCCCTTTCTCCACCCCCCTACTCCTCACCCCCATCCAGTGTGGCTCCCCTGCTTCCCTCTGGATTCTGGGACCACGCTGGAGGTCCCTCCCCTTTCTTGGGGCCTCTGGAGGCCTCAGAGGTTGTGTGAGGCTGAGAGTCCAGGGTGTCAGGGGCCTCCACGTGCTTTAGGCAAATAGAATGGGCTTTAGAATAAGATCCAGATCCAATCTCTGGCTCTTCCCCTTTTTAACTTGTGGCTTTGGGAAACTTTCTTAACCTCTCTGAGCTTAAGTGTAAAATAGAGATAGCAGTGCCCTTTTGTCAAAGCTTTTGTGGGAGCTGTGACTCAGGGCCCTGGAGGTTCCTCCTCCTCCCCTTCTTGGTGGCTGCACAGTTACAGCCTGTGTCCAGGGACACTTCCTTAGATCTCAGAGAGGAGAGGGCACCAACTTTGTGCCAGGTTGGGAAGGGCTGGTATTCAGTGGGGAGGGGAGCAGACGGTAGGAGAACCCTGCCCCCTGCTGGTGGCTGGCGGCAACTAGCACTTTGGGGCTTCAGCCAGACTAGGCGCCAGGAAATCCAGTGGCAGGTGGGCCCAGGTTTAAGTGTTGCAGGCTGCTGGGTTTTGGAAAGAGATGCAGGAGGAAATCCAGTGGGCTGGCTCTCTGAGGACCTTGTTAGAGAGCCTTCCTGTTCCTCCGTGGTTTGGAAGGGCAAATTAGAGAGGCTACTCCAGGCCCTGCCTCCTGGTGTGGGGACTCACCAAAGGCGATCAGCACCTATCTGGTGGCAGGGGGATTTGGGACAGGCAGCCTGAGCCTCTTGGGAGGGAAAGCCATAGTGGCCCCACGTGCAGCTGGATACTGTGGGCCTTCTGCTGGTCCAATGTGGGGGAACAGTGTCTCTGCCCCTCCAGCACTCCCAGGTGAGCAGAGGCAGGAAGGAACTCAGCGAGACAGGTAGGGGGCTGACTAGGGTGGCACTGCCATTAGGAAAAGCCCCTGTGGCCCCTGGGACCTGGGTCTGTGGCCCAGAGTGCAGATAGGATTAAGCAGAACAAACCCGCCCTGACCCCACACTACCTCCCACCCCTGGCAGAGTGAAGACGGCACCTACACGGGTTTCATCAAAGTGCATTTGAAACTTCAGCGGCCGGTGACCGTGCCGGCCGGGATCCGGCCCCAGTCCATCTATGACGCCATCAAGGAAGTGAACCTGGCAGCCACCACGGACAAGCGGACATCCTTCTACCTGCCGCTGGATGCCATCAAGCAGCTGCACATCAGCAGCACCACCACGGTCAGCGAGGTCATCCAGGGGCTGCTCAAGAAGTTCATGGTCGTGGACAATCCCCAGAAGTTTGCACTTTTTAAGCGGATACACAAGGACGGGCAAGGTAGGAGAGAGCGAGCTCCCAACCAGAAACTCCCCTTCCCACCTCTGTGCTCCCCTGCTAGACCCTGCCACACGTGGGCGGGAGGAGTGGGCGTCTCTTGGAACTGCAGTCCAGCCACCCACGTGGCATCGGGTCTGTGGAAGGACCACACGTGGGTCCTGCCCGCCCTTGGTGCCCTCCCTCCACATGTGACTTCAGGAAACCACACCCTGGGCTCTCACTTCCTAATCTGGTGCATGGGACAGACCCCGCCCCACCACTCCTGCTAATCTTTTGGGGGATGATGTGAATGGAAACATGCTTCCAACTCCAGCAGACACCAAAGATAAAGGTGGTTACCCTGTTTATTCTCGTCAGGTTCATGTCATTAGGTTAAAAGGATGACTGCTTTCAGTTAGAAACACCCAGCTCTGCATCTCCAGTTCTGTCCCCACCCATCCTGGGCCCCTGCCCTTCTTTTTCCAAGACCCGTGCCCAACCCCCTGTCTTGGTTTCCAGTATTCTTCCAGAAACTCTCCGTGGCTGACCGCCCCCTCTACCTGCGCCTACTCGCCGGGCCCGACACGGATGTCCTCAGCTTCGTGCTAAAGGAGAATGAAACAGGAGAGGTGGAGGTGGGTCTGGGCCCCTTCACTTGTTGCACAAACCCAGGCTGCAGGGCACACCGGGTGGGCTCAGGGGGGCAATGGTCCTTCACCACCCAGCGTAGGTGGGGGCCACGCGCAGCAGCGCACCAGGAAAATGACTCAAGGGAGTCAAGCCGGGGTGGGGGCCGAGGCTCTGTGTTTAAGGCAGGATGGTAGGCACCCTCGGGGAGCAAGTCAGGGCCTGTGTCTGGCAAGGCCTGTGGAAAGACAGGATTTCATGTGCCTTACTTCTGAAAACTCAGGGTGGAGGGGCACTGAGAAACTCCCTGTGTTCTGGCCCAGGTTCTTTGGCTTCCGGATGGCCTGAGGCCCAGCAAGTCCCATGCTTGGGCTCCACTGGGCACGGGTATTTTTGAGCCATTTGTCTCTCCCTGGTTCTTAAAAATGGACCTCACTCCCCCAAGGGGGTCTCACCAGAGTCTGGTCTGTGGTGTGAAGTCGGGTGAACCAGGCTGGTGCTCCCTGTGGCCTGGGGTACATGGCAGGTGGGGTCACAGAGGAGTGACCACGAGCAGGTGTGTCTCACAGAGTTTGTCACAGGGCGTTCAGTGGAGGCCAGGGTGTGGGGAGCAGTCTCGGGGGTCACTGTGGAGATTTGGGGGATCTGGGGGGCAGGGGTCCTGCTTCCACCAGGCAGCTCTGCCAGCCCCGCAGGAAGGCTCCAGGCCTAGGGGTTTAGAGGCTTGTGTCCTAGTTCTGGGTTTGCTGCTCTGAGCCCTGACTGTGGTTATGCTGTCTCCCTCTGTGCTCTTCCGTGTTCTCATTTATCCAATGTGAGGATTAAACCAGATAACCCTAAAGTTCCTTTGCGCTCTAAGAGCTTAGGAGTTGAAATGCCTGACCCCATGGGTGCCTCAGCTCCTGGGTCAGCCTGAGACAAGTCAGACTTGCCTTCTGTCCAGAGAGGCCAGGTGCCACCGGGCAGGCCCAGGCCCACCAGGCTCTGCAGAGCCGGGCAGGTGACTTACTATCTGCTCCGCCAGCCAAGGGAGGCAGGTACCCTACTTCCATGGAGGACGAGAAAACAGGCTGAGGAGGGTGGAGTTTTGTGCTCAAGGTCACACGGCGGAGTCAGGCTGAAGCCCAGCCTCCCGACTCCCCAGTCCAGCTCTCCTCCAAATGCCACCTGAGGGTCAGCATGTGGGGAGCCTGTCCTGATCACCCCAAAGCAGACAGCTGGAGCGGGTCAACAGAGCCCCGAGCATCACTGTTAAGATCTCAGCTGCTAGAGAGAAATTTAAGGTTATTGATCGTCCAAATTAAAACCTGGCTCATGGACTAGGAACTCTTGGCCGTGAGAGGCCAGGATTTGAAATTTTGCTGCTGGTATGACACAGAAAGCCCAGGCTTTACTCGTCACATCTGCCTAGTCGGCAGTAAACCGTGTGCACGGTGTGTGAAGAAGAGGGTAGCAGGGCCCCCAGGCCGTGCGGCTTCTAACCTGTCTCCTGTTCTCTCTCTCCCCTCACAGTGGGATGCCTTCTCCATCCCCGAGCTCCAGAACTTCGTAACAATCCTGGAAAAAGAGGAGCAGGACAAAATCCAACAAGTGCGAAAGAAGTATGACAAGTTTAGGCAGAAACTGGAGGAGGCCTTAAGAGAGTCCCAGGGCAAACCTGGCTAACCCGTCTGGCCTCCTCTTCTCCTGATGCCCATGGATGTATTTGTATTATTAATTATTATTTTGCAACAGACACTTTTTCTCAGGAGCCCTCTGGTGGGTGCATTTGTGCCTGCCCAGCAGTTCCAGATGTGGCATGAAATCTCTGATGAACATGTGTGTGTGGGGTTGGGGCCTGCCCGCCGCCACGCCGCGCCCCTTCGCACACGGCCCAGGAGCAGTGCTTGTGTGAAAGAACCACTGCGTCCTCTCGCCCGCCGTCTGCAAGCCTTTCACAAACCACACAGTTGCCTCTCTCATAACCAAACTGGAACCCTTCGCACCAGCCGGCAAAGGAACAAAAAAAAAAAAAGGTTTTAGAGAGAGATATTCTTCCTCTGGCTTTCCTTCTTCAATTTCTCTCGTTTGCCATCCACAGTACCTTTATTTATGAGTCAAAAATTGTAGCATATTTCTTTAGCAAGTCTGAGCTAAACCCCTGAAAGCAGGATAATGCTCATAAAAGGACTGTCCCCCATTGTCCCCAGGTGCCCGTTGTTCATGCTTAAGGGAAGGTCATAAAGCCACTGGCCCCAGATGCTCAGGTTAGGACCCCCAAAGCTGAGGTTGCCTGAGAGATTTCCAGAGAAGCTGCAGCTGGCCCTGGCCCTGATCGCCCAAGAGTCGCACATGTAAACCCAAAGGCATGTATATATCTGTGTATGTGTGGTCCTCAGCCATATCTTTGTCGACAACTGTTTGTTTCTAAGTTACAGCCTTGAATTTAACATTGCCATCATCCTTGTGTGTTTCCACCAAAGGGAAACCAGCCATTTACCATTTTTAATGTCTGCTGAGTACAGAAAACAGGCAGTCGAAGTCAAAAAGCGTTGGAGATAAACATGTCCAAGCTGTCTACAGCCTTCCCCGGCTGGAGAGCCGGGGAGGCCTGGCTGCCTTGGTTTCCCCCTTGGCCTCCAGCACTGCCTCTCTCCTCCCACTGGGACTCTAGGATCTCCAGGTGCTTCCAGATGAGCTGCCTTGACTACAGTGGGGGGGAACCTCCAACTCAGCCAACTTGAAGTCCTTTGTGTTCAAAACATGGCCAGCCCGTGCGTTGTGCTCAGTGAGCCCGTGGGGCTGGCCTCCCGCTGACCTCAGTGCCTTTTTGTTTTCAGAGAGGGACCAGGAGCAGGGCACGTTTGCTTGAAGCTCTGCTGCTGGCTTGCACCTGCCAGGAAGTGGACCGCGGCAGTGTGGGAGACAGGACCAGGAGAGCCGTCCCTCCAAGTGGGGGACGAGGGTCGCAGGCCTCCTGAGGTCCAGCCGCCTGGACAGGGCGGATCAGGTTCCCAACTCTACATTTGTCCTGCCTCCTTGTTTAGGTTCAGCTTAAACTAGCCAAACAGTTGCAGCCAGGACTGCAGACACACTCCAGTGCAGAGGGAGCTTGCAGCAAACAGCCAGGACTGCAGGGACACCCCAGTGCAGAGGGAGCAGGACTTTCAAAGCAGGGCCGGTTTTCCGATCCAGCCTCTGAGAGACCATTTCTTTGCTGTCCTCTGCCTTCCCAAGTCCCTCTTGGGTTGGTTGGAGCCCACGCTTCTTCGCGTAGCCTCAGGAGTTCCCTCCCTGACCCTCGCTGAATCCACACTGCCCCTGATCCCAGAAGGAACGCAGACCCCTTGTCATATAAGCTGTTAAGTCTTCAGAGCTGCAAGAACAGCACAAGCTAGGCAGCTGAAAAATACTTTTTACATCATAAAAACCCTGGTTATCTGCCATCTCCTGCTCAGCCTTATCACTTCCCTCCCTTAAAAAAAAACCTCTCTCCCCGCTGTATATTGACGGGGGTGGGCGAGAGTCCCCTCTCCTTCACGCTGCATGTCTTTAACATTAGTGGACGCACGGCTCCTGCTGCAACCGCTGTGAATGCTGCTGAGAACCTCCCTCTGATGGGGCGGCTATTTTATTTTTGAGAAGGAAAGAAGTCATGTACATATATACATAAAGGCATATTGCTGTATATAAAGAGATGGGGTGTTTATGAAATATGAAAATTATGAGAAAATTGAGACTTTATCTAAAGCACACTTAGACCAGGACCCGGGCTGAGGTCCAAGTGTAGTATGTAGGAAGTGTCCCCTCCGTCCTGGGCGGGCGGGACTGCTGGCAGTGCCTTCTATGGTTGTGTTGGCCAGTGTGTAAGTGTTCTGAGGATATTTTCTTTTTAAATGTCTTTCTTATATGGGTTTAAGAAAAAAAAGTAATAAAAGCTTGTAAAAATGATTCAGACTGGAGACATCTTTGAATTGGGAGCTGGGGGTGGGGGACAGAGGAACGCACACACTTCTTAGCAGAATCAGATTTTCCTTTTGCCAACAAATGGAGAAATGAAGGCTACTGTTCAAATAATCTTGAGAAAACTGTCCAAAGGCCTGAGCCGGGGGACGCTGCCCAGGTGACTGGCTGTACCCCCAGAGAGTGGGCGAGGAAAGGGGACTTACTCCAAAAAGAGTACTTACTCAGGAAAGAGGAGGGGCTTTCTGGAGCTACGGGTGATTAAACACCAGGACAGGCTACTGAGTTAAGCAATGCCTCTTCTATTTCTGGAATGATTTAAAAAATCAGATAGGAATGAGTCTTTGAAAGTTTAAGATCATCTCACCTGGAGGAAGAGGGTTAGATTAGATGACTAACAGTCCTTTCACTTTAGCTCTGACTTCCATCAAAGGAACGTCTCAGTAATCATGGCAATAACCACATAAAAATTCTTAAAAAGAAACTCTCGCCTGCCTTCCGGTATTGATCACACACAGCACAATGAATGGGGGTCCTCAGAGCTCATCCAGTCCGCTCCCCACCTCCCTCCAGCAGAGCAACACCCCGCCCAGTAGACATTCTTGAACGTGTCCAGGAACGGGGCACGTCTGTAACACTTGTTCACCTAGACCTCCAAGAAGTGAATCTTTCGACAATTTCACCAAAACCAGAAATGAACGAGTTTCTGCTTTCCACTGAAACTCACTAGATTACAGTGTAGGGTTAAGTTCAAAGCCATAAATTCGACCTTCACATAGATTATTTGGCTTGGCACACAGGAAAAAGAGTCCCTCGCACAGCCTAACTCCCCTGCCTTCGGACACGCCCCTGTGGTATTCACGAGGAGGAAGGGGAAGATGCGTCAATGCAGATGTGTCACCATGACTGGAAAAACCATTCGAAACACAGGTCTTGACAGCACTGTGTCACAGCAGAATTCTGGGTCAAACCACAGTGAACAGTGGATGTTTGCTTTCCACTCAGCCCTACCACGTACCGACCGGCTCGGTGTCTTTAGCAGGGATTAACAAGGCAAGAACACAACCTCTAGGAGCCTCCAATCCCTCCAAGACTTTCATGTTCGTGAAAGAAGTTTATAAAGTACATTATCTGTGTTCATGTGAGGACCATATTTCATGACTACTGTGCACACTGTACTCCCACAGATCAAACTCTGTCCAAAGGTTCTGTTGTGACAGAATCTCGTTTGGGGTCAATCTCTAGAAATCCCTTTCTCAGTTCCGCATGCTCATGCCAACAGAGAGAAGACTGATAAAATTAAGGAGTTTACTTACAGCAAGTCACTAGTGAAAAGGCCTATAACCCAGGGCCTAATAACAAAAGACAGGGGTCTCTCACACACATTTTCATTCTCATTCCTTTCTTCCTTTCCAAGCCCCAGATGGGGAATTTGTGAATATTGTGGATACTTTGACATTTTTCTTATCTTGGCTTAAAAAAAAAAGTGAGATGAGAAAGGAAGAAAAAAAAAAGGAAGTGAAGGGTAATTGTTTTTTGATGGTAGAACGCTCCACCTTCCTATCATACAAGGAGAGCTCTGGTCCTGGAAGTGACTTCCATGAACTGGGCAGGGACCCCTGCAGGGGCTCTGAACCGCTCCGGCATCAAGTGATCCCGCTGTAATTGGACAAAAGCTGGTAAGCTCTTTTAGGAAAATGATCATACAAAATCTTTCACCACTTCATTTCACACCATTTCAGAGAAGTTCGTGGACCCTCTGAAGATCAACTGATGACCCCTTCCAGCAGCCCCCAGGCGAAGAAGTTTGAAGCTAAAGAAAGCATTTGTTGGCTAAGACTCTTCACTGTAGCAAAGCCATCACCTTGCAGCCACATCACAACTTCCGGCTGTCGGTGGCAGTGCACCAACGTTGGGGAGGAACCACTGTTGTACAGAAATCCATGTCCTGATGTGCTGTTTCTTATTTCTGTCCAGCCTAAATTTTGTTGCAACCTAGGGCCAACCCTCCCTTCTTTTGCCTTGATGGATGACATATAAATACCCACATAAGTAGCCCTTCAGAGATGCGAAGGAATGATTTTTGCACTAGAAGGCTAATTAGGTAGTAAGAACAGACGAGCAGGAGGCTGTTGAATATTCGGCAGAGGCACTTTCAAAACAGGAAGGCCCCACCTCCTGGAACTTTGGATGCGCTGTTATGCCTTGAAAGCAGAGGATGAACTACAACTACGGAAACCTCGTGACGGGAAAGCAGCCTCTAGTGTCCATTTAAAGTGGCTTCGGACCTGAAAACTTAGTACCACATTTTAGCCAAGGGGAGGAAACAAGAGGGTCATCTGATTTAGATCAGAATAAAGATTTATTTGGGTAAAGAATTATAATTCTTTTTATTTGCAAAAGCTGAAAATACTCATATAAATTACCAGCCCCGAGCTTGGGTTGCCGCCGGCTCGACCGCATGAGACAAGAGTCTGTCACTTCTTCTTGCCAGGTTTAGGGGCCTTTTCCAGGCCCTGGATGTGTTTTCGAGGAAGCTGATACTCTTCTACAATCCAAAAGGCAGAAACTCCTCAGTGAGGCCAGTGCCTGCTCCCCTCCTGCCCCCTCGCCGCTTCCCCTTTGTCTCACGGTGACCCTCCCTCCTCGGTGCTGACCCCCACGGTCCCCAGTCTCCACAGCCACCTCTTGGCCCTCTCGCCCCACTAGGAGCTCATTCCTGCTGTCAAGTTCAAACAGTTTCCATCACATGACCGGTTCTCTACATCCAGCTCAAACTCAGCTCCTACAGGAAGCCTTCTGGGATGGACCGTTTATCCCTGCACCTTGAGGCTGAAGTGTGTATTTCAGCAATTTCCACGTTGATAGCTACTTTCCAGGTGTACTTTAGCCCCTGTAATTTTCTCCCAAGAGAGAGTGTGTGTATCTGAGTTCAGTCATGTGGTGATCTTATTTTCCTCTGGATTTCTTCTTAGTACCTCATGTGGGGTTCTTCACTTAAAGGGTCAACTCTAAAAGGTAGCTGCTGGGTACAGCCTTAGACTATAAAATAAATTTGTTTATTGAATATTTGCTATGTGCCAGGCCCTGGGTACGAAAAAAGGATGAAAAAGGGAATTAGATCTCTGAGTCAAGATGCTCAGTCTAACAGGGAGTTCAGACAACAGAATCAATTAACCAAGTTACAGACAGTAATCAGAAATATAAACACAACCGGAAAGTGGTATGTTAGCAGTTTTAAATGTGAACTTAAGGAAACAGAAAAAAAAAAGAGAGAGAGAGAGAGACATGTAAGACAGGCTTCCTGTGACCCTTGAGCTGGGCCAAGGAGCCTTTAAGGTCAGGCTGTGGGAGGGCACGGGAGGTGAGGGGGCGACACAGAGAAAAGCACCCATGTGTGAACTGCAGGTGCACATGGGAAACAGCCCGGAGGCCAGCATGGCTGAGGCCTGGCGTGGGGACCAGGGACCTGCCAGGGAGCCTGCGTGGAAGACTGGGGTTGGACTGGGACAGTCTTGTTTACTGAGCTTAAGAGTTTATTCTGAAGGCATTGAAGAGACATAAAAAGTTTTAGAGAGGAGTGATGTGATCACGCTTGCTTTAGAAAGCTGACTCAGGTAGCTTGAACCAAGGACAAAATGCAGGCTGGGTGACTCAGGACTGGTAGAAAGAACCTCGGCTGTGGAGTCTGACAGAGTCACAAAGTTCAGAGCCCAGCTGCACGTTCAATAGTTGAATGCCGCAGCACAAAGTACTGAATCTCAGTTTCCTCATCTGCAAAACAGAAGCTGTTCCACAGCCTCATTATAATTAAGAGAGATCAAGCCTGCAAAAAGCCCAGCAGTGTCTAACACGGTTTGGGTGCTCAGCAGATGTTTCCTAAAAAGGGAAAACCAGGAAGAAAACTACTCTACCAGTAAGGCGGGGAGAACGCTGAATTTGCGGGGCTAACGGATCTGGTTCGCACGTTAGTTCCACCTCTTGCTGGCCGCTAAAAACTATATGGACCACATGTTTACATGGGAAACTCACTAGAGTGAGTTTAGTTGGTGGGAAAATTTTTGCCAAGTTAGACAGCAGTCTCTGCTCCTCCAGAGGAGACGCTTACCGAGCAACAGCCGGCCGATGTGGTGGACCTGGTTTCCCTGGATCTGGACCTGCAGGCTGTCCTTGGCCCCAGGGGCAGGGGTGATGGTGGTGCTGGCCTGGCATCGCTGCTGGAGAATGGCAGCCACTGAGCACGGATCCAGACCATAGGCCTCCAAATTCCGGACCACGGTCACCTGTGGGGACAGAAGATTGATGGTGGGTACAGAACATATGCCCTCCCCTCCAGAAGCCTTCTGGGCCTTCAGCAGCCTCCTCACCCGCTACGTTCACTATCCCTGCCATCATGGCACCCTTTCATCCAAATAATTAATTTTTGTGCTTCTAGATTGATTCTTTCTACCCCATCCAGTACAGGCGTACCTCAGAGACCCACCATACTAAAGTGAATATCACAATGAAGTGAGTCACATGAATTTTTTAGTTTCCCATTGCAAATGAAAGTTACGTTCTTCTAACTTTTATGTTAAACAGTCTTTTAACACCATACTGTTAAGTGTGCAATGACATATGTCTTAGAAAACTAAGCACATACCTCAATTAAAAAATACTTTATTGCAAAAAAATGCTACTCATCACCTGAGCCTTCAGTGAGTTGTAATCTTTTTCACAATAGTAACATCAGAGAACAACAAGGACCTACTGTATAGCACAGGGAACTATATTCAATTTCTTGTAATAACATATAACGGAAAAGAATCTGAGAAAACACACATACACACACACACATATATATATACACACGTATGTATAACTTTGCTGTACACCTGAAACACTGTACATCAACTATACTGCAATAAAAAAAATTTTTTAATAGTAACATCAAAGATCGCTGACCACAGATCATCACAATAAATGTAGCAACAATGAAAAAGTTTGAAATACTGCAAGAATTACCAAAATGTGACACAAATATGTGAAGTGAGCAGGCGCTGTTGGGAAAATGGTGCCAACAGACTTGCTTGACGCAGGTTGCCACAAACCTTCAATTTGGAAAAAATCCAGTCTCTGCGAAGCACAATAAAACAAGGTGTGCCTGTATATGTTATACATTTAGTGAGATAGATGCTGTATCTCATATATAGCATATTTTTTCAAGTTTTTTTTTTATTATGGAGAATTTAAAACATAAATAAAAGTAGAACAGAATAATGAGCTCCCACATACCCACCACCAGTTCCAACAATTACCAACTCATGACCAACCGTGACTCATCCCTGCCCCCCTCCACTCCCCACTCCTGTATTACTTTATAGCAAACCCTCCTAGACGTCAGACCATTTCATCCACACATGTTCAGTATGGCTCTCCAAAAGATAAGTGCTCTTTATAACAGAAAGACAAAACCATCATCACACAAAGTTACACATTCAAGACACAGTGGCTGCTGTGAATCATTATTAAGGTTATCATTCTTGGTTCTCATTTATTGACTGTTTATATGCCAAGTACTATTCTGAGTGCTTCCCCTACATATATTCCGTCATCTGATTCTCACAGTGCCTTATGAGGTAAGTATTAACAACCATTCTTCACATAAGGGAACTCAGGGAAAGAGACACTAAGTGAATTGCTCAAAGTCAAGCAGCAAAGCAAAGGCCACATTTGAACCCAGGTCCACTCCTAACGCCCACGCTCACAACCACACACTACTAGGAAGTTCTTTATTTTGAGCCCCAGGCTGTCTTCTTAGGATTTCTACCCAATAATCTTATTTCTGTCTTCTCAAGGCATACAGAATAAGTACGCTCCTTTTCCCAAGGCCAGCTTTTCACATACTTGAGGACACATGTAATTTCTTCCCTATGACTTTGTGTTGCCAAGCTAAACATGCTCAGTTCCTTCACCATTCTTTACCAGTTATTTTCATTGAGCAAGGCCCAAGATGGAACAGAATGAGTACGAGCTGAAAGCTCAAACCATAGTTCTAAGAAAAAAATAAAAATAAGATCTTGTTTACTTTTGGAACCAGGCTCTAGCAAGTTTCCTAGCACAAAATCCTAGAGGGCAGTGAGGGAGGGGTCGGCTTTACCTGTCTGACACAGGGCCCAGCCCAGTCACACAAACATGGGTGTTTCAGAAACAACCTTTGCGGTGTCTGAGGCCAATCTAAAAACCTCCAGTCACATTAGAGAAACCAGAACTTAGCAGGGACATGAAATCACCAACTTCAAACATTGTGTCTCTTAAAAATTACCTTCTTATTAGAAGCTCTCTGCGCTAGGGTGATGTCAATTGGGCCAATTTTGCCTTTCTTCACAATGGGCTCTTGTCCTGGAAAGGTCACTTGATAGGCAGGCTGCAATTTTTCCAAACATCTGAAATGTGAGTTAATGCATTGGAGACTGATAAAGCCAACAGAAGCCATTTCCTCATTCCCCCACCCCCTACAGGCGGTTGGGTGGGAAAGGAGCTCAAAGGCAGTGGTTTGCCCTTGGCTACACATTCAAATCACCTAGGGAGCGAGACCTCAGACCAACTGAGTCAATTAACTCTGATCAGGAAGATACATTTTTTAAAGCAAAGTGCGGCCACAGTTGAGACCCACTGACTCAGCGAAGGGAACATCAGTGACTTGAGCCCCTGGAAACTGTCCGCTGGCCTGGCCTCCTGAAAATCTGCCCAGGCGGCCTTGTGCAGTTTACCAACTGTTTCAAGACTCCACCTTCCCCAGCCGAGTAAAGCTGCTACACATTTCCACCACATTCCAATCACGCATCTTTTACAGATGCCCTCACTATAAGGAATGTCTATCTTGTATCTAACCAGATTTTCTTTTACCATCATATATACTGGGATTGATAAACTTCTTCTATAAAGGGCCAGGTGGTAAATGTTTTAGGCTTCAAGGGCCATATGGACTCTGCTGAAACAACTCAGCTCTGCCATTTGGCAGGGAAATGGCGTAGACAGAACATAAATAAGTGGCTGTGGCTGTGGCTGTGTGCCAATAAAACCTTATTTCCATAGAACAGGTAACAGGTCAGATTTGACCCACAAGCTATTGTTTGCTAACTCCGGATATAAATTATTTTCAGTTTTGGTTCTGTGGGAAAAGAAAGGGTATAAGGATCTTTCCTTTGAAGACTCAAAGACAATCCCCACCAACCCCTACCCCCTGCCTCCTTTTTGTTTCTGTATCTTTTTGAAGTTCTTATTTTTAATAAATCTTCTTGTGTCTCTCTCTCTCTCCCTCTCCCTCTCCCTCAAGTTCTCCTATATTGTGTTGGCTCAAACTGTTCCAAAGTCCCTCCACATCAGAATTACCCAAGCCTGTATTTATGTAGACTGACATGGTATGAATTGTGGAAACCAAGTCAGAGATGAAGATAGTGACAATTCAATAGTCCAACATGATAAAGATTAAGGGGAGGAGATGGAAACGTCAGGGGGGCTGCCAATCCCCACTACCTGCTCAGGAGACTGTCCCATGGAAGCTTCACGACTGCGTGCTGCTCATTTTTCTCTAAGATGCAGTCACATAGGATGGGATCCAATTTCACGAGACTAAAGGGAAAGAAGAAGCAATGAGGAAGTCCTAGTGTCGCCCCTTCTGATGCCAGGTCAGATCGGGATTCATCTTTTATGAGTCTCTATAGCCATTCAGGATTATTAGAACCAACTGGGGACCACAGTCCACAAAGCGATGTACCCTCTGGATGGGAGGTACATATGTTCTCCCAGAACAAAGGAGAAGCAGGCGGTGGAGGGGAAAGCGGGATGGGAAAAATCTGAAGACTAGGATCCTTGGCTCAGTTCTGCTACTAACTAGCCACGATTACAAGTTGGCATTTTATGCCTCACGCTAGCATGCGCACTTGAAATCATCAGCAGAGGACGTACATGACATGACGCTTGCTTAGCCTACAGTCTACGCGGACAGCATACGTGGCTCCGTACACCCTAGACCATGACTCTAAGTGTCCACAGCCTGTGGTTTAGAAACCACTGGCCTTGATTATTTCTAAAAGGCCGTGACCACCTGCGTCCCCACCATCCCAGCCACGCCCCCTGAGCGGGTCCAGGCCTGCCGGAGGCCGGCGCCGGGAGACTCACGGAGGGCCCGCCTCCCGGTCCACTCACTTTTTGTTGTCTGCATCAACCAGGTCGTTTTTCTTGGCGTAGTTGATGACAATCGTTCGGACCTCACTGCCCTGGAGAACGCTCCCCTTCCTAGGTGAGAAGTGACCTGGGGGTTATTTCACGCTGTGCCAGGGGACAAGCTGCAAATACGAAGACTCACTCCCTGCTCAGCAGGGCGCTGTCCTCGGCTTCTCGGCCGCGGTGTTCTTCCCTTTTCCTGCCTGAGGCCAGCAGGGCCTTGTGAAGAGTAATTACAGGTAGAGAAGGGAGAGGCCTACTCTCTCGTTCACTTAGTCCAGAGACACTTCCCAGGGGAAGGAGGCTCGAGGCTGGGTCTGGGAGAAGGGGGCAGAGGGGCAGAGCAGTCACAGAAGAACACTACTCAGGCTGAGAGGGCTACAGGCCAGAACAGCAAGCAGGCAGAGGCGGGCTGCTCTCCGAAAACTCACTTGTGGCCAGACTCCTGGAAGAGCAGGGTCATGCTGGCTGGGACACAGTAGAGGGATTTTATATCTGGAGGGTGATAGGGCTGTTCCCTGCTACCCTCCTGGATTGTCTGGGAGGTCGGGGAGGGCTCGGGTATGACGAAAGATGTGATCCTAAAACCCAGCAGAAGGAAAGAAAAAACACATTTCATACTAGTGTCTCGGCAATTCCCGGTCCATGGCCCAGGTGTCCTGGGCCAGCTGAGCTGCGGCGACCGGGCCCCCTGCACTCACCTCGGGTGCTTCCAGTCCACAGCCACAATGCTCTCCACCCCTTTGCTCAGCTCCTTCACCTGTATAATCTGCTCCTGCTGCATGTGCTGCAGGAACTTAGAGAGCTAAGGGAGAGAGGGCCAGTGGTAGGGGACTCCATCGATTCCGCACACATCCTTAGCACCTAAGATGTGCCAGACCCCAGCCAGTCCTGGGGAGGGACGTGGGACGGTCCCTATCCTCATCCGGTTAGGAAGTGGGAGGCCCCCACCCTGAGAGTCAGGGAGTGAGAAGGTGCTGGAGACTAACTGGTGAAGCCTTCCAGAACTCTGAGCAGATACAAAGGGGTGGAGAGGAGGGAGGGGAGTGGGTGCCTACCCAGCTGCCTCAGCCCGGGGAGAGTTTCCTTCCCCCACTCCCCCAGACACCTCGAATCAAAAAGCTTAATCCTAGCCTCGGCCCTGCAGACAGAGCCTCCTCTCTGTCCCTCCAGCTCGCGCCGCGTGTGCCCCTCCACAGCTCTCTGTGTGGGTCTGCAGAGAAGGTACCCGCTTACCTTTTTGTAGCTTGACTTCTTGATGTCCAGCTGTCGTCCTTCAGGGCTGACGGCAGACGGAAAAGGCAAGTTAAGCTAACAAAGCAGTAGTAGCGGGGCCTGCCTGACACTGGGAGGAGGGCGTTTTCCTCAGCCTTCTTCCTATATGTTTGGCAAGAGGCTGCTGTTCCAGAACTCTCTGCCAGCAGCAGTATCTGACAGAGATACAGACTTGAGGGCACTGTCCTTGCTATCCAATGGACCTTTCCATAAAGATGGAATGTTCTCTGTCTTCTAGTTTAAGTTCAAATAGCCACACATGGCTAGTGGCTACTCCACTGGCTATAGCTTTAGATTCCTCTCAAACTAGACAATCTTCTGTGGCCTCAAAAGTTTCACCTCCAGGTGAACCTTTCCAACACCAAGTTCACTGTCACAGCCAGGCCTAGAGCAGGATTTGGCAAACTACACCCTGAGGGCCAAATCCTTCCGCACTAACTCATCTGCCATCTCTGGTTGCCTTAGTGCCACGATGGCAGAGCTGTGGAGCTGCAAAAGAGACGGTGTGGCCTGCAAAGCTGAAAATAATTACTACCTGACTCTACAGAAAGTTTGCTAACCCCTATCCTACGGCTGTTAGTTTTGGGGAAGAGGTTCCTAACGAAAGCTGTAACCATTCCACCTCCCCAGAACTTACATCTTCTCTCAAAATGTGACAAGCAAGAGCAGTGGGATTCACAGGGAGCCCTCTCAGAACCCACCCCAGGTTAAGAACCTCTACCCTAGAGAATATTCCAGAATCCCTTTTCCCAGTTACTTGCAACCCAGCAAGGTCAGGACAAATTACCAAGTATCCTGCCACACACTCCAGACCCCACACTTGTATAGAATGCCTTAAAGAAGCCCACATGTAAAGAGGAGAAGAAATTACATTAAAACCACTTTTTTAAAAAACAGAGCAAAATTCTCAAAAAGAAAGTTCAGACTTAGGGTGGAAATCAATGAGCAAATCTCCTGACATGACAATATTTATTGGGTGCTTAGTAAATGTCAGGCTATTTAATCCTGACAGCAATTCTCCAAGTGTTGTAAATTAGGGCTCCGAGAAGCCTGGTAACGGGCTCAAATTCACCTTGCTCAGACGTCCTGGGGAGCTGGCATTTAAGCCCAGATGGCTCTGTCTTCAAAGTTCAGGTTCAATCCGCATGTAACACTCCCTCTCCTGGTCGCTTGTGTTTGGGGTGGGGTAGGGAGGTCACCCCCATTCTTCCTCCTGATACGACCTAATCTAGCCCACCTACTCTTCAGGAAATTGTGAGGGGATTGAACATTCCAGAAGAGGCCTCCAGGCAAAAAGGCTGCCCCAGGACCCTTCCTAGACAGGACATACTGCCCGATTTGTGAGAGAGCCCAGAGTCACCACAGCAGACGGTGCTCAGAGGATCTTAGAATTTTAAACTTCACTGCCTTAACATCTTCTCACTGGCTAAAATTTCAGTTTTGAAAACCCAGTTTTACCAGATCAACCCTCCACTTCACTCTTTCCACATCATGTCACCTGACCAATTCCCCCATAAGCTTTGTCCTGTTCTACCACCAAAAAGCAAGAGAGAGACCCATGCCCCAGCCTCCAGCCCACACCACGCCTTCCATACCAGCAGGAGAACATGTGGCTGCCAAGGAGCGTGCTGGTGAGTAAAGGCAGGTCGGCCTTTTTGACGCGGCACTTCAAAGCATGCAAGAAGCATCTCTGCAACAGTTCGTCCATTTGCTCTGAAAGGAAACGACAAGGACCACATCCTTCCTGAGGGATGCAGGAGGCCTGCACAGCACAAGCAAACTCCCTGTGAAGCGACTTGCCTACCTCCCCCCTCAGCTCTAGAAGGAGCCATTCCCAGGCACCCAAGCTCCCAGACTCTACAACACTGAGCCCTTACAGAGAAGGGGTCAGGCCACAGAGGCCCACCCAGCCAGGCACAAAGGCTTCTCTGACAAAGACAGAGCCAGAAGAAACCTTATGGGCTCTGTAGGTCCAAATGACAGGCCCAGGGAAACGTGACTTATGTGGCAAAGACTCCCAGGTGAGATGGTAAAGGGCTGGTGTACCACCCTCACCAAAAATAAGGACTCTCCCCTGCTCTCCCAGGGCCTTGGGGCCGCTCTAGTCAGAAGTAGAGCAGAACCCTTCGGCCTCCTACATGGGGAGGAGACAGGCCCTTCTACCCTCAGAGCTGTACCTTGAAGGGTCTTGCTGTCTGTGGGGTCTGGGTTCAGGCCCCCAACGCTGGGGTCCTCTGTGGCTTCTGATTGGGACTTCTCCCCACACATCTGCTGAACCTCTTCATCCTCCTCCTCCTCTCCCTCCAGGGCCAGGTGCCTCATGTCTCCCTGCAGGGTGGCGTCTGCCTGGACAGACCCCTTCTCTTCACTGAGATCTGGGGGATCCAGGGCCAGTGGAGCAATGGATGGTGGGGAGGACTTGTCTCCAGATCGCCTGCAGAAACCTCATGTCAGAAACACTGAGCAGTGGTCACAACACCCTCCAGCCTTGGTCGGGGGGTCAGCGGGAGGCCAGAGACAGCAAAAGCCACAGGCAGCGGTGTCCAGGAGGGGGCAGAGAGCCTGGGCTCACATCTCAACTCTGTTTCCAATTCTGGGCCCAGGAAAATCCCATTCCTCAGTTTCCTCATCTCTGAAATTGGGAGAGTAATTCCTGCCTCCTCCTTATCCCAAAGGAATAATAATATTATTAAGAGAAATCCAAGGACAGAGAAAAATTAAAGACAAAGTAGTTAAAGAAAAGACCTCTCCCAAAGTACTTCTTTCATATGAATTAAAAATAAAACCATTTTGAATTAAATAACAGAATTAAGATCACAAATGCGTCTGTAGAACCAGTTTGGTGAAATACAAACCCAAGGCTCAGCGTGTGTAACAAAGCACAGACAGCTGGACTGCTCAAGACTGCAAAGTCCGTTGCTTCTGCGTTAAGTTAGAATGCAACCTGACCTGCAGAGGAACGATTACAATGGTTTTACACCACTAAGTCACTAAGTTTTATGAAGATGGGGAAAAAAAGTGTTATCACATAGCAGAGCTGGCAGAGCAGTAAAAGCAAAAAGCTTTATCTTCACGAAGATTATACAAATCAAACTAAGTTATAACCTACAGCTGCCACAAGGTTTATGAGTATGGTTAAAAGTGAGGCCAGAGTGTATGTTTAGGCCCTTCTGATCAGGTAAATACCATTAACTCTTTTTAAAGGGTAGGAGGCGGGGAGACTGAGGCAGCTGCTGATAAAACAATTTAGACATGACCTTGATTGCTCAAACTGACAGTCAGAAAACAAGGTGCGGGGAGAATGTCAGGGAGCAGCCCTCAAGTGTCTGCTGAAACCCAGACTAACATGGTTGTCGCCTCCAGCAAAGCAGGGCTTTGCCACTACTTGTACAATGAATAAGTCCAAGACTGACTAAAAATGTAGGGGTAAATCTATACCAACAGACTATACTTGGCCAAAAGACCAGGCATACTGTTTTTGAGAAAAGCAATATTTACTGTTTTGGTTAAATGACAAGAAAACAACCAGAAAATGAGTTGGCATAGAGCTCCACAGAGTGACCACCACAGCGAGAAAGGACAGCTTCCATAATGGGCAGGGAACCAAAATGTGAAACCTGAACAACATAAAAGTAATTGGGTTACCACTCTGGTGCCTAAGGATCTACTTGACTTTGATCCGGATTAAGATGTGAGAATTTCCAAGCACGCGTCATGAGGCCAGAAGGTGCCTAAATGTACATGGCAGAAAAGGCCAGATGGACCGGAACTATAAAGAATATCACCGTACTGAGAGGCAGAGCAGACAATGGCAAAAGCCTTCTTCGAGGCCTAGGATTCTACAATTCACCTAAAAAATAATTAAAGTTCTCTATGATTTCTTCTCTGAATAGGCCAAAAAAAGGTTTTTTTTCCTCCACATTTAGCAAGGAAATTAATGTCTGGGGTCAGCAACTTGCCTAAGGACACGGCAGGGACCACAACTCTCCCTTCTGAATCCAGGCCCCATGCTCTCTCCACCCACCCAGCTCTCTGCAAAACAGAAGAAACCCTGTACCCACCACAAGTGGTCCTGGTAGGTGTGGAGCACAGAGAAGCCCTTGCCCTTCAGGCCTGAAGCCAGCATCTCGGCTGTGGACATGGTGGCGACTCCAATGGCAACAGGGGCTCTAAGAAGGAGGAGGCCAGAGACAAGGGTCAGGGAAAGCATCCCACGGGGGCAAGATGTCAGGACCCGCTTTCTGCACATGTGCTGAAAGCACAACGGTTGCAAATCTGAAGCATCCACTTATATCACAAAACTAAAACTCGGTCCAGTCTCAATGTTCTTCAGATTACCTATAAATACGACTTTCAAAAATTCCATGACCAAACGTTCCCTTCCGTGTGAGTAACTCCTCTACTGATGTTATCACTGTTTTATTATGAATCAAACCCAGGCAGGACTTGGAAGGGCTTTGTTGTTGTTGTTAATGGAGGTAATGGGGATTGAACACAGGACCTCATGCACGCTAAGCACATGCTCTACCACTGAGCTATACCCCCTACTCCCTAGAAGGGTATTTAAAGTTCCCTTTCTTTAATTTCAAAAATATAAATTATCTCCTCTACCTTAAAAAAGGCATAGCCATCCTATAAGAGAGTTCAAAAGGGAAGCTATTCATATGCTATAAATTAGGCTGAGCGATGCCACAGGGAAGAGAGAAGAGAGATACAGTGGTACCAACTAGCGAGCTTCCTTCTGAGCTGGCTCTTTATAACAGGGCTTGCTCTGTGTAACTATCTATCTAAGAACTGGGCGGGTCCAGAATATCAAAACAGCCGCATTTACAGTAACTACAAAAAAGCCCAGATGGGAATCTGTCAGCCCAGTGTTACTCAAGCCCTGCTCTCACAGCGCCTGTGAGTACTGATGTCCAGCTGGCTAACAGCGGGGGAGTACAGAAGCCCACAAGGCTGCCTGGGCCCCAGGGAGAAGACTCAAGGGCAGAGATCCTAACACCTGAACTTCAAAAAATATTTGCTAACCTCGTGGCTCCACCCACTGTGCCCATGGGTCAGTTCCTGCCACGGAAACTTTCAATCTGGCTTCTTTCCCAGTTCCTAAAAGAGAGGTCTTTGTCTCCCACCCTTCGAAGGGTCTGTGGCTGAAGGACTTCAGTTTCAAACGTAGCTTGTAGTTTCAATAAACTCCCCTGTGCCCTTATCCCCTGCCATAAACCACCCGGCTCAGTCCCCATATACGTTCTAAAGGCCACACTAAGCAGGCCAAATACACATTATGTAGTTTTCTCCCATCTTGGATAGAATACTGCATGGGTGCAGGGGGTAATAATACTCTTCTTTTCAACTGCAAGTTTTGCTGCAGGTAAACAAGGAAGGAAACATTTCTAGGTGCTTGTTTCCAAAAGGTTCAAGGAAACTAGGAGAATATGAGCAGCAAAGATCAGATCTTTAAACACTGACCCCTCCCCTGCCTACAATCTCCCTCTCTTCCTCTCTCAAACAAGCAATGAGTGAAATGATGAGATGTCATTTTTCACTCAGGATGACACACATGAAAATGACCCATCACATCCGGTGTCAGTGTGTGAGGAAACAGGCTCTTTCCATCCTGTAGGTAGGACGGAAAACTGATGGAGCTTTTTTGTACAGCAACAGAAAAGACGCATGATCTTCAGCCTAACTGTTCTGCTTCTTAACATCTGCTTTAGAAAAATCCTGGCGCTAGTGTCCGTAGAGGCATCAGGAAGATGCTATTTGTGACAGAGACAAAGTTGAGGCATCCATGATGTCCACTCGGGAAGGACCTCTTCCATTATCACATAGCGGGTAGAAAGATTCAGCTTGTCTGTTTGCTGACATGGAAAATATCCGCAGTATCTTAGGTGAAAAAACTGTATCCTAAGTGAAAAAGTTCTGCTTGTTGTTAGGGAGGGCATGGCTCAGTGGTGCTTAGCATGCACGAGGTCCTTGGTTCAATCCCCAGTCCCTCCATTAAAATAAATAAATAAATAAATAAATAAATAAATAAATAAATAAATACCTAATCCCCAACCCCCAGCCCCCAAATTAAAAAAGAAAAAGGGCAAAAAAAAATTTTTTTAATTCTGCTTGTTGTACTTTTAAACATACATACCCTAAATCATACATTTCATATGCACATGTGTATATGCATTGAAGAAGGCTGGCAAGGATAAGCATCAGAATGATAATGGTTACCTCTGGAAGAAAAGGATTGTGGGTAAGGAGGCTTTAGATTTTTTAGAATTGTTCATATGATTACTTTCTCAATTATTTAAAAAAAGGAAGCAGTGTGGTGATGGCTAAACAATTCAGAGAATCTACTAAGAATCATTGAATCGTACATTTAAAGCAGGTGAATTTTACAGTATGTAAACTATATCTCAATAAATCTACTAAAAATAATTAAAGCATGAGGGTGACAATGTGGATGTTGGGAAAAGAAGTGTCGAAGTCATGACAGGAAAGGAAAGACCAAGAAAATGTCACAGACAGGAGACTAAGAAGACAGGACAACTAAATGCAATGGGGTATCCTAGACTGGATCCTTGAATAGAAAAAAAGACATAGTGGGGAAACCAGGGAAATATGAATAACGTCTGTAATTGCGTTAATGGGATTGTACCAATGTTAGTTCCCTAGTTTTGATAACTATGCTGTGGTTATATGAGAGGTTATCATTACAGGAAGCTGGGTAAGGAGTAAATCAGAACTCTGTAATACCTTTGAAACCCTCCTGTAAATCACAAATTATTAAAAAAAAAAAAAAAAGAGAGAGAGAGAGAGAGAGAAGCAGCAGGAGCAAATACACTTGGCCCAGATGTGTGGACACCCTACAGGTTCACTGCCATCCCCCACTCTCTGATTCTTCTGGAAGAATCTGCTTCGTTTTGTTTTATTTTTACTCCTTTATCCATATGCTGTGGAAGTTGTCGTTCCCACCACTCCCCTGAGTTTCACCTAAGTTTTTCCCCCAAAGGCACAGCTGACTGACGCAGTACCTGTTCCCCACCAAGGCAATGGCACAGAGGTCACCCTTCTGCACCTGAGGCAGACCAGCAGGGGGCACCACTAGTCCAGGCAGCATCAAATCTGCAGCAAACAAAAAAATAAGTGTTACAGTTCTGCAGTTTACTTCATCATTTACTCGTTCATTCAACAAACATTAATTATCAACTATACTATTCCTAATGAAAATAAGAAGTAGCAACCTGAGAATCAGATTCTTTTCCCTTTGGGAGGCTAGTGTTCAAACTGAAGCACCAAGCTGAGGGTCCAGTTCCATGATCTAATTTATTCTGATTTTCTGAATTCAGCTTATTAATATAAAGTATAGCATCTGGCAGTCCACAAAGAACTTTCATGTCACTTATCTTACTTAAGCCTTACAACAGGGTCAGAGAGGACCAGGGAACTTATGGAAACAGCCAAGTGAGAGATGCAACAGACATGAAGGGAAAAATTCCATTTTTCAGTCATATGAATGCACAAAATGGGCACATTTATTTAAATAGTTGGCCCTCACTAAGTAAGTTTCAGCCAGTGTCCAGAATATAGGAAGATACTCTTACCTGCTCCCCCCACCAGTTTTTCCAGCACCAGAGGCCATGTTGTAAATGTTGGTAGAAGATCAGGGTAAGACCACAGGGTGTACACTGTCCAAAAAGAGAACCAGAAAACACTTACTGTCCAAAAGTCAATCCCCTAGGGAACTGGCAAAGCCAAACACTAAGGCCCCTTTAATTAAGATGCAGAGAAGAAATTCAACTGAAAGCTAGAGAGAAGGTTGTGAGGGGATGTCCAAAGAGGTTGCATTCTTTTTTTTATTAGGTTACCCCGAGTTTGTGAAGCAGTTTATATGTCACATGCTATTCATTTTTAGACTCTTTGCTTACTTAAGCCCTAGCGACCTGATTCTTTACATATTTCTATTGAGCTGTTTGAAGTAGTTTATCTCAATCTGTGACATTGAGAAGTTATCATTTTTATAGTAGGAAGACACATGATGAGAGCTGTAGCTTTAAGAATCTGTTTAACTGCCGAAGTTGGATATTTACATGAAGTTGGATATTTACACATAAGGCTACAGGTGAATATTTGCTTTGTGAATATCTGATTTGGCCTGTCCGGTATCCCTTTCCCCTTCTCTGGGAACCAAGTGCCTCTTTTCCTGTGGGGAACACATCCCATAGAGTTTACAAGGGGCTGACTCCCTTCTCAAAGAGGTCGCAGTCTTGAGAAAGGCAGAGACTTCGGGACCTGGATGTCACTTGACACTTGGGAGACACCTGTTGTTCCACCTGGACTGCAGCAGGGAAAAATGGCCACAGTGGATAAATGTAGGGACAGAGACCCAATGAAGATTCCACTGATGACCTCAGAAACAAGTAACCTAAGAATGGGACGCCAGCCTGCCAGAAATTTTGAAACTTTCCCATGTTTATTATTTTGATTCCCTCTGTTTCCATAGTGATTAGCAGTAAAACCCTGAGATCAAAAAGGGCTTGTATTTGTGTAGCAGCAAAGTGGAGTAGGGGTAGAAGTGGCCTGGGGTAGGTGACTGCATTGCTGCAGCCAAGCATGGAAGAAGAAAAGCCCCAAGTGACAAAGTAGGTGTCAGGAGCCATGGAAAAGAGAAAAGGACACTGACTCGCTGGGATCTGTGACAAAGAAAGAAAGCAACGAATCCTGGGAGCCAGGCAGAGCCTAAGAAAGAATTCCTGTGAAATATCTCAATTGGAATCCTTCACTGAGACAGCTGGGAATGTGGTTTAATTAATCCAGCTTTTTTCCTATCGCAACATCTCTTCAGTATCTTAAGAAAAGCCTGCTAGTGATAGTTTTAAGAAACATTTTTTATATGCCCTAAAACTCCACCCTTTTCAAGACCTCTGCTCCATCCCTAGTTAACCCACTAGAAACTAATGTTCCTTTATCTCAGAATTTCCCTTGACAACCACTTTCTTTCTGTTAGCTCCCCTTTTTTTCCCCTTCCCTTCTAAAGCAGTTTCTGGTCCTGAAAGACCTAATTCTAGGGACATTAAATCCAAAAAGATCCTTTGGAATGATATTGGGAGGTTTTGCACTTGTTTGCTTTAAGAAAGACAGGTTAATGGAAGAAACAAGGAGAAATAGATGTTAGGCAAGGACCACAGTAATGGCCATCTCCATCCTATTGCCATACCTGTCGGATATAGATTTTTCTCCAGTTCAAATAGGATGGGGTTACCACCACTCACGTACACAGCCACTGCATCCCCTCTGTGAGCATACAACTTCACAATGTTGAGCTCTTCCTTCCCAGGTACTAACTCAGACACCTGATCCGTCCCAAGAGTGGGGAAAACAGCTGTTACATCAGCCCGAAGTTTTCTCCTGCAGAAAGCACACATGCCTGGTATGAATGCTGACTGGATGGATTTCAATAAAAATTAAGGACCCAGAAAGACTTACTATAAAGTCATGAGGGACAAGGAAAAGACTGGTTTATGATGCCCTTATTCTCACACGCTCTATTCTCTTTCTCATCCAATGCCTCATCTATTTTCACGTGTTCTTCAGGCACCAGGAACAACCCAAGTTAGCCTGCCACTGGAAACTCAGCCTTGCCTGACTTCTTGCACAGCTCTTGGACCCGCTCCTTTCTCATATATGGTTGACAAATCTGTCAGCTTATGATTAAGTAGCTATTCTAGGGCACCAAGAATGACAACCATAGAACACTGGTTCCAAAATCCCCAAGGTGATACCTGCATTTGCGGCACTGTCTGAAGAGATATAGTTCTTACCACTTATCCTCTCCCACCTCACCCCTCCATCTGTCTCTCCTGCCAGAGGTTATCACTAGACACTTCTTCTTGGATACCTGTAGTTCTCTGGGTCCCACATGATTTCTCCCAAGGGGCTCAAAAGCTCTTGGGAGGGCAAAGGCCCCGTATTCCTTCATTTTTGCATCCTCCACAACATCCTAAACAGACTGCAGTCAGTACGCACTGATTGAACTATGTTTTCTTTTAAACTCACTAGAATATCCAAAAGATAGGTTGGAAGACAAATCAGGCCTCCACTCCATTTTCATCCTCAAAATGTGTCTAACTCACCCTTGCTCCCCTGGCGTCCCTTCTCCGGCTGCACCCCTCGACCTCCACCCCAGGTCCGCTGACCGAGCCCAGAAAGGGCCGTGAGCCGGACGTGCTTGAGAGATGTCTGGGTCCCTTGGTGGGCAGAGCAGGCCCCTTCTCTCCCTCACCTGTCCGACCCTTTGATGGCCGTGTTGGACTTGACCCGAAAGGCCTTGGCAAACATGTCTGCTGGAGTGGCCTGGGGAAGAAAAGGAGACCACAGAAGCCAAGGGCTGTCAGGAAAACGAGAACACGGCGGCTTTCCGACCCGCAGCCCTGGGGGCAGCCATGCTAGGGCCCGGCTGGGAAAGGGGCCCGGCTGGAAACCCGGGCCGCGCAGCTTCACGGCCACCCCTAGCGGCGAGGCCGGGAACTGAAGCAGGGAGGGCGGGGCCGGAGACTGGAGGGCGGACTCCTGCGCGGAGCGGGATGCACCGCCCCCGCCGCCTCTCCCGTCTGCTCGGCTCTGCGCCTGCGCGAGCGGCTTGCGCATGCACCTCTCGGGTGACCATCCGGGGCCAACACTGTTTCGGTTCATTTCCACTCTATCAGCCATAGAATGTGTTAAGTGGGAGCTGTGCCAGCTCCCAGTGCGTTCGGGTTAGCTCAACTCCACAAAGTTAATTGAACTCTTGTGTTTTATTAAACTTGCAGGCCTCTTGAAAAGGCTCTTAAGAGCTTTTGTTTATTAAGATCTTTGTATTTTATTGCTTACGAGGAACCTCAGCTAGGATTCTCTCCCACATTTTCTCCTCCATATTTTTTAATTTACATGGGGTGATAATAACAGTAACAGGGAATCTAGTCCCAGATTTGAACTCCTATTAAGAGGGGGAAAAAAACTACATATGACCTTCAAATCTGTTATTTAAAATATTTTTATACATTTTTATGTACCATTTGCATTCAGGCATTATGGTGGGGAGGAGTGTTTCCAAAGTAATTATACTCAGAGTGCTTGCAAAAAAATAATTCGTGAGATATAGTAAGATCAAATTATGGTTTGGCGAGTCCCTAGCAGTGTGTTCTTGGGCCAGTGGCTTATTTGTTCTGAAACTCTTGCATTCTCTGTAAGATGTGGAGGTAATACCTACCTCACAGGACTTATGTGAGAAATAATTGATATAAGGTATGTGATAAGTTGCACAGTGCTTTGAAAATTTGCAGTAAACAGATATTAATAGATATTAGTCCAAAACAAACAAAAACAGTCTCAGACAGGGGTGAGAGGTTGGGTTTCCCTGAATGGGACTACTGTGTACTCTGGACATGACTACTGCGTACCCTGGACACAAGGATTTAAACACCCGGGGTCCTGGCCCACACTAAATTTACATTTGCTTATGAAAACTTCAGCGTCAAGTGTCCATCCACCAAGAAAAAAAAACAAAAACCCTAATTGCTTTAATTTGACGACACAGTTACACAAAGGAGAATTCTACCTTGGCTATACAAAGATTAGGGCTTCCACGGTGTATGTACACCACCATTCTTTGAAGGGACCCTAATGTGGCCCAAGGCCCAGCCCCAACTCCAGCTCCTCCTACACTTCTCACCCACCAAACCTTTATTCTGAACCATCCCAGTCATAAAGTCAAAGTCAGAGGAACCCAGAGGAGGAGAGTGTCACAGACCCTTGTCCCTGTGGACCCCAACCCAGCCACACTTGGGGAGTGGGATGCCAGACTCTGTGCTGTTGGCCAGGCCTGTTGCAGCACAGCCACTGAAGCAACTTCTGTGCGAGGAGTTGAGGAAGGTTATTCAAGGGAATACTAGCAATTTCAAGCTGGGGAAACTATTGTACACACCAGATGTCCTGGATAAGAAGGTAAAGATTATCAGCCTAAAAATTTGTGGCTGACAAGTAGGAACCAAGACCCAGGGGGATTCTGTACCACAGCATCCTGCCTCCCCATTAGCAGAGCAAGATCTCCCTTTCCCTAGGGTGGCACCATCCCCCCTTCTCTGTGGGTATCACTGACCTGCCTGCTCCCTCTCGGTGGCTCTGTTGCTAGGCAAGCCAGCTAAACCCTGAGTCTAGCAAGCCTAGACTCTTTAATCTTCCCTTTGTGGGTCTGGTGCAGCCCCACAGGACTCTCAACCCATTGCCCACTCTTGGGTCAGCAGCAGACACAGGCTATCTTTTATAAAAGAGGAAGGGCAGAAGTAAGAGTCCAGATGGTAGAGACAAGAACCGTCATTCACGAGCCTTTAACCCTAATGAAGGAATTGGCAATATACGTGCCTTGATGGATTTCATGTTAGCTATAACCAGTGACTTCTGTGTGCCTCCCAACTACTCTCCTTCACGGAGTCTCTGCAGTGGTCATACCATGCCTGTCCCAACATTGTATGTTGAGTTTGTTTGGGGCAGAGAGCTTGTATTTTTTGTTCATGGGTATTCGGCTCAAGAACTGTACTCAAGCAGCTGTACATAAGGAAATATACCTGAGAAGCATTATCCACACCTGGACCCAGTTTAGATGATGAGATCCTTAATTTTGAATAGATCAAGGAATGAAATTCGGGGGGACCTGGGGAGGGAGTTAATATGTTTTGCATGTAAGAGGCACAAGAATCATTGAAGGCTAAAGGGTAGATTATGGTAGCCAGACTCCAAGAGGGCTCTCAGTGGTCTTCATGTCCTTCCACATAAGATCAGGGCTGACTTCTGTGGCCATTAGCATATGGCCAAGGTGACAGTGTGACTCCTGAAGTCATAGAAGACACTACCATTTCTACCTTGGTCTCCTAGATTTCTTGCTCTGCAGGAAACCACCCACTATCTTGAAAGGACATTCAGGAAGCTGTGTAAAAAGATCCATGTGGAGAGGAACCCACTTCCTAGCACCAACTTGCCAGCCATGTAATTGAGCCACCTTGGAAGCACAGCCTCCAGCTCTGGGTGAGTCGTCCCACCCTACAAATTTTCCAGTCTTCCAGCTGAGGTCCCAGCCATCAGGAAGCAGAGACGACTATGCCCTGTCTGAATTCCTGATCCACAGAAACCGTGAGATAGTAAACAATTATTTTTTTTAAAGATGTTAAGCTTGGGAATGTTTTGTTATGCAGCACTGGATAACTAATACAGGAGCCCAAGCATTTCTCACTCCCGGTGCATCCTGAGATAGCCAGTTGGTCTGTGTCAGTGTGATAGACTCCACAGCTATGTGCAAACCAGCTGTTCTCACAGGAAATCATCCTCCACTGGCTCTTTTGCTTACAATGTGAAAATTGAAAACTTAGAAGCCTAGGATATTGATCTCACGATATAAAAGGGAGACACAGCAGGAGAAGATGTGCACATCAGGTGCTTGCACTTGTAAAATAAAACCACAGGGCAGATTTGAAGAAGGCAGAGCTCTGCTATGCCCAGCTTAGCTCTGCTGGGTTGCCTGGTCTTCCTGGTTGGTGGGTGCCAGCCGAGACCAGGGCACCCAGTCTGAGAACAGCTGCATCCACTTCGTGCCCTGGGAGCACGAAGTCAGCCTTCCCCGCGTGCCCTGGGAGCCCTGAGCTGCCCCCTGCTTCAGTGGGCTGCAGACTTCTTTGTGAGTATGATGCCCACCTGTCCTTTCTCTTTTCTTGGAACTTTTCAGACTAGATACTCAGCTGGGCTTTTAAAAATCCCCTTTTTTCTTCATCACCTCCCCCAAAAGCTAGTGAATCTGGAAGATCCCAGGTAAAGCCAGTAGGAACCCTCAGACACTGGCAGAAAAAGATTTGGATAGCTGCTCAGACGTAAAACACCTGTTACATCTCACAGTTATCTCCTTGCCTGGGATCGATCTGGAAGGGACCGATCTGAGGTTTCTGCTGCAGAAACCTGTCACTGGAAACTCTCAGAGTCTAATGGATTCTGGGAAAGCACCACAGATGACACGCATTCCCAGGGACCTTTGAGCTCGGAGCTAGACATCTGTGGCCGGGAGGAGGGAAAATCCAAGAGCAGGGGGTGACTAGGAGGAATGGAACCCTGCAGCTAGCCGTGGGCTTCTCATCGTGACTGTAGAAGGGAAGACCAGGCAGGGGACTGGCAAAGTCTGACGCAAAGCCCTGGGGCCGAGTCAAGACACTTTCTAAACTTCAAAGTCAGGATTTCAAATAGTACCAGACCCTAAGGGAGATGTTAATTTTTTTAGCTGATGCCTAACGTACTTCTGTGATCAAACCTAGAACCGGAACTGCTCAGATCAGCCAGCAGAGGCTGTAAATGAAAGAGGCCCAGGGGACCAGCGCTGCAGACGTTTTGCTGAATGTCACAGTCCCTCTGGTTTTGTGCTCAGCACCGCAAAGCTCAAGCGCAGACAGGCCATTTCATTCCTGGAGGTCTTGAAGGCAAGAGAATTTGTAGAATCTGGGATTGGGCAACGCTCCTAGAATGTGGGAAGGCTGGACGTTCAGGGGTGGACACACAGAGGGGGAAACTGTGGGGCAGAAGGGCAGGAACGTTGGCTTCACATCAGCAGGCGTTGATGTCTGCTTCCTGTGCTTTGGAAAGAAGCGGACCAACGTCTTCGCTCGGCTCATTGAAGTCGGTCCAGTCTAGGGGTCAGGCCGGCCTTCAGAGAGCCTGTAAATTCAGAGAGCCTTCAGAGAGCCTGTAAACTAAGGGTAGGGCAGGGATTAGCACGAAAGTATCCATTGCAGCTAATCACGATGCCCATTTCCCTCCTTATCTACCCACCTTCCACTCCACTGTCCCTCAGTACATGGGATCAGTGACAGGGAAGAAGTCCATGTGACAATGGAGGCAGAGATTAGAGGGACGCAGCTACAAGTCAGGGAGTGCCAAGTGTTGCCAGCAACCACTGGAAGTGAGGAGAAAGACCTGGAACATTCTCTCAGAGCTCCCAGAAGGAACCAACCCTGCTGACACTTTGAGTTCAGACTTCCGGCCTCCTGAACTATGAGACGATAAATTTCTGTTGTTTTCAGCC
This sequence comes from Camelus bactrianus, assembly GCF_048773025.1. Lineage (NCBI taxonomy): Eukaryota > Metazoa > Chordata > Mammalia > Artiodactyla > Camelidae > Camelus > Camelus bactrianus. Next base: position 30,262,864 of record NC_133561.1, on the reverse strand, counting down.
ACCCAATTTGCGGTCATTTGTTACCACAAAGTAGTACAAGAGAAACTAATACCAGCCCAGGAAAATTAATTCAAGAGAAATAAAAATATATGCTCACAAAAAGATCTGTACACCGTGTTCGTAGGAACATTATTCATAATAGCTCCAAACTAGAAACAGCCCAAATGTACATTGACAGGTGACTGGATAAACAAGTTGTGGTAAATCCAGTTGGTGGACTCCTCCTTAATAAAAAAGAAGCAACCACTGAGATATCCACCCATATGGGCAAATCACAAAAGCAGCTTGTTGAAAGAAGCCAGACACAAAAGAGAACCTACTGTATACTTTCATTTATATGAGGCTCAAGAACGAGCAACACTAATCCTACAGTGGTGGTCTCTGCGGTGAGATAATTCACTGGACAGGGGCAGAGGGAACTTTCTGGGGTTATAGAAATAGTCTTTCTCTTGATTGGGGTGTGTGTTTCACAGGGGTTCACATTTGTCAAAACTCATCAAAATACACATTTTAAGATCTGTGCATTTTCCTGGGTGTAAAATTTACCTCAAAAAGTTGGTAAATAAAATAAATCCAAAAATTAAAAAAAATAAAAGGTAGGGAATAAGACTGTATGTACTTGAGCGTATGTGAGGGTCTGTGTTTTGGGGAAAAGGTGGAAAAGGGAAGTTAACTTAGGGTGATTTTTCTCCAAGACCAGATTTCAAGTCTAATTCAAAGTACTTCAGATGAAGACACAATTTCCCTACCGGTAGGGTTTCTAGACTTAGTAAACAAAAATACAAGGTGCCCAGTTCAATGTGAATTTCAGATGAAAAATGAATAATTTTTCAGTATCAGTGTATCCTAAATATTGTAGGGGACATACTTATACCTCTGTGTTCGGTCATATAGTGGGGATGTGTTGATGACCTATGAGGTCCAGCCCAGGAAATGCAGGGAGAGCCAGAGAAAAAAGGACTATTTAGGAAAAGTGAATGGAAACCGTTCAATTCCTATAATAGGTATAAATTCGATGATGCTGAGCTGAGAACCGATTCTTGGTGAATGAAAAATCAAAAGGGGCAGGAGAAGGAGGGGCCAGGGCATGGGGATGGTGGTATGTAGATGAAGATCTGGATCCTCGGTGAACCTGGCAAAGGGTCATTCTTATAAAAGACACTTGATAAGCCCTGATTTGGGTGCACACATCTGGAGGACAGGACGCAGAAGCTATGGGTCTGGGATCACCTTAATGTTTATGGTAGTCCCTGGAAGGTTTAGGCGGTCTACAAGGAAAGCTATTTGTTGAATCAAAGATTGTACGAGAGAAGGCGTGCCTTGCCTTCTGATCATCAAATCCCAGGGAAAAACGACATTCTTATTGCTCTTGTAGAGGTCGGTTTTAAAAAGTCAGATTTCCTTTCCACTGCTCTCCAGTCCCCAGGGCCCTGGTGATTCTGCCCAGGAGCATTTGACACAGGGACATAGTGCTCTTCCTTCAGTGAAACTTTCTTGAACTTCACGCTCAGTATGAGTAAGGAGCGCAAACCGGATTATAGGTGGAGTTTTTAAAAGATATCTTTTTCCTCATTGAAAGCTGTGATTTCCCAATTCAGTCATGCTTTCTGTGTCCAGGAAGGGCTGCAAATGTAAGAGATCAGGGGAGGGGGCAACCCCTGGGGCTCTGGACAGTGGGGACACCCCCGAGGAGCTCTGGAAGCCTGAAGAAAAAAGGCCACTTTCCAGGGCCCACTGGAAACATGTTTCCTGATCTCTGTGGCTCCTTGATGGGGCTCAGCCCAGAAGGACTGCATTTCTTCACCCAAGACCAGGCTTTTGTCTTTAAGAGCAAGCAGGCAAACAAAACTGAAGGCTTCAGGGTGACCAGCAAGTACAATTTTGAAGGGATTAGTGGATGTTAAGACAGAGGTTTCCATTTATCAAGGAGTGGTTTCTAAAATTCCAGTGATATCGACATCTTTGCTGAGAGCCTCCTATGTGCCAGGTACTGTACTTGGCACGGGGAAGATGAAGATTATGAATAAAACAAAGTTCCCATCTCAGGGAGTGACACAGACCCATGCACACATCATTATAATCAGGGCCAGTGGAAATAACCTGGATTTCCCTCAAACTCAGATATTTGCTTATTTCTTTGGAGGAGGGACTGAGCTGGTCAGGGAAAAGGGCAGAGAAGATGACCCCTAGCTTTCACATCAAGTCCCTGAGACAACTGGACCCGGCCTCCTTAGAAGGCAGTTTTGGCCTCATCAGTTTTTCTGAATGTCTCTCGGGAGTCTTACACTTGTCCCCCAACTGTCCCCATGAGGCACTTAGCCAAGTATTTCTTCTAGCCATGTATGGTTGTTTACATGAGATAAATCTGGATAAAAATAATATTCTCCATCTTTGTACATTTCTGGTTAATTTTAACTCTCCTAATGGATTAGCTCCTGGGGAAAATGTTTGACGAGAACATCCCTTAGTCCAGCTTTTATTATAATACAAAGAGGTACATGAAATTAGAGGGTTATGAACATTGACACATATTGGTAGGGCCCTTAGAAGTTGGGGTTAAATGATGACACATGGAAAGTACCTCATTAATTGTTTTACAGAGTTGTGGGTGCATTTTTGAGGGAGAGGGCAGCCTGCCTTCCTTATTCAGGTGACACAGTGAGATGTTTTTCCAAGCCTGGTGTCCAGGCATCTGAGATTTGGGAAGGTGAAGGTTTCCAGTAGCGAGGTGACCCAAATGGACTTTCAGGATTTAAGTGACACCAGTACAGCTAATCTCCAATGTCCGACTGTAGTAAATATCAGTAGGTTTTGCTGCCAAATATCCATTTATCCCTTTTCTGGAGTCCTCTGTAGTAATTTTTCTCTGGAGAATCACTGTCTCCCTAACAAACTCCCTGTCCAGGGTACTTCAGATGACACTGCTCTTGGCTCTGGGTGGCTCAGGCCTGGCCAATCAGAGCATTGAATCCTCCTGGCCAGAGATTTGGTTCAAGGATAGAGCCAACCAAAGCCAGTGATACACAGTGAGGCTCTGTGGAGACTACTGAGAGAGCTTTTCCACTAAGTTGATCCTGGAACTGCTGGTCAGCGACTAGTTTGCACAGAAGCCTGAGAACAAAACCAGTGTGGAGATAAGCGATGGGGAGAGGACAGGAGCACACCATACCTGAACTTAGCCCTACTGCTTTTAAAAATCGTAAAAATAAATGTTTATAATACATTTTTCTTTAAGCAGTTTCAGTTGGGTTTTTTGATACTTGCCATAGAAAAAGTCCTGACCTGTGTACTAGGTGATAGACAGTTGGTTTCCTGACCCAGGTACCATGGATAGAACAGGGTTAGGGGGCTTCCAAGGTCCAGGTGACCCAGTAGGATTTGGTCCCCAAGGTCTACCCTAGTGAGTCCCAAACCTCGTTGATGAACAACTGTCACAACAAAAATGTCAACGGTGCTCCTTATCAAGAAATTCTTGATCACTAGATCTGCTGAAATGGAGGAAAGGCAGGAATTGATGTTTTTCAAAAGTACCCGTATCATTTCTGTATCACAGTACCCCAAAACTTAGGGGCTTAAAACAACAATAACTTTAGGCACAGTGAACTATAGTCAATATCTTGTAGTAACCTATGATGAAAAAGAATATGGAAAGGAATATATGTATGTATATGTATGACTGAAACATTATGCTGTACACCAGAAATTGACACATTTGTAACTGATTATACTTCAATAACAATGAAACAAAACAAAACAACCAGTAACCTTATTTGCTCACAATTCTCGAGGGGCTGCTGACTTTGGGGGTCCTCTTGTGGCTGCTGTCATCTGGTGACTCAGCTCTGGGGGATGACCTTTATCACTTGCCGGCAGTCAGTGTTGGCTGAGGATTCTCCACCAAGCTAGCTCAGACTCGTCCACACGGTGGCAGCATCTAAGAGCATTAAGAGAAAGCATAAGGTCCCCTGAGGCCTCAAGTCATAATCACACAAGACCATTTACGTCGCATTCTGTTGGTCAGAGCAAGTCACACGGCTCGCCAAAGTCGCGATCTGGGATACTATTCACGGCCACTCGATGGGAACAGCTGCAAAAAATATGTGGCCGTGTTTAATCTACCACAGTACCCAAGGTTCTTAAGCTTTAATGTAACAAATTACCACAAATTTAGTGGCTTAAAAAACAGACAATGCCTTGCAGTTCTGGAGGTCAGAAGTCCTAAAATCAAGCTGTTGGCAGAGCCGTATTCTTTCTGGAAGCTCTAGGGGAGAATTTGTTTCCTTGCCTTTTTCCAGCTTCTGGAGGTCACTTTCATTCCTTGCCTTTTGGCCCGTTCCTCCATCCTTAAGACCAAATACAAGCGTCAGATGGCTCCTTTCTCTCTCGCTCTGTCTTTGACTTCTGCTTCCATTGCTACACCTCTTTCTCTGACCTCCTACCTCCCTCTTCCACTTTATAAAGGGACTTGTGATTACATTTGGCCAGTCTTGATAATCTCAGATAATCTCCCCCCATTTAAGATCCTTAATCACATTGCAAAGTCCGTCTTTGCCATATAAGGTGACATATTCACAGGTTCTGGGGAATAGGACGTGGACAGCTTTGGAGGACTATTATTCTGTCTCCACATTTGGAAATCTTAGGTCAAGGGAAACTGTAATAGAATTTAAAGGATTGAGTGATCTAGTCTGGGTTACCCTGACAGGCTCTGGGAATGCAGGCAGTCAGAGGACTGGGCTTTAGAATCAAACAGACCAGGGTCTGAATTCCGCTTCACCACATACCAGCTTAAAACTTGGACAAGTTGTTAATCTTTGAGGTTAAAATGGGGGAGAATATCTATCTCACAAGACTGTTGTAAGTTTTAAATGAGAAAATATACGTAAAGCACTTCAGATGGTGCCTGGACCATAATAGACTGAATAAACGGTAATGATGATTAGAAAGAGTTCTGGTTAGGTTTTAAGACTTTGGAAATGTAGTTTCATATGGCGCTTCAGGGCTGTAGGTAGAATTGGTCATGCTGACTCAGGAGGAGTAAATGAAAAGAGGTGGCAGAAATTTTGAGAAAAGAAAAATATTTCTGGGGTTAGAGATTAATAAGGACAAGTTTCAGGGTTTAGGAGATACAGAACCAAGTGTCTACAGTATTGGAAGAAGCATAGGGACTTTGTTTTGTTGCTGTTTTCAAGATTCAGAAACATTAATAGGAGCATCTTTCAAAGATTGCAGGAGAGAGGGAGGGTGGAAGACCAGGAAGTGATGAGGTTCAGGAGAGAGGCAGCTTTCTGAAGCTCTAGAAAAATATGATGTGGTTTTAGTGTCTCAGTGAGCTAGATTTCTTTTTCTGAAAAACCGCCATGCATGTTTCTGGAACTCAAGTGAATTTGGGGTCAACATAGCTTGGGGAAAATGATGAGTTTCACAGGTTCTCTCCAAATGATTTTTTTTTAATGCTTCCAATTTTGTGATTAATATGTCATACTGTGCATCATGGTACATCATGCTGCAAAGAATAATTCATAGCAATTGAAACAAATTTAAACGTAACTGAACCCACCAACAGCTGTTACATCACAAAATTCCAGGTGCATGTGGCCACAGAAATATTTTCTTAATCTATGCATTTGCAACTGCTGTAATCACATTCTGAATGTTCCAATGATTTTTGAAGACCTTGGAGTAGTTCCAATTTTTTTTTTGTTCATTTGTTACAGGTTCCTTATTTTGCAAATGTATTAGAACTGGCTTCAAAGAGCAGGAAGTTATCTTATCTGGCTTTAGCTGCATTGAGAGAGACAATGGAGATTTTGAACTCCTCTTAAGTGGGGCTTGAAAGTGTAAGCAGATAGGGTAGGGGGGTCCCCGGAAAAAGAGAACTAGGCATGGCTTTCTTGACAGAAGAGAAGCCATTTTTGGCCTAAGCCATTTTTGGCCTAAGCCATTTTGTGATCTAAGCCTGGCCACAGTGCTTGCCCTTGAGCAGGTCTCAGTAATTAACGATCTTAAGGGAACAAAAGAATGCAGAATCCTATCCATCAAGAGATGTAACAGTAGCAAAGATGATACATCAGTTGTAAAGATTCCCAGTTCTGTTTCAGTGATAAATATTAGCCTGACGTGCTCAACCACCAGATCAACTGGAACCTAAGGGATGATGATGTAGACCTTTTCTGACTTCAATCAACTGAACATCGCACTCTGTCTGGCCCCTTCATTTATATGCATGGACCCTTAGCTTAAAAATTCCCCAGTTTTGCTGCTCAAGGAGTCACTGCTTTGGGAAAGATCCCCAGTATTCTCCTTACTTGCTGCAAGTAATAAATCATTCTTTCTCCCTATCTTTGATTTGGTTGTGTCTTTTGGCTCAACACCCACAAGAAGCGAATATAATTTTGGGAGTAACAGGAAGGGAAGAAAGGGTATAAATGGGATGGAATCTGCTAAGGACCTGGAGGTCACAGGGCAGCAGCTCGGGGGGGGGGGGGGAGGCGCAGAGGCTCTTGCTGGTCCCTCGTTGGGCTTTAACCCAACCACACTGTTGTGAAAGAGGCTCTTTGAAGAAATATTGGAAAGTACTTGGGCCACTAAGGTCAGAGATTTAAGAAGCTCCAGCGTCCTCAAGGCATCCTCCCTCCCTTGACCTTGGAATCAGTAGGCTGAAGATAAAGGTGGCCTCTGTTTCCCACCTCAGGGACAGGAAGGGGAGCAAGAATGCTTCAAGTCGGCTTACTTAGATATGCCTTAAGACAGACGTGGAGAGAGCAGTGACTCAGAATGAGGTAACCAAACTTGTGACAGCAAGTCCATTTCGGACGTTTAGGGCAGTAAAGTGGTCTGAGGTGTCCACATAAGTACTAAGAACAATGACTGTTTAATAGAGTTTTGCAATCTTAGAGCTGGAAGGGACCTCAATCTAGCCCAAAACTTTTGTTGCCATGGAACTCCTCCTTCAAACAGAAGCTTCCGCAGAAGTCCAAATACAAACCCATCTGGAAGCAGGATTGCTCTGGTTGGGGAGGGCGGAGGGAGGAGCTGGGGAGGTTCAAAACAAAGCATATTCATAAGATTAGAAAAAAATTTTAATCATCATGGAAGAAAACCTTTTTAATTTTTATTTGTGTCTTAGGTTAAAGAAACATTGATCACAAAGAATAAAGTTCCCCAAGCTCACAGATTCTTAATGTATAAAGTGAAGGGCCTGTGGACTTTAAAGGTAATTTTACTTGGCATGAGAACAAGGACTGTGACTTTTAATCACACGGAAATGAGACTTGGGTGGAAATTTTCAGATTTACGGACTATGCCCTGAAGGTTTGGGACAATTAGTCCCCAAGCCCCACCAGGTGGCGCCCGAGTTTGGCATTTTGAGAACATTGAGTTCTCTCCCAGAGTCAGACGGCCTGCCTCGTCCTTTGTAGGTTTAGAGAATCCGATTGGATAGCACGCTCAAGAAAACAACACTTGTGCTCTTCTACTTTAACCTCCTTGCCTCTCAGTTTCGTTCCAACTACAGAAATCCGCTTAACATTGGTGTTGCCCAGGTGTCTTAAAATTTCAGAAAAGGAAGGGGAGGGGAACTCCACCCATTCCAAGGAAAAAGACAGGAAGAGTCTGCAGCAGGAGGAAGGCTGGGAATTTGGAGACATCTAGTTCAGGCTTCACCAACCAAATAGATGCTCCCAAGGAAACACGGCTCCTCTGGCCTCAGTTTCCTCATCCGTAAAATGGCTGTCCTACCATCCGTGGCATCCCGTCGCTTTGCAGGGGAGTCAGACAAACCTCAGCTTAAATTCTGTATCCTAGTTAAATCTGTGAAAGAGGGATGCCATCCGGTATGGAAACTGAGGATAAATAAAAATGTTCGTAGTGCTGGTATAGTGTCACAAAATGGGTCTCTTTATTATTGCTTGCCCACGTTAACGCATTACCCTCCAGGGATCGCCCTTCAGTGGGAATGTCTGAGAAATTACCTATTTTTTCATTCTTTTTTAGTTCATATTCCAGGGAGGTTTTAGAACTCCAGGCTACAACGTGCTAAGGGACAGTAGACCCTGAGGGGCGGGCCGCACTTCTGAGACAGAAACCGGGAGCTGCTATTTCACAGACCCTCCGCCGGTCCCCTTCTCCCTCCCCAGCCCTCAGCCCAGTCTGCAGCCAGAGAACCTCTGCCGCCTGGGCGGCGATCCGGGCTTCCTTACTCCCGCATCCCCGCCTCAGACGTCCCGGAGTCTGCGCGAGCTGCCGCCTCGCGAGCCGCGCGGTTTGGCCGGGGGGTGGGGGGGGGAGGGGGTTAGAGGCTTCTGCCCCGCCCCGTGCGTCACCGCGTATAGGCGCAGGGGCGTTTCCCGGGGCGTGCCGCGGTTGCTAGGCGACCACACCGCTCCCCCTCCCGCCCCTGCTGCTCCCGGCCGGGGCCAGTCCCGAGCGAAGGCGCGCGGAGCTGCAGTGTGTGGACACGAGTTCCCCGGGAAGCGTCACGGCCTGGTAGGAAGCCGGTCCAGCGCAGGTGGACGCTCGCTGCCTGCTGGACCCTCCAACCGCCGCCCCTCCCCCACGAGGGTCCCGAGCTAACGGATGGGAGGCACGGCTCGCGGGCCCGGGCGGAAGGATGCGGGGCCGCCGGCAGCCGGCCTCCCGCCCCAGCAGCGGAGGTAACGGCGTTGTGGGGAAACGGGCTGGGGCGCTGGAGTGAGCGGCTGGCGCTGGCAGGCGAGGACAGTGGGGCGAGGAGTCAGGACTGGGCTGGAGGCTGAGCGAGCCCCCAGCAGAAGGGACAAGAAAAGGGGTCTGACCCCCTCTCGGGGACCGGCCCACCCTCTTCCTCTCCATCAGCTCCCCTCCCCCAAGCCCAGCGGGGGAGGGGGCTAGAGTGGAGTTTGGAAAAGAATTCCCACCCTCGGGATTATTTCGGAAGGAACTACGAGAAGCTGCGACTTTTTGTGTGGCTTTTTAGCAGACTGGGAGAGACAGGGAGCAATACCTTTCGAAGAAGCCCTGTTGCTCAGAGCAGATAACCAAAGGCTGACCTCTTGGGGTTTTGCTGTGAGGGCTATGGTCTGGCTTCGATGTGCAGGTGAGGGGCTCTGCTGACTAGGGCTTTCTGTGGATTCTATTTTAAGAGATTCTCCACCTTGCATTGTATTTTACACCTTAAAGGAGAGAAGGGAGCCTCCTCCCCACTTCATTTGCATGGAGGCTTCCTCTGGGTGTTTTCCTTTGGCTATTTATGGGAAATCTTGTAGGTCTTCAATCTGTCTTTCTCTCTGTAAGTGTGGACGCCTGTCCCATTTTGTTTTATTTGTGCTGTAGGCAAAGAATCAGTTGCATTCAGAATTTTCGGCTCTTGTCAGTAAAGCAGTTCCCGTTAAAGACATAAATAATTCTATCATAATGTGAACATGTTTGTTTAAAGAAAGAACATTCTAGAAATATTTGTAGTGGGCTTTTTGTTTGTTTGGTTTTGGGTTTTGGGGTTTTCTTTTAATTTACTCTTTGTGTTTCTGTAACACATAGATTAAGAAAACTCTAAAGCTAATTTTACCAAACAGTTTTTAAAGGCAACTGAAATATTCCAGCACAGTTTTAAAGATTTAAAAAAAAAATTCTTCCCTTGCAACTGGGTCATTATTGTATTCACTGTATATCATGTAAAAATGATACAATGAAATGCTGAATGTGTTACTGGGAAATCCATGTTCTTGGTGGCAAATGAACCACATTATTCAGGGCCATCTTGTGGATTAAATGAATCCTCTCTGTCTTTTGTGTTCCTTTTCAGTGGTGGAGGCACAGTGTTAAAGAACAGAGAAATGATCTTTAATCATTTAGCATTTAGCCTCCACCATCCACCACTAGAGAATTAAGTGGGTAAAGACGTGATATATAGTATGTTTTGTAATTTAGAGAATCCCTTGTATTTACTATAGAATTCACTGTGTTTTTCTACAAGCTAGATAAATGTTAAGTAGTTAAGTAAATTTTAAAAAGCAGCCCTAAGAAGGCCTTTTCTTTCTTGCTTGTAGGACCCAGCAGTGTGTAGACTGGAAGTATTTTTCTCTTTATAACATGTGGAAAACGGCTCAGAGGGGAAAGTGGTGTAGCCAGTGGTAGAGCTGAGATTAGAATCCCAGTCCCCGACTTTAAAAGTACAGTTCTCAGTCTTGTTTGTTAGTTCCAGGTAGCTTTTAGGGTTCAAATTCAAACTAGCCTTCGTTTTCAAGTAGTAAGTTAAATGAGATCTTTTTGATAATCCCTATTGTTAACAACATTCAGAAAGTAAGACCTATTTTAACTATTTCAAAATACAAACCTAGAAATGGCTGTCCTTTCTTTTAAAACAAAGAAAAAAAAGTTGAATTTTCTCTCTTCCTCTGCCAAGTATCCCAGTGGTTTGTATTCAGTGCCAAAATGTGGTGTAGATATTTGTTTGTATTAATTATTCTTTGTAGCAGATATGAAGCAGTTAAGACACAGGGTGTTTTGTAAATACAAATTTATATACTTCAGTTACTGACAGATTTTATCTGTAATCCTTTCAACTAGATTGGGGGATGGTGTCTATGATACCTTCATGATGATAGATGAAACCAAATGCCCACCCTGTTCAAATGTGCTCTGCAATCCTTCTGAACCACCTCTGCCCAGAAGACTAAATGTAAGTAAATGAAGTCATTCTTTGTGCTCTGATGGTCCTGAAAATGAGGAAGTGCTGCTTTTAAAGCTCAGGGTACAATTACGGCTCACTGACAGCCCAGACTCTTCTTGTTTCCTTTTGGTTTCTCTTGACTTTGAAATAACAATTTCTGTAGTCCAAGTTTAGATTTTCAGAATGACTTTGATTTGGAGCTCACCCATTCCTTCTAGTCACTGAGTTATATGCATATATATGACATTAGGGAGGAAATAATATGCTTCTTTTATCTAGATGATGTGTATCTGTTTATAGAATGATAATATACAGTGTATTACGGTGGCTCATTTTAACAAAAACAAGGAACGGAAAATACCCCTGGACTTACAGATCTGCAGATTTTTTTTTTCCTCTGCAGGGTAGAAATGTAGTTCTCGTTTCTTAAGTTCTCTTAAGAAAACCATTTTATAGATCGTAAATCAAACTTGTACAGTACAGTGTGGTTTTTGATGCATTTAATCATTTCAGAGCTTGCAGACATTTAGCTTTTGACACCATTTTACTTAAAATAATAAAAAATGTAATTCCCATTCCCCTGGCAGGCACGGAGTGGTAGGGAGAGCAGGGTTTGGATGCGTGCCGTGGCAGGGAGGAGCTCTCCTGTGACTTGAAAATTTGCTGCATGTATCATCTAATGAACAAATGGAATAATTGAGTAGATTCATTTGTCAATATTTCTCCTTCATGTTTCTCTTTAAGACCTAGAATTATTTCTATATAAAAAAATTGCTTGCATTTTTCATAGCACTTCCCAACTTTTTGTCAGCTTTTGCCATTGAAGTCAGTCTTTTCACTACTTTGAAGGCTAACATGGGCTAAATATATTCAGAAGGCTGGTCACCCTATTTTTAACCTCTTTTCCAAAATGCAGTAAGTTTCCTTTCCGATCTCTGCAAGCTTATTTCTTTAATATGTAAAAACCTCTAAGAGCTCCAGAACCACGTGTGTACTCCTTGTGTTGACTATCAGATTTCTTGGTTACTTGCTAACAATTAGCACGTCTCTATAGCAAACTTTTGCAGTTGGTTATCATGTGACTTAAAGTACATCTTAACTTTAATTCAGAGTTGGCCAGTGCTAATCACTCTGGGGTAGGGCAATTAAATTGTATATTTCAGGATCAAAATGCATTTTTTTACTGAATGATATTCAGAGTAACACAATTGGGGAAACACAAGATTTTAGATTCCAACCCATTGGTGTGTTTGCAAACTTTGCTGAAAAAAATGCTTCTGACCTCTTGGTGACACTTGCAGTTCATTATGCCAGGACTCCATCCCGAGACCCTGTTGCTCATTTCACAGAGTCCTTTTGCTTCATTGTTTATCCAAGATGCCCTTCCATTCCCGTTGTAAACTATAAATCATCTGCTCGTAGGCTTTTGTTGGGTTAGCTTTGTGTTGCAGAGACTTAGGGTTGAGAGCGAGGAACAGGGTGGTGGTTTAAATCTGGATGAGAAGGATATTCCTTTTCTGAATTTCTCAACAAGATCTTTCAAGACTTGATTAACAGTTGAAGATTCTATTTGACACGTCAAGAGCTCTCCAAATTAAATGTGTGTGAAGCATCCTTAAATAAAACATGGTTAATCTGGCATTATCTGTCTTTCTGGTTGTAATTATATCGTTAAAATATTCGGTAAAGTCGATGGTAGACATTGCTCATTTATTGTGATTATAACCATAGGCTACAAGCATACAGTGTTTTATCTATGATCTTTTAACATGTGTGAAAATTGTAGATTCTCCTAGAACAATGGAAGGAAGATTTTATTTATAGCACAGCAGACTTGATACATAATTGATTCAGGCCAGGGTTTGTGTTATTTATAGGAAAGGAAAGAAAGCTGAGGGGCGAACCCTGCCCGTGTGGAAAGATTCCTTCCTGGGATTCTTCAGACTCACTGGAGATTCAAACCTTGACAATCTGTAGTGGACTAGACTGAACTGTCCTCTACTGTTCTCAGGGCCCCACTTGCAGGGAGACATAAAAGGCAGCCTGTGTTGAGAACGGGAACAGGATCTGGTGAGGCCTCTGACACAAGCCATGTGAGGTGGAGGGGGACAGAGCCTGGAGAAAGACGCTGGGGGCGGGACAGCCCCCTTTAGCATCTGAAGGGCTTTGACATGAAATCTGGACACTCCTGTGTAGGTTCGGAGGGCAAAATAAGACCTAATTTGCAGAGAGACGTTTAGGCTCACTTTAAGGAAAAGCCACGAGTCAGGAAATCCAAATGACATCCTTAATCTTATTGTAATATTTCTATGGAAATTAAACTTCTGTTATGTATCTGTTCTTATGAACGTTCTGTACCTGAGACCCTCTCTTTATCACAAACAGAAACGAAGACCTGCAGAGCCCACGCAGCCTCGCACGGAGGCAGAGTAGGTGAAACACCCGGGGGTGGGCCCTGCACCACATGCACCCTTTCTGCCCCCTGTCACTGATGACTGCAGCTCCTAGGCTCATTCCCTTGGGTTAGGGCATTGGTCTTTCTGTTAAAGCTCGAGAGGTAACACATTAAATTGTATAGCAAGTTGAAAGCAGGTTTTATGTGGGGGAAGAAGCGGGTGAGGTGTTGCCATGAGTCTAAGGGAAGGCTGATTGCGGGGGCCTTCATGGAGCAGAAGACATACTTAATGCCAGATGTCTGGTGGAGGGAGAGTCTGGCACCGCAGAGAAGAAAAAAGTGAAAGGGAAAGGAAGGAGTGTATAGCTTAAGCCTTAATATATTGAGAATTTTGCCATTGTTGCCAGTGTTTTTAACATGTTTTATAGTTTGTGAGGGTCTTTCTCGGATATTACTTATTATAATTTGATGCACACAACATCGTGCAAATAGATATCATTATCCACATTTGACAGATAAAGAAACCAAGGCTGGGGGGAGGGTACAGCTCAGTGGTAGAGTACTTACTCAGCACGCACAAGGTCCTGGGTTCAATCCCTGGTGCCTCCCTCTAAATAAACCTAATTACCCTTTCCCCCAAAAAAGTAAAATAAAATAAAGTAATTAAAAAAAAAAAAAAAGAAACCAAGGCTAGGAAACTGGGCTAAAGGTTCAGCCTGCTCTGGGACCCATGGCTTTTGAGCAGTGTAGCCAGGACCCAACCCAGGCCTTCTGACTTCACATTTCTTCAGAATGTGTCCCCAAGACTTTAGCAGTAAATATTTAGATGCCTTTATGCTAGGCAGTAACAACTTAAAGGAAAACTGATGAAGCATGCAAATGTTCACTTTTATTATGTAAATCTACCTGAAACCAGATAATTGTAATTCCCTGGTTCAGCCAAACGAATCTCCTGAAAGATTATAGTGCCTTGAGATCACTGATGTTTTAGCACTTTTATAATAGAGAACAGTGAGCATTTGTGTGAATGTTAGATGGATGGATGGGACCTTCTTTCATCCTTAAAAACAGGAGTAGTCATTTGACTTAACTACTGATAAATAAGAAAAATGTTGCCATGTATTTACATTTCAGCATGGCATTTAGGTTCTGTCTGCAGGCCTATTTTATTTTCTTAACTAGTGATAGCTCTTTATTTTTGGTATCAGAGATTTTTCCTGCTCAGTATCTTGCCTCTGCTTAAAAACCAGTCGCCAAAGCATGGCTAGAGTTGTCCTGGCTCCTTTGCATACGTATAAGATAGTGCGGTACCTCATTTTTGTCCCTGTAGTTTAAATTGATTAAATGGCCTAAAAGGAGCAGCAAGAACTAATGTCCTGCTTTTGTAACTAAATTAGGGGCTGTGTAAAGTATGCCAACGCTTACATTTTTTTTATCCTTTTTGTTTATATTTTCATTTATTTAGGTGATAGATCAGGTGTTGTTTCTTTAAATTATATTAAAATTCTATTTTTTAGATGTTTGGCTACTTTGGATCATTGCCTTATAATTTGTATTATATTTTTAGAGATTGAAATTATAACTATAGCGCAGAGCTGTTCTAGAATTACCTACGTCTGATCCCGGAGGCTCAGAAACAGATCAAGTGTACAGTTCTTTGGGCCCCATTAAGAAAAATCATTTTCTTTGAAGTATCCTGGAATTTTTTTTTTTAACAACAGATTTAGCTTTATTATTTTTCTTCTTATTTCCTTCCAGCACCTTCTTGTATTTTTCTTAGTTTTTTTTAATTGTTGTTTTTTTTTTAAGTGTTTGGCTTTTTCGCTTTTCTTTTCCTCCATGTAATTTCAGACAATCTTACTTCACTTAGAGGAATAAGTAGTGTCTTCTGTGAGTCACGGTGCCTTGCAGGAAGGGGTTATGTGAAGTCAAGTAAAAAGAGCAGGATGCCTTTATCACGTAGGCTCTTGCTGAGGGGGAGTAGTGTGTGTGTGTATGAGGAGAGAGAGAGAGAGACTCTGTGTTTAGAAGACTTTTACAAGAAGTACCCCAGGGCCCTATGTAAAGAATTGGCCTAGCTGATCTCAAAAACAGATTAGATTGGAACTTTTGTGATTCAGTGAACTGAGCTAGAAAGATGCAATCATTTGTTTGGCGACCTGGGAGCAGATGACAAAGCCCTTGGTTGCTTCCAGGCCGTAGTCAGCATTCAGCCCTGCTGCAGAGTGGTCCAGGCCAAGTTATGTTGAAGGAAAGGCCCTGGACTGACAGTCAGAACCTGGGTTCAGATCTCGCCTGTGTCCCTTACCAGCACCTTATCATATACAGGACACTTTAATATACATTATTTCCTTCCTGCTATATATGCCCTTAAGCTTTGGGAAGATACTTGAAACAATGAGCAAACAATATGGGACAGTACAGATTTAACCAAGTGCCAGGTTACGTGGTAGACTCGGAAAGCAGCGATGAGCTGTAATTCGCGTGGGCTTGGAGTCGCTCTAAGCGGGAGAGGGGGCACTAGAGTAGAGCTTTGAAAGAGTGTGGGATTTGCATGGATGGGGTGAAAAAGAGTCAGTAGGAAGACATACCTGTGAGAAGGAGCCTAGCATGTCTAGGGGATGGTCAGAAGACCATCTTGTTTTGAATAAAGCATCTATGGTGGGGGCTGTGGGGGTGGCCGTAAGACAGGGAGTCTCAGGAGTAACATACACAGGTTTCTAGAGGCTCCTACTTCCATTGTCTCACTTTTGGGTCTTTTACCTCCACAGCTGGACATGTTTTGTTGTGTTTTGTCCTGTCAGGGGGAGGATAATCCTTACCCCTTTTTTAGTGACTTTAACCTAGATTCATTATTCCTTTCCGTAGATCACCACCGAGCATTTAACGAGAGATCATACCCAGCGCCTTCTGAATGGAGGTGAAATGAAGGTAGAAGAGCTGTTTCAAGAATTTGGCAACAGAAAGTCTGATACCATTCAGTCCGATGGCATCCACGACTCGGAGAAACGCTCTCCTGCCGTTCCTCAGGGTAAAAGTTCAGACAGCTTAAATACCGTAAAATCCAGCAGTTCATCCAAAGCATCCAAAGTGGTGCCTCTCACTCCAGAACAAGCACTGAAGCAGTATAAACACCAACTCACTGCTTATGAGAAGCTGGAGATCGTCAATTATCCAGAAATTTACTTTGTGGGTCCAAACGCCAAAAAAAGACACGGAGTTTTTGGTGGTCCCAATAATGGGGGATATGATGATGCTGAAGGGGCCTATATTCATGTGCCTCGAGACCATCTAGCCTATCGATATGAGGTGCTGAAAATTATTGGAAAGGGCAGTTTTGGGCAGGTAGCCCGAGTGTACGATCACAAACTTCGGCAGTATGTGGCCCTGAAGATGGTACGCAACGAGAAGCGCTTCCATCGCCAGGCGGCCGAGGAGATCCGGATTTTGGAGCATCTTAAAAAGCAGGATAAAACCGGTAGCATGAACGTCATTCACATGCTGGAAAGTTTCACATTCCGGAACCACGTTTGCATGGCCTTTGAATTGCTGAGCATAGACCTGTATGAGCTCATTAAAAAAAACAAGTTTCAGGGTTTTAGCATCCAGTTAGTACGCAAGTTTGCTCAATCCATCTTGCAATCCTTGGATGCTCTCCACAAAAATAAGATCATTCACTGTGACTTGAAGCCAGAAAACATTCTCCTGAAACACCACGGGCGCAGCGCGACCAAAGTCATTGACTTCGGGTCCAGCTGTTTCGAGTACCAGAAGCTTTACACGTACATTCAGTCTCGGTTCTACAGAGCTCCCGAGATCATCTTAGGAAACCGCTACAGCACGCCCATTGACATATGGAGTTTTGGCTGCATCCTTGCAGAACTCTTAACAGGACAGCCTCTCTTCCCTGGAGAGGATGAAGGAGACCAGCTGGCCTGTATGATGGAGCTTCTGGGGATGCCACCACCGAAACTTCTGGAGCAATCCAAACGTGCCAAGTACTTTATTAACTCCAAGGGCCTACCTCGCTACTGTTCCGTGACTACTCAGGCAGATGGGAAGGTTATGCTGGTGGGGGGTCGTTCACGGAGGGGTAAAAAGCGGGGTCCCCCAGGCAGCAAAGACTGGGTGACAGCACTGAAAGGGTGTGATGACTACTTATTTATAGAGTTTCTGAAAAGGTGTCTTCACTGGGACCCCTCTGCCCGTCTGACCCCAGCTCAAGCACTGAGACACCCATGGATTAACAAGTCAGCGCCCAGACCTCTTGCCATTGAAAAGGTGCCAGGCAAACGGGTAGTAAATCCTGCAAACGCTTTCCAGGGACTGGGTTCCAAGCTGCCTCCAGTTGTAGGAATAGCCAATAAGCTTAAAGCTAACTTAATGTCAGAAACCAATGGTGGTATACCTCTGTGTAGTGTATTGCCAAAACTGATTAGCTAGTGGACAGTGATGTGCTCAGAGATGCATATGTATTTTTAATTATCTTGCAAACTTGAAAATGGGAAAAAATATATATAAGCTCATTGGTGGATATGTTTTTGTTAGACTAGATTTCTTTTTTTAACAAGGCAAAACATTTTTATATGACTATAAGTAAGAGAACTTTTCAAGGGCTAATTACCTAACCAGCTTGTATTGGCCATCCTGGAATACATATTAAAAGACTTTTTGTAGGTCAATGCATCTTTTGTTGTTATTGTCAGATGTACATCAACCTATGAATTATTCTATTGGTTTAAATCCCTTTCTTTCGAGGTAGAAGGTATACGAGAAAGTATATCCTGAGCACTCACTTCTAGTCTCCCTCAGCATGTGTTCCAGAGGGTTCATTTGGGCCGTACTAATAGGCGAGTACTAATGGCCGTACTAATAGGCGAGAGCCAAAGCTAGATCTCGCCCCAGCAGCCCATTCTGTGGGCTTATTCTGGGTGAAAGGGCTCACAGCAGAATATGGGGTGGGGGGAGCTCCAGGTAGCTGCTGGTCACCTGGAGAAGTCACGTCACTACTTCTCAATGACTCATTTCCCTTCAATTCTGTGATGCATGGTGTTTTTGTTTTATGTTATTATTTTATGATTATTTGGCTGCTGATTTGTTTCCTGGGCACTCAGACATCTTACCACTTCCCAAAGTACGGGTTCTAAAGTCAAGTCATATGTACCCCTCCTCCCACCTCCAAGGAAGATAAAATACCTTCCTAGCCCTCAATGACCCAGAATGCTGCAGGTAGGATCAGCCTGCAAACTGCAGGTCCCTGGATTCTTGGAATGTCGGACACCAGCCTACATACCACATCTCTGTGGACTCTTCCTCATAAAAGCGATCGCTATCACGTAAGCCTAACTACAGCTTCACTGCTTTAGCGCCTCTTCCCAACTTCCTGCCACCTAAATGTGCCACAATTTTTCTCACTTGCAGTTAAAACCAAAGACTGTTCCCTAGATTTGGAGGGAGCTTCAGTTATTTTCAGAAGAAAATCCAGGAACTGATGGTAGTCCATTTCATTTTTCTTCACTTTGACATCTTTTTTTTTTTCTCTGTTAAGATTTAAGAGTGAAGGCTGGTAATAAAACTAATTGCTAGCCAAAGGTCTTACTCAGAAGGGTGGAGAAGGGATAGTAACTCACTGTTGCTGTTTTGTGCTCCCCTCCACCTGCCACCACCACCGCCCTGCCTCTGCATCCACCCTCCTCCAAAACAGGAGTACACCTGAACCCTGTCCTCGCAGGATGCTCTGTAGAGTAGACCAGGGCTTTCTACAACACTCTTTTCAGGATGACCCAGTTCCATTATTATGGTAGAATTTAGTCTCTGCAGATTCTGTAAGATTGGAAGGAGGCTGTTTTTGTTGGGCAATAGTCTCATAAAGAAGAAAAATACCGTGGACATATGACTTAAGGAACTTTTGTTTTATCCAAAAGGATTCCTAATGGCTGCACCATAGGCTGTGAAAAATAAGAACAGACGTTCAGAGATTGGCCCCAGCCTCCTAGGCACAAGGACCAGGGGACAGGGAAGGGTTTAGACTGAGCTCTCCGCCTCTTTAAAAAGGAGATGTCCTGGTACTTCTGGTGATTGAGCAACTGGGCTGACTCTTTCAAATCTTAAATTATTTTCCCTACCCTTGGTTTACAGAAGGCAGTGGAAGATATAGCTCCTTATGGCCCCTCTAACTCCTGTTGACTGCTGACCTACAGAGAAGCTGTGTAAGACTTCTGCAGTATCTAACAGAGCATATGGTGAGCTTGTTTTTCCAGTTGTTATCAGTGTGGGAGACCTGTTCTCTTAAGCAAGCTGTTAAAAGGACCGTGACTCCAAAGGCATCTGCCACGCACTAGATTTCGGTGTTTGTGTTGTCAGTGAGATATCTCTTCGGTCAGCCAGCACTGTGTGTGACTTGGGTAAGGGGGGAGCCTGTGGCTGAGGTTGCCACGTGGTCTGTTTCTTTTTTCTTTTTTTTCCTTAACAGAGGGACTGGGGATTGAACCCAGGACCTAGCGCATGCTAAGCACTCAGTCTGCCACTGAGCTCTACCCACGCCCCCAGCATGTGGTCTATTTCTGTGTATTGAATGGATTGTGAGGTAACTGAACCTGGGCCGGATGACAGGGTATAGACTACCCCATGACTGTGTAAAAATTCTAGAAAGCTCTCGGAAGGTGAATGGATGTGTTTCTGCCTAAATTTGGCAACCTGCAGGGTGACGCAGAGCAGAGTCATTCAAGTTGGCATGCTTGTCTTCTGTGCGCCGGTTCAAGTCTAGGGAGAGTGGGCTGCTTTAAAACGTGGCTGTGCCAGGTGGATGTGGGGAGGTTTACTGAGTGCATTTCAAGTTTAGGGACAATTGTAGTTTTTAGAAGCTGTCACCCTGTGCTCCCTTTTTTCAACGGCAGTCAAATTTTTGCTTGGATCGCTGCCCAGACTTAGCACTGAGTGACCAAATTGGATCAGAGTCAGTACAGAGATTCAGACTGTCTTCCTCACGGTTACTGGATTGTTCTGTAGCCATTCTTGTCATTTCAATGACAAAGGTCAAGTTGCTTGCGTCCTTTCATTGATTTTTAAATTGACAAAATCTACTGAGTTTCCACATTGTTATTGACAGGGTGAAGAGCTGGCTCGGAATTTTTGTTTTATTTCATGCCTAAAATCATGCTTTCTTTCCACATGGAAAACTGGCTAATCCAGCTAATACTTGCTTGTCTTATTAGAGTCCATCTTTTTTACCTTTTGCCCTCACAGCGATCGATCTGTTCACTCATCATGGGCTCTTGCGATTTCTCCTTACATTAGAATGCAAGCTTCAAATGGGCAGGCGCATGTCTTCATGAAGCTCTGAACTACCCAGCTGTGATGCTGAGCACGTGCCCACCGTGGGGGTTCGGCTTCCTCCATGTATCAGGAACGTGCTCACCTCTCATTTTAAGTTGACCTACATACTCAATCTCCGATCTCTTTTTGAGCAAGGGATCATTGGAGAAGGGTTATATGAGGCCACTTTCTTCTGGTCCAGTATTTGACACCTTGATGATAATGAAAAGGAAAACGAAACCATGATTTAACTGTGATGTAAAGATTCTGCTTCTGTCCCACATGGGCTCCGCGAAAGAGGAGAGAATCTAGCCTGGATCTCCTGTCCCAGAGGAAATTGACTTCCGACCATAGTAGCATATGCTTTACTGAAGAGGGACTTGGAACAGACAGGTTAGCTGGCTAATGTCATTATATTTTAGTTTTCATGACATTTATTCTATTAAGAATGGGGTTTCTTGCATGATCAAAACAACAAAACAAAAGATTAAACAAAAATATCAACTGTGAACAGTTTGGATCTGTAGCAACTGATCATGTTGAGACACTTTGTTTTGCTTAGTTCCTAACTAGACATCATTAAACATAAATGCTGACTTTTAGGAAGCAGCTGGTAAGTGGTTCTAAGCTTTCCTGACTAACAGAAAACTCCCACTGCTTCAGTGAATCATGGAAAACTCTTTCTCTTTTATTTTTAATTACTTCTCTTGCATCTGTTGTTCAATGTCATCGACACAGAAGTTGGAAAAGTGGCAACGATTGTTCCAGACTCTGCCTGTGATGCATTTTCTCCTTTGAGAATGAAGGATGAGTACTTGTCCTTTAAAGCAGGTGGAATTGCCAGGACACGCCCTCCTCCACCTCTTCAGTCTCGCTGGAGGTGACCTGTCTGTAGAGCCGTGTAACTTACTATACCGAGAGCAATTGCAGGCGTCCCTGACTGAACAGCCTGGAGTCCTCCAAACAGAGGGGCGAAGCCAGGGGCAGGCAAATCAAGGAAGCGTTGTCCTCTGCCAG
This sequence comes from Camelus bactrianus, assembly GCF_048773025.1. Taxonomy (NCBI): domain Eukaryota; kingdom Metazoa; phylum Chordata; class Mammalia; order Artiodactyla; family Camelidae; genus Camelus; species Camelus bactrianus. The sequence continues at coordinate 30,241,490 of NC_133561.1, read as the reverse complement.
GGACCAGCCTCTCAATTTCAAAAAATATTTTTGTTTTTGTTTTTTGGGGAGATGTAATTACGTTTTTATTTATTTATTTTAATAGAGGTATGGGGAATAAACCCAGGACCTTGTGCATGCGAAGCCTGGACTCTGCCACTGAGCTATACTCTCCACCTCCTCAAATAATGTTTTTAATACCCATTTCATCTTGAACCTGTACTTCCTAAAGCCCAAGATTTTAAAAGAATTTACTTCCAAACCTGACTGGCAACCAGAATGTGATTAGGGGTAACCCTTTCCAAGTGTCTGTCAAATCATGCCCGCTGATTTCAGTGGGAAAAATTTTTAAGAGCCACAGTGAACCCATCCATGTAAGGACTAGAAAATCTCTGGTGCTTGAGAGCCATAACCCCTGAGATAAGCCAGAGCTACAAATATATCGTCTAGACTTTGAAAGAAAGGATGTGATTCTTAATATAGCTCACCAACCACCTAGTCAAGCCTAGACTTTCATAATTTTTCTATAACAAGAGAAGCCTGGCCGTTGACTCAAAAGATTCTCACCTCTTCTGCTACCTAAAAAATAAGCTAAAAAGAAAGAAACTAAAAGAAAGGACTACACCCCCGCACCCCCACCCCCAACCCCCGTCATCAGGCCAGACAGTGACCTGTGGCTATTTCAGCTCAGAATGTCAGCCTCTAAAGCCTCAGGTTTGAATCATTTGGTATCACGGGATTCCATCATTGTTCACTTGAATCTGCTGACACACTTCCTCTGGAAAGAGCAGCTTGGCATGGATGAGTCAGTGGTGGTGGTGGTGGTTGTTTTTGGGTATCTGTTTTTTAAAAAATAAAAATTGCTTTGAGAATTTTTCAGCATCTCATGATTGTTTCAAAACCAAGGCTGAGAACTTTGCCAGCGGGCCCTGAGTGCTATACTCCGAAGTGGTCCCAGGGTGGTGGGTCAGGACCCATCCTGGGACTGTCAGGGGTGTGCTGCACGTGCAGCCTCTCTTAACTTCATGACAACGATAGAGAAAGAAAAGGCTCGAAAAAGAAAACACTGGGATGGGGAAAGGAGGGGGATGAGAAACAGCTTTGTAGAAATTCAGCCTGTAATATCCTTGTGGTTCCCAGAGTGTCCATCTGTAAGCTCTGGCATTGTAAAGAAGGGAGGTGGGGCACATGTGTGGTACCAAGGGATGCTGTCTTCTCAGGAGCCCGAACTGTCAACAGTCCTATCAGGAGTTAACACATTTACCCTCCTGGGGCCCGAGCTTAGCTTAAGGATGAAGTCTGGCAAGTGGCTCAAGGAATGCAGCTTATTTGGGAAGTTTCAGTGGTTTCTGTCTGTGGGCAACTAAAAGCTTGAGGGAACTGAGCAACTGGAGAGGGAAAGAATGTTCTTGGTGGCCCTCGGGCACCTTAGCTCCTGCCTGCTTCTGATCTGGCCCTGAGCCCTCACTGCCCTGGCAACGGGAGCTGAGCGGACACCGAAGGACTGCCTTCAGCCGCTTGAATTGTCCCCCGGATTCCTGAAAAGGATTCCTGTCTTATGAGCCTGGCTTAAAACTAGAAAAGGACCTTCCTGTACTCATACAAAGCAGCTGCACGTTAGAGAAACGAACTGCGGGTGGGGAAACTACAAGCCGGAGAGAAGTTAGAAGAATATCAGCCTTCAACGTAGCTGTTCAAATTTCGCCAGGCTCTAATACACCCCAGGGCAGGACATCCCCATGGCTTTTTGTACCATTTAAGGCAAAAGGTATCAGAGCTTGGAAAAGGCAGCGAAGGGCAATGAGCGCTCTAGGAGTGTCGTGATTGCTTTTCAATATCCGGGAAGGCATTTCAGTCCCAAGGCAGAAACGTGAAGTGACTGCAGCTAGATGGTGCCAAGGCCAAGGGCTGGTCTTGACCTTGCCATTGCGTGAGCCTGGGCACGACGCACCCTGCGTGTTGGCAGAGGCTGCCCAGCCCTGCCTTTGCACCGCGGAGAATTCCCAGTCACCCCTGGGGCGGAGCCCTGGCCCGAGCCACCCTCACCTCTGCCCTTCTGAAGCCTGTCCGTACAGGCCTTTCTTGGTGCATTCATTCTTTCAACAGTGGCTTACTGAGCAACTGCCATGTGTTGAAACAAAACAAAACAAAATGAAACAAAAAAGCACCCGAGTGCCATTTGTCAGAGATGGGGAGCGGCGGCCGCAGCACTGCAGACCAGGCAGTGGGTTTAGAGAAAACGCCAAGTTATGTACACTCCAGTCTGGTTTTAAAATTCGTGTAAAATCTGCAAGTGAATGGGGTGGGAAGAGGAAGTTGTTTCAGAAGAGAGTGTTCCGAGTCTGCCGAGAGTTGGAGTCTGAGCTGGAGGTGGAGGAGAAAAGATGGTAGAAATGAAAAGATGTGGGAGACACGCCAGCCACTGGCTCCTTGGCTGTCACTTCCCTTTGTTTCTGACCTTGAAGATGAGACGGGGTCAGCCTTGGGGTTTCTCCGACATGATTTCTGATTGGGAGTTTGACTTCTGCTGGCCCCTCCTCATACATCAATTCTGTTTCGACTTTGCCATCCAAAGCAACCATGGGGGAGGGGGAAGCAGCAGGCGCCAGGCTTTCCGACCTCTCCTCCTGCTCTCTGCTTTATTTCCCTCTGCAAAGAGCTGCCTTACGTTGCTGTTTTCTCCGGTTGCTAAATCAACATTGTTTATTTCTGTCCCATCATCAAACCCGGTCTGAGCCCGAGACTGAGGTGAATGCATGGGATGGATTCAGAAGTTCATCCCTGAGATCCTTTCCTGCGGTTTTTGAGCAGCTGTCCCACATGGTCCTGGTGCCAGGCCCCTCTCGGTAAACCCGCTTCATCCCTTTCCTCTCGCTGGAACCCAAAGTCACTCTCTGCTTTAAAAATGTCAGAGAGATTTCCAGGCAAAGCAGCCTGAGGGGGAGGAAAAAGGCTCCGGACCTCTCTGGGGGACCGCAGGTGCTTCCCCCTCATCCTGCTAGAATAAGGGTCAAGGGCTGCACAGCGAGGCTTCCTGCGGGGACAACTGTTTCCCAACTGCCGTGTCACTCGTGCCACCTCTGCTACCCTAGCCTGGCCCTAGGCAGCTGCGTTTCAGAGACCGTAATCCCTCGTTCTTGTTGTGCTCCCAGCCTTAAAGTCGGCTTTGTCCAGGGGAAATTGGAGCAGCTTTCGCGGGGAAAGCCTGGGTGGGGCTGGGGCTGGAGGAGATGCCAAGGCTGTGGTCTCCCTGACCACAGAGTGACAGTTTGTAAAGTCAGAAGCCGGGCTGGGAACAACGGCCAGAATCCCTGGGGCTCGGGAGCATCCTCTCCCCGTCCCCAGCTGCCGGCTCTACAGGGGCTCCCCCAGCAGGCGGCAGGCCCCACCCCCACGCTCTCGGCCTGCCTGCCCGCCCGTCTTCTCTTCATCTTTCAGTAAATGCCCCGTGTCTTCCCTGCCAGGCGCTGTGCTGGGCGATTCACACTTGTATGTTTGTACTTGCTCTCAAAGTTCAGTAGAAAGTTAAATTCCGGGGAAGAAGTGACATAAAACGGGATACATATGACGGTAGACACAGACGAGGTGTCCTAGGAGCCCACAAAAAAGGAAAAACAGGACGAAGGGTAGGAGTGGAGGCCAGCAGAGGGATTTTTGCGCCGACTGCCCTGTGCATGACCTTTTCCCCCACTGACTCCCCATTATCTCCAGTGCCTCCTGCCTCAGAGATCACGGGTGAACGGTGCCCAGCCTCTTCCCAACTGCGAAAGCAGGAGACTGAGGCCCCAGCTGGAGAGCCCAAACACCCTTCTCCCTTTGGTTAGTAGCAGAGCCCAGGTTTGGAACCAGCCGCTCCCCTGCTATCAAAAAAACGTGCCCCATTCAACACCCCGCCTCCGGGCAGTGTTGACATGGTATTCCCAGCAGCCCTCCTTCCCCGTCCCCATCCAGCTCCCCAAAGGTGCCAACGTGGGGGGGTTATTTTTACCAATGGGGTTGGGAAGGGGGCAAAGGCTGAGGCTGTGGCAAGTCAGTGGCGCCAGCTGAGGCTTAAATACAATGAAAAAGCCCCACCCTGCCAGCTCTGCCGGAGGAGAACCCAGCAGGAAATAAACAGTGCTGTGTGCTCTGCCTGGAGGGCTGGGCTGCGTATGTCTGCCTGGATGCCGGCCAGTCACATGAGCCGAGGCTGGTTAAAAAGAGCTCCGGTAATCTCTCGGCTCAAGTGTCTCATCTGGCATGAGGAGCTGTGTGGGCGAGGGTGCCAGCTCTTCTTCGTGGGGCTGGGGCAGTCAGGGAGGAGCAGTGGGAAGGGGCAATCCGGGCCAGGGAGAGAGCCAGCCAGGGGGACTCGACCCCAGGCAAAACCATCAGTCCCCAGGTCGTGGCACTGGGACAGGGTGAGAAGTCGGGTGAGGGCAGTGGGGACCAAGGAGCTGAAGGAAGAAAAGCTTGGCGAAAGTTCCAGAGCCAAGTCTTAATATGGCCAAAGCCGTTGTTTCCAGCTCACCCCTTGCCCCGAGTGTGTGCGTACACCCCCACCTACACCCCCCACCCCCAGCTGCGTATCTCTTCTTTCCAGTAGCTTTGTCCCTGCCTGCATTCCTGCCCCACCTCCTACCCTCCCAGCTCAGAACGTCAGCATCCGTCTACCCTAAGCAGTGCCCTGACCCCGCACCCTCCTCCCGTCCACCCGCCCTCTCTGGTGACGCAGGTGCACGCTGGTGGTGGCATCTCTCCAGGTCTCAGTTTCCCCTCAGGCAGCAGGTTTCAGATCTGGCTCTTAGGACCCTCTAGGCAAACTAGGGCAGCATGTAGGCAAACGGGGCTCCCGGGAGAAGAGTTTTTACTCTGGAACTGATCTTTTTCCTGAAGTCCTGGAACTAGGTGAAATGATTGAGCGAGCTCCAGACTGCCGTGTTCAGATCTGGGTTCGCTGAAATGGTGGGGAAACTTAAGCCAGGAAGCTCATGTTGCTGAGACCCTTCTGGTGAGAAAAACACCTCGTGTGTGATGCTTGGACGTGTGCTAGCCCAGGGGCACCTGCTCACTCAGTGGGGTGGCTGGAGAGCAGCCTGGGCGGGGACCACCAGGAGCCGGCACTAACTCTCGGCAGGACCACATGCTGCTGTGGAACAGGGAGGCCAAAGAGAACCGGGGCCACTGCAGGTCCCGGGAAGCCTGACCTCAAGGATCCTGAACAGGGTGCTGGCTGGGGGGGCAGGGGAGGCTGGGAAGACTCACAGCTCTGGAGATTATTATTGACTAGATGGTTTTTTGTTCAAGGGGGAAACTGGGATCCCCGCACCATCCTCCCCAAAAACCATTCCAAGTTCACATATCTAACTGATCCAGAAAAACAGTGAACATATAGGGACTGTTTGTGATTTGAAGAAGTCTTCTGTAACTCCAAACTCCATGGAGATTTCCCTTAGGACTGGAGACAGATGCCCATTTCCTCTGGCTGGAAAATTTATGAAATTGATGGGGATGGGGACATAAGCAGAAACATCTAAGTTCCTGAAGTGTAGTTAATACATTCAGTTCTGAGCCACCCTCAGGCACCAGTGTAGAGCAGGCCCCGGGAGGACCCTGGCAGGCCCGGAGCTGGACGTGAGGGCATAAAAATGTTCCTGTGGATATGGGGTCTAATCCTCACACAAAATGGAGTAACTGGGGAGAGTCTGACAAAGAGGCTACTTACAAAATGGGGACAAAGTGACAGGAAACTATTAAGGGACAGTGAAACACACCAGGCATAGCCACATGGCCAAGAGAAGGGAGTGCTGGTGGCTGCCACCTTGGAGAGCATGGCTGTGGACGAGGCTGCAGGAGAGAGGAAGGCAGGCCCTGCCATGCCCTGGCCAGCAAGGAGGAACCAAAGGGACAAATATGCTGTCATCTCCTCTTACTCCCATGCCTCCACTGGCCAACCCTAGCCGAAAGCCAGAGGACAAGAGGTTTTGGTTGGTGCAGTACCCAAAGGCCAACTTCCCGGGGCACAGAACATGGTGGAGAAGGCTGAGGAGTGGGACCAGCGGGGCACGGTCGTGCAACAGTCCCCATAATCCATAAGGTAATTTCATCGCATCAATAAACTTTTTTTTAATAGGGGGAGAGTAATTGTTTTTATTTATTTATTTGGCAGGGCGTGGGGAATAATTAGGTTTACTTGTTTAGTTTTAGAGGAGGTACTGGGGATTGAACCCAGGACCTTGTGTATGCTAAGCATTCACTCTTCCACTTGAGCTATACCCTCCCCGCTCAATAAACAGTTTTTGAACATCAAACGTACCAGCACTGCACTGTCCACCACGTGTAAAACTTCAAGAACTGGGTGCTCCTGCCAGGGGAGTCAGGAGCAGGAGTGTTAGGGGAAGCCTCCTTGAATGAGAAGTGGGAATGTGAGATGGGGCTTGGATGACAGGTGAGGAAAGGGCGGGAGGGATTTCCTTCCTGGTAGCGGAATGCCACGTGGCAACTAGATCTGGGCCCAGCGTCAAGTTTCAGGTCTTCCATCCCTGAGATGTTACATCACAGCCATGGCCAAAGACACCTACCTGACTGGGGCTGTCTGAGTCCACATGTTACTTCTCACCATCCCTGGGAAGGATCAATCTGCCAAACTGCCTATTCCCCACCTCAGGGTCTCTGGAGGACAGGTTTCTCCACCTCCAACAGTGATGTCCTAATTCATCAGGCAATTTATCAGTAACAATTCACTGGGCTTCATGCTGGGAAGATGGGCCATAGGGGTGAATTAAACACACTCCTCGCCCTTAAGAGCTCATCTTTTATATAAAACAGAGATGTAAAAAGTTATTGAAATGTGCTTGAAAGGAGGTGTCATGGAGACATGATCCAAGTTCCTGGTAAGCACAGCAGAGAGAGTGACTAATTCCTGGAGGTGTTAAAAAAAAAAAAAAAAGGCTTCAGAGAGGTAATATTTGCCCTGCAAGTCCATTAATGAGTAGAATTTGCTAGGTTGAGAAAGGAATTCCTGGCGGAGGTCTTGAAGTGTGTAGAGGCAGCAAGAGGTGAAAAGGGATGGTGAAAAATTTAGGATGGCTAGAGCCTAGGATGGCAGGAATTGAATCTGGTGAAAAAGGTTTGGGCCAGTTTAAAGGGACATTGAGTACCATTAAGGATTTTGTCAGTTAAGCAGACAAATAAGGAACCAAAGGATGTTTTAACACAGAGTGACATGATGAGTTTTCTTTTGGGAAAGAAAGTAATTTTCTGGAAGGAAACAGTAGTTGTTCAAATGCAAGTAAAGGAATGTGACATTGGGATGCAGACTTCTGCTCCCTCCCCTGCCCCCACCCCACATCCCACCCCCAGCCCTGCACCCTCCCCTACTCCTGCCTTTTTTCTGCAGAGAACAATGGTTATTTGCAAACTGTTGCTGCTCTGACTTTGCAACAAATAAGCCAAATAAATGAGCTTGCTTCTTCTTCTAGGCAACGTGGGATGAGAATACCCGGAGGCCACTCTCCCCTTCTTCCACTTTTTATGCCATCCCCACATTTGATGACCCAGGGATGGGATGGAACCTTAACTAGAACAGCCAGCCTATGGGACTTAGGACCTGCCAACCCTAGAACAACCAGCCAACCCCAGAGCTTTTCCATTTCCCTGTGGTTCTTTCCAAAGTTTGTGGCTATTCCTTCAGGTCTTAGCTGAAAAAACACCAAAAATAGGCCAGCTCTTTTCAATTTAATTAGCCATTCCTCTGAGGACACCAGATGGAATGAAGCAAAGACAGATGCATTGGGGGCAAAAAGGGGTGGGAGTTGATTCTAAATGGGTTGTCTTGTGAGCCCAAACTCACCCCCACAAAGGGTAGGGTGTCTCTTAGAGTAAGGAGCCCAAGAGGCAGATTAAGGGGGTCCGACCTTAGGACTCACAGGCCAAGGGTCTAACTATTGCTCTCAGGCCTGGTCTGCGAGGTGCCCAGAGGATGACAGCAGGGCCCTCTGCAGGGCTGATGCACTGTCGCCCCGCCTGGAGGAGTTTATCTGCCCTCACCTGGCTCCTGTCTCCACGACTGTGGGCAGCCAGCAGCCGGCACTCGGAGCCCTATGACACAGCCAAGTGAGGTGCCGGAGTCTATTTCTGGAGCTCTTTAACAGTGGGGAGACAGCCAGCTGCCTAGGACCAGATGATCCCTGCAGTACCGTCCTTATAGGGTGACGTTTGCTAAGTAAATGCAGGCATCACTGGGGCAAGGGAGAGCTAAAATGACCCTTCGGGCCTTAGGGGTCTCACCTTTAGCGAGTACCTACCTTCTCTCATCGCAGGGACCACCGATGTGGAGCAACTGCCCCCTCTGGTGGTGAATGCAGGAATAAAGTTACGCAGGAGCCGCTTCTTCACCCCGTACCTTGGTCCACGGCTCCCCCTCAAAAAGATGGCTGTGACTCCGAGCTTGAGTCCCTCTAGCCTCCTTCTCTTTCTCCTGACTGCAGCTGTGGCCGCTAGCCAGGGTCTTCTTTCAGTTTCACGGATTGACACGTAACAGGGGGAAAAGCACTGGAGCTATGCCATGAATCGCAGCCTGGTTCCAATGGAGGAAAAGAAACTACCTGTTTGAGTATCACTAGTCAAGCCTGTCTGTTTCCACATTTGTAATGTGGAGATGATAGAGGTCCTGCCTGCCCCCCGGGGAGGCCGCTGCCTGCCCCAGTGTTGCGGGTGGGCAGTCGCAACCCGTGTGTACCGGGAAGCGGGGGTTGCGGGGTCGGCACTTCCTGGTCCTGGCACCCAGTTAGTCACACTGCTGGGGTGGTCTTCCCCGTTGGAAGCCGGCATCACTGTCACTCTGCCTGGACCTGAGACACCCTCCATGGTTTAGCCCCTCGTGGCCGCCAGGCGCCTCGCGCCCTGGTCAGGAAGTCACCTTTTCCAGCTGCCCAGGGCTGTCTGCCAGGGAAGGACAGAGTGACCCGGTGATTGTGGCACTCAGGCTGGAAGGACAAAGTCCTGGATCTATTTTGTTGTTGCTTTTGTCAGTTAGTCTTTATGATTTACATTTATTTTTAGGCACCTTACTGGACATTTTTAAAAAGTGCACTGTAACACCATCTATCAGACACTGGATGGTATCGGTGGGAAACAGGCCAGAAGAACAAATTCAATGCTTCAGCTATGGTTTTGACTCTTTCCACGTGTAAATTAATGGAACTTAAGCTAAATTAATGGAGCTTTTGCCAAATTGATGGAGCTTTTGGTGCTATTCCCTTCCTTCCTTCCTTTTTGTACTGATAGCTCAAAACTAAAATGAACTGAGTGTGTGAATGCTCTGAACAGTCAATTCTTTGGATACGTGTACATTTGGGAGCAGTGCTGAATAGCGTGTTTCAAATTATTTTTGAGAATTCATTTGGCTAAGTGCACTTTAAAACTTTTTGTGTTCTGGCAAGATGTACACACCATGAAATACACCTTGTTAACCATTTTTTAGTGTATAATTCTGAGGCATTAAAGGACATTGATAATGTTGTGCAACAATCACCACTATCCATCTCCAGAACTTTTTCATGATCCCCAGAAGAAACTCTGTACTGGGCCTCTTTTTAACCCTGGACACTGGGAGAGACTGCTGGAGTTCAGTTTGACCACTAAATTTCTTCTGTTCTTCCCAGCCTGGGCAGAAAAGTCATGTCCACCATGTTCTGGCCCCTTCTCCCGTGGGAATTCATCAGATACTGACAACAGCAGAGAATGGGGCTGCGGCTGCCTCGGTTTCCTACAGTTGCTGAATTCTGTAGCCAGAAGAGAGCTGTAGGAGTCCTTTGGATACCCCTGCCTCCAAAGCAGAACCACAGTTAACCTGTAGCTTCGCTCTGTGTTTGACACAGAATGGGCACAAAATAAACATTTGTTTAATGAATGAATAAGTCTGAACAGATGGCTTGCTATCCCTGGAAAGGAGACTGCATAGCTGCCCATGGTCATTGGGAGATGACAAGGCATGTGCTTTGGGGTCAGAACCCAAGTCCCTGGGTTCAAGGACTGGCTCTGTCCCTTACTGAGTATGTGGCTAGGTTTTTCTTTGTTAAGTCACAAGTGGGAGTAATTCTCACCTTATGGTGTGAGGCTTGAATGAGGCAACATATATGAGGCAGTTTACCTTAGAGGAGGTGGAAGTTCAATTATGCAAGTTCTTTTTTTCCCACCTACTAGAGAATCTCGCAGATGCACTTCCAGAAATGACCTTCTCTCCCTTTTGATTCTAGTTCTTTTCTCGTTGGCTTCGTTTTTGTCAGAGCCTGAGAAAGAGCATCTTCTCCACTGTCTGAGCTCTGAGATCAACCTTTGAAAGCTGGGATTCTAATATTGAGCACGTGTGAAAGGGGAATGTTACTTTGCCCTTATCTGAAATTGAGCCTCCCAATTTCTGTTTTATTGGATATGGTTGTTGTGATTTATCTTCTCATGTTACGTGTTTTCTCTCCTTCTACTCACCCCCAGGCACAATCACCCACACAGGCACCTCCTCTCACCCTTTAAATTAAACTCTCACATATTTTACTCTTTCCAAATCTGAGCACCTGGCTCCATTTCTCTGGGACAGAGGACATAGGGCTTACTACGGGCACCAGGTTTTAATAGTAACCACATCCTGTCAGTCTTTCATCCACCCCTGCATTCCAATGATTTGGCACACTTAATCTTACCTCCAGATTTTAAGATAAGGCCGTCGAGTAAGTCATTTGTGGAAATTCAGTGATCTAGCTGAGTATTATGGCCTCTTCGATCTAGGAATTTTATGTTAGGTAGTTTAAAGCTAAAACCAAACAGAAAGTAATACACTTCAAATCAATAAATATTCATTGGTTACTATGTATATTCAAGGAGTCTGGGGGCAATGTGGGCTTACAAAAGCTGCAAACCTGATGCTAGAGATTTAAAAACTATTTTAGAATAATCTCATCACCATTCATCCCCTCTTCAATCTAACTTACACAACACTTACAGGCGAAACTTCTAAAAATAGTGCTCATGACCTTGAGGCCAAGATGTCAAGAGCTCCACGTGCTCTATGAGGGAGTTTGTGGCCCGTTTCTCTAGGCCCTGGGAGCCAAAGAATGATTCTGAAGGCTTGGAATAAAGTGATCAGATTTGCATTTAAAAAAACATTATTGGGATAATTTTGGGGTAATGGTTTAGAAATGGGAAGACCAGACACCAGTTAGAAGGCTAGCGTCATAATCCAGGGGGAAGATGGTGAGTGCCTCTAGCAGGGCAGTGGCTTGGGGATGGAAGGAAGGAAACAGTGGGAAGTGGGATTAGCAGGAATTGGTAATTGATTGAATACTGGGGATAAGAGACAGTTAGGAGTCAAAATTGACTACTAGCTTCAGCTTTTGGCAACCAGATAGATAATGGTGCCTTTTTTGAGCAGCAGAATGATGCTCTGTGTGTGTGTGTGTATAGATGATGAAATCTGTTTTGTGGATGATGAATTTAAAGTGTCTGGGAATTCTGAGTAATGGAAGTTCAATATGGTTGGGTATGTTCTCCAGAGAACTATTTGGGCTGGATTTGCAGATGTGGGAGACATGAGTATAGAGTTAGCTGGTGGTTGAAACCTGAGAGGTAGTAGAGCATGGTTAGCAAAGAGTCAAAGAAGGAACCCCAGAACACCCTAACATTGAAAGAAACAGAGAAGGAGTGGGCAGGGATGTAGAAGGGCAGAATGTGATGCCCCGAGAATCAAGGTAAGAGGGAGTTCTGAGGAAGAAAGGATAGTGCATCTTCTGCATAGCACAGGGAACTATATTCAATATCTTGTAGTAAACTGTAATGAAAAGAATATGAAAAGGAATATATGTATGTACATGCATGACTGAGACATTGTGCTGTACACCAGAAATGGACACATTGTAACTGACTATACTTCAATTAAAACAAAAACAAAAACAAAAAAGGATTGTGCAGAGTGTCAAATACAGCAGAGAGATCTAACTGAGGGAGTGAGCTAAGATAAGAAGTAGATGGAGAGTGAATGAGACAAAAGCCAGACTTCTGTAGAGCTGAGGAGTGGTGAGGAGGTGAAGAAATGGAGGCAGGCAATGCAGTTACATGGATCTGGTAGTGAGTCTGCTAGGAGGAACGGGGCAGGTGTCAGGGAGCAGCAGGGCTGAGGGCCAGGGATACTTAAACATGTTACAGCATCAGAGAAGGAGTCAGCTGAGTGGCAGTGGGGCAAATACTGTCAGTTCCCAACTCAAAAACCATCCCCTTTTTCCTTCGGTTGGGGTAGGCTCCTCCCTCCCTCAGGGGAGGGGTTGGGGGAGTTTCCACTTCCTCTGTCCAGTGATTGGTTGAGGATGAGCACATGACCCACTTCTGGCCAATGAGATATAAGGGAGAATCTGCTGAGGTTCTCTGGGAAACATGTTTTCCCTTGAGAAATTAAGACAGTCACAGGAGGAAAAAGAAGCCTTTAAAAGTTTAAAATTTATTTATACTCTTTGTTTCACTCCTGCATCTTTCCTTGCTCTGTTGAACCATGTCACTTGGGGATGAGCAGCTTAGAGTTGCTGCAGCCTCCTTGCGTCAGTGAAAGGGATGAGCTGAACTGGGGATGACTTCCATTCCGCTGAGGATGACCTTTGATGGTAGTGGACGACTTTGTTGAGCTGCCCAACAACCTGGGATTACCTCCCTTAGGTCTTATGAAGAAACTATTGTCTAGACTTCATGGGTTAAGCCACTGCTAGTTCCCTTTCCAGCTGAATGCACCCTCACTGGTATGGCGACGTTGTTATATTCTGGCCCAAGGTAATTTAGGTTGGTCTTACAATGAGATCAGGGTACCAGTAAGACGTTTTAAGATGTTGAGGTGAAGCATCTCTGACTGGGGCTTCTTCCCTAAAGTAGAGGTCAAGACTGTCACTCCGCAACACAGTCCTGAGGTGCCGATTACTTTGTGATGGGTAGTGAAGATTGCAGAAGTCAGGGCTCTTTGCCCTTCTGGTGGAAGCCAGGCCAAACAAGCCCAATCTACAGTCCTAAGCAAGAAATGCCGATTAGTCCTCCGCATGGCTTCGCATCCTTGCCGGTCATTACTGATCCACTGGGAGGCAGATCTTCCTAATCTTCCCACTTGGCCATTTTGATTGTAATAGGAGGTAGGACTTTGGACTGCTGTCCTCTGGAATTTAGACAGAAGAGCAGTGCTCTCTTGATTGAGAGTTCAAGGGTTGAGCTTTAGTCCAGAACGTGGGCCTGAAGGAAAAGGAGAGGTGTGCAAAGGAGGCATTGCAGAAGTAGCCAGAAAGCACAGACTGCCCTTCTCAGGGCCACTGAGGAACGCACAGGTGCCTGGGAGCAGAGTGCCCACCCTGGAGAACTCACAACCTAGAGGAGAGAAGATCCTCAAAAGTGGCGAGTGAAAGCCTGTGGGTGACAGGCAGAGTGAAGGATGGATTGGGAACAGGAGGGGGTTGAAAGCGAGGAATCTAGTTAGCTGGTTACTGGGATTTTCTAGGTGAGAGGAAACAGGGCAGTAGCAGGGGAGATGGAACAGTGGGCAGGATCCCGGGGGCCTTGCTGAGACAGAGTCAGCACGAACTGCCAACCAGCTGAGTGTGGGATGTGAAGAGAGGGCAGAGCAAAAGGCTAAATTTCCTAACACAGAATTGGGAGAGATCTTAAAAATCATCTAGATCAAGTCTGAAAACCAAACTTGGACTACCTTCTTCAACAGAGCCATACACAGAGACCCTATGTATTTGGGGTTCAGTGTGTTTTTCTTGTTCCCTTTCCTTTTTCAGGAGTTGGGCACACACCCGGGACGGATGGTAGATGATAACACATCTGTTCTGTGCAAGGATTCAGGGAGGGTCTCTGCCCCGTCAGCTTCAGGGGCGTGTGACCCATATAGTCACACAGGGACCCGTGTTTAGTCTGATGCTCTGTTGTCCCTCCCTTGAAATTCTTCATAATTTCAGAGCAAGGAGTCCTGCATTTTCATTTTGTGCTGGGTCCTGCAAACTATGCCTATCCTGGGCCTATGATAGTTGCTGCTGGGAAGAGAGGCAGAGTTTAGGGGCTGAATAACCCAGTCCCTTTACAGGATCTGCAGCGCTGGGCAGCCAGGGTTGAAATGAGTGTGGATGATAAGAGTGTGGATCGTAAGAGGAGCAGCTATCTCCCAGGCTTGCTGTAAGGGTTAAACGAACAAATATATGCAGAGAGCTCAGAACAGTGTCTGGTACGTAGTGATTGCTGTGTGCGAGGTGGGTGTTACTATTAGTCCCTCCCTGCACGGACTCATCCCCTGACAGCTCCAGGTTGATTATTCACAGGGTCACAGTCAACTTTTCATTTTCACATTTTTAGCCTGGCACTCCCCTCCCAGCCCCAGGCTTATGATTCTCCCCTGGAGGGGAAAAATTCAACAACAATGAATATCACAATAAATAAACGTGTGATATCACATCCTCTCATCATTATGTAGTGCTGTTTCAGGGTATGTCTGTGTGGGAGGACTGTCTGTGTGTGTCTTTGTGTCTGAGAGGAAGCTTTTCTTTTTTTTAAATCTTAACTCAATGAATTAGGGGCTCTCTCTGGTGGTTTTCTTTCTTTCTTTTTTTTTTCTTCTTTACCTGCCTTTTTTGTTTGTATAGAACGGACTCTTGAACCACCTGCTTCCTCCCTCCGCCCCCCTTCTCCTCAGATCCCCAAGGGGAGGGCAGGATCTTCAGGAAGGGCTACATCACCGTCCTCATCAAGATAATGGCTCCCTCCCCCACTTCCCTCCACTCCCATCTGTATCCCCAGAGCCTGCAAAGTGCTCAACATTTGTCCTTGGAGTACAGCTCCTTTTACTGGTGGTAAAAAATTAAAATACTGACCTGATGCCTCTATTCCATGAACCCTTGTCCTGATCAAAGTCTGGAAGCTGGTCCCCCTACCGCCTCCTAATCTTCCGTGTTCCCAGCCCACTCCCAGTAAGATGAAGCTCTTTCTTACTGCCCTGGGGTTTCAAGTCTGCGGAAGACTGCATATTTTTTCCTGAGCAGAAATAGTTGTGGTTTTTCCTAACAACTTTGCAAGTTCCCCATAGAGTTGGAAATTCCCTTCTTGATTACAGATGGTGATGGATGCACAGACCACAAGGTCTGGTCCTGTCTTTCCTGCTGATCTGCTGTGTGAGTCTAGGAAGCCAGCCTAAGGTCTCTGGGCAGCAGAGCACAAGGATTTCCTAGACTGGGACAGACTGGATGATGAAAAGGTTTAAGGGAAGAATTTATTTTTGGAGGACCCTGGGAGAAGAGATTTACAAACATGTCTGTGATGAAAATAGCCATTCAGGGAACCAACCCGTTTAGTTTCCTCCTCTTGGGAAAAAAAAAAAAAGAGTTTAATAATTTCCATTGCTAATTCCTCTCCTCTCCCCTCACCTCCATGCCTGCCTCCACCCCCAGCTGTTAATTGATAGAGTACACACACTTCTGGGAGGCCCTAGATAAACAGGAGGCAGAAGCGAGCCTGAGGAACGATTATTATCATTATGATGATTATTGTGTTTTCAGCATGAGAAACAGGAAATGAAACTGATGAAAATGCCCAATGATAAATGCCCATCTTCTCAGCCAGACCTAAAGGCAAAGAGGCCAGCCAAAGAAAACTGTGGCCTTGCCACAGGCTCTGTCAACGTCCTGTGTGTGTGTATGTGTGTGTGTGTGTGTTAGAACGAGTGTCTTGAGATAACTAGTTTCCAGGACTTGTGATTTCAACCTTATTCCAATGCTCATGCTTCCTCCTTCATGTGATATCCTCAGGGTCCTTCCTTACAACTTCCTTCCCCATTTCCTCGAGAGAGCTTCCCACGGTAGTCAGAAGATGTTAAAGGCCACATCCAGTGATTAATTGGTTCCTCTCCACACACCTTATCTGTGGAGGCCAGGTCCAAGCCCCAGCCTTTCTCTGAAGTCTGTTTTGTGCCCCCGCCAGACTTCCCCTAGGTCAAATGCCTTCTTCTCTCTCCTTTCAGGGGAGCTGTGTTTTCTCTTCTGGACTGGCTGCCTGACGTTCCATCTGCTCGGCTGATTATTCACATCCTTTGTCTTTCTCAGGAATTGATTCTGGATAAACCGTAGTTGGAAAACAAGGCATAGGGCAATGTCATTACCCCACGGTGACAAATCCATTTGCAGCACCAAGGCCCCTGGAAACTCTGAAAAACAGTGGAAATTTCCCGATTTTCAGACTACTTTGTTAGCTCAGCTTCCCAGGGAGAAGAGCAGACAGCTGTGTGGGGAGTAAATGAAGGAAGCTGATGTTTTGGAAATAACCCCACATTTGGACTGTGTTCTGAGAAACGCAGAGGGGACAGAGGAGAGAAGGCCTCGGGACAGGTAGCAGAGAGAGAGAGAGGGAGCAGGCTGCTGGGTTCCTGGTCTCGTCCCCACGCCTTTAATGGCTTTCAGACCAAGACCTTGAGCCAAAATAACAGATCATTGGAATTTGGGTTTGGGAAAAACATTTTTTTCCGAGCTTGGAACAGGGTCCAGTGGAGCCCACCCAGGCTTGGGATGGGAGTGAGGTCACAGCAGGGTCACTGATGGGAGAAGAAACCCTCAAGCTGTCTGTCTTTGGGTGGCCACTTTCCAGCTGGCCCTGCTTCCTGCTCAGCAGAGCCCCATGCCTAAGAAGACGGGGCTGGGTCCCAGCTTCCTGCATTTAAATCCCCACTCCAGCCCTTACTTTAAGGCACTTAAATACACTGGGCCGCAGTTTGCTTGTCTGGGCCCCTGGAAGGATTCTAGTAGCACCTACCCAGTAGGGTTGTTGAGCAAATTGATCGCATTCATACGTGGAGCACTTAGAATTGTGTCAGGAATGTCATAAGTGGTTGATAAATGGGAGTGATTATCACACCCATGATTAAAATTCTATTTTGTTGTTAAAGTTACATTTGTATGTCTTTCTCTGAGTGCTATCCACCAGCCTCCATTCCACCCGCCCAGCAAAAATAGGTGTTGCATTCTGCGACAGGCATCAGGCAAGTCACTAGGGATGGATACGGGGTTTGCGGGACCTGAGTCACCGCAGGGGCTTCCCTGCCCCTGTGGGGCTCCATCCTTTCTCAGCACAGTGCGGAGCATGTAACAGGTGGTGTCATCTCGACTCCAGTTCTCCCTGGTTCCTTGTCCCTGGTCCCGGCCCGTTCACCTTCATCTGCTTCTTCTGCTTCTTTCTTTCTCACCCCAGCTCAGTAGAAGATGGTCCCAGGTGTCCTGGCCAAGGCCACCCCGGAGTCCCGCCAGGCCCTGCCCTGCCCCATCCTGGTGAGGAAGCCTGCTGGTTTTCCGACTCAGCATGTCACCCTTTCCAGGCCCTGGGCTCCCCCAGCGCTCCCCGCTCCCTGGGGAAGCCGGAGGAGGGCCACTTGGCTCTGTAATCACCACACAAACAAGAACCAGATTCCTGGGGAGTGACGCGGGCGGGAGCTCAGTGGCCGAGGTAGCTGTGATTACACCAAGACTTGAAGAAACACCTCTGCTCGGGTCCTGACCTGTCTGCGAAAGGCCCAGGGGAAGGCTGCCCACACGGCCCTCTCTGCTACCCTCCCCGTCATTCTCTGAGTGACAGGGGCCTTCACACCAGGTGGCTCTGCAGACACAAGGGGGCAGCCAGTCCCAGAGTCAGAGTCATCCCCCACTCAGAACCGGGCAGCATCGCCCCATCTCTCCTCTTCCAGGATTGGTCTCACCCCCTTCCCTACTCATAGACCTGCTTCTGCCCTGGAGCCATCATCCCCACTTCCTACCCCTTCCCTCACTGATGCCAGGAGAGGCCACACACTCCAGCAGGGCCCAGAGTAAAGGCCGGACTGCAGGGTGACTCGGCTGGTCCAGGGCTTCCATCTTAATAGTGTGACTTCAGAGTTTAAGATCGGATGTCCTGGGATTTAGGCCAAGCACAGTCCATGCTAGTTCCTAAGTGGAAGGTTGGACTGGCTCAAATATCCCTGGAAGGATGCACGAGAAAATGGGGGTAGAGAACTGGGGGGCTGAGGGCCTCGAGTGGGAGGGAGCCGTTTACTCTCTGTCCTTTTGGGCTTTTGCATTTTGTACCACATGAATGTATTAAAGGTTCCAGAGAGAGAGAATATTCCGTGCTTTTGTAAGTCTTCTATGTGTTAAATATAGAGAAGAGTCCTTTGCCCCTCAGGACAGAAGGGACAGCGAGGCAACTGCTGGGGAGGCCTCATCTGGGCTCGACTTCAGGCTTAGAAGGAGCTGTCAGAGGCAGGTGGCTGCTCGGGCTTGAGATTTTCCGAGTGTCTGAATGACATGGAATCTTGCACTAAAAGATGACGTGTTGCTGTGACAATGAATATATATATATATATATATATATATGTTCATGTATAACTGAAAAATTGTGCTCTACACTGGAATTTGACACAACATTGTAAAATGATTATAACTCAATAAAAAATGTTAAAAAAAAAAAAAAAGGATGACGCATTGCTGAGTACAGCAGTCTGGAAGGGAGGAGGGTGGACCTGTGGCCCCTCCAGGCCTAGAAGGCCACTCTCCCATCTAACGGATAGTGGAGCCCTTCCTTACCAGAGAGGTGGACAGAGGCAGGCCATGTGTGCTGATCGGTTACCTTTGCACGCTAGGCCAGCAGGGAGGGGTTGGCCAGCCAGCACCCAGGGGACCCAGCGTCCTCCCTGGTAGATGCCAGAAGCTGCCTCCAATTGCCAGGTATTGTGTATTAGTCTTAGGATACTGGTTTCTTTAAAAACGTTTTTTTCTTTTTTTTTTTTTTGTCTTACGTTCTTGCATTTATCTCACGTGTTGAAGTTTGCATAGCGCCTTCACATATATTACCACTGGCTCCCTGTTGCCCAAAGATCAGAGCCTTAGTGGAATGTCTAGCCCTTAGATCTACCTTTCGCCTCACGTCTTGGCACTCTCTCCCACACACCCTACATTCCAGCCCGTGCTGATCGCCTGCTGCTTCTAAACAGGCCTTGCAATTTCTCCCCTCTCTCTGCTCCATTGTCTAGTGTAACCTCTTTTTCCTCCTCTCCCTGGAGAATTCTCACCCATCTTTAGATCCCTAGGTTAAATGTCATCTCTTCAGCAAGAACTTTCTGGATGAGTCTCTACTGTTTATGAGCTCTAGAGCCCTATGCTTAAACCCTCTCAAAGTTATACCTGTTAGGATGGCTATACCAAAACCAAAAAGCAAAACAAAACAAAAAAGCCCTAGAAAATCACAAGTGTTAGCTAAAAAATGTGGAGAAACTGGAACTATGCGTTGCCAATGGGAATGTAAAATCATGCAACTGCTATGAAAAATAGCATAGATGTTCTTAAAGAATTTAACAGATTTACCATATGATCCAGCCATTCAGCTTGCGGGTATCTACCCAAAACAATTGTCAGCAGGGACTCAAACAGATATTTATACACCTGTATGCATAGCATCATGACTCACAATAGCCAAAGGGTAAAAGCAAACCAAGGGATGAGTGAATAAATAAAAGGTCATTTATACAGACAATGATAGATCACATACAAAAAAGAAAGAAGGTCTGACATCGCTACAACATGGATGAACCTTAATTTAAATACATTAAGTAAAACAAGTCAGTCACAAAAGGACAAATACTGATGTATGATTCCTTATGTGAGGTACCTAGTGTAGTCAAAACCATAAAGATGGGAAGTGGAGTGGTGGTTGCCAGGGGCTGGGAGGAGGATGGGAGTGGAGAGTTGTTATTTAATGGGTACAGAGAATTCGTTTGGGAAGATGAAAAATTCTGGAGATGGATGGTGGTGATGGCTGCACAGCAATGTGAACGTACTTAATGCCTCTGAACTGCACACTTAAAAAAGGGTTAAAGTGATACGTTATGTTATGTATATACATACCCATCATTTATATATATGTATATATATATATACACACACACACACACATATATATATATATACTCAAAACTTCTCAAGGCATTCAAGTCCTATCAGGGTCCTCTAGGCATTCCCTGAATCAGTACAATACTTGGCCCTAACTGGTGCTCAGTTAATGTCTGTGGATATGAAAGAGGGTGCAAAATTGGTGGGGGGAGGGCAGGTGCAGGTGTTAGGCTGGACCGCATGCCAACTTCTCTCTGCCAGCACATCCGATTTTCCCCCGCACCTACTGCTCCAATGGAGGGGCACTCCAGACATCTCTCCAGTGCCTTCTTAGACCCCCTCGCCAGCATCAATGCATGAGCTTCCAGGAGTGAGAGGGATTTGCCTGCAGCATGTACTATGTGGGTCATACAAAAGGAAGAACTTCCTCTTGTGGTGTAGCGAGGCACCAGAAATTCTGAGAGCCTGAAGTTTTTAAGGTCACATACCAACTTGTCAAATGCAGGTGTGGTCTTTTGAGGAAGTTGACAGATCAGGTGATTTCTATTGGTCCTTTTCATCTCTACGATGGTATAGCTTTCATAACTGAAAGAGAAATGTGGGGAAAAGATTAGCTCCTACCTCTGGCATTTAGTGAGCAAAAACAAAACAAAACGTAGGCTCTATCCCGTATACCTCACACATTTACGTTCTTCCTGAAAAGCTTAAGATCCCAAATTCATTAATGCTCCCATTACTTTATTCATTGCCTTCAACTCCGTGTCTCAGAGGAAGAGTTTTTGGAATCTGAGTAAGCTGCAGGTTGCAGGATATGTCTCCTTTTCATAAGCCATGCTCTCGGGCAGGGATGGCTTCCCCACGGTGGCCTGGCAGGTGTCAGGTGGCTGGACCACTTACAGGAGCATTTAGGAACATGGAACCTGACATGAGTGGAAACAGCATCAGCCTGAATTCTAGCTCTTCTGTTCTAATGTGATGACTTTGGCCGGTGATTTTACAATTCTAAGCCCCAGTGTTTTCAATGATCAAAATTGCAGAAGTAAGACCGAGTACAGCCTTGTTGAGAGGACTGAGGGAGATGATTGGTATGAAAGTGATTGGTAATAACAGCCTACATTTACAGAGGTCAATTCCTGTGTGTCAGTAATGGCTCAGAGTGTTGCACACATAATTAATCTAGGAAATTTTATCACCCCTTCATAATATAGAAAGAATGCAGAGGTGCAGTGATTACAGAAGTGGTGGAGGTGGGTGGGATTTGAACCCAGGCTTTGACTCCACTATGTTCTGCTTCCTTGAAATTATGGTCTCATAATTTCAATGCTATTTAGGAAATCACTTCCCATTACACACACACACACACACACACACACACACACACACACACACACTCACAGCTCCTCCTACCTTTCCTACCCTCCTGCTCCCATTTACACATCTTCAATGAGGGACAGAAAAAAAAAAATTCCAGGGGTCATCAGGTCACCAGACTGACCAAATGACCCTTGGGGTTGACACACACTCTGGTGGTGTTCCTGGATGGCAAATCCCCTTGACTTTTTTCCTTCCCAGTTTCACTATCCAGACCGCAAGCTCATCTGAATTGCAACTGACATGCCAGATCTAGGCTAGACTGGAGGGGCAAAGCTTTTAATACTGGGACGACAGCCTTGGGCTGCCTTGAATGGTGGAATGTTTACCTCCTTTCCCTCTATTTCCCATACCAAGGCACAGAACTAATAATTAGGCTTCCTGTAGTCTTAGTTAGCCCCATTTGTAGTCCCTTTGGATGATGCTGTCTGTTGATGCATAGAGGCTAAGTTTCTGTTCCCCTTTGGGTACTTCCTTCTTCCTCTTCCAATTCCCATGCTTCCCCTCTGCTCCAGCTGCTCCCTGCTGGGGCATTGAACTCTCAAAGGATGGTGTGCAGACAAGGACATTGGGGTGAGAGGGCAAAGCATTTCTTCCTCTCTGAGATGTCCTTACATTGTAAAATTTGGGTAAAATTTCTTCCTGTGGACTATCCCTTGGCACTTGCAGAAATTTTTGTGACTAATGATTCTTATATGTGTCATTTTTGTGTTGGAGAATTTCTCAATTTCTCAAAGAAATACTAGCCTATGACATGAAGGTTGCATCTCTCCATGGCTTCAAGTCATTTTCCTTTCCAAGAGTGAGTTTTCAGTGAACAGAACTCTTCTTGTGAACTATGCTCCCTTCTGCAGTACTTTGTGTGCACTTATGGGCTTAGCAATAGTCCCAGAAGCCACTTTATCAGTCTATGGTTAACCGTATCTCATTAAGAGCGTGTTATCTGCAAATGTGCAAGAAATTCACGTCCATAGATTTTTTCACCCTGTCATTCATTCATAACGTCACATCATAGTAAAATAAGAAAATTTTACCTTCTGATTGTGTGAAGGCAGGGTGGGGGAAGCCTGGAGAAGAGAGATTGTCATAGATTGCTGATTAGTTCTCTGACATTACCCAGGCATGCAAATTAACACAGAACCATATACTCTGTAAGAGATTAGGCCAAGATGGAAGGATATTGGGGTATGGGAGATTTTAGCTTATCTCAAATGGAAAGTGTAGCCCAGACCCCTTTAGGCCATTCCTGCCTGGAAATGGCAGATAACATGTTCCTAACATCAAGAAGGATATGTGGGTGTGTGTCTGCTTAGGATTTAGAGTCGGGGCCATGAAAATGGACTTTGGGTCAGAAAGACCTGGGTTCTGTGCTTTGCTAGCTGTGTAACCCTTGGGAAGTTATTTAATTTCTCTAAGACTCAGTTTTCTCATTTATAAAATAGGTAAATGAGGATAACAGTACATACCTCATAGAGTGACGTAATAGTTAGGATGGGGTTTGGCTATGAGTAATAGAAAACTTAGAACAGCAGTTACTGTAATAGGAAGGACATTTCTTTCTGTTTCGTATAAAAGTCTGGGTAAGTTGTTTACAGCTGATTTGATGAATCCATGATCCATTGATGGAAGGACACAGGCTCCTTCTATCCTTTTGCTCTGTCATTGTCACTTCATGAGACAAGATGGCTGCTCCAGCTCCAGCCATTACATTTTTATTCCAACCACCAGAAAGGAGAAGAAAAGAGAGAGAAGAGGAGAGGATCTACCTCTTCCCTTAACAGCTTCATTTACAAGTCATGAACACAACCAGCTGTAACCAGGGCTGAGAAATGTAGTTTTTATTCCAGGTAGTCATGTGAACATTGGAGATTCTTTACTATCAAAGAAGGGGAAGTGGATATTGGCCAAAACAACTAGCAAACTCTATCACAGATCCATATGAGATTTAAAAGAGACAATGAAGGGCTGAGCACAGTGTTGGGCACAGAGTAAGCACTCAGTAATTATCTTCATCTTTGTCATTATCATCATGAGGTGGTGGGGGAATACTCTGAAACTATGAAAAGATGTTTTCTTATTTTAATCCCATCTTGCTAATAATGTCACCCTGACCCATCTCCCTTTTAAGACAAGAGCTTCACCTTTTATGAAAGTCAGATACCTATACCTTTAATGTGTCCTTATGAAATAAAATTACACAAAAGGAAAGCAAGGGAATGATGAATGTATGACTCAGGATAATGGTTATCTTGTTTCTGAGAAAACAGAAGTGGGGCAGGGACGGATGGAGGAACCACCTAGTTAGGGGTCTGCTATTGTCAGAGTCCTAATTTTTATTTTGGGTAGTGGATTTGCAGGTGCCTACTGCATTATTAAAAATAACTAATAGCTAACTAAGTAAAGGCAGAGATACATGGTCCAATGATTCAATGACGAGGGAATGTCATGAATCAAGGATTATAATGAATCCAATTCTATATACCTGAGGTTTTTAAATTGTCTTTGTGTTTAGAGTGTTGCATGGCATATGTGTTTGCATGTCAACAGTAGACAAAAATAGTACTTTCTATCTGCATAGACTTTTAACTTTTGAAGTGCTTCTACACACCCATAAAAACTGTTTAATAGTTCATTATAGATGGTTGAGAGACGGTGTTATACAACTAGGACTTTGGACTTCAGTGTCCCAAGGGAAAAAAAAATTTTTTTTATTGAGGTATAGTTGATTTACAATGTTGTGTCAGATTCAGCTGTGCAGTAGAGTGATTCAGTTATACATATGTACGTATATATGTCTATATCTATTCTTTTTCAGATTCTTTTCCATGATTAGGTTATTACAGAAAAAATATTTTATTTTATCCTTACAATAGCTCTACATAGTTCTACACGAGAGGCAGGATAGAGGTTATTATTCTTATTTTACAGATGAGAAAGAGGGAACTGAAGCATGGACTTTCATGAGGTTACATAGCTGGTTAGTACTGGAATGGAACTTAAGATTCTGGACCTCTTGCCTTGTGGTTCTTCCTTTAGCCCATCTCACACCCCAGTTATTATTCATCCATGAGACTTTTTATTTTTTAACATTTTAAATCAACTGTACTTCAGTTAAGCAAAGAAACAAATAAACAACCCATTTAAAATATGGGCAGAAGAATTGAACAGACATTTTTTTCCGGAAGAAATGCAGTTGGCCAACAGGGACATGAAAAGTTGCTCAGCATCACTAATATCAGGGAAATGCAATCAAAATCACAAAGAGATATTATCTCACACCTGTCAGAATGGCCAGCATCAAAAAGAACACAAATAACAAATGTTGGTAAGGATGTGGAGAAAAGGGAACCCTTGTATACTGTTGGTGGGAATGTAAATTGGTGCAGCCACTATGGAAACAATATGGTGGTTTCTCAAAAACCTAAAAATAGAGCCACTGTATGGCCAGCAATTCCACTCCTGGGCATATATCTGAGAAAAACAGAAACATTAATTCAAAAAGATACACACACCCCACTATTAACAGCAACATTATTTATAACTGCCAAGATATGAATGCATTCTAAGTGCACATCAATAGATGAATGGATACAGATGTAGCATATATATATGTAATGGAATGCAACTCACCCATAAAAGAGAAGGATATTTGCCATTTGTGGCCCTTGGTTCACTTTTTTTTTTCCCTTCAAAAACCAGTATTTTATAAGTGGCATAAACTTTTCCATTGCACCAAAACCCACAAAATACCTAGAAATAAACTTAACCAAGGAGGTTACTTATATTCTGAAAACTGTAAAGCATTGATGAAAGAAACTAAAGATGGTACAAAGAAATGGAAAGATACCTTGTGCTCTTGGATTGTAAGAATCAACATTATCAAAATGGTTCTATTACCCAAAGCAATCCACAGATCCGGTGAACATCCGTGAGACATTGATTCTGTGTCTGTTACATGCCAGGCATGCTGTGCTTCTGTGTTTGTGTTGTATATGTGCGTGTTTTCTGAGTGCAGTTTATGTAACCTCTGTGCACCGTGCACATGCCCTTAGAGTCCTCCTGTGCCCCCTAGGCCTAACCGGTCCCTGTAATTCCAGGAGGAAGCCCCAGCTGCGGTGTCAGTTGTCTGGTTGTTCCTAGGTCCCTGGGCTGCAGCATCTCCCCAGAGCCCCAGATGGATAGGAAGGCAGCTTTGATATCAGGGACAGATCCTCAGGCAGTGGGCACAGCGCAGAGGAGCAAGCCAGCAACGCCTCAATAATGACAATATAGACTATTTCAAGATCATTTATTGTTTATGTGGTGTTCTCATAAACAAATCTCATTTAATTCTCACTCAGCCCTGAAATTCAACTTTATTATTTTTCTTATTTTTTTTTTTTTTGATACAGAGAGGATAAATGGCTGGTAACTCAACTTGAGGAGAGGGTTGAATTCAGGTCATTTGTCTCTAAATTCTGTTTTCTTTCCACTATGCCTTGCTTTCTTTGATGGGGCAAAAAGAGCTTATCCTCTTTCTAGCCTTGTGGAGAGAAGCAGGTGAAAGCTCAGCGCCAAGCAGGAGGAAGCCCCCGGGGACCCTCTGCAGAGGGAAAAAGGTCAGCTCCCAGCCCTGCGCAGCCCCAGCCCAGGGACCTCCTACCAAGCTGAGACGGAGCAGCTGATGCTTCCACTTCCCCATCTTTGCATCCTTCTCTCAGTCCTTGAGCATCTCCCGAGTGTGCCTCGGGGAGGTGATAGCAGGACGGAAGAAGGGTGAGCTGTCTCTGTGGTCGTCTTTTTACCTTTAAGGAGTCAGAGGAATGGGGAACTGTCTAACCGTATCCACACTCTAGCACAAGAGGAAGCTCCGGCTACTGCAGACAGAGGACCACTCTCTTGATGCTGTCTGCTTCTACCTGTCTGTCTTCCCGGCAGATGAACACCATCTACCACTGCAGGGCCGAGCACGGCCCAAAACCAAGGTGTACACTAAATTAACTGCTCAGGAAGAGCAAGTATTTGTGTTGGGGGAACCGTTTTTCTGCTTGGCCTATGGAGTTGAGCTCTGGAGTTGGTCCCAGGAAGGGACTGCGCTAGGAAAGTAACTTCTATCTTTCAGGTTACCCCTCACTCCTTCCTTGCCTGGGCTTGGTCCAAAAGGGCACCTCTCCTTAGGATGTTTCCTCATCTGCTTCTCTCTGAGCTGGGTCTCCCCAGACAAGGGGGCTCTAGAGTGTTGGGGGAACATATCAGGGGCCATGTGTGGCCATAGGTCAAGTCACATTCTCTAATTCGGCTTTATCAGTAATTAAGCTGAGGATTTGTCTTTGCCAGTCTGGTTCCTTTGTCTTATTTCTCAAATGTTCTACTAGTCAGAGTGGGGAGGAGGATGGCAGGGATGTATTTGATGATCATACCCAAACCCCATCAGAATGTGTATGGAGATCCTCTGGCAGCTGATATTGAGGGCCTCCCCTCATCTGGGCTATGCTTAGGTCCAGCTAGATCCTTGGTATCTTCCTCAAAGTCATGGGGCTAACCTGGATTAGAACTTGGGTTATTCAAAACTACCCATTTCTTATGGCTGTAGGTTCAGGGGCTAACTCTTCCACGTTGGAAATCAGGGTCTATTCCCCAGACCTTCTCTTTTGGTACCTTGTCTCAGGGAATTCTCTCCACACCCTATGTAAAGGTAGTGCTATTCTTCCCACTGGGAGAGGTGCACCAGCTTGCTCAGGCTCACACAGCCAGGAGAGGGAAAAGGCTCCTGATTCAGCCAGTCTGAATGTCAATCCATCCTCTTCCCACCCTGCATCCCTTCCTTTTTAGCTCACTTACATGAACAAAATGTTCAAAGGTATAATGACTAAGTTGTTCATAATCATCAAATAATAAAAGAAATTTATGAGAAAAGAAGTGCAAAACTCAGAGGAAAGTGTTCAAGTTAAGAAAACAGTTCATATTTGCCTTACCCTGTTCCTGGGATGAATGGCCTCTGTAACTCCTGCTCACTCCGAGGTCTCATCTGGCTCATACTAGTCATCCTTCTTCTTCGAATGACACTCCCGGCTGCTGCAGCCTAAAAGAGCCGGACAATTGGAGAAAAGTGGATTTTCTATCTGATTATGCAGCTACTTTCATACGCCTCCCCCTCTCTTTACGTGGCTCTGATTAATTAAGAAATAAGATTTCTCGGTCCCCACTCCCTGTCCCCAGCCCCGGTCCCCAGCTCCCGCCCTCCACGATCCGGATGCCTCGCGTCCTCCCCTTTAAGGCTGGCCCCGCCCCACGCCCACGCCTCCTCGGCGCCGCCCCGCCTCCCCCAAGCCCTGCCCCCTCCGACCCTCCCCTTTAAGGACCGGCCCCGGACGCAGACGAGGCTGTGACGCGGCCGCCGGCCCCCGGGCTGGGTACTTTGTCGCGCGGCCGCTTCCCCCCGGCCGGGCCCCCGCCGTCCCGCGTTCCACAGTGCGCCTGGCCCCCGGGGGGAGGGTGGGAGGGAGGGAGAGGGCCGGTGGGCGCCAGCGGCCCACGGCGGGCCCCACGGAGCCCCTCGACCCGCCGAGCCTGGAGCCGGGCCCGGGCGAGGAAGCCGGCTCCAGCCCGGAGCAAACTTCGCAGCCGGGCGGGGGGTGGCGGGGACCCCGTCCGGAGCCGGAGGAGGGGCCGGCCGCGGGCCCTCCCGCCGCTGCTCCCGCGTCTCCGGGCACCATGCTGTCCAACTCCGGTGCGGTTCCTCAGCCCGCCGCCGCCGCCGCCGCCGCCGCCGCCGCCGCCGCACCATGCTGTCCAGCGCCGGTGCTCTTCCCCAACCCGCCGCCGCCGCCCCCCGCCCCGGCCCAGCCTCACCCCCCGGCCCAGCCGCCGCCGCCGCAGCCCCCGCAGCAGTTCCCCCAGTTCCACGTCAAGTCGAGCCTGCAGATCAAGAAGAACGCCATCATCGACGACTACAAGGTCACCACCCAGGTCCTGGGACTGGGCATCAACGGGAAAGTTTTGCAGATCTTCAATAAGAGGACCCAGGAGAAATTCGCCCTAAAAGTAGGTCTGGGGGCCGGGGGAGGAGAGGACGGGCGGAGGGCGACTCCCGGTGTCGACCCCCGGCGCTCCCGAGCTGCCGAAGCGCAAGGCGGCTCGGCTTGGTCGCGCCGACGCTTTCCTCGGTCGGGGCCGCGGAGGAGTGGCCGCGGCGGGGCTGTGCGTCCCGCGCGCGCGAGCGGTGCCAAGTGCGCGGCAGGGGGCGGGGGGCAGCGGGAAGGTCAGGTCCCGGCGAACCACGCCGTTGAGACCGAGTTTCCGGTCACCTCCGGGTGTGAGTGGCAGGGACTTGAGAGGACTCGGGAGAACTCTGCCATTTTGGGTTTGAGCGGGATCCAGCCGAGTTGGCAACGGTCGGCTTCGGGACCACTTCTGCTAATTTCCTCCTTGTCTCAAGGAAATGATTTTCGGGGGTTGTGGTTCCCCATCCTCTCCTCCCTCCTTTCTTTCTTTCTGCGGGCACAAAAGGCCCATTACTCATTGAGCTGGTTGGTCGGTTGGTTTGGAGAAGTCGGATCTCAGAGGTTTATTTAGCCTCGCTCCTTATTTGGGAGCCGGAATGTGTGATTTCACTTCCCTGGGCCTCCCGAGCGCGGCTGTGCCGCCTTGGGGCGCGCAGGCCAGGGAGGTGCAAGGCTGGAGATTCCGCGGGGACACCGCCCCCCCGGGCGCCGGGGGAGGGATTGTTTTGATCTGAGATCAGGCCCCCTCCTACCTTCAGTGCCTGTGAAGCTCCAGATGGAAGGCCAGCAGGCTCCAGCGCGGTGTCTGCTGTTTCCATAGCTCCATTGATCATTGTAAACCGAGTCTGGAAACCACGGCTTCGCCCCGTGACGATTCCCCAAATCGTAGATGGCCACTTGAGTCCTGGACATGGGCGATTGGTGGGCAGTAGGAGAGGTCACTTTCCTTGAGCTAGGGAAAGCCGACCTTTTCTTTTTTTTTTTTTTTAAAGGGGGTTTGGTAGGGGGGAGAATGAGGATTTAAGTGGAACTACCTACTTTGGAAGTTAAACAGAACGGACTTGAAGGTTTGATAAGATGAATGGGTCCCCAGTGCAGTGTGAGCCAGTATTCAGTGTCACTAAAAAGGTTTTCCCCTCAGAGGGATTTGAGATCAAACCACATCTCTAAAGGTGACACATACACACCTATTTCCCGTGGGGTGTCTTAGTGATTGGAGGAGAAAAATACTTCCTGTGTTATACCTTCTCCTCCCCCTCTACCCCTAGGCTAGCTGTGTTTCAGCTATTCGTACAAAACTCAGATATGTGTTATGGGTGGAACAGTTAGAATATATAATTAGATGAAATAAAACCCTGGTATTGAGGGGTTGTATAAGGCAACCATGTCCAGTTTCCAGATTTTAAGGTCTCTAAAATTATTTTCTTGTTGCTTTCCTCCTCCCTTTTGAGGGAGAACTTTAGCTAGCCCCAGTGTCTTCAGGTTTCTTTGGTTTTTACTATAAGCTGTTGCTGTGGACCTCTGGTTGTTTAGTGTTGACTTTTGGAGAAGGAACATCTTGAACCCGTTAACATTTGTGCCTTAGACCATTCTTTCCATACTCATAACCGGGGGCAGGGAGGGAGCGTGGTTGTTTGACCGTGGCTCTGACCTTGGGGAGTGGAGTTGAGTGGATACTGTTTGACCACAGTTAAACTGTACTGTTGAGGAAGTGACAGACGTTCTTACCAGGAGAGTTTTCTGTCCCCTCTGAGACACCATCTGCCTTCACCCATCCGCAGTTTGGGGACACTGGCTGCTCATTTTCTTGGATAGTTGAAATATTGTATAAATGCTTCAGAACAAAAGCCCTCAACTTCTGCTCCCTATTCTGTTTAATAGACATGCAAAGCCACCCTCTGAAATGCCTTTGGGTGGCAATTCAGATTCCTATTGTGATTAACAGGAGACAGATTTGGATGTTCTCCCCCCTTTGCATCCTTTTGAAAGGAAAGATCCAGCAGTATTTTAAATAACACTCATAGCTTGTCCTTCTCAGGTTAGAAGTGGGTGAAGATTGAAGTCTGAGTCTGTTTTGACAGGCAGCCTGCTCTCAGATCTTACAAGTTGACTCAACTGTTAAATTGCAGATTTCCCACACATCTTTGTGTAAAAACTTAATAATAGAGGAAGAAAGGCAGGATGAGGCATTCAGAGACTGACAGCAGTGTCAACAGCACTTCCATATCCAAATACCGGCTAAGACATAATTACAGCTGTGGTGGTGGTGGTGGGGATCTGGTTCAAAGAATGCTGCTCCAGAGACACACACCAAAGAGACTTCCAGATCGTGAATCTTGATTAACTTAACCGTAGGCGCTGAGTAGTGAAATGATTTTCAAAACCAGGAGTGTTTTGATTATTACGCAAGGAAGATGTGACAGGACGGATGGCCCCACTGGGAAGGTGCCTGAAGAAAAAGAGAGGAGACCTCTGCTCTACACAGGGTGTTGGGCCATTCCTGGCGATTTAGGGCAGAGAGCTGCACAGCCGCAGCAGGGCCTCTGATGGGGGTTCTGATATCTGTTATCTCACAGCTCCCAATGCTGATGGGAGGTGGTGGCTGCCCAGATGTCCTGCTCCCTGTCTGTGGTCTGGTGACCTCTGAGTCCTCTTAAGTGAAATCAGTGCTTAAAAAGATAGTCCCAGCTCACCCTGCTGCTTCTCTGCCTCCACCTGAGAGGTCTAGCATTTAAATGCTTTTTGGTGGGTGCTGTGACCTCACCTCACCATCTCTCCTGGCTGCTTTTGCTAAGTTCTGAGTCATAGTCATACTTCAGTTCAGAGTCAGAAGGGACTTCAGAGGTCATCTCATCTAACCCCCTCATTTTGCAGATGAGAAAACCAAGGCCCAGAGCAAAGACTTTCTTGAGGTAATGTCACCATGAGAGAGGTGGCAGAGCCAGGACTGGAACCCAGGACGCCTGACTCTCGGTCTCAGGCCTCTTCCCACTTGGTAACTGCACTGACGTCAGCAGGCATGGACCCCAGACGGGGTGCTGCACCAGAGCACCTCAAGCCCGAGCAGCCATCCTCAGTGCGGGCCCTCCGTGACTGTCGGCCCGGGGGTGCTGGCTGGGTGGGTACCTACCACCTCCCCAGCAGTGATCCCCAGAGTTGGAGAGGCAGCTTCTCATCCAACTTAGCAGCCCCATGAGTTTTGAATCTGCAGTAACAAGCTTTTTTACCACCCCTCCCTTTAAAAAATGTTTGCTAGAAATCTTATTTATTATTATTTTTGTGCAAGAACATGAGAATTCTGTTCACTGTTTCTTCAGTAGGGATGCCTAGCCTCAACCCACTTGTGCAGTGATTGGTTGTATTCCCTGTAGGGTTCCTCAGCTGCTTCCTCCTTCGTTGTGTCATGGTGACTGTTAGGTATTAGCTGAACAAATTTAATTAAAGCCAGCACTGTTGTCCCTCTCTGCTGTGTGACTCTGATTAGGTGAAGCGTGTTATTGCTTTACAAAATATAGAATGTTGTCATAACTTATCACTGTTTGTCTTTCCGTTGTATGGATTAGAGCAAAGTCCTGTTCCTTCTCCTTGCCTTTCTCCAGCAGTCCTCCCTCCCCAGGCGACGTAGTGTCACTGCCATGGGGCTTCCTAGCTGTTCTGAAGGGGAGCTGATCAGAATCTCTCGTGGTTGGTCTGGACATGTCAGAGGGCGACCCAGAGCTCCCACATCCCCCCAGCGCAGGCAGCATCCTCCCCAGCATGCCTCATGCTGTGTACCTGTCAGGGAGCAAGAGGGCTTGGCTAGGTGAGGGGCAGTGTCCCACATTGGGGTTTGCTGCACAGACTCACAAGATGAGGAAAGGTTCACTGACCACACTAGCCTCTTTTATATCCACTGTGGTTACTGGTAGTTAACAGTTCATTGAGCATCCTACGATATGCTTTGTTGTATGGAGAATACAGACATTAAAAGTGGCCTTAAGATTTTGCAGGTCAAGAAGCTGATTTGGAGAAGGTGAAATTAACAAATGTAATCTAGGGCTGCACTGTCCAGTGGTAGCCAACACCTGTGTATAGCTATTTAAATTACAATTAGCCAAAATTGATTAATTAAATTAAGCTAAGTTAAATTAAAAAACCAGTTGCTAGCCACATGTCAGGTGTTCAGTAGCTACGTGTGGCTAATGGCCACTGGATTGAACAGCAGAAGTTCTTTTGGACTTGGCTGGTCTAGGGGTTAAATTCTGTGCTTGGGGATAGAGGAGGTTTGAAGGAGGGAAATCTGTGAGGACCAAAGGAGCCCCTGAGGAATGAGCGCATCCGCGGGAGGTGATGGTGATGCTGCCCTGGGGAGAGCTGAAGGGAGGGCGCGGATCAGGTTGGTGAGGAGCAAGTGGGGCTGGTGGCTCAGAACTGAGCCTAACCCAGCTTTGTGTTAGAAGCAGGTTTTAAAGTGTTTGAGAAGCATGAGGTAAACTAACAGGATGTTTGTTACAAGGAAAGGTTACGAATCTCTGAGGTTGGGCTTGTGGTTTTTTGAGGGAAGGTCTAGTTTTTGGGACCCTGCCCCTCGCTTTGGGCCCTGGCCCTGGCCCTGTCTACTGCAGCAGGCTCTTGGCAGCCACTGAGGCAGGATCAAAGCTGGGTCGGCTCATGGTTCTTTTTCCCTTGTGAATTCTGGGCTTTGATAGAGCTTGAAAATAATCTCCAGTTAAGAATGTGGGATCAGTGGCTGACAGAAGAGGGGAGAAAAGCGGCCCCAGGCCTCAGGCCCAGATATTGGTGGGTGTCTGGGAAATGAAGGGGCTCCTTTGTGGAAGATGAAGGTATTGGTATTCGTGATTAAGATGTTTTGACCTCTTGGAATCTGAGGATTTGGGCCATCATCAGTTGATGATTTTACTTAAGAAGCAGGTGCGGGAGATTCAGAGAGCGGCCTGGAGGAGCCAAGCTTCAGGACTGCTGGAGGCAAACTTAATCCCTGGCCACATCCTGGGGATCGGGGAAGGCCCCCCTCCTCCATCCCCTCCAGAGCCCAGGAGTGTGTGGGGTCTGTGCCAGGAGGAATGTCAGCCCTGGCCGGGAAGGACAGGGCATTGGCATGTGAGTCCTTTCACGATTCCCAAGTGGCCCTCCTGTGCTCTGATGCAGGATTCTCCCTGGTGGATTGATGTTGGTGATACAGGATTCACACTTTCCTGTCTCCCTCCTCTGCTTCAGGCCTTCCCAAGGGTCATGTGGGGTCTCCTCCTCCCTGTGCTGCCCCTTTCCAGGTGCTTCAGTGTCCTGGACAGAAGTGGGTGGGCAGGGCAGAGCTGCTCTTTGTGTTTGAAGAGACCGCAGCTGCTCTTGGTAGTAATAATTTAAGGCCCGGTGGTAAAGGGGCCCACACCTCAAGGCTTCTTAGAGCTCACAGCACTTCCTGATCATCTTTCTTGACTCCTTCCATCTCACCGAGGAGGAGGCTGGGCTAGTCCAAAAAGGTCCAGCGGCACATCCCAGGTCTGACCTGGTTCAGCATCAGAGCCGTGTCTTGGGACCTGGTTCCCTGGGACTTCCTCTTGCTCTGGGTTCCTTTGGTTTTTTGGTTGCTAGAGGCAGGAGTACTTGAATTGTAGACCTGGCTGTGTAACACTGATCTCCACTAACTGGTCACTGGGATCTTTCTACCTTATAAACGGGGACATTGGTAAAGAGGAGGAGCCACACCACTGAGCAGCTTGATGTACACCAGGTATGCAACCAAATTCAGATTCTGTACCTTTCCCAGTCTTTAGGGGAACCTGATATTTTGTACTTTAAGATATTGTATACCTGTGAATATTTAGGGATGAACCTGTTACCGTGGGTAATGTGCTAGATTAGAAAGGAAGAAAAAAGATCTAGGCTTGGTGCCCTGCTAAGTAGTTGTGTGACCTTGAATAGGTCATTAAAGTTTCCAGGCCTCAGTGCACACCTCAGAGGGTCAGGCTAGCAGTGGCTCCTTGGTCGCGGCAGCATGGATAGTGGAGGGCTGTGCTGGAGGCAGGAGGCTGAGGGCAGGCTGGATAGCGCTGACTTGCCCCATGCTTGACCGTCGGCAGCACCTGGGCCAGCGAGGATGCCCTTTAGACAGGCTTACTCTTGGGCTCCGGGGCAGCCTCTGTCCAGGTAATTAGCAATCATCACTGATCAGCTGCTCCTTCTCTTGTGTGAAGACTTGGTAAGTGTTCCCGCTAGTGCCTCGGCAGAGAGGATGGGCTGTGTAACTCCGTGAAGTGTGCATCCATACTTTCCCTGAAATCAGAAGACTCAGTGTAGTGGTGGCTCAGCATAGAGATGGTGATTCTTTATTTTCCCCATCTGAAACCCCTTCCCTTTTTTTTTTTTTTTAAGTGAAAGCAAATTTATTTAGAGATACACATTCCATAGACAGAATTCAATCCATCTCTGGATGGAGAGCGGCCTGAAGTTCCTTCCCATTTGAAGTTGTGCGGCCAGACACGGCCGCTGTGCTTGGCTGTGGAGGCTGCGTGGGCTTGCACAGGGGCACCTGGCAGAGGGTGGGAGTGAGTGTGGCTGGGTCCTTCCAAATGGGTGCCTTCTTCTGATTCACTTGAAGTTCTAGTATGGACTTGGGGCTGTTCTGAGGTAAGGGTTGGGGACTGATCCTCAGAGCTGATGGGGAAGTGAAGATACGTCCAGGTAGCACTTCTTACCTGAAGGACTGGGTACGAAGGGAATGAAGAAGCAAGAGGAGGGGGAGATGCCTGGTGATGTTTGTTCTCTTTTCTCTTCTTCCTGCCCATTCACGGCTAAAGCAGTGGTTTCAGTCCTGGAGCTTTGTCCTGAGGTCCTGAGTGCCAGGCAGAAGATTTGGTTGGAGGAAGAAGAGACACAGTGGAAAGGGGGATAGAGTTGTGCTCAGCCTCTGGCAGTGTAGAGTTCTTGGGGTCTTTATTCTCTGATCCAGTAAACACCTCTGTGTGCCATCTGGCAAGTGGTAGAAGCTGGGATGTGGCTTCAAGGTCAACCTTTATCTGCAACTGATGTTCCCTTCTGAGACCAGCCAAGCTGTGTGTTTATTCCGCTAGGAATCTGAGCTGTCCACACGGGTCAGATGATGAAAGGGCATCTTACTCTTGAGGGATGTTTCCCTGCATCTCCATGGCCGGTGTCCATCCAGGACTCTTCCCGGGAGGTGAAGAAGTGTGACTAAAGGCAGAAGCCGCAGGACCTCCATTGGCAGCCTTTTCTATCTGAGGAGACAGAGGAACAAAGGATCCTGAGCTGTACTGTCGAGGTCTTCTCTGTTTGGCTCGTCTCCGTGATGGTTCTTCTTTTGAATTTGAAGCAGAGGTGAAGTCTCTCCAGTCCCAGGTGGTGGTGGGCGGGGGGCCTAAGAGGAGGCTGCCTGATGATCCCTGGCAGGTGACTGAATTGACCACGTTGCTGCCATTTTGATTATTATTACGAGGCTCCCAGTCCACACTGGACATTTGTGACCTGGCCTCCCGCCCAGGGCCCAGAGCTGTCACTCAGCCCCTCTGTCCCAACAGCTAAAAATAAATGTGCCACTGCTGCAGTCTCCCCTCACAGCCCGGCCCTGACGTCTGCCCAGGTCTTCCTGCCGCACTGCTGCGCTTTCTCTCAGTACGCACTTGCACCCCCTCCCCATGCACCCCCCCCCCTTCCAGCCTGAGCTCGGTGGGTGGTTTGGGGCCAACTCGTTTTTCTGAGTGCTGAGAGTGAGCTGTGACTGCTGCTTCTCCAGGCGGCACGGCTTATGTACGGAGGCTTCCTCCGCGGAGCTGGGGAAGGATTAATTAGCCGGGCAGGAGGGTGAGTTAGACTTTTTGTGATGCTTGCCTCCAGCTCTGGCTCCTCCAGGCTCCACCTGCCGCAGGCCTCCCCAGCAGGAGGTGTGTGGGGATGAGTAGGAGAGCCCTGCGTGAGGCTGTCCCAGGCCCTCACCCCAGCTGCCCTGCCCCGGAGCGTGCCACCTGCCCCAGGACTCCTGCCCTGTTGCTAAGCTATACTCTCCACCTCCGCAGAGTGGGGCTTCAGGTTACCGCATTCACATGTGTGACCTCATCTCATTGGCTTCCAAGAATAACTAGACCCTGGCTCTTGGGGCCTCCTTCAGAAGTGGGTCTGTGGCCCCTCTGGCCCTCCCAGCTCAGCCACCTGCAGGATGTCACAGAGAGCCTGGGTCTCTGCTACCTCCTGACTGTGGTGGGCAGGGGTATTGGTCATCTCTGTCCCTTGAGGTCCACTGAAATGGCCTCTTCTCTGTTGCCCACGGGCCCTGGAGCGCTCACCATAGGACAAGGTGAGGAAGGGGGCTCAGGTGGCTGGGGTACCTGCTTCACTGATAGATACTGAGCAGGGGGTTTCCTTCAGTTTGACTTTGGCATTCTCTTCTCTCTGATTTTTCTAATCCTTGGACAGGCATTGGTACTAACCATGGCATAGGTGGGCTCCATGTCTGTTTTCTGGGATTAGGGTTTATTTGGGAGAAGGGGTGTGTTGGAGAGAGTGATGGGAGCTGAAGTAGGACTTAGGGGACCCTCTGCCTTCAGCTAGAGTTACATTCCCAGACCATGTCTCCATGACTGCCTGCTCCTGTCTGTCCCCCGGGGCCTCATTTCCTCTGCAGGGAGAGATTTATCTGCCAGGGCCCATTGGCCCCTGGAGGGGAGGAGTTGGGTGTAAATTGCTAAGAGTTTATTTTTAACTCTGATAGGAGGAGCCACTGTCCTTGGAGTAGCGTGCCCTCCCTGTTCTCTGCCTATCCCGGGTCTCCTTGCCCAGCTTCTGTAATTCCTAGAGGAAGGCTAGTAGGAAGGCCAGCTTTACAGGAGCCTTAGGTGAGGGAAGCCTTTCTGAGTGAAGAATCTGCAGATTGCTCCTCATGCCTGATTTCTGCTGGGTTCAAAGGGTGGGAGATGGGACCGGAGGAGGAGGGGGAGCCCTGGGCGTCTGAGGCCATGCGTGTGGAGCTGAGCATCCTAGGAATGCAGGTGGACTGGTGAGGAGACCAGCATGCTGCTTGCTGTGCTGGCCGGGGTAGCAAGGTCACCTTGCATCTTTCCTGCTCCTCTCCGTGCAGATGCCCGGATCTGTGGACAGCTGAAGGCCACGGCAAATGAGTGTGTAGAGTAACCTGCCTTGTAAACTCTCACGTTTACAGAAACGGCAAGTTTTGTTATTCCCTGGGACTGCCAGGCTCACCAGCACCATATCCCTTCCATTGGAGCCTGTGTGGGATTCCCAGGGAATTTGTTGCCTCTGTGTCCCCTCCCCCTGGCCATGCTCCAGTCACCCATGCTCTTAGGGAGGACGAAGACGAGTGTGCCTTCGCCTGTGTTTCAACTCCCCTGATTTCATGGACTTCTTTTGGTTACCTTGCTTTAGACTTTTTAAAAGAAAATAAAACTTGAGTTTGAGGTGTAATTAGAGAAGGAAGGATATAGAGTGGAGTTGGGGGCGGGATGGGCAGTTGAACATGTGGCCGACCCTGAGGTCCTCAGCCATGGTATGAAGGTCTCGCCCCCTCAGTTCCTCGGAGAGCCCTGGGGACTAGTTTGCCTAAAGCCCGACTCTTATCCTGCAGCTTCCCAGCTGAAACCCTTGAGTGGGTTCCTTTTGTCTGCAGGATACGGGGTATTTATTTCCAGATCCTTCTCAGATCTGATCCCAATCCGTTTTCTCCTAAATGTATGTTACGTTTCAGCTTAAGTGGCTGATATATGATGTTTCCTCATAGGGGTGTGCTTCCAATCCCCACACCTTCGCCCATGGTCTGTATCCCATTTGTCCTGTGTCTTCTTTGCCATCCCCACCCCTGTCTGTATCTGTACACACACTGCTCTCTCACGAAGCCTTTCACGCTAGAAGCGGGTCTCCTCATCCCTCCCCTCATACTTACCAAGACACTCTTACCGTTTATTTCACATTATAAATGTATCTCTCCACTTGTGAAGTGGAGATAGTGGATTGTAAGTTCCTCGAAGACCCACAACTCCATTATTTTTGTATCCTCTTATTTCTACGTAGTGAAAATCTGCTGTCATAAAAAAAATGCATAGAGTATTCTGACATTGTGCATTATAACGAGCTGCCTCATAAAAGCGTGGTAACTATGTAAGTATACGGTGTGAGCAGTGATCCTTAGCGCTGAGCAGGGTGGCTCTGGGGGAGGGACCATGTGAGAGTGAGCCAGGGGAAGCTGAGGGTCCCGCTAAGTGCTTCTTCCCACTCTTCCTACTGTCTGCAAAACGCCATTCTCAGGACAGTCTCCCTGGCATTCTTCCCTTCACCCGCTCGGATCTGCTGACTCAAGCTGGCACCTTGTGTGCTCACGGAGTTCTCTTTCTTGTAAGGGGCCTGACCACAGTTTCCCATTGATGCCTCTCCTCCTCTTCCTCCCTGTTCCAGGGCCCCTCCTTTTCCTGTTGCACTGTGGAGATGACCCTTCTGCCCCTGGGAGAACTTTAACTGGGGGAGGGACAGATGTGAAGCCTGCCAGCTCTCCTCCAGTTCTTGGCATTTGCTAGTCAGTCCAGACACAGCAGAGACACACAGATGCAGTCCGAGGTGATCTGTCTGCCGGCCTTGCTGCTGTGTGTTGCAAGCGGACCAGTGTTGAGCACCAAGTTGCGGGGACTGAGGTCAGAGGTTTGAACCTGGTGGGGACACTTAGTTCCATGCCACAGATTTGCAGGGGAAATAGAAGTGGACTGGCATCTGAGAGACCTACCCTGGCTGTGTGGTCCTGAGCAAGTCCTGGGACCTGCCTGGGCCTCACTCAGATTCTTCATTCTTAAATCGGAGGGCTCAGACTTGATCTCCTGTCCTGAAGGGCTTTCTTTGTTACTCTTGGTGCAGCCCCGCTGCTGGGGAGACAACCTGATGCTGGGAGAGAGATGGTCAGTCCAAGTTCCAGGGATCCCGGGACTGGGAGCCATCTTCTCTGTCTTCACTTTCTACAGGCCAATGTTCTTTCACCCTTCTCCTGGCTGTAGTATTTTCAGTCATTCAGCCATTCAACCGATGTTTATAAACATTAATTCTCTGCGCCTGCCTCCTGGCTTCCCTTCTGACTGGCCATCAGGAGGCCCAGATGGCAGGATTGGCCTAGAAGGGCGACTAGTCAGGGTCATCCCCTTGGGTTTAGACCCCTTTAATACCTCTGCTATATGAGATGAAAGAGATTTAGAACAACGAGGGTTGATTCTTTCTAGCAGCTTAGACTAGATAGACCCCTGCCTTGCTAAGTGGGATTTGCCTGAAAGTGCCTTCTAGCCCTCTGAGGTCCAAAGCAACTCACTACTCAAGAAAATTAATTAGCAGTGCCAAGAATGACTTTTGCAGCCTCCCTAAGGATAGATCTGAACAGCAGAATGACTTTGATACATATAACAATCTTCTATCTTCTGTCTCCTTCAGATCACTGTTGAAAGCTTCGCAACACTGTGAAGGTTTCCCAGGTTAATAACAAGTCTTTACTGAGCAGATATTATGTGTCAGGATTGTGTTGGCTGTTTCACTTACACTCTTGTTAATCCTTAGCATAATACTCCAAAGTAAAAGTCCCCGTTTTACAGAAGAGGGAAACATGTTCAGAATCATTCACTCATTAGCAATTATTTATTGACCACCTACTAGGTTTTAAGTATTATTTCAGGCTCTGGGGAGACACATCAATGTACCGAACTGAGGAAAAAAAAATCCCTGCCTGCATGGGGCTTGTATTCTAGCAGGAGGAGACAAATAAAACATAACCAGATACATGATACAGCTTGTCAGATGGTGATAGGTACAAAGGATGAAATAAAGGAGGGAAGGAGGCTCTGGAATGTTAGGAGCATGTGTGGTGTCGAAATTTTAAATAGGGGCTCATTTTAAATAGGGGTTTGGGGAAGGCTTCACTGCAAAGGTGACATTTGAGTGAGCCCCGGAAATATGTGCAGGGTGGGGGGCAGGCAGAAGGAATACAAGTGCGAAGCCCCAGGATGGTTAGTGATGGGCGTGTCCAGCTCTGAAACCTGGCTCCTTAGAGCTCGTGATACTGGCCCTCTGATAGTTCTCCTGTGACTCCACTGTAATTCAGTACTTAGTTGACCCAGCACTTTGTTTTATCATCAAATATTTATGGAATGCTTATTTTGTGCAGATTGCTACAGTGATGAGATGTGAGCCCTGCCTTAGGGAACTCACAGTTTAGAAGAGAAACGAACACCTCTATGTATGAAAGGAATGAAAAAAGACTGCCCCCCAAAATGTGGACGGTGCCCCTGCACACGTATCCCCACTTGGCCCTCTCTGAGGGAGGTGGGCCAGGTGGTCTGACTCCAGGTTTTACACAGAAAGAGGTTGAGGGAGCTGGTGGTGGGAACGTGGTGGAGTGGTGGTGGAGTCAGGGCCACAGAGGCTACAGAGACACTGGATGGGCTCCCCAAGGGGTGGAGTCGCCTTTACCTGATACACACGCACACCTGTGACCTGCCCAGGGGCCAGTGCAGACAGGAGTCTGGCCAGTGGGAGGAGTGATGTGAGGGACTCCCCTGGGGCTCGCATCTTCTGTGTGCTGAGAGGGGAAGAACGGAGGTCTCCCCAGGGGTTTTCTGGTAATGGGAAATGCTTGGGATTGCGTTAACTGGCCATTGCACGGAGCCAGGGAGGAAGGGGGTGATGAAAGAGCCAGCCGGGCCACAGCTGTTGCTGAGACTCTTCTTGTCCCACTCTGGGCCCTCACGCGGCTTCTCTCTTGCCCTGAAGAGTCTCATCCTTCCTGTGTTGAGCCTCCCGGGCAGAGCGGGCAGGCGCACGTGGGGTCCCGAGAGGCTCTCTGGGCCTCAGTTCTGGCCATCTTTGCCTCCTGCCTCCCAGGAGCTGGGCGAGCAGAAGTCAGGGCCCA
Source organism: Camelus bactrianus (assembly GCF_048773025.1). NCBI lineage: Eukaryota > Metazoa > Chordata > Mammalia > Artiodactyla > Camelidae > Camelus > Camelus bactrianus. The sequence continues at coordinate 30,200,364 of NC_133561.1, read as the reverse complement.
GGATGGAGCTGACCGTTAGTACAAATGGGAAAGTGAAGCAATGGGTCGGGTCCGTTTTTTCCTGAACATATGCTGTGACAAAGGAAGTTGCAACATTTTCTTTCTTTCTTTTTATAGAGCAAGAAGGGGGAAAAAAGTCTTCCAGTAAACTTCAGAAAAAGTATTTAGCCTTTGATGGATGGGTGTTTCTCCCTTCCCCCACAGTACTTTTTTGGTGTCTGGTCTCTCTCGTCCTTCCTGCCCCATCCATCTCTGTCAGCGTCCCTCGTCTTGGAGGGCCTGTGACTCCGCAGCAGGCTGAGTGCCTCCCTTAAGAGGACGGAGTCGATAACTTGGTCTTGAGAAAGCGTCTTGTCCAGTGCGCTCTGGGCAAGAGACAGGCGGCTCCAGCTCCCGCCTGGAAGGCTGCTGGGTGGCCTCTCCGGTAGGAGAGCACTTGAAATATGACAGGTGGTTCCTGGTGCCCACCTGGCCTCTCCTGCTGTGGCTTTGGTTTGTGTTCATTTGGTGTCCCGGAAGGCTGAGGCGGTGCTTGTTTCTCGGCTCAGATGCCCACAGCTTTTGGTAGATTCAAAGCCTGTGTCTAGGCAGATGGTGGGAAAAGGGGCCTGAAATGTGGGAACAGAAATCGAGGCTGGAAGACCACACGTGTGAGTCTGGAGTCCTTGGTCAGGTTTGAATTTGGCCTTTGTGCTGTACCTGGGCGGGAACCTAGTTGCGTTTTTTAGTGTGAAGATGATACATTTTCCTGATGAAAACTTTTGAGGTCTGGAAAAGTAGTGGAACTTTTTTTTCGGGGGAGGGGTGAGTTTTATTTCTTCTCCCTTGAATTTCTACACCGCAGAACAGCCAAAAAGTTCCAGTACAAACCAGCTTTGAGACTCCAGCTGAGGGAGGTTCTGGGTCATCCTTGAGAGGCAGTTGGCTTGCTCTGAGGAAGCTGGGTGCTTGCGGCCGCCAGTGGGCCCCACTGTGTGGGAGGGGGCGGTGGCCGCTGGTGCTGCTGGTGCTAATCGCTTTCTTGGGTAGAGAAGGGCGAAGTCCTTAGGGCTGAGGATTTTTGTTCAGGCTTTTTGTTCTCTGCCTCTTTTGACTCTGGTAGAGCTGACACAGAGCTCCTCCTTTCCTGCTGTTTTTTTTTTTTTTTTTTTTTTTTTTTTTTAATTTAACCTCCCTGTCATCAGGTGGGTCTCTTCAGACTGGAGATGGGCTCCAAGAGGTGGTGATGGAGGGAGCAGAGTCAGAATTTGCTTGTTTGTCTGGATCTCAGGGTGAATCCATCAACCCCCTTTCATAGCTAGCTGTGCTGGCCGACACAGGAGCCATTAGCCACATGTGACTATTTAAATGATTACATTAAAATTAAAAATCAGTAGCGCTAGCCACATTTCAAGTGCTCCAGAGTGACTTAGAGCTAGCAGCGACCGTGTTGGGCAGCACAGATGGAGAACATTCCATCACTGCAGACTGCTCTCAGGCAACACCAGACTCAGGTCATCATTCTACACCCTGGGAAAGATTTAGCAGAGCTGGAAGGGGATTTGTGTCAGAGCGTGAGGAGAGGTCTTGAGGCCCAGGCACGAGGGTAAAAAGAAGGTAATCATTGAGAAGGGGACCTGAAATAGCATTTTGTTTGTCTTGTTTAGGGCTGCATGCCAGCAGATGGTCATCTAGGCCAGTGGCTCCCAACCAGTTCGACTGTCAGAACCACCCGTGGGTAACGCTGGAAAATACTGTTTCTTGGCCCCACTCTTTGTATTGCATTGAGTCCAGGACTGTATATAGAGGTGGTGTTCAGGAACATGTGTTTTTTGTCTGATAATGATCTGTGTTTGGCAACCTCTTGAACCTATTCTTAAATTCCTCCAGTGTTGGGGGAGCTTACCCCTTTTAAGAAAACCTCACTATTAAAATTTCTCCTTTTTGTTTTTAAAGCTTTATGTTTATTGAGTCAAAATTTGGCTCCCTGGAGTTATACTGCCTCTTGGTGCCAGTGGTGTTTTCCAGAGCCTCACAGAACCCATCAGTCCCATCCTCCACACTTGGTCTCCTGCAGGTACTTGGCGAGACCTGTGGCGGGCCCCTCTGCCAGCCCGGCGTCGTGGCACAGTTGCAGAGGGCTTGACCTGCCGAGGGCCCTGGAGAGATGCAGAGATGGGCCGTCATTCCCAGGATCCTTCTGATTGTCAGGCCTTGCTGAGAGATTGAGGAAAGGTCCACATCTCATTGGACCCTGACAGTGGAGAGTCCCGAGGGTCGTCCAGCTGGTACAGGCCATGCATACCTTCCCCCCTCTATGTACTGCTCCATAGGAAAGAGTCCTTGTTTCTCTGCATGGTGAACACTTAGTTTTTGAGGCCGCTGATCAGGTTTTCTTCAGAGGCATTGAGAGACTCAGACATTTGTTCCTAGTTAGATGCGACCAAAAACATCACTTCTGTTTAGAAACCTTCAGTAGCCTTGCCTTCCCTCAAGTGGAACTTGAACTCTTGAACATGGCATTGAGGCAAGCTGGCTTTGACCTTCCTTTCCTCCCCTACCCCCCCGCCCCCAACACACACACTCACCTTTCCAGGAGGGGCCTCCATTCCACTCTGCAGTGCATTCTTCTGCTTCCGTATCTCCTTTTGCACCTTTCACTTGCTCATCCTTCTGTTCCTGGTAGAAGTGTGTTTCTCCTTTGAGGCTTAGCTCTTACCTGCCCCTCACCCCCAATTCGAGGCAGAGGGAATCCCTCCCCTACATGGGTGATAGTTCACACTAGCTCTGTGACTGCTGTGAGTTCAAATTAATGTCATTCCCCACCCTGCTAGACTCTGAGCCCCTCAAGGACCAGACTGTCTTCTTTGTTTGATATCCCCTAGTGCAGGCCCAGCGCAGGCCCCTGGCCAAGGCGCGGCGTACACGCAGAAGTGGGTTCGCTTCCTGCCTGCCTGTCTTCTTCGGGATTCTGATGAGGCTGCCCAAGGGGAGCTGGAGCCCCCTTTCCAGCACCAGCATTCTTACCCCTCAGCAGCCCCAGTCCTCGTCAGCATTGAGGAGAAAAGTGCTGTTTAGCAGCTGATAATTAAGCAGAACTGGTGCCTTGGCTGCCTTAGAGGCAGAACTGGCATTTAAACAATAAAGTTTTTAAAGTCAGGAATTAAAAGTGTCAGCGTCAGAAGCAGCTACATCCAAACACAAGCCCTCCCAGTTAGAGAAGATAAGTGGAGTAGTGGAGCCAAGGAATTCCCTGTGGCCTTGAGGAGCCCGGGGAGGGCGGCATGGTGCTGTGCTGGCCGGAGCCGGGAAAGGGGCCTGTTTCTGCTCTCGGGGGTGGGGTCTGGGGTTTGGGGAAATGGGGCCGGGGGTGGGGGGTGTTGCTTCACTAGAAAGGGCTGTCATTGTTCCCTTTCACTCCCAGTTTCTATAGATTGAACTAGTTTTGCTAGGTGAACAAGAGGAGAAATTTGGAAAAATAGGGTAGGGGTAAACTCTGGGCTTCCCCTGAGGTGGTAAAGCACACGCTTTTGCATTCAGTGATGAGCGAAGACTGCTCAGTGTGGCCTTGTGGTAGCTCATCTTGCTTTCTTCTGATGCTACTTGGGTTGGGAGGGGAGGCTGACAAAGGACTTCCTCCCTTCCTAGGTCAGAACCAGAGCATGAGGAGTTCCCCAGCCTCTTGTTGGTGCCCAGATACTAACCACAGTCTCCATCTCCGCTGAAGGTGTTCTAAGAAATATGCATGCCAGGAACAGTCCGTGGCTTCAGAACAGGGGCAGAGGCTTCAAGAGGCAGAGGCTTCCTGTGTGAGGGGCGGGGCGCTGCAGCTTGTCATCGGAGGTGGCGAGGGGTGGGGGGGACCTGCCTCTCTGCTCAGCTGCAGAGGTCAGTGGGAGACGCCTTTTCAGAGTCTGCTTTATTGTAAATGAAGCAGAAAGCCCACACCAGGAAACCATAGAGGCCGCCGAAGGGGCTTTTCTCTAAGTTCACCCCTGGGTACACAACCTCTATTTTTCCCACCCAAAATAAGGTCCGTCTGACAAACATTTTTTTTTTTTTTAGGGGGAGCTACTTTCAGATCCAAGAGACAATCAGAGCTATATAGTTTGAATATAAAAATACTGGCCTTTCTGGGAGATGTTGACGTTTCATGCCATGTACTGAGTGTCTGTCACTCCCATGATGGGAGGAGGGTTGGGTGAGAACCCTTGCTGGTCGGGCTTGGTTAGCCCACTATTCCTTTCAGGTTTCTCTGTTGGAATTAGTGGCATTAGTGGCTGAGCTCACTCAGACCATGTGTGATTCAGATGGCGGTGACCTCTCACTGACCACAGGTGTGCACGTTGACTGCAGTCACCCAGTTACCCATACAGCCAAATGCAGAGCAGTTGGGAAAGTCTAGGGGGAGACTTGCTAAGGGAATAAAGCCAGCTGGCTCATCTGGAGTTGGACCCTTGTCCTTGGTGACATATGCACAGATGAGTCACAGTCAAGGTTGGCCAGAGTGTGTGCAGAGATTCATTCCTTTTGATGAAGTTCTGATGGTCCCTGCAGAAGCTTTATCGCCAGTTGAGCTGAATTGTGAAGATACAGCAGTGCATGGGCGCTCATTAATCTGTTCATTCATCTGTTCCCTGGAAGCGTATTGAGGGGGAAACATGTAAGCAAAATATTCCTTACATATTTCAAATGGTAGAAGAGCTGTGTCCCAGGGACCGGGTGAACATGGCGGAAAGAGCACCCCATTTCTCCAGGCACCGGACAATGTTGGAATGTCTTGGTGGAATGCCAGTCCTGAGATCCTCTGTGATCGGATAAATCTGGGACACATTCTGCAGTACACATTAGCATTCTAAAGACTCTGAGAAGTTCTGTAGTGAAAGAATCTATTTGACATTGTAGAACCTAGCGCTTCTGTCATATATATGGCCCTTTTTTCACCTGTCACTTATCAACATCCTACAGTATTCTATTTGAGAAATGGCAGGATAATCTCCCTGCTCTGGGAGAACTGTCCAGTGATTGAGAGAAAAATTTCTCCTGACTCTATGTCAACACAGGTTTGAGAGGCTTAGAAAATAGTGTGTGCGCGTGCATGTGTGTGTGCGAGCGTGTGCTGGGGGTGTGGCAGAGAAGGGCCCCCGGCAGGTGGCTCCCATTGAAGTTGGCCTGTCTGCATTCCTGCTGGCTTTGTGCTTCTGGAGAAGGCTTTTGTCCCGGCTGGAACATACTGAATAGCAGCTACATCTGTCGTGCCTGGGAAGCGGCAGTGTGTGGCGTGGGGGGAACAAGCCGTGAGCAGACCCCCCTGCTTGAGGCCCAGGCTGTGGAGAGCGCCTGGCCATCTCAGAGAGGGGAGGGGCCGGTGATCGGGAGGCAGCAGCTCGCTGGTCCTGGAAGTGCAGGGGCGCTAGAGTCAGCCTCCTTGTCTCTGTGCCTTCCCCCTGTCCAATGGGGAGGTAGTGTTGAACCTTGAGGTGGGAGAAGCAGGTGGGCTGGGTGTTTTCTGCCCTCCCCTCCCACCAAAGCGCATCTGGAGGGTGGTCCAGGGAGGGAAGGCACTTGGCTCTCCATCACCCAGGGACACTAAGATGAAGGCACTTTGGTTTAAATTTAAGGAAGAATGCAGCATTGTAGAGTGGATTTAGTAGAGTCTGTGGAATTTTAAAATACAAGAGTCCTGGCTAGAATTTGTTTTCAGACTACTGGTGATGGGGATGGCCGGCTCCTGAGAAAGTCCTGGGTAGCCTCACCGGCTTCCTCACATGAAACAAACACAAGCCCAGGGAGTTCCCAAGCGCACCGTGGGCCTCTGTTCCCTCTGGGACAAGGACATCAGTCACTGGGGAAGAGGGAAGGTTGATGGGGATCAGTCCCTCTTCCTGGGGATTATGCACTTCCTGAGCTCAGTGTCCTGAAGGCAGGCCCAGGGTTTTCTATCTGTTTGTATGTGAGTATTTCTATTTTGTATGCTGTGTCTCCTCTTTTGATCTTCCCAAAGGAATGGGAGTTAGTCTGTCCTCAGGAACTAGGGTGAGCGATCCTTTACCTCCCAGCTTCTCTGGCCATCTCCCTGCCTTCTGCAGCCATGGCCACAGTGGCCAGGAGGCCTGGCGTGGCTCAGATGAGGGAGGAGCAAGCCTAGGCCGTCCGATTGTTGCCTGTGTTAGTGGAGAAGGGCAGATGCTGCCCGCAGTTCCCCCTGGACAGGAAGTCTGGGTGGGCCGGGCTTTGGTTTGGGAAGCAGGAGTATTAGCTGCTGCTGCCAACTGGGGTGGTGTTTGCAGACTCCCAGGCTCCGGCATCCCCGGAGGGACCAGCTGCCCTGACCCCCGAGGACTGGCGGCCCCCAGGGAGGGAGCACTTGCCAGGAACCTCTGAGCTTACTTGAGGTGGGTGTTGGGTAAGGGGGAGGAGATAGGATGGCTCTTCCCTCCCCCATCAGCTGGGGATGCATCGCTGCTGCTGGGAATGCATTCAGGCCACTTGTAGACAGATTGGTCATTGTGGAAATTCTTTCTTACCCCAGGGTGGAGCTTTCCTTATTCAGAAGAACCTTCAGATGTGTTCTGTCCAGCTCCTGGCAACGAGGAACTAAGCCATTTACCTGCTGCCCCCGCAAGGCTAGAAGGCAGAGCAGTGTCTGAGCCCCATTCCTGTGACCCCTCCCTCTTGGTCTCCTGTCATCTGTCCTGTCTTCACTGCTCCTAGCCTGGTGCGCAGTAGGCATGGGGCTGCGGAGGGGTGGCCCTCATGCCTGGCGCTCCTCCTTCCCCCAGGTCCTAGCCTCTTGAGTGTTCATTTCCTGTCAGGGCCCTCCTTGCAGCTGTGACACATCTGGACCTAGACAGGGTGTCCTGTTGTCTTGCATAATGAGGATCCCAGATTTTCCTTAGGTGATGGCCTTAGTTATTCCGGGGGAGGGGCGGGATTCCCCCCACCCTCAGGCACTCCAGAGACTTCCTCCTGCCTCCCAGGCTCCCATTAGAGTCTTGACCTCTAAGCTGCCTGACCCCCACCCCTCACCCCCAAGGAGAATAGCAGGAAGGAAGTCCTGCCAGAAAGTGTTTTTTGGTTTGTGAAGTAACCATCTTTGGTTTGAGAAACACATTCATATCCCCCTTCCCTTTAAGATTTGAGGCCAGAAGCTCTAGATTTCTTTGGTTTCCAGGGAAACCAGGATGGATAAGGCAGAGAAAGGAGGGACTGGTTATAGATACATTTCACAGGGGTTCTCGGGGTCTCCTGTGCTTTTTCAGGGAATCTGCATGGTCTACTCAGGGCTCTAGGTTGTAGCCCTCACTGTCACCAACCCGCTGTGGAACCTTGAAAAACGTTTTAAACTCTCTGTGCCCTGGTTTCCACGTGCCTGAAATGAAGATCATGTTGGCTCTACCTGGATTGTGACTTTAAAGGGCTTTGGAATATATAAAAATAAAACAAACTTTCAGGTTATATTACTTACCTAGGAAGAGAGAATCATGTCAAAGAATTTAGCGTCAGAAGAAACCTCTGACCTCAGGTACGCTGGACATATGTTAGATTCCACAGGGGAGGAGACGAAGGGAAAGTGACTTGTGTGCAGGTTCTCAGCAGCTTAACGTAGGCCTGGGAGGAGAACCAGGTCCCTCAGCTTTCTGGCCTCTCCCTCCTTCTGTCACTCGGTCAACTCCAGGATGTGCGTCCTTGTCCTGGGGGTAGTGAGCCATAGAGTAGATAAATCATACCACAGAAAATCCGACGGTCTTGGATGTGATCAGGTTTAAATTGTCTATGCCACTGTGGGTGGGGGAGTGGGGACAGTCAAGTCAATAATCTTCAAACTGTTGAAACTGGACTTTTCAAAATATCCGTGAATGGTTTTTTTTGCTCCAGCAGTTATATCTCCTTAATTCTTATGTGCTTCCATAATGTTCTGTGTCCCAGAAGCCTGCTGTGTGTTGGTGGGGGGGTGCTCCTGTTCACTGATTCAGTGTTTGCTGTGGATAATCTGCAAAGTGAGTAATTTACGTGCAGACAGAGCTAGTTGCGTCCAATCCCTTTCTCTGAGAACGTATTGATACGACAGCAAGCTTCTTGCTGTAGGAAGCTGGCTGGAGCTCACTGAAGCTGTAATTGTGTCTCTGCATTCTTTGATTCCTGTTTGGAAACAAGGTTTGCACAGATGCAGCGAATAGTTGATTGTCAAAGCTGGTCCCTTCAGGAATCAGGGGAAGATACCAAGGACAGAGAGGGGCTGGGCTAGAGTCAGATAGTGATGGAGCTGGTCCTGTGGGTGTTTCGGAAAAATGTGTTACAGCTCAGTGTTATAGCTCAGTGTTACAGCTTGGTGTTACAGCTCAGTTGTGATAGCAACCTGGACCTGGGCGAGAGACCAAGCAGCACTCTGAGAGTTGGAGAACTCAGGTTTATTATGCCAGCAGGCTCAGAGTAGTTAACATTCCAAGCTCTGGACCCCGTCTGTAGGTTTACACCGGCTTTTATAGGCTGTCAGTTTACACTTTGTAATATCATATGCAAATGTGGTATAATGAAAGTTGACTAATTAGGAACAAACTTTGTAGAAATGGACCAATCAGGAGGAAGAGAAATAACCAATCAGGAATGAGGGAAGTGGACCAATCAGGAGTGAGAGAAATAACCAATCAGGAGTGAGCTCAGGGAACCAATAAAATTTTAGGGGTAAGTAAGCCCCTTTTAGAGGCAAAAAGTGAGATAGAGCCTCTGGGCCAGGGAACCGGATGGTGCTGGCAGGAGAGTAGTGGCCCAGTCTGGGGGTCCTGCTGGTCTTTTTATGGAGCTTCCCGCCTCATGGGAACGAGGACTTAGGACAGCAAAGGTCTGAGCACCAACCTCATGTGCTCCATCTTGGCTAAGATTGCCTAAGATTGCCTGTCCCCAGGTCAGTCAGGCCTTTTGCAGTTCTGCCCTCGAGAGGCCCCTGTGTTGACTGAAACAGTTGCTTTTCTTCCCCTTGCTGCTCTTTTCCCGTGACCTCCCAGCCACCTCTTCTTTCCCTTGTGTTCCTTACTGGCTGTTACTTCCTCCACCCGCACCCCCTTCTTTTATTATGAAACACTTTAAATAGGCGGTGAACTTGAGAGATTGTACGGTGAACACCCATCATATATGCCCAACGACCTAGATTCTACCATTAACATTTCACTCTACTTGCCTTCTCATGCCTTCTCATGCCTTTCTCCATCTTTCCGTCTCTCTATCCATTTATCAGCCTATGTTATTTTGGGAATGCATTTTATAGTAAGTGGCAGACATCAGTATACTTCACTCGTAAACACTTCAGCATACATAGGCATTAATTAGAGTTCAGTATTTGTTCATGCATTTATTGTAAGTGTATTTTTGGTGATAAAAATTTATGAAACAGTGAAATGCTCAGATTTCAAGTGTATCATTTGAGGAGTTTTGATAAATGCTTCCATCCATGCTACCCAAACCTCTGTCAAGGTACAGAACAAAAATTTTTATTATCCTACTGTAAGGTCTCTCATGCTCCTTCCCAGACAATCACAATTCTGTTTTTTTTTTTTTTTTAAATAAGTTTAGTTTTGCTTGTTCTAGAATGTCACATAAACAGAATAATCACCATGAACTCATGCAAAGTCCATCCACCTTGTTACCCTTATTGGTAGTTTGTTCCTTTCTATACAGAGTAGTTTTCTGTTGTTCGGATGTGATACAATTTGCGTTATCTGTTCTCCTTTGGAGTGTTTCCAGTTTTTGCCTATGATGAATAAAGCTGCTATGAATATTCTTGCACAAGTCTTTTTGTGAACATCATGTTTTCATTTCTCTTGGGTCAAACCTAGGACTGAGAAGGCTGTTCCTTAAGTAACTCCCTGTATTCTGCACCCAAGATTGTGAGTAAGAAAGTGCCTTATTGCTCACCTAGACTTTTCTTTTACTCAGTGTAGGAATCCCCTGAGAGCCCAGCTGAGAGCCTCTGCTTGAGGGGCTCCAGGGGTAGGGAGCTGTGCTGTCCTCCAGGCCCTGCTACTGGGGGACAGTTCCTTGTGGTTTCTGCCTTGGTGAACCACATAAGATGAGTCCGATAATTTAGCCCTCTTAGTAACAGCTCTGTAAAATTTGGGGACTATTATCACATCCAGTCCCTCAAGTACTCCTTTGGGGTTTCCCTTCTTGAGGAATAATTGTCCCAATTTTTTGACCTGTTTCTCACATGACTTGGTTCTCAGAGCTTTTACACACTGGTCATCATTCTTTGGAAGTTTAATACTCTTTCAAATGTGTTGCCCAGAAGTGACTCTGGATTCTGGATGTGGTCTGAGAGGTGCAGAGTGTGGTTGGCTCCGAACTCCTGTCTTGGTCTAGGAACTTGATCTGCCAGTGAGCTGAAGGCGATGTTAACTTTCTGGCAGCCACATCATGGTGTTGGAGCAGATGAGTTAATGGTTGTAAAAAAACACCTCAGTTTGAAGTCGTTAGAGCCTCTATTCTCCTTGTCATCCTCTCATTTAATCTCTGCCACCACTTTATGAGAATGGTGCTATTAAAAAGAACTTAATAAAAACTATTTGGCTTAAAATAGAGTTTGTCAGCCTTGGCACTGTTGGCTTTCTGGACCAGATAATTCTTTGTGGTGGGGGTTGTCCTATGCTTCACAGGAGTTAGCTTCCCTGGCCTCTACCCACCCGATCCCAGACGCAGCCTTCTCCGTGCCTCGCAAGTTATGACAGTCAAAAATGTCCCCAGACACTTTCAGATGCCCCCCATGGGGGAAAATCATCTCAGGTTGAGAACTACTCCCAAAGTGTAGCACTTAGCCATCCAAAAAATATTTAAACAATATAGCTCATCCCGAAGGGTAACCATTGTTACTCTTTAGTGTATGTGCTTCCGTGTTATATTTTTTGTAGGGAGAGTGCTTGCTTTTCACAGTTTTAATATGCGTGAATATCTTTTACTACAGTTTATTAAAGAACATCAGTCCCCCAGTAACATGGTTCAAATTCCACTTGCCGTGGTATATTAACTTTGAGTAATCACGTAGAGTACAGACTTTGCTACAAGCTTTTCAGTCCACAAATCACTAGGTACATAACTGATGTTTGTTATGGTCAGTGACCAATCATGTCCCTTCTTTCAGAGTCTGTTGGTGCTGGTCATTGCCCATCTGTTGTTGAGTTCATGTGTCCACAAGAAAGTGTGCCATTGCGTCGCCTCCTTGTCTCCTAGTGATAAACTCATGTGACATTTACAGAAATAGCTAATCAGAAGAGGAAATTGTCCAACACTGATGAAATTTCAGCAAAAGAAAAAAAAAAAAGAAAGAAAGAAAGAAAGAAAAGTAATGCTGGAAGTGAAATTCCACAACTGAACATAAATTGAATTATAGAATAAATAGCTGATTGTAGAAATGTCGGCATTGCCACTGTTTGAGACTTTATGTATGCAGCCAGAGGAACTCCGTGGAAACACTCATTGACACAGAGATTGTGACGCAAAGGATGAAGAAGTCCCAGAGGAAGTGACTCTGGGGAAAACTTCACATTGAAGCCACTCTTGGAGGTGTTTTGCAACACTGAACGTGCAGAGGATAAAATGTTGGAAATGGATCCAAATTTAGAAAGGAGTGTGGCAATTTGCAAAGGCGTGGAAAAGACACTTGTTCCGTATTGTGTGAAACAACGAGAAGGCAAGTACTGGTCAGACTCCTCCGGGTGAGATTTCACAAAGAAATAAAATGGTCATTCTCGGTGTCTCTGGTATTTTTTAGTTACAGTGTATTAAATAAATATTAGTTTTACTGTTTTTTTCATTTCTTTATTCATTTATAACTGACAGTAAAAGATGTTTTGACAAAAATTTATAAAGGTCATAGAACAATCTTAATTTGTCTCATTGATGAATAAGATTGTTCTGCACGGTCATTTGTACGGTTCCACAGTACTCAGTAAAGCAAAGGCTGTCTGTGTTTACAAAAGTGTGGGTGGACACACACACACTTACTTCTGCTTTTTCTTTTTTGTTTTTCCAAAACATTTTACAAAAATGGGACCAGACTATATGTCTCAGTCTGCAGCTTGCTTTTTTCATGGACGAGTGTCTTTTTTGGAGGAATTTTGATCTTAGTATGTCTAGATCTCCCTCACTGTATTTTATAATTGCATATTATTATTTAATGCACCATTATGGATGTACTATAATTTATTTGACAAGTTTCTATTAATGGGCATTTAGTTTCTCTCTCTGTTTTTAAACTCATTTAACACACTTGACCCGTAGGGGTGCTGACCCCTGTGCAGTCAGAATCCACTTTGCAGTCGGCCCTCTGTATCTGCAATTCCACATTGACCATCCAGGAGTGCTGTCGTGCTGTAGGATGTATTTATTGAAAAAAAAAAATCTGCAGATAAGTGGACCTGTGCAGTTTATACCCATGTTGCTCAAGGGTCAACTGTAATGCTAAAGGGAATATTTCTGACATTATCATTAGCCCCATTGAATGGATGAAAACAGTGGAGATTAGAAAGTGAAGTAACTGCCCAAGGTCAGGCAGCTGCTAAGCTTAGAGCTGCCTTGAATTTAGGGCAGTCTAATTGCAGGGCCCTTGCTTTTAACGACAGTACTTTATAGCTTCTCTTCGAAGTAGCTTTTAATAACAACAAAATCATCAACAAATAGTAGACTTTATTGAGTGAGGCACAATTCTAAGTGCAAGTACATTATTATTAACTGAACAACAGCCCTAAGGGGTAAATACTATTATTATCCCTGTATTGCGATGAAGGAGACTGGAGGTAGAAGGTTGGGAAAATTTACAGATCTCATGATTAGTTAATGGAAGAGCTGGGACTCGCCCAGGCAGCCGGGCTTCACAGACTTCACTCTCACTCACGGATCTCACTTGAGAAAGGTCTCTCTCATCGCTGGCTTTTATAGATGATTTTTTTGAGCCCTAACGGGTGACTTTTTTAGGGGGTTAGTTTCAGCCCATATTTTCACCTATTGTGATCTTTTAAAAATCTGTTGCCGAGCACACTCCCAGTTTTTTTGGTCACTTGCTGGTTTGAGGAGCTTGCGGTCTATTATGTCTTCATCACGCTTGTTGGTAAGATGCTAGGCAAAGTCAAAGATGGCACATTCCCTGGTTTGTCACTGGAGGGGTTCTCTGGGCTTAATCAACAGGCAAATATTTATTGAGTACGTCCATAATGCCATATATTAGACCCAGGATTAGGAATCAAAAGGTGAACAAGACAGCGTCCTGATCGTCAAAAGGCACAAGGTCTACACAGCAGGAGGAGGGCCCATCTTGTCAATTACACCAGTGACCGTGAAGTAGGAATTTAACAAGAGTTGTGGGAGCAGAGAGGAAAGAGGGATTGACTCTGCCTGGAAGTTGTCAGGGAGGCTTCACAGAGGAGGTGACATTGCGCTGGTGCTTGAAGGATGCACAGAAGGGAATCCTGACAAGGCATGGCTGGTCGGAGGACAGTGACGTTGAGTGTAGCTTGGATAGGGAGAATGTATAGGGATAAGGAATTTGGGTTTTCTCCTGTTAGCCAATGGACATGTTTAAGGAAGAAAATGTCCTGCTCAAATTTGCCTTTTAGAGGTTGAGGCAGGGTGTTTGGGAGCAGATTAAGTCAACTGTCTAGAAACCAGTTAGAAAGCACGTGAGCGAAAAGGGAACCAAGCAAGTGGCACCAAGACTGGCAAAGGGAAGATGGGTTTGTGAGGTCTTTCCATAGGCAAAATTGGCTTGGTTCAGTGCGTGAGGGAGGGAGACTGGAGATGACTACATCAAGGTCTACGTCTGGGAGCCTGGCTAGATGGTGACGTCACTGTCAGTTGCCAAGGCTGGGCGATGGGTCAGAGGGAGCAGTGAGTTCAGTTTGGTGTGTGTTCAGCCTGCCCTCGGTCCACTACATGACACTTCGCTATTGGTCGCTTATAACGATTACAGATACTATCAAAATGCTTTGACATCTCACCCCTTCTTTCTCTGTCATCCCAAAGGTCTGGCAGGAGACTTTATCCATATACTTTGTAGAAGTCAGGGACCCCTGTATCTGTTATTTCCTTAGTAACCCTGCTAACAAAAGGTAATAAGACAAGCGTGTCATGGCTTCCCGGGGAACCAGGCTGGGCTGTGATGGTCTAATTCATGATCTGCAACAGAGCTTTGCCAGAGACAGACGTGAAGTTAAGTGGTCCTCTTATTAACAATTCTGTTTACATATTGTTTCTCTTTCCTTGACTCTGCTTCCTTCACTAGACTGAACTCCTTGAATCCCCGAGTGTTCAGTCTGGTGCCTGGAGCAGAATGGGTACTGAGGGGATGCTAGCTGCCAAAAAGCTGGGCATTACCCATCCCCCCCGCCTCCCCCCCAGCCCCAGGGTGATTACCAACAATGCAGGTTCCTTCTGCATTTTGGGATGTGATGCTTATAAGACCGGCATCTTTAAAAAAAAAAAAAATATATATATATATAAAATTTATTTATTTTTGTATTACTTAATTATTTTTATTTTGCGGGGGAGGTAACTAGGTTTATTTATTTTTAAAGGAGGTAGGTGCTGGGTTTCGAACCCAGGACCTCGTGCATGCTAAGCATGACTCTACCACTTGAGCTATACCCTCCCCCTAGACTGGCATCTTTTAACTCAATCATCCTTGGGTGATTATAAGTTGGTTCTTGGGTGGGGCGGCTTGGATTTGAGGTTTCCCTTAAGTATGTCCCAGTCTGAAGAACACACTCCTTGATAGGAAAGATGGAACACATTCCCCTTCTCTGCCATTTTGGTAGATCAGAGCCTCTGTCCGTATGAGGTGCCTGCTTCCTCTCGGGTCCTTCTTACAGCGTTGCAAGTAGGTTAAGCCATGTTGCTGGTAGTTCTTGCATTTTCATGAGCTGTATTCATGCTGTTTCATGAGTGCACACCACTCTCTTCGGGTCTGTCCTGGTTTATACACAGTTCCTTGTGCCTTGGACACATCCTTTACTATCTGAGCTCATTAGAGCTCCTGGAGCCGTGGCCTTGCCATCCGTGGCTTCCTCCTCCTGGTTCTTTTTTGGGGGACTATCATGCTTTAGGTGATCAGAATCCACTGGTTGGAGATGAGGCCATGTCTGTCAAAACACATTTCCTTTTGGGACCTCTGCTCTCCCTGCTGCTTTGCCTCAGTATCTGAGTGTTGGTTTTCTGGAAGTCGAAGCTAAACAGTTGTTTTTGTCCCCAGGCCTTTTCTTTCCTCCTTTAAACTCTAAAATGACAAGTTACTTCCTCTCAAATGTCATATTCCTTCTTACTATTGTTTTTGCTAATTAAGTTTTTTTTTTTAACGTGTTGCTTTCTGATCAGAATTGAGTTCTGGGTAGCAGGTCCCTTTTTTGCGTCTTTGGCTGTGTGAGGGGTGGGCTCTTAATAAGGACAGGAACTCCTCAGGTGCCCTGCACTTAGCGGAACAGGACGTGCGTCTCTCTCAGCCGTCCTCGTCCTCGTGTTGAGTGGTTTGGGCTCTGTCTTGCATCTGGGCCACTTATGCTAACTGTGTAGGAAAGAGCGGTTCATATCTTCTACCACATATCCCCCTGTATGTTACCGCAGTAGTCACTTGACTTTTTGTTCTTTTTCCTTTTCTCTTCACCCAGCTGTCCTCCAGTCTTCGTCTTAGTGTAGCATTGTGGAGTTGTTGCCAGGGGTGGCGTGTGTGTGTGTGTATGTACTGTCCTCTTTTTTTTTTTTTTTGGTCAGAAAGTATCTTTATTTTATACTTGTGACAAAAAGAAATGCTTAAAGTTTCTTTCTTTTTTTGATTGAAGTACAGTCAGTTTACAGCGTGTCCATTTCTGGTGAACAGCATAATGCTTCCGTGTCCTGCCCTCTTGACTTGTAAGACCCTTCTCTTGTACTTTCTCCCCTCCTTCCAACTCCAGTTAGACCTGTTGATGAAGGTACACAAGCCTTGAGTCTCATTCCGCTGAACTGGGGTGATGAAGACGAGGTGGTATTTATCGCCTCCAGTTACAATTTTATATTTGCTTTGCCTGTTGTGCAGGGTCAAACTGATGAGGGCTGTGTGTAGGCCAGAAGCAGTGTTGGTGACCTTGTTCTGTCTCAGCCCCTCTTAATAGTTCGCGCATCTCCGTGGAGATTGTAAAGTCATACCTACGTACTACGAAGGACATGGCATTTTTCTCCCTGCCACTCCAATTTTAGCTTACAGCCAACTTGGAGAGTTTAGTGTGTTTCTTTCCCCCGCCGTCTACCCTGGGTCTGGGGGAAAGATGCCTTGTTTTCTGCTGTAAGCCCTGGCCTATAGAGCTGTTCCCCATTTCATCAGTAAGTATGTTGCAACCGCCCGCTGCTAAGCTGTGCCAGGTCTGAGGGATGCAGAGATGAATGGGGCCGACCAGCAAACAGAGCAGGGAAGGGAGGCATTTAGGAGGAAGGAGACCAGGCAACAGGACACTAATATTGGCAGCTCAGGGTTAGTTTGTCAAAGCCTCGTTTGTAGTGGGGGAAAAAAAAAAAAAAGAATGAGGAGATTAGATTCTGAATTGGGTTGAATCCTGGCTCTGTCAATTACTGGCCGGGTGACCTTGGGCAAGTTACCTCCCTGGCTGTGGTTGCCACACCTGTAAATGGAGTCAGCAGTTGACT
Source organism: Camelus bactrianus (assembly GCF_048773025.1). Lineage (NCBI taxonomy): Eukaryota > Metazoa > Chordata > Mammalia > Artiodactyla > Camelidae > Camelus > Camelus bactrianus. The sequence continues at coordinate 30,183,729 of NC_133561.1, read as the reverse complement.
CTATGCCAGTGGCCTGTTAGGAGATTAAATATAGCATATTTTCTATATATAAAGTGCACCTGACACATGGTTGGTACGATCTGCATGAAAATTCCTCTTTCTCTTTTGAAGTCGTTATCATCTGCTGGAAGAAACAGAAATATCTGTGTCCCCAGCCTTTCAGTTTCCTCCCCAGGACTCCAGCGTGGTTGACGCCCCCACTGTGTGCAGAGTCCGTTTCCATGTAAGTCAGAAGTGGTTAGCAGCGGTGGTTTGGGGCCTCGGGCTGTTCTCTGTCACATTTGGGTTATGTTCTCCAGAAAGATGCAGGCCTTTCCAGCCACTGGGTTACCCTCATACTCTGAGTTCCAGCAGGTCCTGCACCCCCGGGGCCAGCGTGGCGGCCCCCTCCCGACTCACCTCCCACTCTTAACAGGAAGGTCAGCTTGCTTTGGGGGCACTCAGGACGGGAGTCAGATACAGGCCTGAAGCATACTGCACCTCAGAATCCAAACCCCTCGACTTAATTTTGAAAAATACATGCAGATTGCAGAGATGCAAACAGTACAGAAAAATACAGAATGAAAAAGAAAAAATAAAAAAAATAGAAAAATACAAGCTTCTCTCTAGTACCTACTCCCTCATGGTCAACATTGTCAATATAATTTTTGGGGGGAAGGGAGTAAATACTTCCAGAAAAATGTTAGGCATCCACAAGTGCATGTATCTTCTTCTTTCTGCCTTAAAACAAAACAAAACAAAATGACAAGAGCAAAGCCACCTGAATAGTACATTTTGTATTCTGTTTAGAATATTTTTGGAAATTTAAAACACCCAAAAAAGAAAATGTCACCTAAATTACCACTAATGAACCCTTCGGCAGGTTTGCGTCTTACCTTTGTGAATATACTTTAAAAGTTACTTGAGTAATGTGAATGCAGATCCATAAAAAAAAAATTGGGGGGGCATAAAGGAAGAAGCTGAAATCATCCCATTCTTTGCTTTCCCATTTATTAACACCCTGTCCCCCCGCAGTGGTGGCTGCCGCCTGCCTGGCTGTCTCTCAAGGCTTTGTCACAGGGATGTGCTGCTGTTTGTCTGACCAGCTCCTGAGTGGTATTCGTTTAGGTTCTGACCAATTTTTTGCCATTAAGATGCTTTAAGAACATGTTTATAGGATGATTTCCCAGCTGAGTAATTACCGGGTCCAAGCTCGGAACATTTACAACTTTGACAGAGACGGCCAAATTCTCCCACAAATGTACGAGTTGATATCCCTGCTGAGTGTTTGGAAGGGTGCCTTTTCCCTCAAATATCTTTGCATAAACTCAGGGGTTTTATTTTGTTTTATTTCCGCTCAAACATTAAAACACCTTTTTGCCATCCTGGTGCAATTATCATTGTTTTCAGAAACAATTCTCTTATGAGTTGCACTGGACGTCTTTTCGTTTGGCCTTCTGTGGTTTTTCTTTGAACTGCCTGTTCTTATTCTTTGGCCATTTTTATAGTGGATTGTTAATCTCTTACAGTTGATTTGCCAGAGTTAAGTCAGGCTTTTTAATCCACCATGTAATACAAATATATATATTTTTTAATTTGTCATTTACAGTGTGACTTCTAAGCCTCTTGCTTTTTTGTTGAAGCTCGGTCCTTTGTGGCTGCGCAGGGCAGGTCCTGCAGAGCGAGGGTAGGGGTGCAGACCGCAGGGAAGGTCACGCGCATCTCCTGGGTGGTGTGTTGTGGTTGTTTTAAGGCTTTTGGCACTGGATTCCCCCCTGCAAGTTTTATCTGGGGGTCAGAATTTTCCCCGGCACATGAACAAAAGTCTGCAACAAACGGAAAACTGCTCGTACCTCCTAACCAAATGTTTGGGAATGTGGATGCCAACATGAAGGACCCTGATGATGTACTTCTGTGTATCTTTTACTTCAGCAACCTTCTAAGTTTTACAGAAATCTGCTGTTAGATTTATGTTGACATCAGTTTCTGTGGGAGGACCGTCAGGGGCTCCTCCGTGAGCTGTGCAGAGGTTCTGGAAGAGGGGCGTGCTCTCCCCGCCTCCGATAGATGTAGAGAAAGATCGTTTCAACCAAGACTTGTCTGTCTGTGCTGTCTTGTATTCCCAAGCTGAGCTAGATGAAAAGAGACGTGAGGCCCCCCTCTCCAGCTGTCAGTGGTTCTCTGTAATTCGGGGGTAAAGGAGACCCTCCCTCCGCCCCACTGCTGCTTTTGTAGCAACACCCGATTTCTTTCCTTTGCAGCACACATCCCGATGTGGAATTAAAAATAGTAATAAGAAACTTTGTTTATTGTGAACTAAAATGTAAGTCCCATGGGGTGCAGGTCTTGCTTGTCGTGTTGTCTGTCGTGTCCTCACACCTTCCAAGCCGGTGTGTGGCACGTGCTGGGCACCCCAGGTTTCACCAAGTGATGGCAGTCGGGGCAGATGAGGGCAAGTGTCGTGAGTGCCATGTGTCTCCCTGCCCCCTTGATGGCTCCAGATTCAGGAATGGGGGCTTTGGAGGGGTCTCTGCTCCTTAGAGAGATCACACAGGATGCCAGGACAGTGTGTCCTGGTCCTGCCGCTACGTGACTGTGCACACCTCCTCATTCACTGCTCAGGGCTGTGGGGGCCCAGTTCCCCAGCATTCAGGCTGGAAGGAGAGGGCCAATGATCTTTGAGGCAGACATGGATGCCCCATTCCTAGCTGGGGAGCTGAGGAGGCTTGGTCAGGGCCAGATGGAGCTGGAGGAGGACAGAGTGCCTAAATAGTCTGCACTCAGTTCTCCTTATCTTCTCTTCTCACCCACCACGCACGGCCAGCACCCACTGGGCATGAGCTGTTTCATGCTCAGTACTCTAGAGGGCAGGTCCATGGCTCAGCCGCCTGGCAGAGCTGCCTGGAAGCCCACAGCTGCTTCTCCCTGACCTCGGGGCCTGGGGTGTGGATGACAGCCTCCAATTAAAATTTGGAGAGCTAAGCTTCTTTGCCTCTTTGAAAAGTATATATGCTAATTGTAAGCCACCTAGAAAACAAAGATATAATAAAGAAAATTAAGTCACTGTAATCTTACCTTTCAGATATGTAATTATTAACATTTTCCTGAGTGTGAATGCCCTCCCTGTTACATATCTGTGTATGTATACATATATGTATATATACACACACATACTGTATGCATCTGTGTACACATATACACAGAGATAAATACAAATATACATGAGAACTGTACTGTACATAAGGCTGTGTAGTTTGCTTTTTCATTTACTATCAGATAAATTTAAGAAAACTACAGACTGGGATTTGGGTTGCAAAGGAAAAAAATACAGTGCTGCCACTGACAGTGACGACAGTGACTGAGGCACTTAGGAATCCATGTCCCATTACATAGTCTTCTGAAGCAGCGTTTTAATGATTGTAGATTGTATAAACTTTTTGAAAAAGCAATCTCTATTGCTTATTGCTGGGCATTCAGTTTGCTAGTCATTTCCAGTTAAAGTCAACAATTTTTGGAATATATATGTATATTCTTAAAGCTCTGTCTGTGATTAGTGCCATAGGGTAAAATTCTAAAATCCTAAAGTTTTGGAATTCTGGAGTTTCAAGATTAAAGGGCTTGCACGTTAAGGCCTTTGTGCATTTCCAGCCCCCGTTTTCGGCTGTTGGCATCATGGACGGTCTTGGGCAGGTGTGGTATCCTTGGCCTCACCAGGGGATGGTGGGAAAGGGGCTTTGGGAGCAGTGAGAAGGGGGGTCGCATTCCAGTCCTGCCGAGGACAGCCAGCTGAGAGGCCTTGAACTAATGGTTCAGCTCCTCTGAGCCTGTGTTTTCTCATTGAGAAAGCAGGATGCTGCCTCCTAGGGCGGATGTGAGGGCTCCCATTCAGAGTGCCTGGCACCCGTGGAACCCAGAGCGCTCCTGGGAAGCAGGGGCTCCCTCTTCCCTGCTCCCCTGCATCCTCCCCGCTGGCCCTGTGCTGAGGAGGTTGCTGGGACCCAGCCCACAGCAGCGGCCCTCCTCCCCAAGTCCTCCTCTTTACTCCTGGCTGCGAAGCACCCCAGGTCTGCCCCCTGTGTGTGGAGGGGAGTGGGCGGGCCCGGCGGCCCACGTCGGGAGGCGGCGCAAGAGGTCTTGTTTAACAATTTGCACCACACACATGACGTACCACGTGGTGTCTGATTCAGACTTTTGCATCACTCTTGGCACCGCGTCTGTCTTGGGAAGGGATGGACGGCTTCCTTCTCCTGATGTGTGTCCGCCCCCAGCTGTCTGTTTAGGCTGTAGGGAGGGAAAGGGAGACTCAGGGCGAGGGTGCCGAAGCCTGCGTCCCTCCCCGTGTTCTGCGTCCCTTCCACCCAGTGCCTGGAGCTGTTCATAGCACCTTAAATGAGATGGGTGTGAGCAGCATCCCAGTTGCCCACCCCAGTGGGACTCTGGCACATGGGGGAATTTGGGGGCAGAACAATAATGGCAAACACTGATGCAGTGCCTATTATGTGCTGAGCATCATTCTTTACATAATGTGCATGTATTAACGCATTTGATATAGGTAGGTGCTGTTTTTTTGTTTGCTTGTTTTGGTAGGTACTGTTATTATCCCCTTTAGGTAAGGAAACTGAGACACCAAGGGATTAAAAACTTCCCCAAGTTCACACACTGAGTAAGTGGTGGAGCTTGTGAGGATCCCTTGGGACCTGGGCCTCGTCCCTTCCCTTCTGGTCCTCAGATCTTCCTTGCTGGGGACCAGTGCCTCAGGCCCCGGCCTCTGTTTCCCTCCTTCTCCCTGGCTCACCTAAGCTTAGGGTGCTTCCTACTCCCAGGTCTTTTCATGCAGACCCATGATGGAAGATTTGGTAAGGGAGGTAAGGCGGACCATCCTCTTTCATCCAGGTCGGACAAAGAGAGGCTTGGAACAGTATTTTGGGAGAGCTCCCACAGTTCCCTCATTGCCACCATCATCCTAGTGATGGGCAGTGGCCTCGTGGCCTGGTCCCTGGCCCCCGCCACACTTGGTAGGTAGGTGGCCTGCCTGTTGCATTGCAGTCTAGCACATGCAACAATGACCCTTTTCAACAGTGCAGGGGAATTTCAGATGCAAACTGTAGGGGGCCAAAGCAAGTCGCAATATCCTTTCTAGGCTTAGCATGGGCTTAAAATATTGCACGATCCCTTTCAGGCATTCCTTGTCCCAGGGCCTATGGCTTTTGGTTTGGGGAAGACCCTTCCTTCCTTCAGATGTGGGCCATCAGGGCTGTGGTCCTGGGCCCTTTGGCCTCCACTGCTCTTATCCAGGCCAGAGCGGGAGGACCTTTCTCGTGTGACTCTCTTGGCTTCAGGTTGAACCTGCCATGTACCGTTGCTGGTGGCGCCTGGCAGCACCCTAGGAATCCTGTTTGCTCTCCCTGTCTCTTCTCTGGCTTGCTGCTCGGGAACCTCCCCTCCTGTTCTTTACTTAGCCCTCTGCTCCAGATTAGCACATGCTTGGTTTCCTCTCTCCAGGCTTCGGTACCCCACAGCTGTCCACAAAGCCTCTTTGGCTCTTCATGGCTCTGCCCCCAAGATGTCAGCCAGCCTGTCGCCTGACCAGGTTGAAGGTCTTGCTTTCATGGCTTGGGCTGGTTTTTATATCCATTCAGGGATTTCTGATAAATATATACCTGATGTCAATTACCAGTCTTCATGGGAAATTCTAATTATGTTTCTCTTAGAAAAAAAAATTTTTTAATTGAAGTAGTCAATTACAATGTGTCCATTTCTGGTGCACAGCACAGTGTCCCAGTCATGCATATACATACATATATTTGTTTTCATATTTTTCATTAAAGATTATTACAAGATACTGAATATAGTTCCCTGTGCTATACAGAAGAAACTTTTTTTAAAAATCTATTTTTATATATAGTGGCTGACATTTGCAAATCTCAAACTCCCAAATTTATCCCTTCCACCCCCTCTCCCTGGTAACTGTAAGATTGTTTACTATGTCTGTGAGTCTGTTTCTGTTTTGTAGATGAGTTCATAATGTCCTTTTTTTTTTCTTTTTAAATTTTTTCTTAGATTCCACATATAAGTGATATCATATGGTATTTTTCTTTCTTTCTGGCTTCACTTAGAATGACAATCTCTAGATCCATCCATGTTGCTGCAAATGGCATTTTTCTTTTTTTATAGCTGAGTAGTACTCCATTGTATAAATATACTACAATTTCTTTATCCAGTTGTCTGTCAATGGACATTTAGGTTAATTCCATGTTTCTTGAATTTAAAAATACTATTCTTTCCACTTTACTTGTTTTGCTGATTTGAATCCAGTTTTACAGATGAGGAAACCCTTTTCAGAAGGTGGGTTGGCTTGCCTAACACGAGCTGCGAAGTGCAGAACTGGGATGCAGGTTGTGTGTGATTCCCAAGGCCAGATTTGTTTTACTAGGTCAGTCCAGCTCCAGGTGAGGGATTTTATGGAAGCCTGGAGATGGAATGCAAACCCAGGCTTTCTGGCTGCAAATTCTGTTTTGCCTAATGCCCCACACTCTTAAATGTCTAAGGCAGAGAGAGCAAGCAGACCCTGCAGTGCATGCTGAGTTCAGGAGGGGCCGAGGGGCATCCTCACTTACCATAGCAGTGGTTGGTTAGAGCGCGGAGCTGGTTCCCAGGTGGGGTGGTGGTCACCGGGCTGCAGGCAGAAACCCAGCCTGCAGTCTCGCTGGTGGCTTGTACACATCGGGGGGAGTTGTTATATTGAGGTGTTACAGCCTCAACTCAGAGGTGACGGAGAGGGCCCCTCTGGGGGCAGCTGTGCTGCTGGTTTGCAGTGGCGAGTGTCTTTCTGATAGCAAAGCCCTCTTAGAGGTGTTATTTCACAGATGCTTGCAGTGGCTCTGTGAGCGAGGGGGCCAGGCAGCTGTGACAACTGCTAACTCACGAATGTGGAATGGACTCAGGAAGGTAATGGCCTCTCCAAGGCTACGCAACTGGAAATTGATAAATTCCAGACCCAGGCCCAAGTCTCTCCTGATTGTTGCCGCTGAGTAAATTTTGCAACTTTAAATCTTTCTCTCTGGGCTTCAGTTCCTATGTGCCTGTACAGAGGGCGATAGAGGTCTTTCTGTTTTGGCTGCTCTGAGAACTTTTGCTCTTGAACCCTTTGAATTTAACAGTCTCACAGCACATTATCTCACAAGGTTATAAGCATTTTCTGTGTGTCTGCCCCCCCTCACGCCCCCACCTCCATCCCCTAGTCTGAGTTCCTTCAGGCTGGGAATCTTCTATTTGGTACTGACATCTAGCACAATGTGTGGCCCATAGTAGGAGCTTGATAAATGCTTGTTGAATTGAATACATGCAAATGAAATTGGCCAGTGCCTCCTCCTCTTCACAGGGCATGGGAAAGGATAACCTTTTCCCTTGGTCCATCCAGATGAATGAAGTTGAAGGTGGCAGAATTCAGGACCCGTGCAGTGTCCTTAGATGGCCACCAGGTGGCAGTGTGACCTCATGATGACCTTGCCTCCTGCCAGCTCCTTAGGAGACTCAGTGATCTGGGCTCCTGTTTGGGGATTGCCTTTGCAAAGGACCTTTGCATTTGGTGCTCTGAGACTGATAAGCCTTGGCCTCACCTCATCTCTAAAAGCTGTGTGATATTGTGCAAAAGGCTTGGACTTTGGGATCCACCTGGCTTGAATTCCAACCCTGGCTCTGCCTTTCCCCAGGAACCGAGTCTGGGACACACTACTTCTCTGAGCCTCAGTTTCCTCATCCTGTAAAATGCTATGTAATTAGAAAAGGGCCAGAGTTTCGTGGACTGGAGCAAAACTGAAAGTTAGTTTTCTTTTTTTTTTTTTCGCCACAAAAAATATACACCATTCTTTAAATTGTTTAAATTAGATTAGATTGAACACTGTGATATTGATGATAGTTGATCTTATTTGATCTACAAGAAACAATTCTGTATAATTCAGACTGTTTCATTTATACATGTATATTGCATATAACTTTTCAAACCCAGAATCATTTTAAAGATTATTAATGATCAGTCTGCATTATTAATGTTTCCTGCTTGACAGAATTCTATTTTGTCATCATGCAGCACTTAATTTAGGCTTTCTCTATTGAAGATCACTTTGTTGCTTCCACATTTTCACCATTAAAACACACACATTTTCACCATCAAAAACATCGTAGTAAAGGACACAGTTGCATATGCCTCCTTATCATGAATTACCTCATATAAGGTAAACCCTAAAAGTAGGATTCTTAGGTTGAATGGTACGCATGTCTTTCAGTTCACTAGGAGTGACCACGGTGGTTGAACCAATACTGAATGCTAGTTTTCTTGTTTGAAAATTCCTGTGTTTGCCTTTCCGTGCCCTCTGTCATCTGGCTCCATCCTGGCCAGCTGATCTTTCTTTGCAAGCTTCATGCACTTCCCAGCAGGTCTGTTAGCACTCCTGCTGTGTCACTCACCCGCCCCAGCTTCGCTCCGTCTCAGTCACTCAGGCCCGATTCCCACCGTTTTCCCTGCCTGGGTGCCTCCCTTCTGCCTGTTCATTTCCTTGCCTGCCGGACTGTCTCCCTCACACCCCAGCCCTCTGAATGTCCAAAGCAGTTGCAGTCTGTACTTAGAGGTCTAATCTTGACGTCCCACGGAGATGGCTGCTCTGTCAGGGTCCTTGTCTTGATTGTTTTCGTATCTATGCCAAGACGGTCTGCAGCAAAAACGACAGCTAACGTTACTGAGCGCGTGCCGGGCGCTCTGCTTGATGCTTTGCAGGGTTATTTCACTTAATCCTTAGCAACAAATCTGTCCCCATTTTACAAAGGGATGTATCAGGATGTCTTTGGCTCTGAGCAATAAAAAAGTCCCACTGAAAGCAGTTTAAACAGTAAGGAAAGTCTGTTTTTACCAAGAAGTCATGAGGGATGCTTGGTGATGTCAACAAGGTAGCTGCCACCTCTCCTGGTTGCTTCCTTCAGTGCGTTGGTTTATCCCCTTCGGCTGGTCCCCCTCATGTTACCAAGTGACTGCTGCGGTGCCAGGCACCACATTCAGGAGAGATGATGTGCGTTCCTTGTGTTCCCTTTAAGAGGCCTCTCGGCAGATTCCCCCAAAGTTTACTAAGGGTCAGGTCTTAGTAAAAGGGCCTGGGATTAATGAGATGGACTCAGACTAGTCAAGATTCGGCCCCCGAGGCAGGTGAGGGATCCAGGCTCCCTTAATACCTTGGCCACCTGCTCCACGGAAGAGGGGAGAGGAACGAGGCTTATGAGTTAAGTAACTTGCTCAAAGTTGCATATCTAGTAAGAACCAGGATTTAAACCACATCTGGCTGACACCCAAGGCCACCTGTTGGTTGAAAGGACATTGCACGGGATTTGGTGTACTGGGTGTGAGGGATCCTGGAGTTACCTTATCTTACCGATCTGGAGTCTCCCTTCTTTCTAGGCCCCTTTCATTTGTTGTTTGGGTTTTTCTCAGTCCGTCTGTCTCCCCAGGCCTCCTTTACTCCCTGTCTACCCATGCTTGACTCTGCCCGCCATCTGGAATTGACTTTGTACTCTTAGCTGTGGAAGGGCGCAGCTGGGCAAAATGGTCAAGGGTGATCTCACTGTAGCTGTCAAGGCCCTGTGAGGGGTCATCTTGAGGTTTCTTTTAGAGTAGCAGCTAAGGGAGCTGCAGAGCTCTGCGTCAGGACTTAGGAGAAGGAGGCTTGGGGAGGGCGCTGGAGCGCTGGTGGTGGACCAGCCGTAGGCGGCGTGGATGGTGCGACAGGCGGGGTGGGCCGGGCTTGGGGTAGGCCCAGTGCTCCCTGCAGCCCCCGAGCAGTTTCTTAGGAGGCGATGGTCTTGCAGATGCTTCAGGACTGTCCCAAGGCCCGCCGCGAGGTGGAGCTGCACTGGCGGGCCTCCCAGTGCCCGCACATTGTGCGCATCGTGGACGTGTATGAGAACCTGTATGCGGGGAGGAAGTGCCTGCTGATTGTCATGGAGTGGTGAGCAGCCTTCCTCTTTGTTCCTGGCCCAACCTGATCCCACCCCTGCTCAGGCCCCTGACCTTCTAAGGATGGCCAGACGGGGACTCAAGCCTAAAATGTAAATGCTTGACTTCTTTTGGTGGGAGCGTGATGGTGGTGTGTGCACCAGATGTGACTGTGGCTTTGTTTCAGTTTGGATGGTGGAGAGCTCTTTAGCCGAATCCAGGACCGAGGAGACCAAGCCTTCACAGAAAGAGGTAGAAAGGGTCTGTTGTGGGAACCAGGCTTTGGCAGGCAGCGCAGCAGGGTGTCTGAAGGGGGCCTCGGGCAGCCGTTGCTCTCCTGAGAGGTCCTGAGGCCTGCTGCCCCTCCAGCTCGTGCTGAGTTCCTGGGGTAGGGGGTGGATGCAGGGAGCCTGGGGCTGTGTCGGGGGCCTTGGGTATTGGGTTTTCAGACCTAATGACACATCTTGTGGCTTTTCTTCCCTCTCCTTCCTGCTCTCTTCTCTGCAGAGGCGTCAGAAATCATGAAGAGCATCGGTGAGGCCATCCAGTATTTACACTCGATCAACATCGCCCATCGGGATGTCAAGGTACCAGCTGTGGTTACTGCCCCCCTGCCGCCCCCCAGCTCAGGTGTCCTGGAGGCCATGGGGGTCAGGGTCACGGCGACCCCAGGAAGATTCCCAGAGTCATCCTGCATCCTCGAGCCTGGGTGAGGGCAGAGTGGGACAGAGTGCTACCCTCTGCCCTGCAGGGCCCTGCCTTCTCTGGGCAAACCCCCAACCCGGTCTGTAAGCCTCCTGAGGCCACACTCAGCCCCGTGGTCCTCCTGAGTCAGGCCTTCTCAGTCACACCTTTGGTCTCTGAGTCCCTGTGGTGTTTACTGCTGGGTCTCTGTGTTAGTCTCTTATCTCCAAGCACCCTGTATGCTCTCGGGAGGCTGGGTCCTCATGGTGTGCAGATCACAGGGGCTGGACAAATGGTTGTTGAATAGAGGAAGGAAGGGAGGGAGGAAGGAAGGAAGGAAGGAAGGAATCTTTACCCTTTCGGTTTCTGGTAGCCCCGCCAGGTTCAGCAGGGCTGTTACTTATGTCTCTCTTTCTGTAGCCTGAGAATCTCTTGTACACCTCCAAAAGGCCCAATGCCATTCTGAAGCTCACTGATTTTGGCTTTGCCAAGGAAACCACCAGCCACAACTCCCTGACCACTCCTTGTTACACGCCATACTACGTGGGTAAGTCCAGAGAAGGCCTGGGGAGCTTGTCTTTCCCCAGAGATTTGTCAGGCCCCACTTTGGAGGTCTCAGGGCCACAGGTCCTAAGAGGGTCGTGTTCTCCAGCCCTTTCTAACACTGGTCCTGATGTGACCTGAGCCGAAGTGGGGCTTGTCGGAGCTAAGCTGGGGTTGAAGCAGTGTCGGAAGTTACCTGCCTGAGTTTGTGGGTAGGACTTTGCACACACGTGCGCTTTTCCTGAGATGAGCCCGCTGCTCCCATCAGACTCCCGGTGGAGTCTGGGACGCAGATTTGGTCAGGAGTCCCAGCTGACGGGTGCGGAGTAAACTCTGAAAATGTGTTTGTCAAATTAAATGGCAGCCTGAAAGGCTCTTGCAGTTCAAGAATTGTTTCCCCTTGAGATTCCAGCCCCCAGGGCTCCTCTTGCAGGAGGGTCTTCTGCTCCCCTCCGTCCAGGCCGGCGCCTGGACTGTGACTGTTCCCCCTCCCAGCCCAGCTCTGGTCCCATCATGATGGACTGAAGGGCTGGATGGGGAGCCCCATCCACAGAGGAACTGGGGCAGATTGCCAGGTTCCCAGGGCTGGACCCACCCATGTTGACCTTTGGTTTGCAGCTCCAGAAGTGCTGGGCCCAGAGAAGTATGACAAGTCTTGTGACATGTGGTCCTTGGGTGTCATCATGTACATCCTGTGAGTGTACGGGTAGGAGACTTGGGGGAGCGGGGCTGGGCTGGGCTGGGGCGGGCTGGGGCAGGGGGTGGAAGGAGGCCTTCATCTCTCCGGGACAAGAGGAAGAGGCAAAGATTAGTATTCCCCTTCTGGATGGGAGATGCCCTGGGAATCCCCTGCGTGTCCCCTCCTCTCAGTGTTCTGTGGATTCTGACAGCTAAGTGCTGTAAACTAGCTAATGGGCAGGAAAACGTGTGGTTAAGATACTTGGTGTGTTGGATTCTGGAGCCCTGTCCTTGACTTTGTATATTGTACCTGAATCAGTGAGTTACAAGTTCTGTGTGACCTTACAAGAAGAAGCCTGTGTCTCACTCTGTTCCTGGTGCAGGGCCTCTAAATAACACCCTCTCTGCCCCTCTCTTCCCGCTTCCTGTCGGCGCAGGCTGTGTGGGTACCCCCCGTTTTATTCCAACCACGGCCTTGCCATCTCTCCTGGTATGAAGAGTCGCATCCGAATGGGCCAGTATGAATTTCCCAACCCGGAGTGGTCAGAAGTGTCAGAGGAAGGTAAGGGGCTGACATGTGCGTGCGCGTGTGTGCGGGACATCTGTCTCACGTGGGTGGTGTGGTTGTGGGTCTGCACCTGGCCCACACCTGCTGGACGTGCCCTGCCTGTGTAAAGGGCTTGCAGCAAAGCCAGGGGTGTGGGGTGTTCAGGGCTCTCGGGTGGTGGAGCCGTTTTGGTCCTCAGGGCCAGCTCCTCAGCAGCCCCCTCTGAGTCTGGTTTCCCCCTGCAAACCGTGGGAAGAGCAGGAGGAAAGGGGCCCCTGAGCCGTCTCTGTCCCCTGCCCGCGCCCTGCTTCCCCCACAGTGAAGATGCTCATCCGGAACCTGCTGAAGACAGAGCCCACCCAGAGGATGACCATCACTGAGTTCATGAACCACCCCTGGATCATGGTGAGCCGGGCGGGCTGGAGGGGCCCGGGTTCACGGGGACAGTCCCTCAGGACTCCACCCTGTCCCAGGTTTTCACTCGGCCCTTCTCTCTCCCCTCAGCAATCAACGAAGGTCCCTCAAACCCCACTGCACACCAGCCGGGTCCTGAAGGAGGACAAGGAGCGATGGGAGGATGTAAAGGTGAGGGGACACTGGTCGAGAGGGGCTCGGGGGCCCACAGGGCGCGTGGGTGTGGAGGTGGTGCTGGCGCCGAGGGCCGGTTCCGTGCCCTCTCACCCCAGGGCGCGTCTGTTACAGCGGGAGCAGCATCTCTGAGCGCTTCCCTGACCACGCTGTGGGCAGAGGATGCTTTGTTGGGTTTAACTTGGCCGTGGCTGTTTCCTCCAAGCCCTCTACTCCCTGGGTCTCTAAAGGGACTTGAAAGGCCACCTGGTACCATCTCCTCACTTCATGTATGAGGAAACTGAGGCCCAGAGAAGGGGGTGACCCGTCGAGGGTCGTGCAGCTGGTGACTGGTGGCGCGGACGAGAACCCCGGTGCCCTGCCTTCCCGTGGGGTCGTTGGAGGGCTCTCTGGGAGCGGCGCTGACCCAGCCCTGGGCCCGAGCCAGCCCACCCTCTGTCCCTGCCCCTGCCCTGTCACCCTCGTCCCACCCCTGCTATGTCTCTCACTTCTCGCGGCTCTGCCGGTGCACCCCCCACCCCTCCAGGAGGAGATGACCAGTGCCTTGGCCACGATGCGGGTCGACTACGAGCAGATCAAGATAAAAAAGATCGAAGATGCGTCCAACCCTCTGCTTCTGAAGAGGCGGAAGAAGGCTCGGGCCCTGGAGGCCGCAGCCCTTGCTCACTGAGCCGCTGAGCCCGCCCAGCTCTACTGGAGGACAAGCAATAACTCTCGACCCGAATATATTTTTCAAATGAAGAGACACAGAGCTGTCCACTTCCGCCTCCCCTCCTCCTTGGCTGCGTGGAGCCTGGACCTCGTCAGAGGCTGAGTTCTGGCCGCCCCCGCGAGGGAGCCGCTGGGAGGCCAGGAGGGCGTGGAGAGAAGGAGCGAGATGCTCTTGGACCTGGGCTCCTTCTGCGATTTTATCAGTAATTTGACTTAGAATTTTTATGAAACCTCTTTTATTGTTCTTTCCCTCACTCTCGCCGCTCCTCTCCCCCAGACCCCTGCCTCTCTGGACCCTGCAAGGGTTTGGGGTTTGTTCAAGGGTGTTTGTGGAGACCGTGATGGGGAGCGTCCCTGTGTTGTCCCATCTGCCCTCTCCGATTTCCCACTACAGCCCGGTCCCCAATGGCTGAGGCATCCTGGGAGCTGCAGGCCACGGAGAGCTGGGGCCAGGCGGCCGCCCCTCTGCTGCTGAGCTCTCAGACGCCACCAGTGTGCCAGGCAGATGGGAGTGAGTGTGGGTGTGTGTGTGTGTGTGTGCCCGTGCGTGTGTGCCTGGGTCAGGGCCTGGGCTTGTGCATTTGAGGGGCCAGGGGCAGGCAGGGCTGCGGAGGGGGGCCCCCCGTGGCTCAGGAATCCTCTCCCTCCTCGGGCCTGCTCTGCCCGCGTCGGGCCTGCCGAAGTGCCTGGGAAGCCTGTCCAGATCCTGAGCCAGGCCGTCGTGCCCGCCTCTGTGAGCTGGTTCCGGGGGGTGGAGAGGAGTGACTTAGCCCCCGCCCGGCCATCCGGAAGACTGGAGCCCCGCCCCGGGACCCGGCTCCCCTCTCAGTGCTGGGCCGGGTCCTCTGCGGCGCTGATATACCGAGTCACCTCTCTGCTTCCCCTTCCTGCCATTATTAACCCATCTTCTTTATTTTCTGACATTTTAGCCATTTCTCAGCAGGCCCCCTCTCAGCCCTCGGGGGTGAGCCTGGGCGGTTTATGAATGACACAGAGCTCCTGCCTTTCCGGGCCTCCCGGGGTCCGGGGGCGTCGGCCAGCGAGCCCTGTGGTCGAAGGCAGCACCGCTTATGTGGCCCTGCTGTAAACTCCGCCGTGTGGCCCTGAGGGTGGGGGTGGGGGGGTCTTCGCACCAAAGATGTCCCGACTCAGCCCCTTCCCCATCAGCCGCCGTGCCCCCACCCCAAACAACTCAGCATCGCGTGTCCAGGCCAGTGAGGGGGTGGGGTGGGGAGCCCCCACGTATGCATGAGGAGCAGTGTGAGGAGAGGCCCTCTGTGCCATGGTCCCTTGGGGCAGGGGTGGCACTAATATTTCAGCTTTCATCTCCCTCAGGGGCAGGGTTTGGGGGTGGGGGGTGTCCAGGGTCTTCTCTGGGCAGGGGGGAGGGCTCTGAGGACCTGCAGTGCCTCCCTGACTCTGACGGTGTGTCCAGCACTCAGATTGTTGTAAACTGTTGTTTTGTATGAGCAAAATTGTCTTTACTAAACAGATTTAATAGTTGAAATGTTTTCTTTCTCTTCCTTCATGGGGCTCAGCCCCTCGACTCCCCCACCTCTCTTATCCCCATGCGTGGAGATCCGTGTTGTGAGTGGGGAGGGCAGGGTCCTGGGGTCCTGGGAGAGGAGAGGAGGGCCTCCTGGGTGAGAGGGAGCCAGTGCCCACCCCGTTGAGGGCCTGGCTGGGGTGGGATGTGTCTGGTGTGGGTTCGTGAAGAGCAGGGCCGGTGACACCCACGGGTGGAGAGCCCGTGCCCATCTACCAGGTACTGAATCAGGGGCCAGGCGCCGGCACCCTCAGCCTGGGGGGCCGGCTGGCGTGGGGGTCCATGAAGAAGTTGGTGGTGTTGGTGAATTGGTTCAAATTCTGGGAAAGAGACCAGAGGAGCAAGTTGCTGTAGTTCCTGGAAGTGCCAGGAGGGGGTGATAGGGGTCAGGCAGAAACCAGAATACTCTTCGCTGGACCTGGAAGGGGCCCCAGGGCTCGTGTGACTGATTCCCCTTAACTGACAGATGGGAAGACTGAGGCCCAGGGGTGGGCTATTTGGGGTCACGCAGTGAATTGGTTTGCCGTAGAGTCTAAGGTGGAAATTGGTCTACCGACCCCACTGCTCTTCCTCCCAGTCAGATGGAAAATGGCCATAGACAGTTTCACCTGCGTTTTCTCACGTGCTCCTCAGAGCTGTCAGGGGAGGAAGGCACGGTGGGACTGTTATCCCTGTTTTATGAGGAAACCCACTGAGGGTGAGGGCATGCGCTGGGGGTCACAGCTGACTGGTTTGGACTGGAACTCGGGATCCCCAAGGCCTGGGGTCGTCCTCAGACCCAGCCTCCCAGCTGGAGGGGAGGCCCTCCCTTCCCCCCAGGCATCTGAGGGTCGCATCTCCACTCCTCAGGCTCACGGGAGAGGCAGGTGTCCCTGGTGGCCCCTTGAATGGGTTGCTGTGGTTGGCTTCTCTCTTGAAACTCTACCCATCACTCTAGAAACCACTGCTCAAATGAAACAGCATGAGGTTTTGCTTTCAGAGAAATCCAGTCATGTCTGCTTACGTAGGTCTCAGAGGTGCTAAGCACCTGGGGGACGAGGGAATGAGGAGAGCTAGGGTGGGAATTGGGATGTGGGTGGGGGGAAGGGCGCTGTCAGCACTCTGCTGTCTTTGGAGACCTTTCCGTTGCTGTGCAATACATTTTGTGGCTTAAGCCAGCACAACTTTACTAAGTTACAGTCCTGAAGTCAGAAGTCTGACATGGTCTCACTGGTCTAAAATCAAGGTCCCAGCAGAGCTGTGTTCCTTTTTAGAGGCTTTAGGAGATGCTGTGGCCTTGACTTTCCAGCTTCTAGAGGCTTTGGCCCGTGGCCCCCTTCTCCATCTGCAAGACCAGCAGCATCGCATCTCTCTGGCCCTTCCGTTGTCACCTCTCTGACCTAGGCAGGAAGGAGTCTGCACTTTTAAGGACTTGTGTGGTTAGATTGGGCCTACCCAGGTGATCCCGAGGTCCTGCACTGTAACCTCATCTGCAGAGCCCCTTTGCCGTGTCAGGGTAAGGTGTTCAGGTCCAGGGATTGGGATGCGGGCATCTGTGGGGCCACTGCTCCACCACAGAGGCCTGTCTGGCAGCCTTCTCGTCCTCTTGCCCTGCATCTTAATTAGCACTTGTGTTGTGCTTCCTCCTCCATCTGGGTCAGCCCAGCTCATGATACTGGGGTTCAAGGAAGGTGGCTGGGGTGAAGGGCAGGAGGGGTCTTGGTGGGGGGGGGGGAGAGGCAGCTTCTGCTCCACTGAGTAGAGCTGTTGCCTTTTCTATGGAACGGGGGGGGGGGGGAGCCCTCCGTGGCCCCGCGGCTATTGTGAGGAGTGCAATGAGATGCCTCAGGTGCCCGGTGGCCTTTATCACTACGTGTATCCCGCTCTGGGGGGCTGCTTTCCCAAGAAGGCCCAGGGAACCTGAGGCTTGGAGCAGGCTTGGTGGTCTTGGCTCCTGTCCTCAGCCTGAGGGTGTGTCCTGTGCCTGGGGGTGAGGAGGCAGTTGGGTTGGTAAACAATAACAGAAAATTTGGGGTTTTCCTTTGACTGCGCTGGAGACAGGAAGTGCGGAGGGCTGTGAATGACGAGTGAGTAGAGTGGGTAGGCCGGGCTGGCTCAGGGTGTGAAGGAAATTCAGTTCTTCAAGGGAGGAGGGCGGGGTTGGTGAGGCTGGGGAAAGCGGCTGTCTCGCCTGCCCTGTGAGTGTAAACAGACCTGCTGGGCACGTTGCAGGTGGGCCCGAGGGGCTGGACTGGGCCTGGGGGACAGGCTGTGTGCTCTCAGCCCTGGAAGTACAGCTCCTCCCTGGCTCTGTCTCTTGAAAACCACGGTTGGGGGCCCCAGCCACCCCAGGGGGAGCCTGGCTGAGTTTGGGAGTAGCCACTCTTTGGAAGGGACACCAGGCTCTACTCTGAGGGGCCTTTTGGTGACATCCTCTTCTTTCCCCTGCACTCAGTTGGACCAGTGTGGAGACCAGCCATTATACTAAATCACGCGATACCCAGGCGTTTACTTGACTCACTGTGCTTTGGGAAAAAAACTAAGACCCGGTTCCTGCCCGGTTCCTAGTCAGTAAGAGACAAAACCCACGTGCAACCGTCAGAGGCCTCCCTTTTGCTGCATCCGCGGCCCGGACGCATGCATTGTGGTCTGAATCAATCCATTCAAAAGTGCTCCAGGAAAGGGTGTGCCATCCAAACCCAAGTGGCTCAGGGCAGCCTCTTAGGGCCCTCTGGGTTTTGAGACTGGAGGAGATCCTGGATCCTGGGTCCTCGTCTGGATGAAGCCCTCAGTCCCTGCCTTGCCCTCCACCCCTCGGCCGTGAGGCTGAAACATGGCCATGCCAGGACTCTGAGAGGAGGGAAGCACTCCCGGGGGGCGGGGGGCAGGGACAGGGTCCTCCCCTAAACAGGCCACCCGTCTCACGGTCAATGCCGCGGCCTCCTGTGCCTGAGCTGCGCGTGGGGAAGACCCCCAGCCTCCCTCAGGGAACAGAGACGCCGCGGCCTCCTGTGCCTGAGCTGCGCGTGGGGAAGACCCCCAGCCTCCCTCAGGGAACAGAGACGCCACGCTCCGACTCAGTGCATCTCAGGCACCTGCCATGTGTGATGCCCAGCACGTGGGACCTCGGGGAGACACAGATGAGTCAGAAGTGGGTCTGGCCCTCCTGGGGCTCAGGCTAGAGGCGTCAGTGGGTTTGGACGTGACAGAAGGCAGGGAGAATCAGCACTTTTGTGAAACGGACAGAGCAGGTGGCTGCGGTGTCGGGGGTAGGTCTATTCTGGCAAAGGCTTAGGAGCCCTTTGAGCTGGCAGATCTGCCAAATTTGATGGTAGAAAAAGAGGGAACAGCGTGGTGGAGATGTTCGCATCAGAGTTCCACTCTGGTTTCTACAGAGTCAGAGTCAGCCCTTCCTTTCTCTGAGCCTAGGCCCACACCTTCTGTCTTCTCGTCTGCGATGCCGTCTGCTCATCGCTTCAGCCTGGCCTTTGGCCGTCGGTCCTCTGAGCGGGAATCCTGACTGACCCCATCGACAGGGGTTGTCCTCAGTGTTTTCTTTCCGTTTTTTCTCTTCGGCCCCTTCAACCCGGAGTCCCCTCCTTTACCATCCATGCTTGTTTACCCCAAATTGAAATTTGGGAACATAGCCCGATAGGGATTTCCCCATATATTCTTTTTTTTTTTTAATTAAGGTGTAGTTGATTTATATTATGTAAGTTTCAGGTGTACAACATAGTGATTACAATTTTTAAATATTCCATTTATAGTAATTACATGATATAGGCCGCATTCTCTGTGCTGTACAATGTATCCTTGTAGCTTACTTATTTTACACATAGTAGTTTGTACCTCTTACGCCCCTCCCTTTCTCCTCCTCTCCCCATCCCCTCCTAGTCTTAAGGTCATTAATTTTTTTTTTTTAAGAGTTATGGTTTATTCGGGGCACTTTCTGAGGACTTCCCACCCCGGAGGCAGCCTCTCAGATTGCTGGAAGGGACTGCTCTGCAGAGGTAGACTGATAAATAACTAAAATTTGCAGATTATGCAACAATGAACATGTACAGCTTTTCCTAAAATTTTCTAGTGGTTTTCTTTTTCCTGGTATTTAAGTAAAATGGTCATTAATTTTTAAAGAATCCTTACAAGGTGTTATATCTTAGACCATTTTTTAGTTACACATTTTACACGTCATTATACAGAAGGATCACATTACAGGAGATTGGGGAGGTCCTCGAAAAGTGGGGTGAATGGCTGTCAAGGCCTCCTTACTCCTCCCCCCTCTGAGTGTCACTGAAGAGCCGAGTTCTCTGCAGGCCTTTCTAATCCCTGTTCACCACGATCCCTGCACCACACGTCAGTATACTAAGCCTGAAGCCCTTGAGAGCTTCCCTGTAACAAATACAGCTTTTAGTGTACCTAAGCTTCCACACTTTTTATTTTTCACACACCAACCTCTCCAGCCTGAGGTTGCCTTGAAAAGTCCATCCATCCTCTGGAGGGAGTAATTATTGTTGCTCTGAAGGAAAGTTACTACCTAGAGCCTCTGTCCAGGAGGTCTTGGCTGTCAAGGCTGCAGGATCTCAGGTGGGGCCGCTAGTGGGTGGCTAATCCCCGGAGCCAGGAACCTGCACTTGGTAAATCATTTTTAGGGGCCAGGATGCCATGCAAATGCATTCATTTGCGTAGCTTTCTTGCTCTAAAGGACAGTGAAGTTTCCGACCCCATTCAATACCCCTGCCAGGATTTGCAAGTGAAATACTGGGACTGGCTTTCCCCCTTTGCTATCCCCCTCCTTTCACGATTCCTCTCCTCCCCTGGGTTTTGTTTCTGCCCCTCAGGCTCTGTGTGACCAAATACTGCTCTTGACCTCTCTGATCCTAGGGGAGCAGCGTTTGCGGGCCCTGAGATGCAAAGTACGGCAAAGGTCATGCAAATGAGCCCACAGTCTGAGTGGCTCTGGCCCAAGGCCAGGCCAGTAGCTAGCTCAGGCCACTGCTGTCTGGAACCATGTGAAACGTGACCTTGTTCCTTCCTCAGTTCAGGCAGCTGCTGGTCTCTTGTTCCTCAAATAGAGCTTCCTGAGGGCTCTGAGGCCTCAAGGTTCACCCTCTGATATGGAGACCTGTGGTTCTGAATTCACCGATCAGGGGTTTATTTTTCCAAGAAATCACAATCTCATCTGACTCTGAGACCAAAACCTTGGTTAGTTGTGACTGGTGCAGGGAGATCTGGTTTTTGCTGTGAGACCTAGGGGGGCCGATGGTTTTCTGGCACTCAGCTGTCTCCTTTTCTGGTCAGAAACCCGTCTTACGGAAATGGTCCTCATACTGAGACTCTAACCCTACCTCTCACCCCACCCACTCACCCACAGAGGGGACAAGGGCAAGAGGGAAGGCAACAAGGGCTAGCCATTCTCTGAGCCAGTCTGCAAGGAAAAGGAAGAGGTAGACCAGAAACCCAGTCTCACCCACCTATTCCAGGTTCTGAGGATGGTGGCCAGCCCAGCCCAGGTGTGCAGTGTGTGCTGGGTGAATGGATGCATCTAACGGACAATTAATGCAAGCAATTCTAGTCTTGCCAACATCAAAGAAGTTATATACACATGTAATTATATACACATACAGAATGAAATGTGGAAGTTTAACTTCAAGACCGCTCCTCAGTCAACTGTGCCAACTCCCTTTTCAGAATAACTACTTTTAACAGCTTGATTTGATTTTTTTATTTTGGAGGGTTTTTTTTGGGGGGGGGGGGAAGGTAACTAGGTTTATTTATTTATTTACTTTTTTTAGATAAGGTACTGGGGATTGAACCCAGGACCTCATGCATGCTAAGCATGCGCTCTACCACTGAGCAATACTTTCCCCCTTGATTTGATTTTGATTTTGATTTTGATTTTATCCAGCTTTGCCAAAAAACTCTAATTATTTAGCTACATACATATATGCTCAAAAACACACGTGAGAAATTTCTTTAAAGGATATGACAAGTATAAATGGTATCATTAGGCAGATTGTTCAGCAACTTGATTTTTAAAAAAATTGTGGTAAAATGCACATAACATAAAACCTACCATCTCCACCATTTTTAAGTGTAAAGTTAAGTAGCGTTATATTTACACTGTTGTGCAGCCAAGCTCCAGAACTTCAAACCTGTTAATCAACATGCTTTTTTTGAATTAGCATCTGTTAGTGGTTGTCTGTGACTGAACTCAGAACTGTCACATTCATTTTTAACGGCTGCAGAGTATCCCATAGTGTGGATGTGCCATAATTTATCTGCTGTTTGGGGATGTCTCATTTCTATTCATGTTGCAAACATCTAATACAGTATCTTTGTGTACATGTGTAATGATTTCTGTAGGGTATGTTCCTAGAAGTGGAATGCTTAAAGGCCACACACATTGTAGGGTTTGGTAAGCACTGACAAAGAGACAGTATCAATTTATGAATGGACAAACTTTGTACATTGCTTTTTGAATGAGAGGCCCATGAAGGGATTTGCTGTCAGCTGTGGGGCAATCTGGGGACAGAGTAAGTCAGCTGAGATAAAGAGCATGTTCGAAGCACTTCCCCAAACATAGATGCGTACCCTTGGCTACACTCTGGGCGACTGGAAAAGTCAGGTCTGGAGAGGGCAAGGGGATTCCTTCAACCTCCCACCACATCAGCAGCTCTGCTCACTCAGTTACGGTTATTTGCATAAATTTTGGATGTATAGGCAGAATGGCTCAAAGACAATACTGAGGTTCAGCCTAACCCAGCCTCTGACTGGTGTTTGATCTGACCCACTGCTCAGACTTGGAAACCAGTGGCCCTGGTGGGAACACCGAGGAGATGACAGCGTACAAATGACTTCGACATACGAAAGACGGGTGGGTGCTGTAAGGGAGGCCTGGGGTGCCGTCGGGGGTTACCCCTTCCCACAGGAGGAATAGCGCCTCTGATTAGGGGGACTGGGGAGAGAAAGGCACATGATGGGAGGCTCTGACTCGGGGTCCTAGGTGTTGTGGGGGACACAGGAGATGTGCAAGGATTTTTTTCTTACGATGCAGGAGCTCAACCACATTTCCCCCAAAACCCTTTTTGGGACACTGATTGTGTCTAGCCCTCTGCTGATGACTGAGTTTGAGATCAGGCTTGTGACATGGCGGGTAACGGCCCAGCTGCACACTGCACAGGAGACAGCTTTGGAGTTATACTCAACTGGGTTCACACTATGGACAAGTGACCTCTCTGAGCCTCAGTTTATCAATGAGTACAATGGGGATAATCATTGTGGCACCCCACAATTATTAATTAAATATTACTATTTAGAATACTTAATTATAAGGCTGTGTCCACAGACCTCCAATTACAGCATAATCATCCAAGGGCCCTGGCTGCTTGCTATGAAATCCACTGTTGCATCTGCACTGAGACCATCCTCCCTTCCACCTGTCCCCAGCCAATGACTGGGCACAGCAGGGATGCTAAGGCACATCGGTTCCTGGGGGAACCAGGACCCCAGTGACGGCTGACTTTGGTTGGAGGATTCCCTGGCAACTCTGTGAAACACCCAGGATGCCTGTGTCCAACCTTCTGTACCTGGTTCCTCGATGGCATCAAATATGATCTGATGGCTCTCCCTGCCTGACCCGGCTCCCACCCTATTTTCTCTCATAAAGGCATCTCCCCTAGTAAAAAATGCTTGCATGTTTAATCTCATTGTGTCCTCTGCTTCTCAGAGGACCCAGACTAACACAGCCAGAGCACTGACCTCATCTGGTTGTTCTGAGGAGCAAACGAAAATGGTGTGAAAGTCATGTAAAAGCTTGAGCGTAATGCCTGGCACACAGCACTTCTTACTGTAAATCACAGTAAGTCGTCTTATTACTGTTTCAGCGTGAGCAGGTGCCTTAACTAAAAAGGAGACTTTGGGTTTGGGATCTAGGAACACGTCTTCCTGCCCCTTCCCTGCCCCATTTGCTCCTCAGCCTTCTACCCCACTGACCCACACCCTCGTGTCCTTTCATAACCCACTGACCCTGCAGGTGCCCTAGGTTGGCCCCCGGTTGCTCTCTGCCCGGGCCGAGGTGTAACGCTTTGTGGCTTTGGCTGGGAAAGGCTGCTCTAGTATCTGCGGTGGGGATGTTCAGATCCACTGGGTCTGTGGCTGTTTGGCCCAGCAGAGAGGACCCCCGCCCATGCTGGGACGTGACTTGCTGGAGGCAGCGTGAGTACTGCGTGGGTCCCTGGAGGGCATCGGCGGCCCAGGCAGAGCTGGGGGCCAAGGGAGGATGTTGGGAAGACAGTGTGCCTTTGGGCGAAACAAGCCATGAGAAGCGAGGGTGAGTCACAGGGTTTCTCTCAAAACTCCCATGCCCATGGTGTCTAGAAAGAGCTGAAAATGGAGCCCGCCAGCCCCAGCCTCAGCCCCAGTTCTGAGAATGCATCCCCCACCCCCCTCCCACAGCTGCCAAAATTAATCAGGCCCCTGCCTTCGGGGGTGAAAACTGCTGGGTTATATCCCAGCAAAGGAGGCCCCAGAGATCAGGGCTGATTGGAAGGAAATGTGAGAAAATCCGTGTCTAGGTTGGGTTTCGAAACCTGATTCTTTCTGCTCACACCAGCAAAGAAAATGTGGCTTGAGTGGTTGGTACAGGAGAGGCTGTATGATGTGGTGTGGGCTGGCGCCCTGGACTCTGACAGATTCAGGTCACGTTTGGCCTCTTCCACTTGCCAGTTCAAGGCCTGAAACCTCTGTTAAGCCTCAATTTCCCATCAGCGAAACAGTGACAGAGGGCAACGCTGTCAGTGTTTTGTGAGAATTAAATAGCTGATTGGTGTAAACCCTTGGCCCAGTTCCTGTAAACCTCTCCACACAGTGAACAAAGAAACCTCCCAGCTCTGTTTACAGGCCCCCATTCCCCTCTGTCACCTTCTTTTGTGGAGTATGACCTCCAACAACCCTATGAGATAGTGATATTAATATCCCCATTTTATAGATTTGTAAACTGAGGCACAGCTTGATTAAGTACCTGGAAAATAATCCTTTATCGTCCAGGACCCTGATGTTCAGCAGAAGTTTATAGGTTGCTTGGAACACCTTCCAAGGGCAGTGAAGTCATCTGAGGCTCAGAGAGGCTCACGGCCACTTGTCAGCGGACAAGCCACAACAGTCATGGACCTGAGGGGCTGGAAGGGCACCATGCAGGCCCCTGGCCCCCAGGCCCCCAGGATACAATGCTCCTCCTTCAGATATCTGCACAATGTGTTTCCTTTATGTTCTGTTCATGTGTCACTTCTCCAAAGACGCCTACCTTTATAGCTCAAGTTCAAACTGCAGGCTTCCTTCCCACCCATGACTCCTCACTCTGGGCACTGGATTCCCCTCCGTGGATTTAAATCATTTTTATTGAAGTATAATGTACATACTGAAAATTCCCCTACGTAATCCACCCCGCCCCACCCCATAGATCTGATCACTTTCTAAAAATCTGTATAACATTCATAATGACTGGAACGTAAGCTCCACCAGGGCAGGAGTTAGTGTCTGCTTTATTCACTGATACAACCCCAGTGCCTGGCACACAGCAGGTTCTCAGATATTTGTTGAATGTTGGCGGGAACCTAACAATGTCCAGGACTCAGCAGAGAGTGAAGGTGCACAAGGCGGAGCCCCGGCCTCCCTGACAGTTTCGAGGAGGCAGCAGCAGGCGCTGAATGACTAAGTGCCAAAGAGTGTGGCAGAGGCGGCGGCACGTGCTGCGGCCCGGAGCCGTCCCCAGAGGTCAGTGAGACCCAGGGAAGGCCTCCTGGGGGAGGGCAGCTGGCACTCCGATGCTCTGAGCTCTCCTGTCACCTGAGACAGCGCCTCCTTCCCTGACACAAGGGAAGCCTTCCCTCTGTCAAACCCCAATCCCCCTGGCTGCTGTTTGAACCCATTTCCTCTTGTTCTGCCCTCAGTGGGTCCTGTGGCAAGAACCGCACTAACCATTCCGACCCATCTCATTCCTCAACCTGAGGTCCTCGCAGGCCCAGCAGGGGCTGCCACAAAGTGCCCACAGACTTGTGCAGCCTGGGAAGGGCAAGCCAGAAGCCAGAGTAGAGCAAACGCATGGAGAGGCTGTCCCTGGCACCAGAGGGAAAGCCGACACGTGGCGGATGCTCAGCACATATCAGACGAGTGGACAGATGAAGTTGAGGGCGAAAAGATGCCCTGAGAATTCCTTCCAATGACATAGCTTCTGTCTAGACTTCAGCGGCTACATCATGTCAACACATTTTTGGTGGTTGTTTCATTTGATTATTTATTTGTGTTCAATATTTTATATTTACATACTTTTTCTCCAAATAGAAGCTTCCAAAACTGTATTCATTGTGATAAAAGATAACTGAAAAAAAATAAATAAGAAAATCAAGGAAAAAAGAAAAAAAGTGGGGAAGGAGGAGGGTGCCCCCAGAAGCTCTTATGCAGTGGGGCTGAGGAGAGCTGAAACCCAGACATTTAAAACCCCCCCGTTGTCTACAGGGTAAGTGGAGTGTCACGATTCTTAGGGGGAACTAAGACCCCATAAAACTACTCTGGTTTGTATCACTCACTCCTATCCAGGCACGTCAGGCAACAAGCTGAGTGATGGACCTCCTGAGGGCATCCTGGAATCACACTTTTCATGCTTGCCCCCTTAAACTTTTAACTTTTACTTAAACTTTTAAAGCCTTAAACTTTTACTTAAAAGTCCCTGTCCTGAACCCCTGAATAGCTCCAGATAGCGCAAAAACCAAAGGGGAAGATCTCCTTTAGGTCCTGTGGTCTCAGAGAGGTAATATTTTTTATCTGTTTTCATGAACAGAAAATATGTAATTATTTTTTCTCATTTCTCAAAGCACATTTGCCACTGTTTTCATTGGCTCTCTACTGGAGTTCCATGAACTCTGTAGCTTGTCACCAACCCCAGAGTTTACTCCCCCCTGCAGGAAGGAGTTCTGCAGCCGTCAGAAGCCACACCCCTTTCCTCTTGGTTTGTCCTCTGTGACCCGGAAGAGTGGCGAGTGATGGCCACTTTGGAATTGTCCTGGGAGGCCTTCAAGGTGAAACTAAAGGAGCTTCAGGTTCAGAGCCCTGACTTTCATGGGCCCTTTTCTAATCTGGTGTCAGTAACTTTTCATTTGTTTTTTTCTTAAAGACAGCCTCCAAATTATTGCTAGCTTTGGGCCTCACAAAACCTAGATCCCTTGCTGCTTGTAATCCAGTGCAGCAGAAAAGGCTGGCTGTACACTGCAGCTTCCCGCTCCTTCCATGGCTGTTGCTGGGAAGTGGCTGCCCAGCCAGGGGCTACATTTTCCAGTCCCTCGGCTGAATTCCAGTCAGTGGAATGCGGGCAGAAGGGATATGCCCACTGTCCCCAGGCCTGACCTATTAAAACCTCCCATGAATTTTCCAGTTTCCTTTCTACCGTCTCTTCTGGTCGCCATGTCGTCATTCAAGACAACCATGGAGGCCCTGGGTTGATGCTAGTGAAGTGAATTAAGAGTTTGTGCTGACCAGAGCCTACACTGGATGCTGAGTGGGGCCTCCTTTTTTGCTCTGTGGTTGTCACAGCCCTGTTGGGGGCTGGCTCTGCACCCCAGTTGTTGGAGTAGAAGCCCCCAGCTCTGTTTCTGAGCTGCGGTGTGAGGTAGGCGGGACTGGAGAGCTCCCACTGGGACCCACTGACTATTCCTCCGATCAACCATACTTCAAGTAAAAAAAAAAAAATGAGTCTGACCCATTTTTGATGTTTGACTGCTGACATCCTTCGAACTGACAACTCCCCTTTCCTCTTCTGCCCCCATGAAATTAGCTTAAGCACACCCTCCTTTGGCACTGGCAGGAGGTTCCAACCATGCAGCCTGTGCCTGGGAATCCTTAGCAAGCCCGGTCACCTGTCATCATGAAACCCCAAGCTCCTGCTCTCTCCCAAGCCATTCATGGACCTGTTTGGGAAGCTGCCCGCTTCCCCCAGAAAGCCTCATTATGTGAATAAAAAAACCTTTCCATGCCCTCTTGGAGGGTGTGTGTGTTTAAGTGGAGGTACTGGGGATTGAACCCAGGACCTCGTGCATGCTAAGCATGAGCGCTGCCACTGAGCTATTTCCCTCCCCTTGGCATTATCAGTCTTGCCATCTGAACCACAGTTTGGGTGTGTGTGGGTCCCTCTTGTCTCTGAGGAGTGATTATAACACACAGCCTCCATCAGCATGAGTAGCTGTGTGGAACAGAGTTCTCTCTGTGTCTCTCCCTGCCCCCCCCCACCACTGATGCCCCTTCTGCACACGTTCTTTCTGAGAGTGAGAAATTAATTTCTGTTGTGTTAAGTCACTGAGATTTCAGAGTTAATCTGTGACAGCAAGCTAGTATTACCTAAACTAACATACTCAATAATAGAGGTGACTCTCTAGGTCTAATCATGTCTAATCCCAATTAATTAACCCTAGGTAGCTTCTGGGAAATCTGAAGAAAAAAATCATAGGATCTCTTTCTGTCTTGAGAGAAGTTGCTGACTCTTCATCTAGCAAAGAGATTGTGGGTAACAAAGCCATTTGATTCAGGATACAGTAATAAAGATGCTGTGATTCTGGAAGGATGGATTATTTGTTTTATAGTATTAATTTGAATTCATTCATTCATTCATTCATTCATTCATAGTATTTTCCTACAGAAATAAAGGGAGAGGGAGGAGATGATTATCGTGTGTTATAAATATATGCAAGATCTTGTGGTAGCTCACAGCGGAAAAAAAAATGTGACAATGAATACATGTATCTTCATGTATAATTGAAAAATTGTGCTCTACACTGGAATTTGACACAACATTGTAAAATGACTATAACTCAATAAAAAAAAAAAATGTTAAAAAAAATTAAAACAATAGGAGAAGGCGGGGAAAGAAGGAAGCCAGTACAGCAAAATCAACCATCAAATAAACACCCCAGGCATGGGGGTCACCAATGCCCAGGGGAGCTACTGGTCAGGAACTTCCCTACCCTCCCTCCTTTCTGTGAGTTCTCCCGTTGCCTCTCTCTACCTCTGGGCCGGAGTGGGATGCTAGATTATTGAACCGACGGCGTGTGAGCAAGCCGAGGACGAGGCAGCCGCCGCTGGGATCCGGGGGAAGTCTCGTTTATGTTTCACCTTTCCGACGCGATGCCGGTTGTCATGACGGTGCTTAGGGAGACACCTGAGTCAGGAAGTGTCTGTAGATGTGGGTGCAGAGTCATATTTTAGAGGAGTCTTCAAGTCACTCCTGGGAAACAAAGCACCCCAGATCAGAGGCTGATTTGAGGCTGGACTGTCAGTGGGTCATATTGCTTAGGGCAGAGAAATTCGGGCTCCCTCAACAAAACAAGCAGATGCTTTTACATGGTGCCTGTGGTGTGTGTGTGTGGGGAGGGCAGACTTGAGGTCTTTCTGGTCTAGAAAAGCTACTTGTTTCATATGGTCACTGGACTGGTGCTTTAAGTCTTCTATTCTCATCCTATATCTTTTTTCTGAGTGAACTGACATCCTCTCCTGTGAGTTCAGTTTGTATTTGTATCTAGATGACACCAAGATCTGTGGCAACGTCTCCTGAAATCAAATTCGACATCTCCATTTAGATATCTTAAAGTATCTCGACTGAACATATCCGAAATTGGGCGTTGCATCTTCCCCCCTTTTTTAAACCTGGGCCTCCTCCAGCATTTCCAGTCTCCATCTATGGTACCACCAGTTGTCTCAGAGAGCCTTGATTTCTCCCTTCCCTTCACTCCCCACATCCAGCCAGCCATCAAATCTAATTGATGCTACTTCTGAACGATTGCGCAGATGCGTCTGTGTAATTTCCTTTTGGGTTCAGGCCACTGTCTGTTTTTTTTTTTTTTCCCAGCTTGGATGACTGTAACAGGGTTTGAACTGGTCGCCCAGTTCCTGGTTGTCTTCACCTTTAATCCGCTATCCACGCAGCAGCCAGAATGCAAATACAATCATGTTATTTCCCTGCTTACCACCCTCCACTGGATTCCTTTAGGATGTGAGTCAACCTCCCTAACATGGCCTAATAGAAACTGTACGGCCTGACCCCTGCTTACTTCTCAAGCCTCGTTTCTCTCTGGCCTCTTCTTACGCTCACACCTTCCCCCTTCTCCGCTGTTCCCTCAGCACAGCACACTGTTCCTTTCTCCCTTTGCCCAATTAACTGATACTCATATTTCAGGTTTCAGTTTAAATGTCCTCTCTCCTAGGGAGGCCTTTCCTGATCTGCTGTTGGCTTGCTCCCATCAGTGACTGGTCTTCCAAGTTGCACAACTCCGAGAGGTGACAGTTGTAATGTGTTGTGTGTGGACAGTGCCCCTGAAGTTGTGCAATGCCGTGACCAGGCACACTCATGCTTTGTTCCTCACTGTCATTATTTACTTGTCTTCCCTCCTGGGGCTGCAGGCACCACAGCTGTTTCTCTGCTATCTGCCTGGCACATAATAGAACTCAATCAATACCTGTTGAATTAATAAATGAACCTTTTTTATTGAAGTATAATCGAGTTACAATGTTGTGTTAATGTCTGGTGTACAGCATAGTGATTCAGTCAAAAATATATATATTCCTTTTCATATTCGTTTTCATTATAGGCCATTACAAGGCATTGAATATAGTCCCCTGTGCCATACAGTCGGACCTTGTTGTTTATCTATTTTATATACAGTAGTGTATCTGCAAATCCCAAACTTCTGCTTTATCCTTCCCTAATCCCTTCCTCTCCAGTAACCATGAATTTGTTTTCTTTGTCTGTGAATCTGTTTCTGTTTTGTAAATAAGTTCAGTTGTGTCATTTCTTTAGATTTCACATATAGGTGATATCGTATGGTATTTTTCTTTCTCTTCCTGGCTTACTTCACTTAGTATGACAATCTCCAGGTCCATCCATGCTGCTGCAAATGACATTATTTTATTCTTTTTTATGGTTGAGTAGTATTCCATTGTATGTATAAACCATAACTTTAGCCAGTCATCTGTCAATGGACATTTAGGTTGGTTCCAGGTCTTGGCTGTTGTAAATAGTGCTGCTGTGAACATAGGGGTGAGTGTATCTTTTCAAATTAGAGTTTCTGCCAGATATATGCCCAGGAATGGGATTGCTGGATCAAGTAAGTGTATTTTTAATTTTTTAAGGAATCTCCATACTGTTTTCCATAGTGGCTGCACCAAACTGCATTCCAACTAACAGTGTAGGAGGGTTCCCTTTTCTCCACACCCTCTCCAGCATTTATCATTTGTGAACTTTTTAATGATGGCCATTCTGACCAGTGTGTGGTGATACCCGAGGTTCATCTTGGTCATCACCTGCTGTCTCCAGTCTCATCTAGTTCACATCTAGGTTTAACAAAGTCATCAAGGACCTCATTGTTTCCATTATTCTGTCTGCTATTTTCTGCTTGTGATTTATCCTCTTAGACTGACTCCCCTTTTGGTCTCAAGAAGGCCTCAGAAATTCTAGGCTTCCAATGTGGACAACAATCAGAGGCAGAAAAAAAAGCCTAATTTTCTTGTTTATAAGAGTAAGGAAAACATTTCCCAGTAGTCCTGAAACAGGAGGGAAGCAGGCAGGGCACAACCACTGAAGGAATGACACAGCCATTGAGAACAGGACAAACTGGTTAGAACCAAGATGGCAGAAGGCTTGACCTCCAGTAGACCTTGAGCATCACTGCACAGGTGCCGTGACAGTTCCTAGGCTGACCATAAAAGGTCAAAAAGTGGGCAGGGAGGGGGTGTTTCCTGGAAATCCTCACCCCTTCCCCAAAGTAGTTGGAACAATCATCCTACTCGTTAGCATATGAAATTACTGAGCCCATAAAACCTAACAGCTCTGCACCTCGTGGTCACTCTCTCTCTCTCGCCTTCTGAGACGCCCGCACTCTGTCTATGGAGTGTGCATCTACTTTTACTTTAAACGAAACACCCCACACCTCTCAGTCTTTCTCCCTCTCCCCTTTCTGAGATGGCCCACATTCTGCTTATGAAGTATGTATCTCTTTAGCTGTTTTCCCTTCTGAGTGGGACGGACCCCACTCTGTCTATGGAGTGTGTATCCCTCTACTATGCCTTGCTCTTGAATTCTTTCCTGCATGAGGCAAGAACCTATTCTCCTACAATGGTCCCTCAGCCAACCTCTCTTCATATCTCTTTGACCAGATTGTATCTCAAACCCTTTCCTAAGTCAGTCACTGGACAGGGGAAATAGAATTACCATCAGAGGGGCCCAGCTCCCCTAAAGCACATGGATGCTGACATCTGAACAAGATCAGGGTTTTGTTTAATTTTTTATTATGAGAGAAGGGGAGAATGGCAGCCAACAGCGGCTACCATGTTCCCATCCCAGTTAGGATGCTAGGTTCTTGAGATTTAATGCAGAAAATGGAGAGGTGCCATGGGCGCTACCGCTTGCCTTGCCTTGCCTGAGCTGGTGTCCTTGTCAGGATGTGCTGCCTATGCTAGGGCTAACCTGTGGTTGCTACGTTACTGGGACCTGAGATTCTCATTAGAGCAATGGGTTGTGGGTTCAAACACATGATCTTCAAGGCAAGCCCTTACTATGGGCCTGGTATTGTGCTAGGCCAGTAGCACAGTATGTCATGTAATCCCCACCTCAATCTGCAAGTCAAGGACTTGTTATCTTCAGATAAGGAATTGAGATTAGGCAATTTACCCAAAGTTAGCAGTAAGTGGTAGAGTGGGGATCAGAAATCCAGTTAGTCTAAGTCTGCTGTGTGTATTTCTACCATTTATATTTCACTATCTCTTTCTTCCAATGTAGAGTTTCCATGAATCTGGGAATAAGCCTCGGTGTGTGACTTAGACCCTTGCTTCTTGAACTGTCTTTAACTAAGAACCAGATTTTTAAAAAATTCCAATCCATTATGGATCAACATTTTAGTAAAATACAGTAACAAGAATTACTAGGAAGACAAAATGGAAAAAAAAAGATGAAGAGTTACAGAACACAGGCCCTGTTTCAATGATTGCAATCTAACGAACAGAAAATACTCCATCAAATTGCTCTTAAGTTTTCCAAGTATTTCCTCTTCATTTCTGTACTTGCCTCACCACAGGCTGGTAACAGACAGTCGGTGGAGCAGCACTGGTCTTCATGAAGGAGGAGTAATCAAATGGCGGCACTTAGGCGAACAGACTGCTTGCTCTTATGCTTGCCCTTAGGACGGTCAGCACACTTGGCTGGCAGGTTGCTCCCACAGCTGCTGATCTTAGTGCTTCTGCTTTATTCCAGTAACTGGAAGTAATAATCCTGCTTGGTTTCTTGGTCTCCAAGGAGAAGATCACAGGATTTTAACCTTACAAAATATCCTGAATTACCAAGAAGACCACATCTTGGGTGCTTACAAGATAAAGAGATGGAAAGAGTGACAACCACTGGCCTCTACAGAATTGCTTGCCTGGAGGCGTCATGATGCCATTCTAAGTCTTCCGATGAAAAAATGATTCTGTTGATTGTTATCAAAGTTTTATTGTTTGAGCTATGGCGATACAACCATGCACCCCATCCCCAAGGTGGGCTCACAGTTTTGAAGGCACTAGTCTGCTGTGAGTCCCCTTTGCCTGGCAGAGAAATAAAATTACCTCTTTTCGTCTAAGCTCCAAGACCCTTTCTCTGGGTTATTTGGCTTTGTCGGGGATGAGGGCCGATTTTGGGCAACTTTCAGGCCACAATGAGCAGGACTGATTTAGACATTCTGCCTCTGTTCTCCTTCCTAGACTGCCACGTGGGATGTCTGATGCTTGGAAGCCTCAACTGAGAAGAGGGTGAGAGAATTACTGGTTGTAATGTTGAGACAAACATCAGAGGAAGAGGTTGGACTTTGTACCGCTGTCTTCACGGGGACTTCAGTTTTCATCAACAGACTATTCTTGGGGAAGCTCTTGGTGGTGATTTTCTATCCTCCTGCTCTGTAGTCAGTGATAATATGTGAGACAGAACAGACTTGGGACGTGGAGAACCCACACATCAGAGGAAGGATCTATGTTTGGAGGTTGGATGTGTCATTGGATGGTGACTCATCTTGGCAAAAAATATACGCTTCTTGATTTGAGTGACTCTAGGGTTGCGTGTGGTTAAATGCTTGAGCATTGTTTTTTTCTGACGTAAAAATGACTTCACCCTGGGGAGGTTTATTTACAAATAACATTGGTCCTTTTATTTATTAGGAAATTCCAACAAATCCATATTAGGAAATCTTTTATGAAATATGAATCTGTTCCTAAGACTGAGAAAAAGTCAAATGATCATCTGTCCAGGGTACAAAACTCTGAGAACTGTACACACGTGGAAGTAAGAATCCACTAAATGCCCCAGGACACTCAGACTTCTTCTGTCTCTCCCTTTTATTCACAAGTCATTTGCACACTTTTCTCAGTCTTTTCCTTGTACTGCCTTCTATTGACTTCCCTTCTTCTCCCATGAGCCTGATGAACTTCAGTGCCCTCAGGGATGACTTACCCAAAATGTGGCTTTTCAACCCCCATAGATCCAATGACCTTTGCCTCTGCCTTTACTCAGCCATCTGCTCTAGTGGTACAGCCTGGACTTTGTCATTCCTCAAAGCTGCCCTACTTCCAAAATCTCCCCATTTCGTCTTTCCACTCTGTCCCCCACCTCCTCTCCTTGGTGATTCAGATCCTACCACTGCAACTGTCCCTTGATCTCAGCAGGGCCTCCAGTCCATTGGCTCATCCACATTATCCCTTTTTATCAGTTCTCTCCTGCCTCCACTGCCCTCATTATTCAGCTTTGAATCCTGGATCTGTCTTTCCGATCAGGCTCTTACCTATACCCTCAACTTCCTCTCCTCTTTGCCCTACTCAACAGTAGAAAAATTCTGTCTTCTCTATATTCACCCTAGGCTGCCAAGGGAACCCTGAGATAGGTGATATAATCAGGCAGACCACTTCAAGTCACGATTACCTACCCCAGCTGGGCTCAACACTGCCTGGCAATCTACCATGTTTCTCCAGAGCTGTTTGCTTTCCATGTGTTTTCAAATATCATGTCAAAACTTTGTTCCTCTCCTCAAACCTCTCTTGCATCCTCTCCTCATTATTTACTCTTTTCAGAGAAAATAGAAACCATCTGATGGAAACAACCTCAGCTTCCTGCCGACAAATCTTCAAACCAACCTGCTTTTGTACCCACTGTCCCTACTTCCTTCCTGTTATTCAATGGAGGTGTTCTTCCTCCATTCAAAGCCCTCCGTCCTTGTACCTCTGTGTCCTCCTGCTTTCTGAGCCACCTGTCTGCATCAGTTCTCCCATTCACTCTTCTCTCTGTTTTCAATTTCTTTTCCTCCTCTATGGGCCCAGCGTCTTGAAAGTGTTGTTCACATGTGTCACCGCACCTTGCCACCTCCCATGTGTATAACCCCATCTATCTCCCACCTCCCGCCGCTCCCCTGCATGCCTCTTGATAAAGTCACCGGCGCGCCCGCTTGCTATATCCTGTCAGGGGCTGTATCGTCTTGATCTCACTTGACCTCCCAGTAGCACTTAATCCAGCCGACCTCTCCTTTTTCCCTTGAGATAGTTTCTTTCCTGGTCCTCAGGGATGACGCTCTCTCCTGGTATTCCTCTTTACCACTCGGGTCACTCTTTTCAAGTTTCTTTGCCAGCTTCTCCTGCTGAATTATAAGTATCTGGCTTCTCCAGGGCTTGGTTCTGGACGCTCTTCTTTTGTCTCTCTACATTCTTCCCCTCGGGGATTTTCTCCATCCCATGATTTCACTCACCATCTCTACAGCAGTGACACCCAGACTACGGGGCTGCGTCTCCAGACTACACGTCCATGTCCAGATAACCGCTCTGGACGTATTTACTCAGTCTCAGGGGCACCTCCAACTCAAGGAGACCAGTGTAGAATGTGTGTCGTTCCTCTCCAAACCTGCTTCTTCTCTGCCCAGCCGTTCAGGCCAGACATCTGAGGCTCACCTTGGTCATCGCCTGCTGTCTCCAGTCTCATCTCAGTAGTTGCTGAGTATCTGATCACTTGCCCTTCTCTCAGTTCTTACTTCTCACCACCTTAGTCCAGACTGCAATTTCCTCTTGTCTGGATTGGTAACAAATGGCCCCAAATGGTCTCATTTAGAAGAAATAGATACACACTTCCTCTCTACCTAATAGCCTTCAATGGCTTCCCTTTGCTCTTACGTCAAAGTCTAAAAGTTTTACCCCTGCCTCTTGCTTCAAGCTCGTCTTACATCTCTCTGCCTCATGCATAATGTCCCTCACTTTTTGTGCCTCACCTTTCATTTATTTCCTTAAACAGTTCTGGTTCGGTCCTACTTCAAGGCCTCAGAACATGAGACGGGATGGAGAGGCCAGAGGGTCTTGAAGAGGACCCAGGGTCCAGCTGTCAGTGCAAATTAGTGTCAGTACAGATGGACCCTTGCTTCAGAGATACCTCTCCTCCATTCTTTGCAGTTCTGTGGGGTCTTTAAATACGTGGCTCTCTCTGCTTCAGATTCTCATCATCTCCCTGTTCAGTGGCCAACTCCCACTGATCCTCCACATCCAGCTGAGCATCGCCTCCTCCTGGAAGCCTCTCCCTAACCCTGAGTCTGGGTCAGTTGCTCTGTTAAAACCTCCTTCTCATTTAGTTGATATCACAATTACAATAAAATTGTGTAGTTAACTTTGTAATGTCTATTTCCACCCTAGCTATGGAGTCCATGAAGCTAAACACCATGTCTGTCTTATTCACTGCATTTTCTTTAGCACCCAACATAGTACTTAGAGCAGAATAAGTTATGAGTGAGCAGACGGACATCTCGTCAAGACTCTGATTGGGGGCAAAGCCCAGCGGGAAAAAACAGTCTGCCTCTGATTTGATTTGAGTCTCATTCTTGTTAGATACGCTTGTAGAGATTATTCTGCAAGGGGACTAGATTAGTTACTTATGCTGCAAACTAACCTCAGTTACCAATTCTGCCCTGAAGGAGATACATGATAGGGCTAGTTGGGGAACTGCTACCAACTTCCTGTACATAATCCAGAAAGACATCTCCAAATAGACATGAGATTCTGGGCCGTATAGGGGACAAACTATAGGCTCTGTTACACAATGACTTCTTGATCTTGGAAGATTTATATATATTTTTTTCTTTTCCTGAACAATGCTAAGGGGAAAAACAGGGCAGTAGGCTGTCTCATTTTGCAGGCTGTTAGCAGGAAAGCAACCAAAATAGCTAATGAACACATATGAGCAAAGCCCAGTATTGTAATCAAATAAAGCCTTCTACGTAGTTGATCTAATCTACATTTAATCATAGGTGTAACTATTATTGCTCAGAATGGAATTAGGCATCTACGTGAAGCAGTTCACTGGACTTCTGCAACTCTAATGGTTATAATTCATATGTATACTTTTGAACTTCATCAAGCCAAGCATCTCCGAGACCAACTTCAGGCACACTCACAGAGATATCGTTTCCCCCTTTCCTTGCAGGTATGGTCCATTTTTGCCTTCCACTAGAAATGGTGGGTAGGCAGGTAGAAAGCTTTACAAGGAAAGGTGCAATTCTAGTGATTGGCACTCAAGGAGTGTCCAGCTGTTTTTCATGGTGTTAGCACCGATCTTACCATCTGGCCCCATGTGAGTATTTTTCCAGATGTCTAAGGAATAAAGGTGCTTTAACTAAGTGTTTACTCTGTGCTTTCCATGTATTTATGCCTTTATTTCTTACGATAACAACACCTTGAAGGAATGATAGTTCTCTCCATGTTAGGGAGAATCAGTAGGTGATGTCTCAAGGTCATGCAGCTTGGAGCCAAGGTTCGGCAGCCTCCAGATCCTGTACACATCGTCCCTGTGCTGTGGATTCTTACAGGGATAAGGGGTACTCTGTGTTACTTTCCCTCAGGTCTTTTATCTCCCCCATATCCTCTCCAGCCAGGGTCTTCAGCTTCTGGAAGCTCAGGGCTCTGTGGCTGCTCAGCCCTGCTGGGAGAGGGGAGCTGGTGATGGTACATGGATGACTGGGAAGTTGTTTGGAAAATTCCCAGTGCAGACTTTGTAGACACAGAAATACATCCTGGAAGAGGAGTCAAGTGGGAATGGGTCTGGCTGATGGAAGGAATCTGACGCTGGAATTAGAAACTGTGGGCTTGGAAGGAACTCAGTGGTTTTGAAGCTTTTGACCACAAAGGACTGTTGGGATTAATTTTCCTCTGAGGCTCTCTATGTTAAACTATTTTGGCTGGTCACATATTTTTAAAGGTGATAATTCCATTTTCTCATTTTGTTAATCAAAGATATGATACATGACTACCAAATTGAAATTTTAATCTGCAAGAGGCAACCCGTTTTTCCATACAAAGTGGTTATTACTTTAGCCAAGCGTATGGAAGTGCTTTTTTTGAGCCCTTGCTGAGTTATGGGAGGTAGGGGTGACAAGGGTACAGTTCCCACTAGGCTTTTTCACATTTCGGAAATTGTTCAAAGACAATCCTCTCCCTCACCATGAGCACCTTCGAGAACCCACATGAGTGTAGTGGCCCTAGGTGGAATCCATTGATCCAGACCTATTCCTTATTTTATTATAAGGAGTAAAAGGCCCAGACAGGATAAATAAGATTTCCAAACTCACTGAGTGAGTTAGTGCTTAAAAAAATTTGAACATTGGGATGTATGTATCTTTTCAAATTAGAGTTCTTTCTGGATATATGCCCAGAAGTGCACAGCAGTACAATTTACAATAGTCAAGACATGGCAACAGCCTAAATGTCCATCAACAGATGACTGGATAAAGAAGTTGTGGTATATTTATACAATGGAATACTACTCAGCCATAAAAAAGAATAAAATAATGCCATTTATAGCAACATGGATGGACCTGAAGATCATCATTCTAAGTGAGGTAAGCCAGGAAGAGAAAGAAAAATACCATATGATATCATTCATATGTGGAATCTGAAAAAAAAAAAGAAGACACAAATGAACTTATTTACAAAACAGAAACAGACTCACAGACATAGAAAACAAACTTATGGTTACCAGGGAGAAATGGGTGGGAAGGGATAAACTGGGAGTTTGAGATTTGCAGATACTAACTACTCTACACAAAATAGATAAACAACAAGTCTCTACTGTACAGCACAGGGAACTATATTCAATGTCTTGCGGTAACCTATAATGAAAAAGAATATGAAAAGGAATATATGTATCTACTTGTATGACTAAAACATGATGCTGTACACCAGAAATCGACACAGCATTGTAAACTGACTATACTTCAATTTAAAACAAAATGAGGATTGAATAATGGAACACATATCAGCTGGGACCCACGAGTGGCTCAGAGGTGTGGAGCTGACTGGTTCAAAAGATCTTCCTGATGTTTTAAATTCTGGGTGTATGTTCTTATGATCCAGCTCCTATTTGCTTCTGGTGTTATGTCTGCTTTTCCCTAAATCACCCCAGGCCTAAAGCTGGTCCCCACATTCTACAATTAAGTCCAACACATACGAGGATTTTGTGGGGGAGATAAGCCATCAAATGGGCAGCTTCTGCCCTCTGGCCAGTCCTCTTCTTTTCTTCTTTCTTTTCATCTCTGATCTCTTTCCCTTCCTGCCAGATTGTGCCTCCCAGCCAGAATGGAAGAACTCAGTCATCTTTTCTTGGTTTGATTTCTCTCAGTGGCTAGATAAGGTAACCACACTGTCAGAACAGATCTGGGAGCTCCTCTCTGGTCCCACCCTCCTCACCTCAGCAGCCAAGACAGAGTTTTTCATTCTCTACTGATATCCAAACTCTGCTGTGAGGGGACTGATGGACAAGGGAGGAGATGACGTGGTTGCTCTTCTTAAAGAATAAAAATTTGAAAAAAAAACTCCATCCAAACCTCGTCTCTACACTTCCTATCCTTCATGCCTTCATGCCTGATGCTCCACTTGACCCTTCAGTCACACCTGGTGTGTTAGCTCAGCGTGCTGCAACAAAATGGCATAGGCTGGGTGTCTTAAACAAGAGAGAATAACTTTCTCACAGTTCTGGAGGCTGGAAGTCCAAGGGGAAGGTGCCGGCAAGGTAGGTTTCATGCTGAGGCTTCTTCTCTTGGCTTGAGGCTTCTCTTGGCGCTGCTGTCTTGCTGTGTCCTCGCATGACCTCCTTTTCTCGTGCTGGGAGAGCAGGAAGGAGGTGGGGGGCGGGTAGAGAGAAATGGAGCAAGGACACAGAGTGAGCCCCCTGCTGTCTCTCCTGACAGGAGCACTAATCCCATCCTGAGGGCCTCACCCTTATGACCAGATCGAAGCCTAATGACTTCCCAAGGGACCGATCTCCAAACGCCATCGCACTGGGGCTTAGGGCTTTCATATATGAATTCTGTAGGGACACATTCCGTTTGTAACACCTGGGAAAGAAGTTTTGCTAGTTTTCCAGATGAGAAACTGAGGCTCAGAGAAGTAAATACATTAGATGGCGCCTACAAGGGAGGACTGAAGGAGGGGCGCCCATTGTGGTGGCCCATCCATGCACACTGATGCCCACTCGAATCCTCCCCTTCCTCTCACCCACCTGGGAGCCTCATGGGCCATCCAGATCAAAGCACTTTCTTCTAAATTCTTAGAAGGATATAGTAGTTTTAAACCACATCCACAGAATCTTTGATATGCCTCCTTTCAAAAGGTGGATTCTAATTCCTCTCCCCTTGAAGGTGGGCTGTACTTCCCAGCTCATTTCTACCAAATAGGAACGTGGCAGAGTGATGGTATGAGATTCCTGAGATTGGAGCTAAAAGATACCATGACTCCCCCTTGCTCTCTCTCTCAGATGTTGGCTCAGGGGAAGACAGCTGACATGTCATGAAGACACTCAAGATGCTCTGTGGAGATGCTCACGTGGCAGGGAGCCACGGCCACCTGCCTATAGCCAGGGAGGAACTGAGGCCTCCCGCCGACAGTCCTGGGAACGTGCCATCGTGGATGTAAGCTGTCCAGTCAAGACTTCAAGAGGTTGCTACCTTGACTGTCATTTTGACCATGGCCTTGTTATAGAGACTCTTATTGCTCCAAGATTCCTGACCTATGGAAAAGGTGACATAATAAATGTTTGTTGTTTTAAGCTGCTAAATTTGGGGTGGTGGTGGTGGCAACAATAGATAATTGGTACAAAGGGAAAGATGTTTTATGCTATTCTCAGCTGTCCATCCTCCACATCAGCCATATGGCCAAGCCACACCAACATTTCCGAGCATCAGTTCCCTCTTAGAGAAAACAGCAGTGAGATACTACACAGTATAACCGATAGATGCCTAGTACTGACTTGCTCAAAATAAGTGCTCAATAAGTTGTCATTGTTGCCAGCATCTTATCAGCTATGAGGCTTCTCCAGGTGAGTTTCTGTCTGTCAATTTCAGATGCCCACTTCCTCATGTGAGTTGCCAACCTCAGACTTAAGTTCGTCTGCGTTCCCTGGCAGAGAGCCCTGACCCCTTGAAGCTTACAGGCCGAGGGGCTCCCGGCTCTTCTCCACTTCAGCGTAGAGAGCCTCCCTCCCTGTCACATTGTCTTCTGTGAACCTCCATTCTTAACCCTAACTTTTCAGCTCAGAATTTCAGCTTTGATGCTTCCCACTTCCTTCCTATGGTTACTTTAACCGAAGTGAGTCAGGTCTTACTGAAAAACTGACCACAGCCACTCGGCTCCCACCCTGCCTCCCCCAGAGCAGGGCTGCCTGGGCAGAGCGTGAGGTGGGGCGGGGTGTTTACTCAGCCCATTCTTCCCCCTCTCCACCTCAAGTCATGGGGCTTTGAGTAGGGCTTCCCCAGCCGCTGCGGCCCTCCCAGCAGACCGCAGTCAGAAGCCAATCTCATTTGTCTGGCAGCTCAAGGAGAGAGCAGATGTGCAGCATCTTGGGTCCTCAGGTAACCTATTGACTGGGCTGATTTCCTTGTATTCCACTCTGTTGGGTCCAGCCTGTTGCCTCTGATCTTGGCTCAAGAAGGATTTGGTAGGAGTTTTTAGGTGTGAAGCCCAACAACCGCCACCTTGGGGCCTTGGGACCATCTTCTCGCGTCTGGAAGCATGCTGGCACTTTATCTGAATCCTTGCAAGCTCAGGCAAATTAGTACTCACCCTGGAACTTTGGAGCTTGAGGAAGCAAACAACAGCAACAACAACACAAGAGAAACAAAAGAACACACCAAACACCAAAAAACAAAACACACTGAAAAACTTCCTCTGCCTAGCTTTAAAAAAAAAAATTTAAGTATAGTCAATTTACAATGTTGTGTTAATTTCTGGTGTACAGCATAGTGATTCATTTATACATATACATATATATTCCTTTTCA
Source organism: Camelus bactrianus (assembly GCF_048773025.1). Classification (NCBI taxonomy): domain Eukaryota; kingdom Metazoa; phylum Chordata; class Mammalia; order Artiodactyla; family Camelidae; genus Camelus; species Camelus bactrianus. Next base: position 30,142,142 of record NC_133561.1, on the reverse strand, counting down.
TATTCTTTTTCATTACAGGCCATTACAAGGTATTGAATATAGTTCCCTGTGCTGCACACTAGGACCTGGTTGTTTATCTATTTTATATGTAGTAGTTAGTGTCTGCAAATCTGGAACTCCCAGTTTATCCCTCCTCACCCGCTTTCCCCTCGTTAACCGTAAGTTTGTTTTCAATGTCTGTGAGTCTGTCCCCGTTTTGTAAGTAAGTTCATTTGTGTCTTTTTTTCTTTTTTCTTTTTTAGATTCCACATATAAGTGATATGGTATTTTTCTCTTTCTGTCTGCCTATCTTCTAAATTTTGGTATGTGTAGAACCTCATCCTTAGCCTTAAAAATCAGCCTGATCATAAAGGATAATTCTTTAAAGGACTGAGTTTGTGGGGAGACTATGGTGGCCTTTGCCACTGGCTTTGGAAAGGAGAACAGCTTTTTCTCTGATCAGATTTGGAGGCTTCTCTCTCTCTCGGGAGAAGACAGCTGGCTTTGTTTCTCTGGAATGTAGAATTCATTCATCTAGTCTCTTCTAGCTTGGAGACTTTGAGAGAACAATTTTAGTCAGACAGAAGCCAACAGACACCATCACATGACTTTCATAAGACCTCTTTATTTATTCAAAATTAAAATCTGTGATGAAGACAGACAAACAATGTAACATTCCCAGAGGAATTGAATTGCTTCTAGTTAAAACTGAGTTCTATTAGAACCAACTTTAGGTTGTTATAAATAACAAGCTGGCCACAGCTTTCAAGAATGAAGTGGTTGGGGCGTGAGGTCAGGGGAATCCCTCAGAGATGCTGAGATATCAGTTGTCCTAGGGTTTCTCTTCCTATGAGCCTGAGTCTTTGTAACATTCCAAGAGCCTCAGGCCCAGGGACAAGAAAAATTAGAGGGAGGTCAGGGGACACAGCCCGACAGCTATAAAGTGTGGTTAGGCTTGGAATGGAAGCTTCAGTTGGCTCCCTAAGGAAGATTTTTTTTTCCTTATATAACTTAAATTTTTCTCAAAACACTCAAATACCACAGGGCATCATCACCCTATGGAAACAGCTTAAACACAGGTGAAAATAATAAATATTGAAACAAGTACAATATCAGGCTTCTTTCTAAATAGTTCACAGAGAAGCTCAGTAAATAAATAGAAATGGGAGTTGAGGTAACAGAAGTAATAAATATTCTAGGAGAGGTACAACAGGACCCTCCAAGGAGCTGCTTCTGCCCTCCCAGTGACCGGGATCGGATTTTGGAGATCTCCAATTTCTGTCCTAGAGTCCAGGAGAGTTGCAGCCCGGAGGTTTTGTTGCCTAGAACGCTTCAGTTCTTCATCTTCATTGTCATGTAGGCTTCTATGTAGTTGATAAAGATGTCGAACTCACTCATGGCTTTGTAGACCCCCTTCTCTTGGAGCTGTGTAGCGAAATATGAAATGTTCAGTGAAAACCCCATCTGAGCAAGTAAGTGGGTCCCCCTCCTTGGATGGGCATGAGCCTGGGGCCCATGTGTTGGGAGGTGAGAGGTGAACCCCGGGACCCTGAGAATACGTCTGGCTGCCTGGGGAGAGGCCGTGCACTGGCCTGGAACGTGGCCAGCGGGCAGCAAGAGGAACATTCCCTGTGTGAAGCACAGTCTTCCAAATGGTGCCTTTTCAACAGTTTTGAAGGTCATGTGCTCGCATGATGTTTATTCAAAATTTGATGAAAAGACATTAGAGGAACCACTTTGAAAGCGAAACGGTGAGTGAGAGGAGCCTTTTTTAGGTTTATGCTCCCCTACCCATGGATTGAGCAGGCCCTGCCCTGCTGCTCTGGCCTCATGTGGGGGGATTCATGCCCCCTGATGTTGGAACCCTGCCCAGCGTCTGTCCCCAGCCCACCGAGAGGACATAGGCCCCGTGGCTTCTGGGAAACGGGGCCTGAGAGTTCACGGACAGTTGGAAGCGTGAAACCCTGCTTGATCTGAGCTGAGATTCTCAAGCATCTTGGGAAGTGTGAACCGCAGGTGGAAGGAGGTGGGGACCAACTCCAGAGAAGGGAGCATTCGGCTTCCTGCTCTGAGCTTGGGGGAGTTCGGGCTGAGCCCCTGGGTGTGTTTGTAAGTGAACATTCACGTGCCGGCTTCCTGCACGTGTAGCTTCGGCCTAGATTCCCAACCAGCTACTTTCTGTTTCCTTTGTCACTCTCCCCAGCACCCTGCTCACTGTGTTCACAGCTGGCTGGTCGGCCCAACCCGCAGGCCTGCCAAGGCGGGGAACAGTCATTTAGAAACCCCCAAAGTCACTTCACAGAAAGCAAATATAACTGAGGCGGCAGCTCCTCACTGGCTGAGGAGGTCACACCATGTGTCAGGTTCTCACACTGCCTCGGAGCCAAAGACAGGGCCTGCTTAGCACCCGCCAACCTCCGCCCCTCGGGAGTGGGGAGAGGTCACATTCCCCCAGCCCTCCCTGCCCAGCATCCCAGCTCACCTTACTGAAGACACTCTTCACCTGCTCCACCGCCTTGCTCTTGTTTTCACAGGGGAGAAATCGATGCTGTGGGAGGAAAGAGAAAGTGTGAATGATACCGGCTCCCAGCTCCTGGGTCCACAGCGCTTGGGGGACAAGCTTGTGGCGTGAAGAGGCCAGACTCATCTTGAATGCCTACCCTCCAGAGCTCCTGGGGCCGACGAGGAGCCTACCTCCTCTTTCCCTGCCCTGGACAGAGAAGAAATATCGCCCAAGGGATGAAACATGTTTCTCCTCCTTGAAGCTACTCCTGGATGTTTACAAGGCTGCCTCAAAGCCCAGGTCTGGGAGCTGCCTCACCTGGCAGGTCACAGAGCCGACCAGAGTGCCGAGCCAGCCGTGTGTCCTGTCCTGCTTCTCTGCCCTGTCCCTGTCCTGCAGTCCCGGCCACGAGGACCATTTCTAAGTCCCAGAGGAATAGAGACAGTCTCAGCTCTGCTGGTCAACCCCCTTTGCATAGTCCTGTCCTACAAATAGAAACCCAATGATTTCTCAGTACTGGCGAGGGAACAGAGGAAGCCAGTGGTGACGGTATCAATTCAACTGGAGAAATAACTTATTCTGGGGAATTATTCATAGACACTAACCTGGAGGTGAGGAGGGCCCTGGCCCCTCGAAAATACTGGGGGAAATCCTGGCAGTCATTTGGGCCCCACTTGGAGCTCAGCTTTTAAAAGGTTAAGAATAAGAGGAAAGCAGTTTTCTCTCCTGGGACTCTCACCTCTGGCCCCTCCTGGGGACCCAGGGCCTAGGTTCGCAGGGACGAGAGAGCCCCAGATGAAGCTCTGAGCTCTGGGGCCCTTTCATGAAGAGAGGGGAATAGCTAATAACCCACAAATGACTCACAAATAACAGGAAAGCTGTTGCAAATCTTCACATGTAAATGCCTTAGCGGCCACCCCCACCCGCAGCTTGGAGAGAAATGAGCAAGAAAGAGGACTCCTGCCCAGAGCATGAGCGTGCCTGCCAGCCTGGGCCTCTGTGTCGGGGTGCGAGCCCGTTCGGAGGTGGCGTTTCTGGAAGAGTCGCCTGGCAGGAGCCGCCTGGGAGGGGAAGAGCTGGTCTGCTACTTACACAGCGACGCAGCCTCAGTCTGAGGGTCTTCAGCTTCTCCCCCAGGGAGTTCACATGCTCCTTGATGTCAGGGCCGTGGTTCTCCGCCTGTGGCATCACCTCCTCCAGGTAAAACTGGATCATCTCCGACAAGGCTTGGCAACCCAGGTAACCCTAAGGGCGGAAGCCAGGGTGGGTGGTGACTGGGAGGAAGGGCTACCGCTGGAGAGGACAGCTTTGTCCCTGGGGAGCTTCCTAAGTGGCCGCCTCCCCCCATGGCTGAGCACCCCTCCCCCTCCCTCCGGCGCTGGCGATGTGCTGAGTTAAGATCTTCCCACTTCTCCTTTTCAAAGCGAAGGAAGCAGGTCCTTGCAGGCCAGAAACTGCTCAGTCCCCCACACCCACCCAGCCCTCACCTTAAAGTCCTCCAGCAGGGACCTGGTCAACAGCATGTTGTCCAGCTGGTCCTTCATTTGCTGCAAGAAGAACAAAAGGAGAATGAACCCGAGGTTTGGGGAAAATACTGAAAATGACTGTCTTTCCGATTCCACTTTTCTTTGTAGAGTTTTTGATTTTTAATCAAGGCGTCCCCGGCCCCAAAAGGGAAAAGAGAACTTTCAAAACAGGACATGCGACAGTGCCGGAGCCCTTCGTTAAATCAGGTCCTTCCCCTCGGGATCAAGTTATTTTAAAAATCGGGCTGATTTTGAAGGCAAGGCAGAAGCTTGCTGGGGTCCTGGTCTTCTCTCTGCAGGGCCAGGTCGGGTGTGAAGGGGCCCCCATGCCAACCCCCTCCCTCCTCAGTGCCCTTTGCTTTTCTGCTGTTGATGTCCAGCGGCAGCCCTGAAAGGTCTCTGGGAATGCGAGGCACCTCCTAATGCAGGTTTCCTCCCTCTATGGCGCTTCCCCAAACCGCCCGTCTTTCAGATTCTGGAAGCCTTCTAAGCTGAGGCAACATATGTTTCCCTGGCACGGGGAACACCTCCAGTCAGACCCTCTGTGATCTCTCCCAGCCAGTGTAGTATCAAGCGGCAGTGGAATCTTAGAGAAATTTCCAGGCATGGGAGAGATAGTGCATTTACCTTTTTACGGCAGCTTTACCTGCACAATTTGCTGCATCACCAGGGCTGGGATTAATTCACTGAACCCACAGCTTGGCCAGGGACCCTCTTAAGAATTGAAGTTTCAGGGGAATGGGTGCTGGGGATGGAGGTGCAGGAGGTTCTAAGAATTCCTGCTGAATGTGTTGTTCAGGGAGTCCCGGGGGCAGGAAGGGCATGATACTCACAAAGAAAGTCTTCACCCTGCCAAAGGCGGCTCGGAGCTCCCGGAGCATGTGGGGCAGGCTGGCTGGGAAGTGGGTGCAGCTGTGCTCAGACTGGGTGCCTTGGTCTTGGCTGGCTGCCACTCCGGCCAGGAGGATCAGGCAGCAGAGCAGTGCTGAGCGGGGCATGGTGGAGCTGTGTCTTCTTCGTCGAGTCGGACTTGTGGTTTGATTTTGCAAGATCAAGCCCCTGTTGTGTAGACCTTCACCTACTGTGTCCCCCTTTTATATTGTGGTTCAGTGAGGCCTCCCCATTCATAAAAAAAAGCCACAGTGTTACATATTTCCTGGCAAAGGTTTTTTTCTGATTCGAGCCCCTCCCTTCCCTTAGACCTTTCCAAAGTTTTGCATTCATTGAACCTCTTACTCAAAGTTTTAATTTTTGCATCATAAGCAAAAGAGATGTTTGAAAAATGAACTTCTGCATATGGCTATTTTAGGAGATGCTACCTCTCTCTCTCCCTTTTAAAATAATTTTTCAGCTTTTCTTAATAAAAAAAAGTTGATTTCCTGGTGTGAACAGCTGTTCTGTGCGCAGAGACCCAGAGCTGCGGCTTCCATTCACGTGTCCCTAGGTCACAGTGACGTGGACAAATTTGCCATTCCAGAATACACTGGGATTGAGAAATAACTGGGTCCCCTTCCTAACCTGGGTTGAATACTCAGGGCTTCTCCTTGCTGAATTGAGTAGTCACCTCTCTGGGCCTCAGTTTCCCCAAGTGCAAACAAGGGTGTAAGCTAAATATCCTCAAAGCTGCCTTCTGTTTTTTTTTTATTTTCTGTTCCAGGACCTCCCCTTAAAGAGGCTGGCTTCCCACAGGACAGGCAGGGAAATGGGAGATGCTCCAGGCTCCTTCTCTGGCTCTAAGTTCATTTAGACTCTCAGATCCATGCCTCTAGCCTCCTTGGCCATCTTGGTCCTTGGGGGAAGTTAATAATAAAAGTAGTCCGTGCTTACCGGGGGCTGTACCTGCCAGTCGCTGTGACCCTCATCTCCACTTTCTAGTGAGCAAACCAAGACACAGAGATGTTCAGGACTCTGACCAAGGTTACAGGTATGCTGAGCAAGGGAGCCAAAGCCTGCACCCAGGCTTGTCTGCCATAAACACCACACCCCTTCCCCTTCTCCATGCTGTCCCTGGTGTGCAGGATGAAAAGTTTGGATTAACAACTCATTAGATGTCTCGAGGGTTGTAAGAGTCTATGGCTGGAGACTTAAGCTTGAAAGATGGGGAGGAAGAAGTAGGAAAAAAACAGGGAAAATAAGTTGGGATTCCGCGAAGGCTGGATGTGGAAGGCCCCGTTCCTGCCTCTCACCTGTACCTCTCCTCCTTCCAAAGAAGACTTTGTTGTCTTGCCTTGGATTTGCACGTGTGTGTGTGTGTGTGTGTGTGTGTGTGTGTGTGTGTGTGTGTGTGTAGGGAGGAGAGAAGATTAGGCAGATGTGGTGAGAAATGCTGCTCTACCTCCAGTAAGGAAAGTCTGGGACAGTGGCGTTATGTCTGCAGATATCTGGAACATCTCTGGGGGTCCTTGCTTGTGGCTTGCCCTCTCCCTCCCACCGGGGCTTCTCAGCCACCCCAGGGAAGACAACACCTGGGAAGAACTCTGACCTGGGGGGACCGGAGGGCTGGGCACCACCCTGGTTCTGTCACTCTTTAAACTCAGAGCAGGTTACCGACCTCCCTGTGTCTGTTTTCCATCTCATCCAAGGGGGCAACAGTACCTGCCTCCCCCCTGCCAGCGGCCTTTGGGCTTCATGTGGGATGGGGCGGGGAGGTAACGGGGGGACCGAGACTTAGGGTAGCTCCAGTGTTTCTGTTGTCTCCTTGCCCTCCTGCTTCAGCACCGGGATACTGTCAGTGGCCCCATGTTCTAAGCCCGCCCTTAAAGAAGCTCGCTGCACCAGAGCAAGGGGAACAGACCCCCTGGGCCAAGCCAATCTGAAGAGCGTGGTGGGGAGGAGTGGGGGGCTCCAGGCCCACCCTGCGGAGGTGTCTTGTGGGTCAGGAGCAGGGGGTTGTAGTCTTTCTTCTTAACCCTTTGGGGAGTGTCGATGCAGATGCCTAGGACTTGTGAAGGGAGAAAGGGCCACTAGAAACAGCTGTGGGGCTGACCCAGGAGTGGCTGCTCCTGCCAGATTTACATTGGGCTTGGGAGTTCTGAGTTTTGTCACCAAGGAGTAGAGAGAAGGGGCTGGGACTGGATTTTGCATCCCTTCCCCTCTTCGCCTTCCCTCTTGGCTCTTAGGTTTTCTGGGCCGTGTCTGCTTTATTTAGCATGCAGGGCTGACCCCCTCTGTGAGCCGGGTGTCCTGGGGGCAGACTCGGCATAGCAGACCACTCAGGCCAGAGGACACAAACCCAGGTGAGACTAAAACCCACTTCCTTCCAACCCAGGCAGCACAGGCCCCTCCTCTTGCCTTTGTTTGCCCCCGTGCCCTGTGCTCTCCTCCACTACTCAATCCCCAATCCATGTTGCTGTCGTCCACGTGCACAACTGCCTCCCCCGTCAGCTGTGAGCTCCCTGAGACAGGGCGCTGCTTCATTACCCTTTGTGTACCTGGCGCTGAGCACAGGTTCTGGCCCATGGTAGGTACCAGGTACATAGCTTCCTTTATTCCATGTTGGGATGGGCATAGCAGAGTACCCTGTAGCCTGGACCAGGCTGGAGGAGCCTGGATAAGGGCTGGTCTGCACATAGGCAAGTGCTCACAGGGACAGGGAGAGCAACTCAAGGAGGCAGGCAGAATCCCTTCCACTTTCTTCTTACCATTTGAGATACGTACGTAAATGCGCACACATGCATACACACATGCACGCCATGGCAGGGTGAAGGGAGGTGGACCAGAGCCATTCCTGTCATCCTTTATTCCATAGTCCGTTTAGTAGGGTTAGGGGTAGGCTCTGACTTTTTTCTTTGCTTTGGGATGCGTTGCCAGTTATCTCAAGCCATTTGTTAATTAGTTGATCCTTTCTCCGTTGACTTGAAATCATTGTCCTCTCCCATCTCAAAAGTTTCAGAATCTAAATGGTCCGAGACGACCACAGGCAAGTTCCTTGCTGCAATTACTTAACTAAATGAATGGAGATAACAGTATCTTTCCTATCCACATGTCTCAGAGGATTGATGTCAAGCTAACACAAGGGAAGAGGTGTGAACATTTGGGAGAAGACCCTCTGCTTATATATCGACAAAACAACAAGAACACCAAAGGTGACTTCTATTTCTTAAGACTGAAGGTATCGCTCATCTGAAAAGTCATTATGATCCACTGGGAAAAGTCCCAGACTCATAGGTCGCGTAGATGAGACATAAATGTCAATAGTCTGCATGTTGGGGGATTTGAGTCGGGGATTCAGCCCACGGGAAGAGCCTGTGTAGGGAAGAAAGTGAGGGAGCAAGCACCTGTGGGTGGATGGTGTGTTGGTCTGGGTACCAACTGGCCCTGTGAATTTCGAGACAACACAGATGCTTCTCGTCAGACTGTGAGCTCCTTGAGGGCAAATGGCCTGAGTCCAATTTTCGCTCCAGTCTAGATACATAGCAGGTAATCCAGGCTTATTAAATTGAATTTAAATAAATTCTTCCTCATGGGGACTCACTGAGAAATCAGAGAGAAGTGTGGGAGGGGAAATACCTTTTCTCTTCCACCCCTGCTCCAGACTATTCCCTAATGTCCATATTCAGCTGAATAGAAAGAAAATCTGACTCACCATGGCTTAGAAAGAAAAGTAGTATTATTTGTTTGGTCTCCCTTACCAAGAACTTCAGAGGCAGAGAGTCTGAGTAGCGCTGCATTCAAATGCCAGGCAGAACTTGCCTTCTCCGCCTTTCTCCTTTCCTACCAATTGTTGTAAGATGTTAGGGAGGAGGCACATGGGTAAAGTCCTAAGGTCCAAAGACATGTCAGCTCAGGAGACGCTGATAATCTTTCTGGAAAGCTCCATCAGTGAGTTTCACCACTTGAGTTGCGCAGGACTCCAGGTAGAGAAGAAGCGTGAATAAATTTTGGAGGGCGCTGTCCCCAGTGCACAAGAGCTTACAAGGAATCTCCTCCCCGGCTACCCTCATGCTCGGCAGAATGGTAGCCTTCTGGGTATAACTGCCCCGTGCCTTGCAGTGAATCTGCAACTTAGACCTGAGAAGGGGGAGCAGACTGAGAGCCCTGCGGGGCTGCCCTGGAGTCACAAAGGGAAGGCTGTGGAATCTGGGCTTGCTGGGCTCGGTTTAGCCAGCCGGCCTATCAACAGGGCCACCATGAAGGGAGCAGGCAGCTCAGTGATGCTGGCAGGGAAGGTGGGAGGGTGCCCTCCGGGGGCAAGGCTGCTGACCCTCCCAGTGAGGAATCCCCGTGGGGCTTGGCTCCCGATTGCTCATCTGTAGCTATTAACTTAAGGCTGATAACAGGAGTTTCATTTCTTCTTCTGCAGGACATCTAGGATGTACGATAGTTTCCCCAGCTTGACATTTCTAGTATTCCCTTGAATAACCTTCCTCAGCTCCCTGGGCAGAGGCTTCCTCAGCGGCTGTGCTGCAACAGGCCTGGTCAACGGCACAGAGTCTGGCCTCACACCCCGCCCAGTGTGACCAGGTGGGGCCCGAGGGGACAGGGCTCTGTCTTGGACTTTGGCCTTGTGGCTGGCATGCTTCTCAATAAAGTCCTAGTGGGTCAGAAATTTACAAGGAGCCCAAGTCAGGGCTGGCCCCTAAATGGAATCGAGCAAGGGTTATGCAAACTGGAGTGGGTGCCCTTCCGAGGATTGTGGCCGACAGACACTGCAAACCACAGCGGAAGGGCTGATCTTTGGACAGCCATTGTGGAATTCCCCTTTGTGCAACGGTGGCGCCAAATCAAGCAATTTGGATTTTCCTTGGGGGACAGACACTGTGTTCTGTAACTGCTCATATGAGAAGGTTGGCTGCAGGGGCCAAGACACCAGGTGTTGGAGCCCTTGCGACCCAGAGGTTCCAGCTGTGTCTGCTCTGTCTGTGTGAGTACCTAGAGTGACTAGTGGATTCCTGCAGCTCCGGGGCTGTCTCTCTGATGGGATCTAGTTTACTCAGATCTCCCCGGATGGCTGACACTTCAAGCCCAGCAGATCCAAGCAGGACATGTGACTTGTGTAGTGGCACAGGGTGTCTTGTGCATAGAAGTGCCCTGCCCTCGCTCTGCTGTCACTGTCTTGAAATTCTTAACAACTGTTGAACAAGAGGCTCCACATTTTCATTTTGTGCTGGGCCTCTGATTTCTGTGGTTGATTCTCTATCTAAGATTAAACTTATCATCTTCTGTCTCCAGTCTCACAGTCATCCAGCAAGACGGTGCCTTAACTCAGCACATGTGCCATCATCTATCCACAACATGCAAGCCAGACAGCTAGAAATAACTTGTTGTTTCCTCCCTCTCCCTTACCAACCTATGTCCAATCTATTACCAGCTCCTCCAGATTTTTCTTCACAAACATCTGTCTAATCTGCCCACTTCTCTCCATGTGCAACGTCATCAGCAACACTTACCTGGTTCAAGCTACCATCTTATTTATCCTGGGCTCCAAATAAATGCCCAATTGATATTCTAATGTCCATTCTCTAAGCTGTTCTCCATTTCACAGCCCAAGTGATCATTTCCAAACACCAATCTGATCATGACTCTCCTCCTGCTTAAGCCCTTTAATGACTTGCCACTTTCCCTTTCTGGGTAAAATAAGGACCCATATTCTCAATACTGTTTACAATTCCCTTTCTCATCTGACCCTGACTGTTTCTTCTGCCTCAGCTTTCAACACTCTCCACTTCCCTCTGCATTCTGATCTTATTGGCTTTCCTCCCCTTCTCCCTTCCATGATCCATGCTCTCTCCTACCACAGGGCCTTTGCACATGTAGTTCTTACTTTCTGGATTGTGCATCCCCCTCTCTTCATCCTTCAGTTCTCAGCTTAGATGTTACTTCCTCAAATGAGTTTTTCCTTATTCTCCAGGCTCGGCAAGGTCGTCTGGTAAATATTCTCAAGACATCTTGTTCCTTTCCTTCATAGTACTACGTCAGTTTGTAATTACACACATGGCTACGTGGTCACTCAGTTGATCTCCATCTCTCGCATTAGACTGCCCTCCACAAGGGCAAGGCTCATGTCTGTTTTTGATCATCGTTGTTTGCCTAGCATTTAGCACAATTCTGAGCACACCCAAGGTTCTCACTAAACATTTGTTGATGAACTGAGGGACTGAGTGTGTGCTTCCTAAACTGTTTGGAGCTGTAACTGGCTGTGTTTGTCTTCTAGCTCATATAAAATAGAGGGTGAATGCACTTGAAAAGACAGCTACCCTCACAAACTATATGCCTATTCCCATTTAGCTTTTCCATTGAAAAAAAAAAAGATCAATCTCATTATGAATCTACACTCCTGGCAGATGTTAACCCAATCCCCCAGGGCTGTCCTACATCAGAAGATGTCAGAAGAAGAAGGACCTTAGACATCAACTAATCCATATCTCTCATTTTACAGGTGGGCAAACTGAGGCCCAGAAAAGAGAGTGACTTTCCAGGCACTGGAGATAGTTAATGGCAAAGGTGGAATCAGAACTCAATTCTCTTTGCATTATTCCTCTTAAATCAATACGTAATTCCTTGACTCAGATGAGTGTTAAATCGCAGAGTTCTCCTGGCCAGCACCAACAACTGGGGACTTGGGACTGTTCCTATTGAGGTCCCTTAAGCAGGAGGTTGGCTATAAAGTAGGTGACCAATTGGTTTTACTCAAAAGTAGCTAAGGATGGTGCACTTGCAGGGTGCACAGCCCTGTGACTAGGAGCTGGAGATGTGGGTGAGGGTGGCTTAGGTTGTTCCTTCTTAGGGGACTATTTCAAGCCTTAGAATATTTGCAGTCAGAGAAGAATTTCTCCTGCATTTGGTCTCTAAGACAGGACTGCAGTGGTGTTAAAGGCGTCATTTGGCCTGCCCTCCCAGCACAGTACCCCCAAAGCACCGTCTCCTTCAGGAAACCTGATTCAAGACGGCAGAGACCCAAGATTTCCCTTCACCTTGCCTCTTCTTGTCTTTATCTCTAAGACGAACCCCTGACTCTATATCCTCAACCACACTCCACAGGTTGAGGTGCGCACCTGCATTTCCCACGAGGAGTCAGCCACTCGCTCCTTCCTGGATTCATGCCACTTCTCCTGTGATTGTGCCGTTTACACACCCACCCAGGTCAGGACTCTCCAGGGCAGGGACTGAGGGTGTGCAGTTGTGCTCAGTGTGGTCCTAGACTCCCTTGGTCAGCTCTTCTCAAACTATTTAAATTCAGGACCTCTTTACATTATTAACAATTAATGAAGACCCCAAAGAGCTTCCACTTCTGTGAATTGTATCTATCAATTTTTACCATATTAGAAACTAAAACTGAGAAATTTTTAAAAATCCATCTATGACATTCTAAAGGAGTAATAATAAAAACCCATTACATATTAACATAAATAACATACCTTTTTATAATGAGAAATAACTATATTTTCCAAATCAGAGCACATTTAGTGAGAAGAAGGCATGGTTTACCATTTGTTCCAAAACTCTTTAAATATCTGGTTTAACAGAGGAACTTACATTGTTACATCTGCTCCTACATCCAATCTGTTGCAATAGGTTGTTTGGGTCGAAGTATGTAAAGAAAATCCAGCCTCACAGAGATATGTAGTTGGAAAAGGGAGGACTTCCCAGGGTCCTTGGACCATCCTTTGAGAACCTCTGGCTTAAGCGTTTGACAAAAATCGCTGGATGAGAATGGATGGGAGGAAGGTGATCAAAGTTTGGCCTCAGAGGAAGGGGTGGAATAAATGCCCTCAGGTGCCTGGCCCACATGGAGAAGGGAGCCGCCTACTGCCTCACTGCTGTCTCCTTTATTCAGAGTTCCACAATAGCCAGGGTGGTCCTTCGGTGCAGCCACTCCTGTGAGCATCACGTATGTCATGCAAGCTGCAGTGCTTCACACGCTGCGTTTTGTGGCTTCAAGTCAGAGCCCCTGGGAGGTCTGGGGCTGATTTGCAGTGCCATACCTGTTACTGTAAATCCTGTTTTCCAAAGGGCCGGGGCCCAGGACCAGGTTGTGGGGCTGGCGTGGTCAGGGGACTCCACTGCAGGGCTTTGGGAGGCTGTGGGAGGGACTTTACTGCAAGTCTTTTTTTGGGTTCTACTTTCCACTTCCACTTTTAATTCTCTCTCTCACTCACTTGCTCTCTCCTTCAGTTCTGAAGGGTAGCTAAAAGCCCAGCTTTCTCTTTGGCTAGCCTTGTGCTTTCTCGGTTTCCAGAACAACCTTGAAAATAAAATCAGATATTTCCCAATCCCACAGGCCAGGTTAATCCAATCAAAGCAATGCAAGTCTCTGCTGATCGCCTGCCAAGCTGGGTGGCATAGGCAGTCAGTGTGCTTTCATTAGTCCGGCTAATTCAGAAATCACTTTGAAAGGTGGGCACCCTTTTAGGAACTGGCACAGACATTGTGTATTCAAATTAAAGCTCGATCCCTGGCTCCCCATTCAACTGTGGAACACCCTATAGACTGAGTCCTATTTTAAATCTAGAGCTGGACTAAGATCCCCTGAGATGCTTCAAACTTCAAATGTAGTTCAGAGGTTTGAGACGAGATGGTGGAGTAGAGGGACCCACTGCTCACTCTCTTCCACAAATCCACCAAGAATTACATCTACAAACCCACTGAATCGCACAGAACACCTCTGGAAATCTGGCAGAGTGCCTCTCATTGTGAAATACAGGTGCCTTCTCACAAAATCCGATAAACAACAAATTTATACTGTATAACACAGTTATATTAAATATCTTGTAGCAGCTTATGGTTAAAAAGAATATGAAAATGAATATATGTATGTTCCTGTATGACTGAAGTATTATGCTGTACACCAGAAATTGACACATTGTAAACTGACTCTACTTCAATAAAAATATATATTAAAAAATATAGTTCAGAATATGTATCACTAAATTGTAAAGTAAAATGTAAGCAGAACCTCCAACAAGGTTCTGCTGCTGGTGATGATTCTATCAATGCTTAAAAATGGTATTCTTTCAAAAAATTGAACAGAATCTCTTTGTGCCTGGCTTTTGGGTGTTTAGGGATTATTCCTCGTCAGGTGCCTCCAGCAGGAGTTTGGATATAAAGTAGTTGACCGATTGGCTTCACTGAAGAGTGGCTAAGGATGGTACAAGCAAGCTTCCCTGGTGTGGCAGCCCTCGTATACCTCTGACAGCAAAGGCTGCATCTTTGACAGCCAAGCACACATCTTCCCCACTTGCCATCCCCACCCCCCGGGTCCAAGTGTTCAGTTACTGGAAACCACATGATGCGCCCTGCCTTTGGGCTCGTCTTTGCAGTAGAGTGTGGTGGTTAAGTGTGTGGGCTCTAAAGTCAGACTAAATCTGCAACCCAGCTCTGCCCCTTACCATTGGTGTGACTTTGGGTTCAGCTCAGTTACTGAACTTTCCTCTGCTTCCGTATCAACAGCTGGAGGTGATGACCGGCACCGCGGGGCTGCGTTGTACGGACTGAGTCAAATAGTGTGTGTCCACAGGTGTGTGAGTGAGCCCCCGGCACTGAAAAGGCAGTCGGTACATCTGAGCTGTGGCGGCTGAGACTTTCCCATGGGGATTCTCAGCTGCTAGAGCAGGAGGTATCTCTTCGTGGATCCAAAGACTCAGAACAGGACAGATTCTCCACCCTGGTGTTCTGAGGATGTTACAGGGGGCAGAGAAGTCAACCCCTAGTCGAAAGAGCTCAGGCTCATGTGTCCAGGATGGCTCCCAGCCCTGGACTCCACTGTGAGATCCTGGACACGTCCCTTTCCATCCCTATGCCTTGCTTTCTGCATCTGTGAATGGGAGGCTTGATGGAGTGGTTCTGCGGAGGTAATTTTCAAATCTCACATCCTAGCCCTTTGTGTTTCTCCTGTTTCCCCTCCCCCACCCTGTCTACCCTCCCTGGCAGGCCTTAGCTGGCACTTGTGGTTCTGATACAAAATTTCCCCCTTGGCCAAATCCACTAGGTCAGCTCAACACAGGACCCCCTGGGCCACTTCCAGCTCGTGGGTTCTGCCCGGTCCTGGAAGTGCCATTCTGTAAGGGGAACAAAACCTTTCGTGTGTTCACCTGTATTTCCTTCTCGCAATCCTGGCCCCCCCGTGTTCTTGAGGTTGCAGTTTCGCTGTGAGTCAGAGCTGCTGAGAGCAGTGGAAATGAGCGGGGCCTCCGCTCGCCAGGGAGGACATGATGCTGCCTTTTCCTCAAGAGCGTGGCCTGGGGTGGGGGGTGGTGGGGGCGTGGGATGGAGGTGAGCACCTTCCGGAAGTGGATTTCTCACAATGACTGGCTCTGGGAGGAAAGAATATTACTGGAAAGCCCTTGAGATCGCTTCACAACTCTTTCAGAAGGACCTTCATGTTCTCAAGAAGTTATCCACGCTGTGCAGTAAAAGGTCTGCTGTTGGGATGTTGGCCACGAGCAGGCCAAGGCCAAAGAGGAAGTGTTCTGGATGTGGCTGGCTCCTAACTGGAGCCTCAGAGACTCAGGCTTTGAAGCCATGAGTGAGGTCCCTCGACCCCTGGTCGTATCCCATTGAGAAAAGAAGAGAAGGCAGGGAGGACTGACCAGTGCTGGGAGCAGGCCATCTGACCAGCGTGTGGAATGCTCACCTCCTACAGGTTCCAAAGCAGCAGATCCATGAGTTCAATGAAGGAAGTTCCCTGGAGCAAGTAGACGGGCGATCTGTAGGACAGAGAGATGTAGGTAGTGCCAAGGGACACACAGCCATCCCCAGCTCAGAAGTGCCTGTTTTCTATCCACTCAAATGGCATCGAATGGTTCTTTCTTTCCTTTCTGAAATAAAGAACCCCTTATCTCAGGAGACTGCTTCTGAGAAATCCTTTATGGAGTAACCAGTAACTTCCAGAGAGTCACTGGGGTCAGAGTCAAGAAGCAATGAAAAAGAAGCAGGACCTGTTAGGTGCTGACCCCAGAAGCTGGGCTCTGTGCAGGGCTGGGTTGTGAGCTGGATCCAGGGGGAAGGAGAGTAGGTCACCTGGGAGCTCTTCTTGGTCAAACATGGCAGAAGGCAGGGGTTTCACAAGAGGGGTTTCAAGTGAGGGTCCCCTAAGAGAGGAGAGTGGACAGGAACCTCCAGGGGGAGGGCGTAGAATGTGATAAGAGGCGAACCAAGACAACTTTGTCTATTTCAAATGTTGCCTAAGGCTGGTCACACATCCCTCAAGAGAAAGAAACTCTCCTTTGCAAATCTTGTAGACCCCAGCTCCCAAGAACTTGAACTGAGATTGGGGCTATTTGTAGAATAACCCAATTGCATTGCAGGCTAGGAAGAAATTAGTATTTTACAAATGAGTTTCTGTGAAGACATAGTTCCAGGTTCCAAAAAAGTGACTTACAAACAGCTGTGCATAAGCCAAAAGCCACCTGCACCGAAGTGTACAAACACATACCTGGTCAAAGGGGCGGCAAAATTCGATTGTTTTGGAAAGGGATGGTGATGCGAGCTTGGGGCTGGGAATGTGGGAGGGAAGGACACCGGACATCCTCAGCAGGGTGTCGTGGGCAAACTGGCCCTGTAGCTCTGCCATTGGAATCCAGAACCCCATATATACCTCCACTAAGGAAAACCTATCATATCTCTAAGAGAAAGAAATCTGTAATACCCATCTCCTGGTCATGAGGAAAAAGTGGGATAAACGCTTGTCACGGTGCCTGGCACAGAATGAGCATGCAATGATAATTACCAGGCGGGCAATTCCTGGCTTACTATGTAACGATGCTACAACGACTTCAGCCACCACTACCAGCACAGCTATGACTGTTGACACCACCACAATTTCGCTTTCCCTTCTGGGCCTCTTGAAATGACTTTGAACATCCAAAGAGTGGGGCAAGAGGAGGGAGAGCTGGTATCCCCGCCGAGTCCTTCTCACATGGGTGGGGGCTACAGGGCACCGATAAGGCAGGGCCCTTGGTGGGGGCAGATGAGCTAGGAAGCAGCACATAGGAGCTTCTGGCCACTCTGACCACACAGCTGGGGCTTCTGTTTCATTTCAGGTAAAATCAGAGGGCTTTAGAGTAAACTGGGGGTGAGGAGGAGGAGCTGGGTTGCATGCAAGCAGCCACAGGGAGCCAGAGCTTGCTCCTGTAGAGGTTACAGTGATGGGAAAGTTGGGGTTAAGGCGGCTGGGGCCACTGCAACCGAGGTCTAGGGCTGCAGAAACAGTGCGAAGGTGCTGAGTTCTTGACATTGACCCCAGCCCTAGTCCTCTGCACTTCCCACCCCGGCCAAGCGAAAGGCCACGGGGAGGTTCCGCTCTAGGTGGGAGTTACTGCCATGACCATTCTAAGGACAATGAAGTTAACTCTTTATGAGGGTTGTTCCCTTCAAGCCCCGGCCGCCAGAGAACAGAAGGCATTCTTTATGTCATTTCTCCAGACCACTTCTCCCTCGTACGCCAGTATCATCACCAAACTCCCATTTGCAGGAATATTCAGCAGCAGCCTAGTGTCTTCAGAGCAGAACCCAGCTGCCCAGGCTTGGCATTCACATGTCCAAATGCCTTCACAGCCTTCTTTCCCACAGATTTCTTGCACCAGGTCCCTGGGCAAAACAAGAGGGCTCCCACCTGCTGTCGGAAGATGCCCTATTCTCTCTCAGCTTCTTGCTTCTACTCCTGCCCTTATGGATCGGCAAGGACCTCCTCCCCTCCCTCCTTCCATCCAGTAGAATCCTCCAGAGCCATCCCTTCTGTGAACTTTTCTTTACCAATTGATCCTACTGAACTTTCTTTTTTAAACCCTCCAGTGTTATGACGACCCTTGGGCCACACTTGGTGTACACCACCACTTAAGGTTGTGAAGGGTCTTTTCCTGTGTGTGTCCTTGTGTGTGTTGGTGTGTGTGTTTGCACACATGCTGTGCGTGTACCAATGAGTGTACTTTGTCCTCGGGGCCTAGATCCATATTTCACACACGCCAGGGATGGAGAGGAGACAGTCTCTAGCTTAGTGTGAATATTTCGCTCATACTGATGAGCAGGTGGGTTTCAGATTCTTGAATAAAGAATGGTAAAGATCTGGGCCCAGGAGAAGGAGATCTGTTTGAGGTTTAGTCTTTCTTCTGAGTGGCTCTGGAGATGTCTTGCAACTTCAGTGAACCTCAGTTTCTGTCTCTGTGAAATGGGCAGACTCCTCCCTTGCAGGGGACCAGAGAGTTTGGCCAAAAGGCTGAAATACTTTAAAGCCACAAAACAGCTAAAGACAGAGAAGAGATCGCCTCTTCATGGTCTTCTCCTTGACCCTGGTGGCTTTTCTCAGAACCAGCAGCAGGAGTCGGACCCAGGGGTGTCTCTTTCCTAGTCAGGCTGCAAACCACCAAGCCCCACAGCCCCTTCCTGGGTTTTGTCCTTCCTGCTCTCCTGGGTAGTACAGCCTGTCAGGCCTGGTAGAAATACCAACCGCATCACTGCCATGGGAATCTGTGCTTTTTAGAGAGCTTCCTTCTAAAATCCCCCTCTGCCCAGGGTTCCCAGGGATCCTGAGAACCTTCCTTCTTGTGACATGGCTGGGGAAACACACTGGTCTGCAGACCTCTTATTCATCTCAATCCGGAGATGGCAAGCTTAAGCAATCTGACCTGTTGTGAGCGTATGTGTGCTTGAGAGTGTGTGCGGGTATATGACTCTGTGCAGCTCTTCTATGACTAAGTGATGCCAGCCGTCTGCTGCCATGTAATGTGTGTCTCCTGCGTGCCGTGGACCCGACGCAGCCTGACCCCCGGCCGAGGGCCCTCGGACCCCTGCTAATGCTCACAGCAGACACTCCCTGGCTTAGTTAGTTTTCCTTTACGATGCTTTGATTCCGTACTCTGTGCTTTATTTATATTATTTCACTTTGAGTTTTACAGCAATCTCAAGCTTTGATCCAATTATCAATTCTACTTTTAAAAAAAGTAAAATGAGGCTCTAGGAACTCACTCTAGGTCATCCAGTTCGTAGTGACTGAAGCAGAGATGAGATCCCAGGTTTGACCCCAAAACTTAGACCTTAAGGTAAAGACTGTGCCACGTAACTTCTTGGAAGAGCTAGAATTTTCTCAGCGTAGCCATACCTGCTCTCTGAACTTCCCTTTTGGAAAACTACTAGACTATTTCTCTTCATTCCTTCTCAACTTCATTGACTGCCACTCCACCCACCTTCCCAATCCATTGCTTCAGAAAACATTGTCCACACACTCACATCCTCTGAAAGCATCTCCTAGGAAGCCTCTCCCAGATTCCAGTAAGTCTTGGAGATTGGAAATGGTCCAGTTTAAATCCAAAGGCTTGTTGTCCATGGAGATTATTTTCCCAGTCTAACCATTATGAAGGAGACTTACAAATTCTTACTCTAGGAGAGCAGTAGGATTCATGTAGTCCAGGTTCCTGCTTTCAAGACATGACCCAACAACCTGGCACAAATCCTTGTCTATTCTTCTGAAGCCTTTCAGAAAAGATTCCAAAATGTCTAATCATCCTGTGGGTCAGAAAATTTTCTTCACCTCTTTCTATAAACCTATTGCTAGCTTCATGGAGCACCAGGAGGCCCAGATAATCAAACCTTCTTCCATTACCATTTGCCCTGGTAGGTGGAAATTAAACAGCCTCCACATGTCTAGAGCGTAAAGGTTTACAAAGTGCCCTTCCAAGTAGTGTATCATTTGGTCCTCCCAGCCGCCCTGGGAGGTAGGCAAAGCCAGGGCTCTCACTGCAGCTTTACAGATGAAGAAACTGCAGCTTGGAGATGTATGGAGTTAAGACTTGACTCCAAGTGCTTAAAACTGTCAGAGTTGAGAGGGATTTTTGAGTCCCCCCCCCCCCCAGTTTATTTCCATATTAACTCTCTTTTTTTCTGGATGAGAAAACAGAAGTTCAGAGCCTTTAAAGAATCTGCCTGCGTGGCAGAGTAGGCATGAGAAGTTTGATCTAATCAGGTCGTTTCTTTACCAGTATCACCATGCTGAAATAAACAGTGTAGCTTCAATAATTGTTAAAAAGTTAAAAAATGCCATTACACCTGAAATGAATATGATGTTCTATGTCAATTATTGCTCAGTTTAAAAAACTGTTACAAGGGGGTGGTCCTTCCGGACCCCCATCCTCTCCGTATCCTGGAAGAAAACCCGAGTTCCGTGAAATTCCACCACTGCTGCTATTCAGCATTTGTCTGCTTGTGACCTGCCCATGGGCATGCAACAGCAGCCCGTCCACTGCAATGAAAGGAAAATTTCCAAATAGAAAAAGAGTAAGAAAAAAACCCCAAGCTCGGCAACCATAGAAGATAAACAACGCTGAGTCTCAACTTGGTTCATCGGCAGAATTTTCCCCAGAGCCAACGGCCCGTGGCAGAGCTGTATTTTCCACTCTGGCTACCGTGATTTGGTTGTGGCACACTTGCTTTCTTTCCTTTCGATGGAGACAGACTCTGACGCAGGTTTAGAGCTCTGACAGGTGTCTGGGGGTTTACACGCCCATCTCTGGCCTCTGACACCTCATCCCCTGGCCCAGCCTCTCCTCCCTCCCTGATAGGACCAGACCAGCTGGGGCAGAGGCAGTTAGAGGTGCTGGAAAGGAGTTAGGGTTTTGCCATCTCCAGAATCCCCTTAGCATGTGCCCACCGCCTAAAGGCAGGGCAGGCAGGTCAGGCAGGGCAGGAGGGCAGAAGGCAGGAGCCTGGGTTCTTGGAACGCGTCTCTTATTCCCGAAAGTTTGGGGGGACTTGATAGTTGACATTTTATATCATCCCCTTTTCCTTCTTGCTAAGCTGTTCTGTCTTGAGTGATGCTTGTGTGTGAGAGACACGTGTGGACAGGAGGGCTTTTCCAGGGCTGGTCAGATTTACCATGTCACCTGATGACCATCTGAAAGATGGACAGTGCCTGTCGCATCCACCAACAGTGAGATTCCACCTGTAGGGCCAGTGACCTTGTCCAGTTCCTCCTCGGGAAGAAGGCTGTTTCCAGGGACTGGTTTTTTTGTTTGTTTGTTTTTTTGTTTTTGTTTTTAAGATAGTAGCATTATATTAAAGTGAAACCATTTTCTTAAGAAAGAAAGAAAGAAAGGAAGGAAGGAAGGAAGGAAGGAAGGAAGGAAGGAAGGAAGGAAGGAAGAAAGAAGGAAAAAGGTGCCAGTGTTAGTTTTAACAACGAGATTATGCATTCCAGGCAGCTAAGCTCTGACACTGACGCAATGCGTGCCCTGCTTCTGGGCCCCCGGGAAGGCACCCGGGGAGCCCCTCAGCCCCCAGGTGACAGGAAGTGAGGAGGAGGCAGCATTCCATTCAGGAAACTCTGCCATAACAGAAGGAGGGAAATGGGAAAGCAGGTGTATGTGGAAGCTTTCACCAGCCGGATGTCACCTCACCCTCCCTGGATGGGAGAACCGATCAGTGAACATTTGACGTTATCAGGGCAAGGCTGAGCAATTTCCCAGTGGCCCAGCTGCCGGCTGTGTTCAGTGGATCCCAGGTTTTGAGTTAGTTCTCTGCATGCTGTGCTGAGCCCCAGCTCTCCCTGTTCCCAAGCCCGGCCCTCCGGTGCCCTCTCCTCAGCTCTCTGGCTTTCAAACCTCAGGGTGGTTTGCTTCACCAACAATTTTACTCTTACCAGGTGCTCCTTTTCTTCTCCTCCTACAAAACCCCCATTTTCTTGAAGGTAATTAGCCAACGGAACACTGAAAAATAGGTTATAACTGCAATTTCTCACCCTCCCACGAGAACTCATATAGTAATATTGCACATAGGGTATTTAAGTAAACTGGAGGGTTTCTGTCTGTCTCTCTCTTTCTCTCACTGTGTGTGTGTGTGCATTTGAGGGCAGGATAGGGGCAAGCCCTGGGCCTTCCCAGACTGGTTGGATTTATCATCGCATTCGCCCTTCCCGATATACAAAAGATGAATAGTACCAGTCATGGCCAGATGCCCACTTCCCTGGAATTGCCCCATGCTGGTAATATCTGTGGCTTTTAAGGACTGAGTTTGTTCTAAGCTTCTGAGGGAACCTGGGAGAATGCAAAAAGTCCACCCTGCAAATAATATACACGCAAACCACCCACCTACCCACTTCCTGAATAAACATGACTGGATATTCCTGAGCCCGGGGGCAGGTCTGAATTCCTTAGACAGTCTTCTTCCCCATTCCCAACCCGGGCATGGCCTCTGCCCACTCCCTGTCATGTTAAAGGCTGGATTTAATTAACAGTAGTGGATGCTCTCAGCCAAGGCCAGCCTAGGAAAACCCAGGTAATGAAAACATGATTGCCCTGGCTGCCTCTTCGCTGTTCAGCGCATTCGTGTTAATTCCCTGTTCCCTCTGACTGCCCCTCTGTTGGGAGTGGTTTGCACTCTGATAACTGTGGGAGGAAGGACTTTCAGGATCAATTACAGAGCAGATCAGAAGAATGTGTGCTGTCAACGTGTTTGGGATACCCAGGCAGGCCACTGATCAGCACCTTGGAGGTACTGGAGTTGACTCTCGACTAGGCCTTCTGCATGTGACTTTTCTAGTTTCCGACATTTCGGTCTATCCATCTCAGGTGGAGTTTGTCTTCTGAGACATTTGGGGAAGGGTGTGACTATTTTTAAAATAACACGAGGCAGCACGTGAGCCGAGTCCCAGGAAGGGAAAGCCATGAATCAGGAGTCGTGTAGCAAGACAGGGTTTTCCTCCAGGCCGGCTTTGGTCAGCACGGGTCCATGGTTCCCTCGAGGGATTCCCCGACGACACGACCCAGCGGCCACACTCCAGCAGAATGCCTCCAATTCTCCCATCTGGCCTGACTCACCCCGGCCCCCAGATGGCTCAGTGACGCTCAGACGTCCATCAGGGTGCCACTTGGAGAGTCAGACAGGGCCCCAGCTGGCACCCCCTCACCCACCACCAGGCTGGGCAGAAGGCTGAACAAAACGGCGTCTCCTCTCAATTCTGGGAAAGAAAGGCTAGGCCATCCTTTCGCTCTCCATCTCACGCCTGAAACCTCAAAAATCGGAAAAACACAAAGGCTGGAAAAATAGTATAATAATTATCAATGCTTTCAAATTTCTGACACTTCTTGATTAGTCATAGCCGCAGTTTGGGTGGCTGTGATGATAACACCTCGCTGACCTCCTTAACAGTTCGTTGGTGATGATTAATTACCTCATCCAATCTCTGGGCAAGGGCGGAGGGTGCCTGATGACAAGCTGGAGGTGCTGAGCGCCAGGCAGAGGAGAGTGGGACGAGCTGACACCAGGTGCGGGTAAAGCCCTAGGGGCGAAGGCTAATTTTAGTGCACCTGAGTCATGAGGCTGAATCCTCTTGTCAGAGATCATCACTCAGTGCCCCAAAGACATCTAGGCGGCTTCTGGCTCATGTCTCCTCTTGACTTTGGGTGGTAGGTGGACAGCGCTCTCCAGCACTTGGGTACCACGGCCAGGCCAGTCTTAGTCCATCACTGACTGTGATCTTCCATCTCCTCCCCAGTTTGGCCGCTGGCAGACACATCTCATTGACCACCAGCTCAAGTCTAAATTCACATGAACACTTCATTTTCCCCCTCTGCAAAGTGGAAATAAAGATAGCACCACTCTTGTTTGGAGGATAAAATGAAATAATAGGTGGAAAGTGCCTGGCACAATGAGTGGCATAGAGTAGACACTTAACGAATGGGGGTTTATTTCATTTCAGTTTCTGTCTCTGTCTGTCCCATCATATACTCCACTGTTCTGTCCCCTGCTCCCTAAACCACTGCCTCTTCCTGCCTCCTGCCTCCCAGACAGTCAGCGGTTCCATGCTACTGTGCCCCAGACGCTCTTCCTCCACGAAGCCTCTTGCCGCCCCTTCAGCCCTCACTGACATGCCCTTCTCTGAGCCTCGTATACGTCAGTGTGGCCCTTGACCCCCGTGGCCCTTCTTGTGTCCTCTCTACTTGTGGCGTGAATGTAAATCCATCTTCCCGTATAGGCTGGAGTTTCTCAAGTTTAGGAACGGAGCTCTTTGCCCCTTTTGATTTCTATATCCAGCAGGTCACTAAGGGAACAGTGGGTTCTTTAGAAGAGACCTAGGGGGTAGGGGTGGGTGTGTGGCAATGGAAAGTTACCCAAAGTGATGGGGAAACCAGCTGGGGCACTTCTGTTTGGGGATTTCCCTGGACCATGTATCATGACCTGTCCCAAGCCCCTTGGGCTTTATCAAGCTGTAATCCCACCACACTCTCTACTTTCTATACCTATTTCTGCCTTTTCTATACCTATTCTGCCCATACCTGTCTGAATTGGCAAAGGTGCCGTGGGATGGACAATGTTGGGAATCTCCGGGCAAAGGCCAGTGGGTGCATCTTCCAGGGTAGGATGAGGGGCCCCAAACCTTGTGCTCTGCTGATCATTTAAGGCCTCCCAAATCCCAGGCCCATCTCTCTGTGCCTACTGAAGCCATCCGCTCTGGACCAGGCCTCTTCCTCTGGGGGCTCTCTTCTCTCTGTGCAAACAGCTCAGACACAGGGGCTGGTCTAGGTCCAGACCCAGGGATCCACTGAAGAATCTGAGAGAGTAACACCTGCTGCCTTGGCTGGTACTATTCACCGAGCAGAGGTCTATTGTTAGAGGGGATGCGTGAGCGCTTTTCCATACCCAGCCCTCCTTCTTGTCACATTTCGATTTCTTTGCATCCGGCTGGGTTTATTACATCACATATGCAGGTTGCCCTCTGACCTGAGGCTCCTTTATAGGGACCAGTCCTGGATGATGGTTGGTCAGGGGAGGGCTTGGAGTTTGCTCAGCCCTAGCTGACACACCTGGATTACACTCAGATCAGCTACCTCAAGAGCTTGGCTTACCCCTCCTATTTACCCTATTTTCTTTCTTTTTAAAATTGACATAAAGTTGGTTTACAATGTTGTACAGCACAGTGATTTAGTTATACATATATATATATATATATTCTTTTCCATATTCTTTTTTATTATAGGTTATTACAAGAGATTAAATACAGTTCTCTGTGCTATACATTAGGACCTTGTTGTTTCTCTATTTTTTCATTACTTTTTTTCCCTACTCAATTTCTTTTTCTGCTAACTTTTATTTTGTGGGGGAGAGATTAGGTTTATTTATTTATTTTTTGCATGGAAGTACGGGGGATTGAACCCAGGACCTCATGCTTGCTAAGCACACACCCTACCACTGAGCTCCACCCTTCCCCTTGCTTCTCTGTTTTATACATGGAAGTTTGTATCCGCTAATCCCTACCACCTGTTTTCTACTCTACCCAAGCCAACTCACCCATGGACTCTTCTCTATACTTGAGGATTATAAAATGTAAAATGCTGGAACTATAGAGACAAGCCAGTTTACCTTCTTCCTTACTCTGTGGGTGAGGAGACAGACACAGGGCTTGGGAGTAACTTGCTGTGAGTCCATCTGGCCTCCACACATGGATAACTGTGCACTTGCCTACCCCGGGATCAGAGCCCACCCTCGGGTTATTCCCCATAGCCCACTCTCGTTCTGTCAGTTGTGTCTGAATCAGTGCCTCCTTTCTCCTTATTCCTTCCACTACCAGTCTTAAAACTTACCTTCTCTGATTAATTTGGCCTGTTCTCCATCCTTTATTAAGCTATGTGAATTTTCATTTAGTATTGTTTTCCTCCATGAGCTCCTGCAGGATAATTTCAATATGTTCTTTATCATCCCCATTAGTCTGATAGTTCCTGGTGGGCAGAGACCAGTGGATTGCTTACCCAACATTCTAGGGGTCCTTGAAGGACATCATTTTCTTCCTGTGGATCGTTAGCCTTCATCCAGCTCAGGGCTACAAACCCAGGGATGCTCCCATCCAGGAGCATCCAGGTCACAAGGACTCTGTGCTGAAGGTGAGGCTGGGGTAAGACTTCTAGGAAGAAGAACCTTCCCTGACTCCTGCTCTGGGGTCAGCCTTCCAGGGTCACGGGCTACCCCCCGCAGTGCAGAGGCTTGATTGCTGGACAGGATGTGAACGTCCTTGATTTCTACTCCACGATCAAGTTAAGTAACTTGTCTGTGGTCACACTGTGACACATTCATTGCCAAACCTGTTCCTTTTGTCAAGTCAGTCCTCCTTTGTACTTTCTTGCTCAACCCATGTAGCATTCTAGACTTCTCAGGCAGGAAAGGAATCCATGGTAGGGGCTGTGTGGGGTGGCGATCATGTTCTACATCCTCCTAAGCAGAACACATGGAAGCCAGGGGCACCGAAGCTTCCACTTTTAGCTGTGGTTACCCATTTGAGCATTCCACACCTTAGAAAGTTCTGCTGTTCTTGCAAACATCTAAATTTCTGCTACTGTAATTTGATCCTGAATCTCTCACTCTGTTTTTCCTGCCAATATGGAAATGGACAGGTATCTGTACTCACCTGCCTAAAAAAATACTACTTGAAAAATTACCCTCCAAATTGATCAGCATCTTAGTTCCCTGATTTTTATTTTCCTTGCTCAGGGCCCAACCAAGCTTCTCACTGCCATTTCCAGACCCACAAACACTGCCAAAGGGTGACAGCAGCTGGCCATTCCTGGCCATCTCCCTTCAGGGATCTGGACTCTCTTCGGACATGATGGGAGCCCAGAGAGGGTGCAGTGGTTTGCAGGAAGTACAACATTCTGGGATATTGGCTCTCACTCTTTCTCCAAGTGACATTGAGGTGATGCCATTTCTGCAGAGGTTTCAGATGAGAAGCTTGGATGACATCAAGCCCAGTCTCTGATTTTAGAGACAAAAGGACTGCAACTCAGAGCTGGCTGGTGGCAGAGATAGGGCCACAGACCTGACGGCTCAGGGCCCCCAGCACGTGCTGTGTTTGGTTGTGCTGAGGTGGAGTTGAAGGAAGAAGCAGAACGCACCTGCTGTAGGCTGTAGGGACAGATAGCTTTCCCTGGACCCCTTGCTACTTACCCCAGCCTCCCTAACAGAGTCCTAGGCAGAGTCAAAGCCTCCATGGGGACAGCCCTAGCCTGTGTCTCCATCCAGAGAATGGTACTAGAGGGCCACAGGGCTTTGATTATTCTTGTAGACATGCTTTTGCTTTTGCTTTTTCTAAAGCTTTGGTCCTGCCCTTAAGGGCACCAGGCCTTATCTTGGTCAGTTGTAAAATGGGGAGAATCGTCGTAAGTTCCTTGTCCATTGCTCCAAAGCGGTAAATCCGAGAAATACTTTGAGTTCCTCAGAAAGAAGGGAGAAGGAAGTCTTCCCCAACAAGGGGTCATGATCCTTATGAAGGTGGGAGGGCCCAGAGCGTTAAAGTCCAACAGCTGTTGGCCTGCAGTGCTGACAGGTTGCGACGAGCGGGAGGCAACCTAATAAGCATTTATTGCGTTAGATATTTTTCTTGAATTATTTGCACAATAACTCTAAGGTGGGGGTTGGTGGGGGGGTGCTATTTTTATCTCAGCTTTACAGAGAAGAAACTGGAAGTCAGAGAGAAAGCTGAAATAAACTTGGCCCAAGATTACTCAGCCGAGAAGTGGCTGCGATTCAAGCCCAGGCAGCCGGACTCCAAGCTCACATTCTCAGCTCCACCACGTCCCTAGACCGCGGCTCGAGGCAGCATTGCAAGAGGGATGGTGAGTTCCCTTTGCCCCCTGGACCGCCCCTACCTCCGCCACCCAAAGTAAGGGGCGTGTCCTGGGAGCTGAGAAAGGGGGATGGTTTGTGAGTGGTAGAAGTAAAGGGATCAAGATGAAAAAGTCGCAACTGCTGGGTTAGAGGAGCTGTAAAAATGGGAGAAAAATGACTCATTACCCTCCCTCTCCAGCTGCCTCGCTGGAGTTCTTCACCTGGTCACGTGCTTCCTCCAGGCTCACCCCCTGGAGCCTGCAGGGACCTGTCCAAGGGCCACCTCAACCCAGCCATCATCTGCCTGATGGGGGCGCTCCCATTTGTAGAACAGCAATCCTCTGGGGACTTCAGTTGGGATGGAAATGACGGGGAAAGAGGAGAGGAAAGTAAAGTTTAAGTTCGAGCTCCCGTCACCCCCAAAACAGAAGCTTTAGGGTCTCTCACTTGTACCAGCTCTTTCCAAAGCCCTGGATCCAGTTTTATATTAGTAATTACATACACACGCACGCACACACACACACACACACAAACACACACACACATTTTTTCCTTAGCTCCCTCCAATTTTATGTTAGTACTTACATGTATATATCCATATATATCCATATATTATATACATATATACATATATATATATTTCCTTAGCTCCCTCCAATAGTATATGCCTCAGGCCCCCATCAAACCAGGTTGTGTCCCTCCCCGGCCCGATCAACCAGATGTCACGGTCCCACAACCCTCCTGAGAGACACCACAGACTCCCTCTTTTCTTCGTGGAGCCCTCCCCTTCCACACAGTATGACCTCTGATTGAAGGTGTGATTCACCTCTGGGTGGCAGGGCTTAATTTTTGTAAAGAGGTTGCTTTATATACATTTTTGCAGAACTCAGAGCCACCAGAGGGTGGGAGCTGAGTGTACTTTCTTCGTAATGATGACTCTCTATGATTTTTCTCCATAGATAGATTCATGCTTTCGTAGGATTCTAAGAAGACACAGAGAGGGGGCATTGACCTATGAGTCTATGGGTCCCTCACCATTGACACACGTGGTTGAGTATTAGCATGCATGTGTGCAAGCACTTCTGAACTCTGCTCCATGGGGGTGAGTCACTTCTGTTATAGGAAACTTGGATGCAGAGTCATTCTCTGGGAACAGAGGTACCCAGTTTATTCTGGGGATCTGTAAGACTGGACTTCCAGATACCCACAAATCACCAGGATTGCCTTTGCCTGAGCCATGCCAAGTCCCTTGCTGCTAGGCTGCTGGCCAGGTTTAGAGGAGGGGGGCGGGCCCTGGCTTGGAGATGCTGAAGGGGAGTGCGGGGATGTGGAATGGAAATGAAGGTCAATAAGCCAGACCCTCTTACCCCTTCTCTGGTAGCCCCATCCTGGCCACAGCCAATTTCTTCACACCTACAAGACCTTCCCAAAGTTTGCTGGCCGCAGTAATACAGTCCAGCTGAAGCAAAAATGGGGCTATTTATTGTAAGGAGCCTGAAGTGTCTCAGCACATTCATGAGCAGAAGCTGCTGAGGGATGGAACTAGGAGCTGAAGTCATCAGAAAGCCAGGCGTCCATCCCTTGCTCTCTGAGGCCACATGGCCACTCTGTCCTGCTTTTCCTGGTGCCCCTGCATTCTGTTCTCTCCCCAGACCAGCTTTCTTTGCACTTCCGAGCAGTCTTCAAAAGGCCACACCTGCACAGCTCTGAAGGCTACTTGTCTTTAATTCAAGGGACCATCAGAAATGGTCTCTATTTCCGATTCCTGGGTGACAAGAACAGCTCAGCAAGGGGCAGGTGGCCACCCTCCAATCAGCTACATCCATGGGACCAGGGTCCTGTGGCTGCCAGGGTCACACTGGGAAAACACAATAAATGGTTTCCCAAGTCAAATGGCTTGTCCTCCATGAAGACCCCTGAGCAACCCTATGAGAGAGGTCTCTCCTCTCCTGACCGCCCGTAGCACTGTAGATGCCCACCTCCATGGCTCTTACTGCTTTCTACCTTGTGTGAGTATTGTTTTTACAAATGTCTTACCCTCACCCCACATATCTAAAAGCTTCTTGTTTATCTTCATGTGTCTCACAGCTTGTGTGAAAAAAACTGGGCATGTGCTCAATACATATTTAAAGTCATGATAATCCCCAAGGAAATACATTTTCAAGAAACTCAAACAACTTGGCTAAGTCTTTTTTTTTTTTTTTTTGTGGGGAGGGGGTAGGAGGTAATTAGGTTTATTAATTTATTTATTTTAATAGAGGTACTGGGATTGAACCCAGGGCCTCATGCATGCTATGCAAGCGTTCTACCACTGAGCTATAACTTTCCCCTTTGGCCAAGTCTTTTATTTCACCACATCGTCTTCTTGAGTTGCTTAAATTCAAATAATTCAATCAAGTAATTAATTCAATGCATTTTTATTGAGTGCCTTCTATATACCAGTCACCATCCTGGCTGCACAGAGGCTACCACACCAAATAAGAAGACAAAGACAATTCTTACCCCGCTGAGCTTCGATCTGAGTGGTGGAGACCATCAACAAACAGTGTTTACTCTGAACTAGACTTTATGCTGGGTGCTAAGGCCAGAGATATGTGAGTCTCCAGCACTGCCCCAGAGCAGTCCGCCGTCCTTGGGAGTCACAAGTGAATCATCAGCTACGTTACTGCACGACAGGACAGTGCTATTAAAG
This sequence comes from Camelus bactrianus, assembly GCF_048773025.1. NCBI lineage: Eukaryota > Metazoa > Chordata > Mammalia > Artiodactyla > Camelidae > Camelus > Camelus bactrianus. Next base: position 30,111,922 of record NC_133561.1, on the reverse strand, counting down.
GATGGAGAATTGTGGTAGGACTTCAAAGAGAGAGTGATTTACCATGTGGAGGAGAAGAGGGAGGTTCCACTGAGAACTGTGTCACATGATTGAACTTGAAGAATGAGTAGGAGTTTGCTAGGGAGAGCGTGCAGTGGGTATGTGAGTGTGTGTGTGTGTGTGTTTGGGGGTTTGGGGGCAGGGATGGTGATCAGCTCCTTCCAGACAGGCACATGCAAAGGAGATTTTAAGCATTATGAAAAGGCTGCTGGTTCTGGAGTATGGTGAGATATTCAGGGTGTACAGAACACAAGGAAGATGGAGGGAAAGGATGGTGAAGGTGGCCAGAGACCTTGCCTGACCTTGTGTGCCAAGCCATGGAGGTGACAGGTAAGTATCACCAGCCAGTTTCCTTGGCATCTGGAGGACAATGATGCTGACTGCTTCAGGCATGGGAACCAGTGACCAGGAACAACACTGTGCTAGGAACATATTCTAGAAGGCCCTATAATGAAGCATTGTATTGGTGCTGGGGTCGTTGACCTCTGGCTTGTAGAGAGAGATGGCTGGATGATGAGATGAAAATTTCATTCCCAAATTGCAATCTCCTAAAAAAAGCACCAAATCTTCCTACTATTATTCCCTCATGAGTTGAGAGGGACTTTTTAAATTTTGCAATTGAATTTCAAGAAATCAAAAGAAAAGTTGTTCATCTGTATTTTTTTTTTTAAAAAGGCCAGCAGAAAGGGGCCTCCATAGTCACAGTTCTGTCTCCCATGGCCCCTTAGCCAATGCCATAATGAAGGCTAGACTTCTAGAGACGGCTTCTGTCCTGGGATGATGCTTCTTGTAGGACCTCAGGTCTGCTCTCCACTGTCTCGATATGCTCGGGAAAGGTGGAATAGGGCCAAGCTCTTGGGACCTTTCCCTTGTTGAAGTCAACATGTTTACACTCTGGTCTCCTTCGACCTTTCCAGCTCTGCCTCTGTTCCCTCCCATCTCCAGGTTAGCCTCCAGCCATGCTCCCCCAACCCAGCCTACCTCAGACGTTCAGGTCCCCAGGACTGTCTTAGACCGTCTTTTCCCTCTTTGCTGCCCATCACACAACACGCATCCTCCAGGTCAAACCTCAAGGTCCTTGTCTTTGTGATGGCTTCCCCAACCCATCTGACCCGAGAGCTCCCTCTTCTGCACTCTCCCAGTACTTAAGACGTACTTCTGTTACCATTCTCACGCAATAGTATTACAGTTATTTGTTCTTATGTTAAGTCAACTGAATTTGTTGCACTCAGGGGCTAGACCTCAACCATCCCTGTATCCCTTGGCAGCAGTACCCGACATATGACAGACCCTCAATAAATGCTCTATTTGTTAGTGAAGGGTGGTTTAGCTTGCCTGCTGGGGTTGGGTAGTATGAAGACAACTTTGGGGAGAATTTCAACAAGCAGAAAACGAGGAAAGGGCACTACAGATGGAAACAGCAGAAGGAGCAAAGTCACCTAAAAGGAGCCACAGACAAACATGGGAGCCTGGAGGGGAGGGGAGGAGGGCAGGATGGCACAAAGTGCTGAGCTGTGCCGGGCTCTGTGCACAGCGATGTGCTAGGCCTTCACAGAGCCTTTGTGAGGGAGACTGAGGCACGCAAAAGGCAACTAGCTCATGAACTGGTGATAGACGTGGGACTAGACCAATTCTGTTAGACTCTGAAGCTCACACTACTGGAGCCTTAGGGAACAGGAAGTAATCCAGGTTGGCTGGAGCCTAGACTAAGTGATGAGGAACAAGAGGAGGGAAGTGTGGAAAGGTGCACATTCCAGAGATACATGATTTATGATATTTAGAGTTTTTTGACTCCCTATCATGTGCCAAAACCTGTGCCAGGCACTTTAAATATGTTACTTCATTAAAACTACAGCAGTCCTATGAGATGATCACTTCCATTTTCCAGAGAAGGGAACTAAATCTCAGAGAGGCTCAATAATTTGCCCAGGGCCACACAGCCAATAAGTGATGGACCTGTGACTAAATTCAGATCTTTTGATTCCACAATCCAATGGGAAAGAACTTAACGAGTGAGTCATCATTTAATACTTCAATTCTAAATGACATAATAGGAGTATGGATTTTTTTTTTTTTTTTTTTTGGACATAGGCAAGTTCCAAGCCTGGGCTTCTCTTCCAACACTGTCTTTTTTTCCCCTGTCCAGTTCTGCCCACTTGTCCTGTCTCCTTGTTCTGTCCCCTCTGCCCATATGGCTAGAGCTGGACCCCTATGCAAGGTTAATTGCTAGCCTTAAAAAAAGACCAATCTTCAGACAGATTAGAACTTTTCTTGAGGAAAAGAATGGGAAGGAAGGTGGGGGTAATGTCAAAAAATAGGGGCTCTGGCCCAGATCTCAAGAAGAGTTGGAGTAATGGCCCTGGGAGTGTGGGGGAGATTGTTCCTGTTTTCATATAATTTTCCTTTTTAGGGATTTAGTCCTGAATGGGTGAAGTTCAAATTCAGCCTTGCTCAGAATTACCTGGGATCTGCTTGTTCAAAAGGCAGATTTCCTGGCCCTACCGCAGATATTCAGAAGGCTTTTTTGTGAAGCACAAGAGTCTGCCTTTTGAAACAAGCACACCAGAGATTCTACAAATTGAGAACCTGGCCTTCTGCAACAGGTTACACCCAGGGGCTTTGGCTTTTAGTGCTGAGGGAACTTGAGGTGCCAGGAACTTGGCGCTGGATACCTTTCAGGTCCCTTCCCCAATCAGAAGTTTTGACCTGGAGGCCGTGTGTAGGAGTCCCCGTCTTTCGGAATTAGTGATGTGGTTAGAAATGCAACGTGACTCTGTGGATGGAGGAAGGTAGTCGGATGTGAGAGTCTCCCTCCGCGAGCTCATGTGCGTCATCTTAGTCACAGCTTATATCTTTACTCTCAAAAACAAGTCATTTTTGTTCCTGTCAGCATCTTGGTTGGCCCGCAACAGAGGGCAAGCTGAGATGAAGAGGCCCAGATACAGGCTTCAGGTGATGCTTTAAGGCGTGTCCGGCGTTGGGGAGAGCAGGAGGGTGTTAATCGACCAGCTTTAGGTGGTTCAAAAATATGATTTCACAGGGAAGGGTTTCTTACACATTACCAACAGTACAAACAGGAGAGGAAGGGTTAAATAGCCAGTGTACAAAATAGGACGCCCTACATGAAGTAAAAGGCTAGTTACAGACCCTGCCTATGATGTTTACAGTGCCCGAAACTAACTTTGCATAATTATTTAAAAGACCTAAAAAAATAAAGCCTGGGGATCAATAAGAAAAAAGAAAAAAAAAAAAAAACACCAAAAAAAAAAAAAAATCCAAAACGAAACTTGAACCCAACAGAAAGAAACAAGGAAAGAAATTGGAGTAGGCAAATGATATGCGTGTGGCGCAAATAAGCATGCTAGCTGCTCTCCACCCCACTGGGAATCGGGAATTGAGCCCCTGACTACGCCAAGCATGGGCGACAACGTGGAGAAATGGAAATTCTCGGGACTGCAGTCTGGAGGGCAAATGGGTACAAACTGTGCGCTAAACCGGCAGCATCTCGCGAGGGGTCCAGGTTTCCTACATCCTCCGGTGATCCCGCCGGGCACGCGCCCTAGACCCTCCCGCAAGTGCACGGAGGACTCAGCGCCGCCTGCATCAGGAAACTGGAGACAAGCGAAGTGTCCCTCAGCGGGGACTCACGGAGAAAGGGTGTGCATCCACCTGACCAGGGACGCTACAGAAGTTAGAACAAAGGGACTGGACTTCCGTGTGTTGGTCACGAATAAATCTCAGAAATAAAGTCGAGTGAAGGAAGTTCAGGCTGCTGGGAAAGATGCACGCAGGAAGTCATTTCTGTAACTTATAAAAACAAAAATCAGTACAATGTTGTATGAATGTGTGAGAAGGCGGGAGGCCAGGGAGGGACCCCACCAATCTGTATGCGAGGATCCAGTCTGCTTCTTAAAAGCACAGGATGTGAAGGGGACTTAAACTGTATCTGTAACCTTTTATTTCTTAAAAAAAAAAAAAAAGAAAGAAAAAAAAGAAAAGAAAAGAAAAAGGAAGGAAGGAAGGAAGGAAGGAAAGAAAGGAAAAGAAAAGAAAATTGAAATAAGAAAGAAAGAAAGGAAATATGGCAAGATATTAACACCTGAATTGTGGGTATATTGTTGTTATATTTTTCTGTGTACTTTGCTCTCTTTATTTCAAAATAAAAAGAATGGTTTGGAAACCTCATTGAAATGCTTCACGGACACACGGACACACGGACACACACAAAATGATTTCAGAAAACATAGCCAGAGGACGTAAGAGCTATCTGCTTGTATGAATTTTAGGGACTATAGCATTTTTGGTTTTGTTTTTTATTAACAGAAATAGTAGAAGCCAGAGTTCTCTAAGGAAGTACATTTCAACCTGGATGCACTTGCAAACAATCTGAAGCTTTAAAAACTAGAGAGGTTCAGGTCTCACTCCAGATCTGCTAAATTCAGGCTTTCAGAGCTGGGAGCTAGGAGTTATACGGCTATAGGATGTGCCCTGGGGATTCTGGGGCAGCTGGTCTGGCAGAGCTCCAGGGACTATCATTTGGAAGCCACCCCAGTAAGACGAGAGGGAGAATCATTCCAGCTCCAACATTACAGTATCAAGTCATCTTTTCTCTCCTTGCTCCATCTTTGTCTTTTCCCTTCCAGTCCCACCATAACATGGGGCAGGAGGCTCGGAAAAGCTTCACCTCTCATTTCTCTTCTAGGGCAGCACAGGGACCTATCTAGCTGTATACAATCCAGAAGGGATTTATATATTGGAATCTAGTACGTTTATTAATTTTCATTGTATTTAAGTACAGGTTGCTTGCCATTTACGCCCACCTGCTGAGTTTGCAGATGACAATTGCAGGATGTGGGCTCCCAGACCCTGGAAGTCATGGAACCAAGTTGGAGCAATCTGTCCACGTCATGGATTAGAGGCCCCGGCACTGGGAGAGTTGGGGCCAATGAACTCTGAAGTCCTCTCCAACACAACATTCCTTGGCTTCGGTGTTAACCATTTCAACCGGTTCTTTTCTAGATTTTCATCTGTTTTCTAAACCTCCATAGATTGGTTGGAATCATGTGGGCAGTGAGAAGCTGAATGCGACTAGAGAGGGAAGGAGTTAGGGTGCATGAAGTCTTCCCGAGTGTGCATCATTTGAGTCATAGGTTGCATCTTTATTCTCAATAACAAGCTTTTATTGATGTCAGCATCTTTCCAGGCACAATGCAAGCTCAAATAGGGGGAGATTTAGTATTTAAAAGTGTTCCTGACTAGAGACACTTGACATAAGACCCAGGAATCAAACAAGAGCGCAAACCACCAAAGAAACCCCCTCACCCAAGCTCCTTGACTGCTTTCTACACCTTCATTTGAGGGTGGAGGAGGAGAAGATGTGCTGGGGGTTTTTCAACCTAAAATTCTCTCTCTCTTTTTTTTTTGACCCAGAAATTCCATTACATCATAGGGGAATTAGCTGTGCCCTTGAAAGAATGAATGGTGCTGACTGCTGTGGGTGGAATGATCTGAAAACCAAAGGAATGCTCTTTGGAAGATTTCATCAGCCCCCGTCCTTTCCAAATCATACAACTTCAAAGTTCCACTCCATCCCGGGCTCGTCTGTGGACACTGTTCTGATCATTCAAGCCCTATCTAATGTCCCCTACCCACACCTGGCTCTGATTCTAGAATACATCTGTATCTGTACAATTCATTCAGCTTTTAATCATGTATCTATTTCTGATAGCTCTTAATTAGCTGTCTTAGATTGTCATTTATCCTTTTATGCTAGTTTACTTTTTCCAGGATGCTGTGAGCAAATTAATGCATTTACATAATTCATTTACATGTCCAACACATGACCGTTGAGTACCAACTTATGCCAGCCATTGTTCTAGGTCCTGGGAGATCTATCTATCTATCTATCTACCTATATTTCAGATGGTAGGCACTACAAAGACAAGTAAAGTTAAATAATATGATAAAGGAAATCATTGACCAGGAAAATGAATGATAATTTCATTCATTCTTTTGATTTATTTATCAAAAAAACCATATGCTAGATGCTTAAGAAATTACATCTGTTTACCAGAATAAGCCATTACAAAAAGGAAACAATCCAAGTAGAAAAAAAATATTATTTGGCTGGAAAACATGGTTATTGAATTACACTCTAAAATGGAAGCCATGACTTACAAATGAACGCTGCACGAAACTCAATTAATGAGTAAAAGATCTACTGAAGATAAATTTCCTAGAACACAAAAGCAAAAGATAAAGAAATGAAAATGAAAGAATAGAACAGTTGTGAAACACAGATATCAAAGAGCCAACCCACAAAAGGCAGGCGTTCCTAAAACAATTGACAGAATCATCTATAGCAGAAGCCATATGTAGATTTATTAGCCTTAAGTAAAATTTTGTTTTTGAAATTGAATGCGCTTATTGTATTAATTAGGAATCTTTGGGTTGTGTCAGGGTTGCAGCTCAAATGGCCTTAAAGAAAAAGAGGGATTTTATTGGCTCACATAATGAAGTCCACAGGCTTGCCAGGAACCTCTCTCTCCAGTCCCCTGGGTTGACTTCATTCTTGCGTAGGTTGTTTCCAAGGAGTGACACCCAATTGCTCCAGGTCTGTATTCTTCTGGCTTTCCAAGTCCCATGGGAGGAAAGAGTGGTCTGTCTCTATTACTTGTGACATTAACCTTGGGTTAATTCTCGCGGACTCTGGCCTGGCTTGGGTCACATACTCACCCTTGACTCAATCCAGGTGGCTGAGAAGGGTTGTTGCATTAGTCTCATTGGCAGCCTGCTCTCCCTCCTGGGACGAGGAGTGTTTGGCTCTACCCAGTGTACACATGGACTACAAGTCCGGGAGAGGCAGCTTCCCAGAGGATGATGGGGTTGCTGACTCCCGAAGGAAGGGGAATGGATGCTTGGTTGGCTAGATAACATCACGTTGGGCAGATGAATAAAAGAACTACTCGCAGACTTGTTCATGTAGAATTTGTAAATCTGGAAGATTACCAAAACCCTGTTAAAAAAAAAAACATGCAGGAAGAATAACAAAGACACCTTTGCTTCAGATTTCTCCTCCTAACTCCAAATGCTAGAAGGCAGTGAAACAAGGTCTTGAATTGGGAAGGAAAGAGGTTGTGTGACCCAAGAATTGTATACCTGGGCAAACTGTCACTCATCGTATGTGTACTCTGAAAATGTAATTCTCAGGACACTCCTTGATCAAACTAGTAAATAATGAGTTCCAGAACAATGAGGATAAATTAAAGATAGGTACAAATCATCACCAAATCCTGTGGTTCTACCTCTGAAATTGATTCCCTTTCCACCATTGCCTCTAGTCCAAGGCACCATCATCTCTCTTCCGGAACTTTGCCGTAATCTCTTGCCTTTCTCTTCCACTCTCAGGCCCTCTAAGCAATGTGTTGCATCTTATCCAATGGTCTCCTAGTAAACCAGATCATGCTTCCTTGCTTAAAATAATCCATCTATGGCTTTGTATGGCATGTAGCATCAATTCAGCTCCATACCATGGCTTTCAAGACCTTGCCTGTGCAGACTCCGTCTCTGTGCATTAATCCCAAACATGCTGCCTTTTGGTCACTCACTGTGGTCACCTAGCTACTTATCAGTTCTTTCTGTGAAGGTGCCAAGCTCCTTCCTCTGTCGGGGCCTTCAATTCTCTTTGGCTGGGTCCTCTTTCATTTCATCTTAGCTAATTGCACCGCTTCCCCTGATGTGCCCAGGTCTCACAATCTAAAAATAAGCTTCCTTCTATTTTTATTGGCATCCTTATCTCAGGCCACTAATCGCCAACTGTAATCATACATTTATTGTGTTTACTTGTGTTATATCTGTTTTGTCCTAGAGTATGAACTCCATGAATTCAGGAACCCTGTTCACCACTGAATTCCCAGGTCTTAGCACTTTGTGGGACATGGCATAGTGCTAAATATATATCTTTAGAAGAAAAGAGAGAAAATAAAAAACACTGAAATGAGGCAATGATATAAAAATAAATATATAGGAAGATGCTGAAGTAGTTGATTTTATTACAGTTTCCAAGGGGATGGCAAACATTTTTTTCTATTAAAGAAATGATATTACACAATGGGGTAGGGGGCAGGTTTTAAAGTTCTGTATTAAATGAACAAATTCAGTATATAGTGTTTTCTGTTCCTGATTTAGTGCCATAAAAAAGGATACAGACTGATGTGACACAGAGGCTCTGGGAGGAGAATTAGCTGTGCCCAGAGAGTGACTGTGGTCTCGAAGGAAGGATGGAATTCAGTGCATCAGGGAGAGATGAGAAGGGCCTTTCGTGTGTGAGTGTGTGTGTTTGTGTGTGACTGTGTGATATGTTGGTGTGTATGTGAGTGTGTGTGTGTGTGTGTGTAGCGGTAAGGTAGCAACAGACTTTCTCAAATTGGGACGAGTGAGTGTGGAGAGGTGAGAGGGTGAGGAGCAGGGCGCGGCTTCCACGTCCCAGAGCGCTCACAGCGGGTGAACATTCAGAGGGAATCAGGAGCTGCTGCCACGAGGACAGAGCTTCCTTCCTGGAGGGACCGGGTGGTCCGTCTGAGTGTCAGAGCAGCCCTAGGACGTTGGTCCGTGGACAACAAGGACACCTGGTGGCACAAGAAGGAAGGGGCCAGGCAGATGGAGCAAAGATGCTACCAGTGCTGGAGGGGCCCCAGAAAGGAAGGCCTGGGGGGCCTAGTAAATGGAGGGGTGCGCGAGGAGCCTGGACGACAGAAAAGGAAGGCAGAAGGCTCTGGAAACAAATTTGCACGACTCCTCATGAACCCAGGAGTAGGTCGTGATAGAGGGAGCAAGCAAAGCTGCGCTCTACTCCTGGAAGACAGTCTTTCTCTATGTTGGTGATGTGTCCCTCCAGGTGGCCCCCATGGGTGTGCTGCCCGCAGACGGGGGCACCTTAAGGCACCTCTGCTCAGAGAGGCAGAGGTAGCATCCTTAGGAAGCAGATCTGGGCTGGCTTACCTGTCTCTGCTAGTTTGTATGTCTGTAACCTCAAGCTAGTTCAGTATCTTAAGATGCTCCCACTGTAAGGAAGCCACGATAATGAACGATGCTCACATCCTTCTGTGTGATCCCCGTATGTGACAGACTTTGTGATCTGTTATGTCAGTTATGTTTGGTCCTGGACAGTGTAGGGGGTCGGTGGGCGTGAGACTCTGGAAACGCTGTCTGTGGGCCTGGCCTCCACTGGCTTTTCCTGCCAGGTCTTCACTTGAGCTCAGACTCAGAGAAAGTCTCTGTTGGCACCTGAATAGAACATTCCTATGCCTCGTCTTCAGCTCTGGTAGGGACTTAAAAAGACGATTTTATTTTTCACCCAGTCTCTGAGAAAGTCTGCAATGCACCCCTCCCAACCTCTGGGCAACTAGCTACTTTTAAGAGAATCACCAGAAAAGGAAAATTCGGTGCCCTCTATGTGACAACCACATGTGAAAAAAAAGGTTCGGAAAGCAATTGCCACTAGAGGGCACCATAGCAGGTTGGGCGCATCTGACGAGAACTACTTCAGACAAGAAACGGTAGCTGTGGGAGTGGGCTGGGAGGGCTGAGAAGGATGTATTTCCACTAAGTGACTTGCAAGATACTTTTCGTCATTTCTAATGAGATTGATGGGAATTTCCTTCGATTAATCAGTGGATCTACGTTGCTGCTCATCAGTTGCTGGGTGTGGAATCAACCATCCCACCTTTGCTTTTGAAAACCTTACAGCAATTTTATCAGGGGGGCAGTTGCCTTAGAGGGGATGCCCATTCTTCTCGAGACCCAGCCCGAGCACTTTTTACTGCCATTGGCCTCAGAATTAGGGTCGGATTGCAGTGTTTCTCTAGAGGGGACAACTACAAAATCTGACTCAGGAGGCAACAGTTTGTGCACTAAAAAGCAGTGCAAGATTCTGCAATAATATATATTGGGAGAAAACTGGGAAATACATATGGGAGGATATTTTAAGGGTCCTGGACTGAGGATGATAGAATATAGCACTTTATCAGATCAAATTTACTGGGTACATTTATTAGATATTCTGGGTTTAATGTATTAGTTCTGACAACTAGAAGTAGCTCTAAAAATATCTTGGTTGGCTGACTGAATCCTTGGGCTCAATGGTGGCATATGTTTAATAAGGTTGGAATGCTAGAACTTCCCTGGTGGGATGTAGAGAAAGGCATTCAAGACTTAGGGGAAAGGAATGATGAAGTGACTTTATCACATGAGATCCGCACACCTGTTGTGGGAGAATAGGTTCTTGCCTCGTGCAGGAAGGAACTCAAGAGCAAGACATGATAAAGGGAAAGCAAGTTTATTCAGAGAGATACACACTCCATAGACAGAGTGGGGTCCGTCTCACTCAGAAGGGAGAGAGGCTTAGGAGATACACACTCCATAGACAGAATGTGGGCATCTCAGAAAGGGGAGAGGGAGAGCGACTGAGAGGTGTGGGGTGTTTAAAGTAAAAGTAGATGCACACCCATAGACAGAGCGCGGGCGTCTCAGAAGGCGCGAGAGAGAGTGACCATGAGGTGCGGGGTTGTTAGGTTTTATGGAGTCTCGGTGATTTCATACGCTAACGAGTTGGAGGACTACCCCAGCCACCTTACGGAAGGCCCGAGGACTTCCAGGAAATGCCCCCGCCCACTTTCTGACCTTTTATGATCAGCCTAGGAACGGTCATGGCTCCTGCGGGTGCACAGTGAGGCTCAAGGTCTACTGGAAATTGAATCTTTTACCATCTTGGCTCTAACCAGTTGTCCTCAGTGGCTGTGTCATGCCTTCACTGGTTGTGCCCTGTCCCCTTTCCTCCCGCTTCACACCCACCCCCCAAAACATCAACTAGAAAGCCCAGAGGACAACTGATTAAGACAAAGAAAAATACATTGCTGATGGTGACACTTGCATCTGTGAAAAACTGGGGGCTGCAAGCAGGACGTAGTGGTGAAGGATGCCTCGGCTGACTTGGGCTCCCCGTTTTTGCTGGGACGGACGGGATTCCCTTACCATAGAGGCCAAATGACAGAACTTAACCAGAAGAGACAAGACCACGCTCATCATAAAAAGCAGTGAGGGCATAGCGGCAATCACTGTTTTGAAACCTAGAGATTTTTAGTGGGACTAACTGATAAAGGTGCACCTAGGAATGAAAACAGTGGCATCCTACTAGCATGTTGCTCGATCTATATAAAAAGCCTAGTGGCCAAGTATTTGACTTGAGTGGCCTCTAATCCAATTTTCAGACCTAAGCCAGTTCCAGGCTCAGAGTCCCTTGATCGAAGGGGGACAAAATGACCCATGCTGTGGCTTTCAGTGAGGATATTTCCCCATCTAGTCCAGTGCTTGGTTTATGTGGCCACAGTGGCAAGGATGGGGATGATGTGTGGACTCAGTGGCGTACACTTGCCCTAATCAACGCTTTTCTGACTTTCAATGCCACTGAATGCCTCACCTGCCAACTAAACTAAGCCCCCGATATGGCACCATTCCCTAAAGGACAGCCCACAGCGGAAAACTGGTTACACTGCACCCCTTCCTTCATGGAGGAAGTCAAAAATTTTCCTCCCTGGAGGAGACATGGATTCTGACCACATATTTCCTTTCCTGCCCAAGAATCTTCTGCCAGCACCATCTGTGATTACAAAATATGGGGTACTGTACGCAACATTGCTTGTGATCAAGAAAGGCATTTCAGGAGAAATACAGCAATGGGTTCATGCCTGTGAAATTACACCACATACCCCACCACCCAGAAGCAGCTGGCCTAAGAGAAAGATGCAGTGACCTACTGACCTATGGTACCAGTTGAGAAATCACACCCTGGAAAGACAGAGGCTCTTCCTCGAAGGATGTAGATTATATTTTGAATCATAGACAAATATATATAGTCCTGCATTTACCATAGCCAGACCACATGGGTATGGGAATTAGAGGCAGAAGTAGACTGGCTCCTCTCGCTACTAAATCTTATAGGCGGCCCACAGGATTTTTTTGCTTCCCATCCCTGTGATTTTGAGCTCTGCTGGTTTAGAGTCTTGATTCCCAAGAAGCAAATGCTTCTACCACGGCATGCACCAATATTGCATTGATTTGGAAGAGGAGAATGCCCCCTGGCTATTTTGGGTTCCTCGTGTTACTGAACCAACCGGCAAGGAAAAGACTCACTCTGCTGGCTGGGGTGGTTGATACTGATTACCAAAGGAAAATTGGGTTACTGCTACTCAGTGGGGGCAGGGAGGACGATGTTTGGAATGCAGGGTGTTCTCTGGAGTACCTTTCAGTATTATCATGTCCAATAGTAAAATTTAGTAGTAAAAGATGGCCATTTCCCCACTCCCCTGCCAAGGTCATAACCAGCGATGCTTCAGATCCTTCAGGCAAGTTAGCTTACCCCATCATAATAAGAAAAAGCCAACCATCTTAGGTACTGGATGAAGATAAAGGAAATATGCAGTGGGTAGTGGAAAAAAAGTGACACGTATCAGTTATGGCCTCATGACCCGTTATGCTTACTACGTGAATATGTGTGTCTATGTAATTGTGCACATTATGTCTTGTATTCTCTCTCCTTTGTGCCCTTATTATTCTGACATGTTTTGCTGGAAGTTAAGTTTACAGTTTGCTTTGTAGGAAACATATATTCAGATGGGATTGTGGCTGACTGAGAAATAATGAGTTCCTCAGAGATGAGCTGGGACTTTACAAAACCTGAATTTGGGGAGAAGGCAACACTTGTCTTGGTTTATATGCAGAAAAGCTGCATTTTGAGGAGAAAACAAAGAGGGTTTTTTTTTTTTTTTTTTGATGGCTAGATCAAAATTCAAATTTTTGTAGGGTTGTGTTATAAATGCTGAATAGCCAAAGAGGTGGCCTGTATCATTTGTTAAATTATTGTATCTCAACTCCAACCCCCTTTTTTTTTTTGAATGGGAAAATAATTTTATTTCGTTCTGGGGGAGTGGGCAGGTGTTCCGTCTCAGAGCTTCTGGAATTGCTTCTTGGTGCCAGCAGCTTTGGTGACCGTGAGCACCAAGGAGCCTAGCACCAGGATGCTGAAAACCACTATTTTGCTTTTCCAGTTGGCTCTCCTGTTAGGGACACTGGACAGAGACTGAAAAGCTGAAGGAAGAACAAGAGCTTTGCTCCTTGCCCTGTATTTCTTGAGGGTTTCCTGTCTGATTGTGGTTCCTGTGAGTATTACCCCAGTGAACTTCTTTATCACAACATAAGCATTTTCTTCTTGTAGCAGCAGCTGAATTCAGTTTGCAGTTTTTCTAACATTTGCAGAATCAGCCTCATCTGGCCTCCCTTGGGGATACCAATACTAGCTAGCCAGTGCACCTTCAGCAGAGATCTGGGTCCCGGTCCCCTGGGTCCCCTCTTCTGAACGCGGAACATCTGAACGTCTAACACTGGCTGAGCGATGCTTCCTACTAACAGGGCTGAGTTTCAGTTCCTCAGGACGTCTCTACTAAGTTTCTAAATGCTAATAATTTCAACCTTTTTGCTTTGTGTCCTCAGAACAGTCTTAACAGTTGCAACTTCTATGCTATTTTACAGTTCCCTTTAACCCCTTTAGTTACTGTCATGGTTAGTTTTATGTGTCAACTTAGGTAGCCTATTTATTTATTCCAGTTATTTAATGAAACACTAATCTAGGTGTTGCTGTGAGGATACGTTGCAGAGTTGGTGAACATCAATGATCAGTTGACTTTAAGTAAAGGAGATTACTGCCAATAATGGAGGTGGTCCTCAATTAATCGGCTGAAAGATTTTATGAGCAAAAACAGGTTTATTGGAGGAAGAAGAAATTCCACTTCAAGACTGCAACATTAGCTCTTGCCTGAGAATTTTCAGCTTGCCAACCTGTCCCACAGATGTCAGACTTGCTAGCTTCGGTCATTGTGTAAACTGATTCCTGAAATAAATCTATTTATATATATATATAAAGAGACTTTGGTTCTGTTTCTTTGGAGATCTCTGACAGGTACAGTTATCTACTTAGGATCTTTGTATCTATTCACATATATTAAACCCTCTCTATTCAAATAGCTGGTATGGTTTTTATCTCCTGACTGAACCCTAACTGATTCAGTGCTGCAGATTAGGTGGAAACTTTAAATAAAGACTCCCACTCTAAATGTGAGTTTAAACAGCTAGAGTTGGCAAAGAATGCTTAGGCAGAGAGAACAAGTGCCAAAGTAGAGTGTGCAGGTTATAAGACTGGTCAGAGACAGTAACCTCACAGAGTAGGGATGCAGCGTTCTGCGGAGCATGATGGAGGGAATCAGACTCTCAGAAGAAACCAGTTAAAAAGCTACAATTAGAATATGCTTTGAACACATACAGATTTTAAGAACAGGTGCTTTCTACAAATAACTATGAGTCCTCTAGAAGGACAGGATTACCCCAGTGCAGAAGGAAAACAGAACAGAACACCTTGGGTCATGCCAAAGATTGGAAGTTGGAAGAGAGAAAACCACAGTGGATCAGAGCAGAAGCTACTCATCTGAGATACTGGCTTAGGGTCCAGTTCTTCAGAGATGGTGTTCTGTTTATATGTTTCTGTGTATTAAATCATCTAAAAATATAGAGGTTTAAAACACAAATCTGCCGTTCCAGCAGGGCTCACTGCAGACAGGTTGTTTCTGTTCCACACAATGTTAGCTGGAACAGCCAGGCTGGGGCTGGCAGATCCATTTCCAAGATGTGTCACTTGTATGGCTGGGGCTGGCTCTCCAGGAGCCTAGCCAAGGTGCTGGGATATGAGCCCCCTCTCCAGCTGGGCCTGTCTCCCGGCAGTTTGGGGTTACCTATGGTACAATGGCTAGGACCAAAGAACAAGCATCCGAAGAGAGAGAAAGTAGAAACTGATGGTATCTTAAAGTCTGGGCTCAGGAATTGGCACAATGTTGCTTCCACTGAATTCCATTAGTCTAGTGGTCACAAAACCCAGATGCAAGGACAGGAGGTATAGATCCCACTTCTTAGTGGGAAGAGGGTCAAAGATTGTGGGAGTCATGTTTTAAAGCTACTGCAGAGGAAATATTAGAAGCAGCAATCAAAAGTTTACTCTCAATAGTCCCTAGCTGGCCAAGTTAACTGGTCAAGTGTATATAGTTCTCTTTCCATTGAGTGCGTTCAGTCATGTAAGTCCTTTTGAGATCCTGAGTTAAAGTACCCTTTTCTTTGTTATTATATATGTGCCTTTCTGGGTTAGGTCAATCCTACATGATTAGGAACATGATTTTTAGGATTAGAATCAGCAAAATGGAAGCAGCATGATCCTATGTAAAACATAGTCTTAGCAAGAAAATGACACCAAGGCAAGTAATAAACATGTCTTAGAAGCAGCCAGATAAAAAGGACACATTATGTACAGAGAAACAGAGACAAAGCTGATAGCAGATTCCTCATTGGAAACAATGCGAGTGAAAGGAAGTGGAGCGTTACCTTTAAAGTATGGGGAACAAAATCTGTCAATCTAGAATACTACGCCTAGTGAAAATTTCTTTTAAAACATGAAGATCAGATAAAGGCTTTTTTAGAAATACAAAAGTTGAAAGAATTCATTGCCAGCACACCTGCACTACAGGAAATGTTAAAGAAAGTCCTTTAGGCAGAAGAAAAGTAATACTAGATGGGAATCTGAATGCACCCAAAGGGTTAAAGTGCAGTGGAAATGGTATCACATGAAAAAATGTATCAGATTTTTTTCTTTTAAAAATCTCTTTAAACAACAATTGACTGTCTAAAAAATAGCAGTAAAGTATTTTGGAGTTTATAAAATAAGTATAGGTAAAATATGACAAAAATCACATAAAGGCTGGGTGGAGAGAAATGGGAGTACACTATTGTAAGGTTTTATACGTAACATGAAGTAGTGTAATATGATTTGGAGGTGAGTTAACAATGTCTACTAAACCCTAAGGCAACTGCTAAAATAACAAAACTAGGAGTTATACGTAATAAGCTAACAAAGGAGATAAAATGGAGTCACCCTTATGATCATCTCAATGAATTCAAAAGAAATCAGAAAAAAAGAAGAGGGGAAAAGCAGTAAAAAAAACCAGATGGTACAAATAGGAAACAAATAGCCACAAGGCAGACTTAAACCTAACCATATCAACAATCACATTAAATATAAATGGCTTAAACACCTTAATTAAAAAGCAGAGCTCATCAGATTGGATTTAAAAAATTAAGACAATTACATGCTGCTGTCTACAAGAAGAACACTTTAAAGACAAAAATAAGTTAAAAGTAAAAGAATGTGGAAAACACCAAAAGATATACCATATTAACACTAGTCAAGGGGGCGGGTGTAGCTCAAGTGGTAGAGCCCGTGCTTAGCATGCACAAGGTCCTGGGTTCAATCCCCAGTACCTCTTCCAGATATAAATAAACCTAATTACCTCTCCCTCATAAAACAAACAAAAAGTAAAAAACACTAGTCAAAGGTAAACTGGAGATTATACACACACACACACACACATACACATTTTCTAATCATAATGGAATTAAATCAGAAATCAATAGGAGAAAAATATTTGGAAAATTCCCAAATATTTGGAAACTAAGTGAAACACTTCTAAATTTGTGGAATGTTACTAAAGCAATACTTAGGAAGAAATTTATAGTATCAAATGCTTGTATTAGAAAAGAATTTCCTCCATAGCTAACATCATACTTAATGGAGAAAGACTCAATACACTCTCCCTAATATCAGGAACAATATAAGGGTATTCACTCTCACCGCCTGTATCTAACATTGCATTTGAGTTACTAGTTCCACTGTAATAAGGCAAAATAAATGCATGCATACATAAACAAAGAAACAAACAAGTAAAATGCATCCAGATTGAAAAGGAAGAAATAAAACTGTCTTTATTCCTAGCCTAAATAGAAAATTTTATAAAGTCTACAAAAATGTTATTGGAACTAGTAAGTGAGTGAAGCAAGGTTACAGGATACCAGATTAATATACAAAAAATTGATTGTTTCTAAGTTCAAAATTCAGTTGTTTCTATGTATAGCAATGAACAGAGATTAAAATTGAAAAATACTATTTATAATGGCATCAAAATGTGAATGTGAAATACCTAAGTTTAAATAAAAAATTAGGCAGTGAAAGCTACAAAACGTTTCTGAGAGAAAGTAAAGAAGACCTAAGTAAATGGAGAGTTATATCTTGTCCATGGGTCAGAAGACTCAATATAGCAGTTCTTCTCAAATTGATCTGTAGATTCAACAAACACCAATCAAAATTCCAACAGATGCTTTTTGTAGAAATTGACAAGCTTATTCTAAAATTCATGTAGAAATTCAAAGGACTGAGAATAGTTAAAACAACTTTGAAGAAGATGAATAAATTTGCAGAGCTAACACTTCCTGATTTGAAGGCGTATTACAAAGCTATGGTAATCAAGACAATGTATCAAGATAAATAGATCAGTGAAACAGAATAGTGACTCCAGAAATAGACCTGCACAGATCTGGTAACAGATTTTTTACAAAGATGAAAAGGCATTCGGTGAAGAAAGGATAGTCTTCCTGCGAATGATGCTGTAAAACTTGGTTATCTATATTTTAAAAAAATGAAATTTGACCCTTTCCTCACACCATATATGAAAATGGATCATAGATTTAAATGTACAACTTAAAATTATAAAACTTCTAGAAGAAAACAAGGGAGAAAATTTGTGTGACCTTGGCTTAGGCAAAGATTCCATAGACATCACACTAAATGCACAATCCATAAAAGAACAAGTTGATAAATTGGATTTGTTGACCTGAAACAAACAGACTGCCAGTTAGTTCTCCAGCAAAGATATTTGGGATCAGCAGAGAATTGCAATTTGCTGTCCGCAACTGTTGTGAGCAACATGCGAGTCCCCACATGGCAAGGGAAGAAGATCACTGTCACAGGGAGGACAAGGAGGTTGGGAGGGCTCTAGTAAACGGAGTCCATGGCTTTTCATTGGCTGAGCCTTGCCTGAAAAGTAGAGGAGTCTTTCTTCTTCCTCTTGGGCTCTGTTACCATCACAGAGCATAGGAGCTCCCCCTTCTGGACTCTCTTTTAATTGACGTTTCTGTTTATTAACTTTTTGCAGACATCACCAAAATGAAAATGTTCTGCTCTTCAGAAGGCACCGTTAAGAGAATGTAAAGACAAGCCACAGAATGGGAGAAAATATTGGCAAAGCGTGTGTGTGATAAGATTTGTGTTCAGAAAATATTAAAGTGCTCTCTAAACCTTATGATAAGAACCAAACAATTCAATGTAAAAAATGGGCAAAATATTTGAACTTCACCAAGAATATTATACGGGTGACAAATAAGCAATGGAAAATGCTCAACATCACGAGTCGTCAGGGAAACGCAAATGAAAACTGCAATGATGTGCTACTACATCGGAATTTATGAG
Organism: Camelus bactrianus; assembly: GCF_048773025.1. NCBI lineage: Eukaryota > Metazoa > Chordata > Mammalia > Artiodactyla > Camelidae > Camelus > Camelus bactrianus. The sequence continues at coordinate 30,093,432 of NC_133561.1, read as the reverse complement.
AACGGCTAAAATTTAAAAAGACTAGCCTACTGAGTGTTGGTGAGGATTTGCATTGATGGGAATGTAAAATGGTACAACCACTTAGGTAGTTTCTTTTTTCCTTTCTTTCTTTTTTTTTATGGACATCGATGGTTTAACGGATAGGGGGAGTTACAGGTCTGAAGCAAGGTCCTGGAGCGACACCCCACTGTGTGCGGTGGAGGGTGGGCAGGACACGGCAGCAGGCTTTGCTCCTGGGGGCAGGGGTGGCAGTTTCTTAAATAACTAAACAGACATCTGCCACATGAGCCAATCATTTCCCCCCAGGGCATTTACCCAAAAGAAAAGAAAGCATGTGTCCATACAAAAACTTCTACACAAATGTTCACAGCAGCTTTATTTGTGATAGTTTGAAACTGGCGACGGCCCAAATGTCCACTAGAAGGTGAATGGATAAGGTGAATGGAAAGGAATTGTGGCATATCTGTACACTGCTCAGTAATAAAGAGAAATGAACTACTCATGTGTGTAACACCATGGATGAAACTTGGGGATGAATTACAGCGAGTTAAAGAAGCCAGACAATAAAGACAAAATACTGTAGCATGCTGTTTATGTAATATACTAGAAAATCCAAACAAATCTATGTGTCAGAAAGATCAGCGGTTGTCTTGGCAGGAGTGGGGTTGGGGACACGAATGAGAGGGGCAGAAGAGGAGGAGTAGAGTGGGGCAGGAGAAGATGCTTGGGGGTGCTGGGTGTGTTCATAGTCCTGGCCGAGGTGATGGTTTTATGAGTATATACGTACCTCAAATCTTGTCAAATTGTATGCTTTAGTTATATTAAAAAAAAAGTCAACCAATTCAGAAGTTTACATAGAAAACAAGTGAAGATTTTCCCTTTTCTCCAGATCCGACTTGGGCTTAGACTTCAGCATGGCTCATTCTGTCGTTTCCTATGCCCACTAGCCTTCCAAGCTTCGTATCTTCAGCAACTTTGATAAGCAGGGCCTCCTAAAGTTTTTCCAACCAAGTGACAAAATCATTGATAGGACGAGGGAAAGGGTGGAGGCCCATGGCTGGCTATTAAAAAGGCTGACATCACTTTAGCAGTCTGTACCCTTTGAGCTACTGGCATCCTTCCCCATTCCTGCCCTTATACTCAGATTCCAGGGATGTGCTCGGTATTTGGCGACTCAGGGCCCTTTAGCACCATCTAGAATTATATACTGATATTCATTAGCTGGTATAATTAGCTTCCATGTGGGCCAAACAATGCATGCTTCCAACCAGCTGTGGGGCCTGGAGGATCAAGATGCTGGCATCCAGTCATGATGCTTTTGTTTTCCACTTAACCCTCCTCTTACTCAGCCCCCTCATCTTTAACGCTACTGTTTTGATCATCTGTTGCCAAAAACAAACCATCTCAAAACAATGACTTCCATCAATAACTATCATTTACTTGCTCATGAATATGAACTTTGAGCATAGCTTGGTGAGAATAGTTTGCCTTTATTTGACATGGCGTTAGCTAGGGTGGCTTGAAGGACAGCCTGGGACCAATGCAGTGAGTCTTCTCTGACACAAGCTCATTTGGTGAGAACTCTGAGGGTCTAGTGATCTCATCTCATGCCTTCCTGCCATCCTCCTTCCCACTTCGCTTTCAAACTCTGCCCGTGTTGACCGGTGTGTTTCCCAGGACTTGCCATCCTCAGCTATCTCCAGGCCTCCGTCTAGCATGCTTTCTTTTCCATTCCCTTGACTAACGCCTATGCATTCTTGAAGACTCAGCCAGGGGCACACCTCCACCTGAAAGTCTTCTCTGATAGCCTCTACCCCATACACTTCGATGTACATTAAGTACCTCTCAGTGAGTTCCCACAACTGGTGTCTTTCCCTTTTCAAAGCTCTTACTCTTCTGTGACAGGTTGTCTTTGTATTTATGCCTCTCCCTCTAGAGTCTTAGCTCTTTAAGAGAAGGAACTTTTTTTTTTTTTATTCTCAGTGTGTGGTGATAAAAGACAATTTCACATATTAAGGTATGAGGAAGTCATTCTGGCTTAGACATGAGTTAACTTGAATTTTATGCCAACTAGAACAGCCTGTTTGTGGTCTATCAAACATATATTGTGCATCTGCTTTAATTATGAAAAAAAAAAGGGCACATTGACCAGGAGTAAAGAATGTCCATGTTAAAAATAAAGATTAAATGCCTCCCTTCCTGGGACACCAATACTTGTACCCCTTTGATGACAAATCTCCCTTCCCAGCTTCTAAGGCCACACTGCCTCGCTGTATACACACTGATCTGGTGTTTTTTTTTTTGAAACCTTGAAGGAATGTATCCCTGACTTGTTTGATGTTCTTTGTTCTGATGAGACATAAAACTGCTGAGAACCATGCTTCTCAGGAGCAGTTCCTCAGAGTTATCTGAGAGTGCCTTCCGGGTATAGTCTCAGTTTGGCTCCAAGAAAACTTTTCATTCCTATTATAGATTTTTTATTGATATTTTCATCAACAGTGAGATATAGTCAAAGCTCAGTGTGTTAGATCAATGAATGATGTGATGATAAAGCAGATTTTGTAAGTTAAAATGATGCCGTCAAAATACTAGGTTAGCAACAGGACCCAGAACCTGTAAAGGGCCTCAGTGAAGCATGTGTATATCCATGTGTGTGTGTGTGTGTGTGTGTGTGTGTGTGTGTGTGTGTGTGTGTGTGTATATATATATGTATGTGCCGGAGTCTATAGGGCATTTCAGAGCAGGGCTTCACACGTAGCCAGCACGACTTAAGTGTTTGCTGCAACTGTTACTTCTACTACAACACTGATGGCTTCTGCAGCTTTCAGAGGTAGAGCTGTCCTTGTCAAAGTCTCTTTTTGCTGTCACATCAGGCCTTTTCCCTTGAACAGGACCTTGGATGTCACCATTGGCCCCCTCCCAGGTTCTCCTCCTCCCCCTCAGGCTCTGGGAGTTCACTGAGGTTAGAATTCCAGGAACAGGAATTCCCTGGAAGAGGAAGTGTATGCAAGGCTAACAGAATCTGGGTGTGTCTTTCTTTGGCAAAAGCTCAGTCTCTGCTCCAGAGCCAGCCTTTCTCCCTTATTAGCTTCGTTGCAGCAGGTGGATGCAGGGGTTGCCATTTGCCAGGCATCTCTGAGCCTCCCCAGGCTTGGCAGAGCTGCCGAGAGGCAGAAGGGAGTCAGTGACAGGCTCCTCTGGTATCTGCCACCCTGTGATCAGCATCCACCCTCCCTCTGCCCTTTGAACCTGGGGTCATTTGAGGGAAAGCAGGAGGAGAGTGCACCCGCTGGCGTGAAAGCTGAGTGCACGTGGGGAGAGGGCTGAGTCTGCACCTCGGTTAGGGGGAGGTGCCCAGGCTCTTCAAGTTCCCTCAGGACTCGCTCTTGCCCTGCCTTTCTGGGGCGTGGGGTGTGGAGCTGAAAAGTCCCATATTTCTCCTCATCACGTCCCTGCCCGACCCTGTCTGGAATTTGGGGGAACTTGAGCATGGCCATTTTAGCCTGATTAATAACTGTGATTAATAATTGGTGCTGGGGAAAAAAATGGGGTTCCGGGCTGAGCTTGAAAAGTTTTCCGGAAAAGGAGAAGGGAAATTTCCAAGATGCCTCTAAGAAAAGGGGACAAGGCAAGATCTTGGGTAGGAGGTTGAGTGCAGGGAGCCATTGAGGATGGTTCATGGGGGACACCCAGGATAGAAGGGCTGGAAAGTAGGATACATGAGGATGACATATATAAGTCCTTTGAAGAGCCACAGCTTGGGACAAAGATAGGACAGGACTTCTGGGGAGGACATTGGAGTCTAGTGGGTGATCTGGAGGAAAGAATGGAATTCAGTTCTTTTCTGGGGTTCCTCTCCCATGTTTCTGGTTAAACCTCACTTCTGTCGGGAGGTCTTCCCTGACTTGTGGACCAGGTTAGGGACCCCCACCCCCTTATACACCTCCCCTAGGGCAGCACTGTTATAACCCTCACCTCATCCCACCATCAAACTCTATGGTCCAGACCCTTACTAGCTCTATGGCCTTATCCAAGCATTCAAACTCTTTTTACCTAAATTCTTTCTATCTGTAATGTGGCTGAATATAGTACCTCCTTACCGGTTTGTAAGGGTGAAATAAAGTAATACACTGAAAGGGAGGAGCACGGAGGCCAGCTCTTGAATGGCAAGGGTGATGTAGTGACCACGACTAGTTTTAATGGCCCGTCTCCCCTACCGCTCCCAGGCCCGGGGGCAGGACTGCTGGTGCTGTCCGCCATCGTATTCCCAGAACCTCTCACAGAGCCTGGCAAGTTGTAAGGACCCAGCGAGTATTTGGTGAGTGAATATATAAGTGACTAAAGTAGATTCAAGTTAGGGCGCTTGTGAGGGTTAAGCCTGGAGTTATAGGTCACTCTGTGCACCTGCTAAACATTGTTCTCTAGTGATCTTGAGTTAAAAATGGCTCCAAGTTTATTCTTGCATAGAATGACTATGAGCTGTCATTTTTCTTTCCTTCTATTTTTCTGTGGTCTCTACGATTTTTCTGGACCCAAACAAGAGTGACTTTTTAATGATTAAAAAAGATAAAATGTTACGAAGCAAACATAACACTCTGCACTGTTGGGAACGGAGCTGTGGCAGCAGGGTAACCACGGGAGAGTGATGCAGAGAATGGCTTGTGTTTCTGCTCTCCTTCCCATCAGCCTTCTCAGCCCTCCAGGGCACCCTGGGGGGTCTCACAACCTGGGGCTCCCAGGCTGGGGGAGGCACTAGCAGCTGCCCCATGGGGGAGGGAAGAAAGAAACAAGGTGCTTCGGTTGGAGTCCTAGCTCTGCCTGGCTGCATAATCCTCTGATCACTGAGCCTCCACTTCTCCATCTGGAAAAGGGAGATAAAGGCATTGCCCCGTTTAGGTGGCATTCTGAGCATAAAGCAGTACTGTGTGTGGGGACGGAGGGCACAGGATGATGTGCAGAGGCTGCTTGTGAGTAAGAGGGTTACCGATGGGGAAGAAGAAAGGTACGGATGCTCCTCAGTGAGTTACATTCCCACTGCTGGCATTTTCAGATTAAAAAACATTCATTGAGTTTCTCCCTTCAGCTAAGAGCTGTCTTATATATCACAGTGTCAATCTTCATTCGCACCATCTTACAGATGAGAAAACTGAGGCTATTAGAAGATAGCCTTATGGGACTGGCCCAAGGTCACACGAGCGACTAGTAAGTGGCAAAACCAGAGGTCAGATCCAGCCCTTCTTTCTCAGGGTGACCAACTTGACTTGGTTTGCCCAGGACTTTTCTGTCTTTAAGACTGGAAGTCCTGTGTCCTAGGAAACTCCTTAGTCCCAGGCAAACTGGGACGGTTGGTCACTCTTAAGTCCTAGGCTCATTCCATAAACTGGCATCATCTGGCTTTCCAAGGAGCGTGAGGACTGTAGATCTAGAGAAGCCAGAAATTATTCACCCCTGCTTCTTCCTAAGGGAAAAGTGCTCCAAGCCCCCAGCCCTGGGAAGACCCTTCTACAGGCAGGACTAGCCTGAACAAACCCAAAGGGAAGACCAGGTGGGCAGCTCCTTCCAGCATCAGATCAGTTTCCCTTTCTGTGACTTCATCACTGAGCATGTCGTAATCTGCTCTTAGGCAAATAGGAAGAGAGAAAAGGCACCTCTTCCTTTCCGGACGAGCGCCCCTCCCTGTGTGCTCATCATGCCTCACATGGGAATACAGCATACAATTTGTAAGAAGAGGGCAGGGCGGAAGTTTCCACCCCCACTTCTCCAGATAAGGAAACTGAGGCACAAAAAGGCTGACCTATCCAAAATTATACAGCCAGCATAAACTGGACCAAAACCCAAGTCTTTTAAGGTTTTAAATGTAGAGTTCATGGACTCCTGAAGGTCTGCAGGTGGGCATCGTAGGAAAAGTTCGTGCGTATGTGTGTTTTGGGGGGTGGCATTCCATATATTTCACCGATTGCTCAGAAGAATGAATCAGACATCTTGGATCTGTAGTCTGTACATGATTAACTTTTTCTCTGATACAGCTGGCCAAATTGAATTTTTTCTCCCTTGCTTTTTGATAATTCTTCAATGTCTATAAAATGTCATATTCAGAATTGTTTCCTCTGCTACCGCATTTTGTTTACTTCTCAACAAAGATGCATACTCCGAAAGGGAAAAAACCTATACAATTCAAACCTTTGACAGCCAGAGTTATTCTGCCTCCAGTCCTTCCTGGGCGCTGACTGCTCTGGACACCGCGAGAGAAGCATGCAAACCTTTTGGGCCTGACCTCTCTGATGTTTTTTTAAAGGAAGGGTTTCACTTAAGAGGCACAGCAGATTAGTGTTCCTGTGGTATGAATCCAGGGATTCCCTCTCCACCAGGTTCCTGCCTAGCAGGCAAACTGTTCGTGTTGAACTCACCAAAACCCCGCGCACCAAAGAACCATGCAATTGTCTCTGCCTCTGGGAGGCCCCATTTCCTGTCATCCATACATTCATGTAATAAGCATTATTGGAGTGCCTACTAGGCTAGAGGAGGTAAACTAATGAACAAGCCAGACCCCTGCCATCATGGAGTTTATATCCAAGCACGAACTTGACCTTAGTTTCTCAAACTAAAAAAAGCCATCAGGGTGCTAGTGGAACGCGCTCTCTGATGTGGAGACACAGACTCAGTCCTTCTCAAGCTTCAATTCTGTTGGGAGAGAGATTCCAGAACGGCTCAACTAACCGGAAGTGAAATTGACCAGAGCACAAACTAAGTCCACAAGTCTCAGGGGAGAGAGCACAGTGAGGGTGGTGAGAGAAATTCCTGGAGGAACTGCATCTCGCTTTAAGTTTGAGCCCTAAGCCGAAAATCCTAGCTCCACTTCTATGAGATGCCCCAGCTGGCTCCCGCTCAGTGTGCCAGACTGAATAAATCTGTACCTGGATTTGATGGATGTTTAGCTACCCGGGGAAAAAAGTCCTCTAGGAAAGGAGGTGTAAGCAAAGCCTCGGGCTTTCTGAATGGACTGCATCCTAAGAGCTGGGGTGATACCACGGCGGTCTGCTGGTTGGGGTTTCCTCCAGGAAAGAATGTGGAAGCAAGATGTAGTCCTCACGCCTGGCCTGCTGTCACACCGCAAGTATTTCAGACCATCAGGCCTCCCTCCGCTGCCCACTTACTCTGCCTACGCAGCTAGCCGATGGCCTCCAGGCCAACCCCCTCCTCCCCCCAGGTCTGCTGCCCTGAAGCCCTTCCCAGGAACTCCCTGGCTCCCAGTGCCCAGGGGAGCGGCTCGTTTCAACTGACACGGTTCATTTTACCAATCAGGGAGAAACCACATCTGATTTCTGCAGAATCACAGTTTCTGCTGATGAGCCTGGATTTGTTGGCTGGGAAGGGCCTTCTGAAGCCAGACCCTGTACCATTCGCTGCTCTGTTTTTCCTTAGCTTCAAGGGAAGAGGTGTCTTTATTTGCATAGTAGGAAGGTTTGAAATTAGAAGAGGTGACAAAAGGGCATATGAATGAAAAGAGCACAGGATTGAGAGTGTGGGGATGTGGGTTCTGGCCCCTACCCCAGCACTATTCAGCTTTGGGCAAGACACGTCTTCTGTGTGAGTCCCAGCTGCTTCTTCCTCTGGAAGTGAGAAGGCTGGATCAGACGCTCCTTCCTGTCTGGTAGACTGAAGTGGTTAAGGATGGAGATGCTGGAATCAGGCTGTTTAGATTGCATCCTGATCATCGGCTTACTCCCTGGGTGCCCCCGGGCAAGGTTCTTGATAGCGTTGTCTCAGCTTCCTCCTTTAAAACAATAGACACAAAAACACCATCTGCCCCGAGGAGTGGAGCATGTGTGAAGATTGAAAGTGATAAGGGATGTAAGTGCTTAATACAGTGCTGTGTCGATCAGTGAGCACACTCCTTGTTAGCTAGTACTGTGAGCCTCGCTCCTCCAGCCTCTGAATTTTGAGTTTGGGACCCTGAGAAATGTCAGATGATGGAATGAAAGGCACAGGAAACATCTGGCCCTGATCCCATTCTTCTGATTCTCCCTGCAGCAAGCTGGGGCACTAGAGCAGGAGAGCAGGACTTTGGCTTCTCCCCATGGCTCAGGATGCCCTGGGTGGACTTGAGGGACGTGTTGCCTCGGAAGAGGTGCTATGGTGACATGTTTGTGTTGGCAGGATCGGGAAGGAAGTGAGTGTGCCTGCATGGGCTGTTATACAGGAACTCAGTCTTTCTATTCCATTGGAGCAAGTTGATAGCTCATTTCTAAAACAAAGAGTTCAGAAATGCAACAAAGGCATGTTCCTTAGAATTACAAAGCTAAATAGCCAAAGAGGAAGCTGAATGTTGAAAACTGTTCCCTACAGAGCGTAGGAATAGGTAGGTAGGGAGGTCTGGGGCAACTGCCTGCAGGTTTCATCATATACATGCCATCTAAAATTACATACCTGGAAATCTTTGATTAAAAATAAAATTAAATTAGAAAAAACAGATAAATGCAATATATTATCCTAGGGTCTGTGGTCAGGGGATTTGCTGTTTAGTGAAGGAAGTTCCCGTCTCATATATTCTTACAAAATTCACAGAAGTAACATAAGTTTACCTTCATCAGTTAGGTTCATGGTCCTTTTCCATTCTGGCCTCCCCTCTGTCACACTTCCCCTGATGTCAGGTGACATTAGAGAGGCCACAGTACCTAGGGGATCTGAACAAGGAGCAGCTGACTTGGGGATGCATTTGGTCTTTAGAGAGTTGTATTTACATGGCTTGGAATCACATCTGTGTGTGGTTAAGATATTGCTACCCATCCTGGTGGAAGAATGGCATTCAGGAATATTCCTTCCACCCATTGTGCTGACTCTTATGACCGGAAGTGTGTGGATATTAGAAGAGAAGCAAAGTTTGAGATGTATGGAGCCAGAAGAAAATGTGTCAGCAATTCTTCCAGGCATCAGACATGTGAAATTGTAAGGCAGAGATTTGGTTTTCATTAAAAGCGGAAGTGGAAACATTTACTCAGTAATGTGGTATATATGATTAGAAATGAACCATATACTTTCTTCTTTTCTAATGGAAATGTCATGAAGTAGAATTTATCAGAATTTCTGTGTTTGTAGGACATAAACCTGTAGCATATTTTATGCATGTCAACTATTGTTGACAAAAACTCAATTTTGAACAACCATACCAAAGGAAAGACTGACTTATTTTTTTAAATCCTCTTTAGAGAAAATAACAGTTAAAAAGTCATTGTCATAGAAAAAGCAAACAAAGAGGCATTAGGTAGTTAATTCATAAAAGTGTAGAGCTATCTTTCAGGATTTTGTGGGGTTTTGGTATTTGTCAACTTAAAAAAATTTTTTAACTAAAATTTTTTTTCTTTTTTGGGGGGAGGAGATAATTAGGTTTATTTATTTTATTATTATTATTGTTATTATTATTTTTTAACGGGAGTGCTGGGAATTGAACCCAAGACCTTGTACCTGCTAAGCACGTGCTCTACCACTGAGCTATATACCCTCCCACTGCCTTGTTAGCTTTTAAAGATTTGTAATTTGTTGTGTTTATTTCCCATTCTAAATAAAAATATTCACTTTTGTCCTTAATTTTGAACTTCTATTTTAAAATTCCTTTTCATAAAAAGCAACCCATGAGTTACAGCCCCAAACAAGCTGAGTTTGGCCCTGGTTGGGGTTGAAGTCTGTGCAGGGTCCAGTGGAGAGTTGATAGATTTAGCAAATAAAAATACAGGATGCCTCGTTAACTTTGAATTTCAGATGAATAAGCACTGAAATGTGTTCATCTGAAACTCAAGGGAGAGGGTGTAGCTCGGTGGTAGAGCGCATGCCTAGCACGCAGGGGGTCCTAGATTCAGTACCCAGTACCTCCGTTACAAATAAATAAATAAAAATAAACCGAATTACCTGCCCTTCCCCCCAAAACACCTCAAAGTTAACTGGGCTTGTTGCATCCCTCCAGTGGGAATATGAAAGAAACAGGAGTCAATTCAACCAGGGTAGGTGTAAGGAGAGGGAGGGGAGCGGGAGAGGGCAAGGAAATGGGGAGAGAATTCGCAAGGAAGCCCCACTGGGCTAAGTCTTGAAAATGGGTAGGTTTTGCAAGGCAGAAGAGCACAGGGAGTGAGGAGGCAGTGAGATGTGGGGGTTTGTCAAGAGAGGTGAGGCTGGAGATGTGGACAAGGTCCAGATTGCGATGGGTCTGAAGTGCCACTGGGAGCAGCCTACCCTTTGTCTTGGAGGCGCCCTGGGGCCCCGCTGGCAGGTTTAGGCTGGGGAAGCACACCGCATGTAGGTTTGCATTTTAGACAGCCTGGTGCCTTGGAGAGGGTAGGTTGTTGAGAGTGAGACCAGGTCAGCGAACCAGGCAGGCAACGCCTGGACTCTTCCCATGACCCATCCCCGGCTCCCCGGCTCCCCATCTCCAGTCTCCACTGGGGCCATTTCACGGCTTTTGAGCCACTGAATCCATTGACACAAGGTGCCAAACAAGAACTGGGGCACTAGGTCTCCAGGTTGTGACCGAGAGCCCTGGAGGGTGAAAAAGGAGAAGGAAATACCAGGAAGATGTAGCATAGGTGCCCAACGTGGGTTTGCCCTTCCCTCCCCAGCAGCCCAGGAGTGGCCAGTTTGAATTTCCTCAGGTCATCAACTTCCTGGGTGAAGGCAAGTCAGAACGGCTTGGCTTGGGAGAGTTATGTCACCTCCCCTGCTAAACAGGCTTGAGGTTCCCCACAGCTTTACATTCCATTCCACTCCTCCTGGTGCTGAGATGGGAAGGCAGTGCAGGCTTAGAAAGGCACTGGGCTCTAAAATTAATAACAAAGCTTAGCATCTTCTAATCTTATGATGTGCCAGGCACTGGGCCAAGGGCTACATTTGGTCATTTAATCTACACGCCACGCCTACATGTTGAATATTCATGAAGTGTGATGAACGTCACGTTGCAGAAGAATAAGCAGATGCGCAGAGCTTAACCCGCCGGCCTTCAGTCTGACAGCCCTAGGGGCCGAGGTAGTCCACCCGAAGCCGGCTGACCCCCAGCTTCCCAGCCGCCAAGACGCAGGGAGCGCTGGAGGGGAGCTGGACACACATCACGCATTTTCCTTCTTTTTTTTCGGTGGGGGTTGCGTAATTAGGTATTTATTTATTTATTTGATGGAGGTACAGGGGATTGAACCCAGGACCTCGTGCATGCTAAAGCACACACACTACCACTGAGCTACATACCCGCCCCCTGTTTTTTCTTTCTCTGTGGGCTTCCTGTTGTGGCATCTCTGTCCTGAAATGAAAACGGGGTCAGAATACACTCTGAACACAAGGGGATGAATGCGGGCTGAGAGTCAGCATGGACAGTTTTGCAACCCGCTCACCTGTGAGGCCACCATCTGTGAGCTAGGAGCCAGGGGGCTCAGGCAGTGCCCACCTCCCCTGCCCACCTCCCTCCCTAGGGAAGCAGGGGTTGGGGTGGGGGAGTTCTCGAGACTCAACAGTAGCTCTTTCCCCCCTCCCCAGAAGGAGCAAAGAGACACCTATTAAGTCTTAAAAAGGCGTGGTCTCCTTTTCCAGGTGCCTGGCACACAGCACCAGAATAAATAATATTTATGGAGTACTGACCGTGGGTTAAGTTTATTAGGTCATTCAAATGCTCACAGTTTAATTTACCTATTTTATGGAGCTTCAGAAAGGTGTTGAGTAGCTTGACCAGGGTCTCACAGAAGAGAGAGAGCCAGGGTTTAAATCCAGAGCCACCCTGTGACCACTACAATCTACTGCTTTCCTCAATGTGTATAATTTCATTTTGTCCAAGATGCTGGACAACAAGGCTTGCAGCCCCCAAGCCTCCCTTCTCTTGCATCTACGCCCATAAAAAGTCCTCCATCCTCCCTGTCCGCCTTCCTTCTCTGCCAGTGCCCTTCCCACCCCTCGGTCCCCCAAGTCTGGTTGTGGGGCAGTTTCTGTCATAATTGCACCCCAATCCCTGAGTTGCTTCAAGCTCTATTTATTTTGAGAGGTTGTGTTTGGGGAGGAAACTTTTTTATATACCATCTTTCCATTATGATCACCCCAAACCCTGATTCTTGAAGAACTTGGTGGTATAGAGTTTGTGTGAAAAAGTGATTTAGATGGAGAGTCTTCTAGCCCAAGAGCAAGGATTCCAGGCTCTGCTCCTGCCTCTGCCTCTGGCTGCTAACCCGGTTGCCTCTCAGTCTCTTAGTCTTTCTCTGTCTTCATTAAGAATAAAAGGGCTGTCCAAGGGACAAGATGACGAGGAAAGAGACGATGCCCAAAGAAACCTTGTGTTTCTGCAAAAGGAAAAGAATGTTCCCCACGAAGTTAAACGCAATAACATGTGGAAAGCATTTAGCGAGTGCCTGGCACATGGTAGGTGGTGAATAACTCAAATGGAGCGAGCTGGAGCCAGGACACCTGCTGAGGCTGGGGACTGGCTGCAGAAGGGCGTGGTTGTTGGGAGGGTGCTTACTGGAGTTTGCCTGCAGGGTATAGTTGGTGGTGAGCTGCAGCTCTCAGGAAAGTGGCCTAGCTTGGATTTTTTCCGTATGGACACAGAATTGCAAGAAATTCTTATTTGCATAAAGATGGGAAGTTCAGTTTTCCTAGAGTCTGCATGTCAAGACGGAGAAAAAAGAGGCATTTCTTAATAATGATTAATCAGCTGCATCTCAGAAGAAAAGGAAAGCTCAGGAAATGAGATACTAAGAGAACGAGGGGAAAAACAATCTTCCCCCAGAATGGACCCACCCAGTAAACCTTGACAGCACTTCCTCGTATTCATCTGCATAAAAGTGACCAGCTCTCTACAAGTGGCAAGCAGCAAGGAGCGAGAAGACACCAGAGCAGCTGGGCAGCACCTGTGAGAGGTGAGGCTCGGGCTGTCCTTCCGCAGAGGCTTTTGTTCCTCACCTTCCCAGCCCTCATCCTTCAGAGCTGCAGAGAGGTGACCTGTTGTCGCTGGACACGGCCGGTGTAGTCCCAGGAGCTGGGTATTTTGTAGAATCCATGCAGAGGATGAACTTCTTAGTACCTTATTTTCAATAAGAAGAGAGAGCGAGTGGGAGAGAGGGAAGGAAGAAAGAAAGGAAAGGGGAAGGAATCTAGCATTTATTATAACCTTTTTGTTCTAGGAACTGCACTGAACACTTTATAATTTATGTATTTTTAATCCTTTGCGGTAATCAGTATCTTTAACAATATCTGATTCAGTGGGACCCGATCAGAAATGTGTTCCTGTTTGTCCGGGGTAAGGGGGTCTGCTGCCTTCTCCGGATGAGATCCCAGAAGGACAGCGCTGTAGCTGGGGTGGTGCAGTGGTTAGGAGGGTGGATTCCAGAGCCCAATGCCTGCCTTCACGTCCCGGCTCCGCCGCTTGGTGGCTGAGTACCTTGGGCCGGTTACCTCACCTCCTTAAGTGTCAGTTCCCTCTTTAGTAAAGCAAGGATGGAAACAGAACCTACATCACAGGGTGGCTGTGAGCATTAAATATAATTGTGGAAAATGCTTGGCACGGGGCCCAAGGCACTAGGATAAATGTTAGCTACTACTGTGATCTGAATCAGCCGTGAGGTCTGGCGTCGCCTCGCCAAGTGGAAGGAGATGCCTTTCTCCTCCACACCGTGTCTGAGGCTCCCGGTGGGGGATGAGCGGGCAACGCCCCACTCTTCTGAGAGTTGCTTGTCAGAAGAAAACCTGTACTCCCTTCTTGTCACTTGGCTTTCTAGAAGTACCCAGGTGCCTTTTGAGGAGACAGCTCTGGGGGATTCTACAGTTTTCCCTGCTAATGGGGTCTTGTTTTCCTAGAAAGAGAGAGGTTGGTAGAAGAGAAATCAAACTCTTTAGTATAATGCCTGCTCTCCAGTGAGGTCTCAGTATACACCTGCCCCTCACTGGGAATGGTGCTGAGTTAAGGAGAGGTAAGGAAAAACGGCTTTCTAAACAGGATTTGCTGTTTCTCGGCTTTCTGGAGAAAAGCCTGGGACTCCGGAGGAGGATCTGGGGTTGGGAGGAGTGGGGACAGGTGTGGCTCACGCTGTCACACAGGCAGCTTCTTCAGTTGGCTTCCTGTGCGTGGTGCCGCCCTCTCCTCCACTGACGCACACACTACACTTACCCCGCGCACACATGGCGGGAAGTGAGTGCTCGGTGGGCACCGTGCAGGATGCTGGGCAGAAGCTGGTCTATTTATGTGTGTCGCCCTGTGACTTATCTTTAATGCTCAGCCCTGTTTGTGAAACGTGTGCGAGTGCTGGGGAAAGTCAGAGAAAGAATTCAACAGGCTGCACAATTATGCTTTGGGCGTGTTTCTCAAGGTGTATTATCCGACACCACTGAAGGTGGGTCAATGAAAAGAGGCAGAGAGGGATGCAGGAACTAGAAGAGGCAGCAGGCCTCTCAGCTGTGGCCCCGGCTGGGGGCTAGCGAGCTGCCAACATCTCCCCACTACCCCCTGACTCAGTGGATGATGGAGGGGAACTGCCATCTTGCCCTTTGCTGGTCTCTCTCTTTTTTGTGGTTAGTTATTAGATGCCTTGCACCTTCCTTCCTCCTTTTCTCATCTTCTCTAGAAGGTGACATCTTCACAGTGGGCTTCAAAGGAAAGATTTTCAGCAGATGCACAGTGAGGGTTTATAATAAAAGGGTGTCACCTATTTTGGGGACAAACATAAAAAAACCAAATGTGCTTTTATGATTTTTCGGATCTGTTGCCTAACTCCTAAGGCGTGTATTACCAACCCTGTTTTTCCTATTTAATTTATTAGAAGCAATGCCTCTCACCCCTGTTGAAAAGTGAGCCGTGTTGAGTCATGGGAGTGATTTATATACAAATGTACTCCCTGGGAGTTGGGAGAGCCACTGGATCAGGCTTTCTGGGGGCGGAGGTGGGGAGTGGGGAGAGGGGAAAGCTCACTCAATTGATTCAAGGAAACCAGATGAGGAGACACATGCCCCTGAAGTCTGCAAGGCTAGGGTAATGAATCCTTTCTGGGTTGTCACCCGATGTGCCTCGGGAGGTCAAAAGGAGAACTCAGTCAGGGGTCTCTTCCATTGCTCTCCACTCTGCTGCGAAGCTGACTTCATCCCTTCCTGTAGGACATGAAGGCACAGTGTGTTCACCTCTGTCTCCTGGGTGCGATGCTTTTCCTCTGCTCAGTGCACACCCGGGATCTCAGGAGATGTCTGATTTCCACAGATGTGCACACTATAGAAGAGAGTTTCCGAGGAATCAAAAAAGCCATCGTGAGTATGGGTTTGGGGTGAAGGGGGCGTGTATCACTTTACATCTTAACTTGAAGAGCCAGTTCCTTCTCATTACCTTTGGGTCTCCGGAGAAGATGGAGAACTCACAGCTTGTGTCTGTTCTTACGTTTTCCTCCATAGCAAGCTAAGGACACCTTTCAGAATGTCACCATCCTGTCCCCATCGGAGACCCTGCACAGCATTAAGGTATTGGCCTGCATCTGCTCTTTCCTCCACTGTCATTTTTACGGTGAAGTGGCCCTGAGCTGAGGGAGAAGTCCTCACCCCGTGCTCTTCTCTTTCCTAACCTCCAGTGCCCTCTGTGTGCTCCGCCTTCTCGCTTGTCAGTGGATGCGGGAGGGGACACTTGTGTCTCAGGGACTTTGAACCCCTGGGAGGGAGGGATTAAAGGAGCACCACTTACCCAGGGAGGGGCTGCGGCGCCACACGCTCAAATGGGACAGGGTGTCTGTGCCTTAGGCTGATTCTGGAAGGTTTCATGGGGAAAATGAGCAGTGACTTAAAAGCTGAGGAGGCTGTCGGTTAGTGCCTGAAAGAGAGGAAGGGGCTTGGGGAGAATGGGTGTGTAAGATGGATGGATGCGTGTCTGAGGATGGAGAGGCAACCAGGCTCTGTGTGAGGGACGTGAAGGCGAGTGGAAGAGGATGAGGAGGACAAACACGTTGGAGTCATTTGACCAAGAGCCTTGAAAGCCAGGCCGAGCCTCAACCTTACAAGAGAGGCAGTAGGGAGTCTCTGCAGGGTTTTTTTTTTAAATTTTTATCTTTATTTTTTTATAGCCAAAGACTGTATGACCACAAAGCCCTTTACTTTATTTTATTAAAATTTTTTTTTAAATTGAAGTATAGTCAGTTTAGAATGTTGAGTCAATTTTTGTACATGCCCAATAGTTCAGTCGTACATATACATACATATATTCATTTTCATATTCTTTTCCATTATAGGTTACTACAAGATATTGAATATAGTTCCCTGTGCTGGACAGTAGACACTGGTTCTTTACCTATTTTACATATAGTTGTTGGTATCTGCAAATCTCAAACTCCCGACTTATCCCACCCCCACTTCACTCTGGTAACCATAAGTTTGTTTTCCATGTCTTTGGTCTGATTTCTTTATGGTAAATGAATGTGGCCACTTCCTAAATACTATTTCAGCCAATGATGTAAGAGACTCACAGGATCTCACAGCTGGAAGGGGCTCCCAAGGCCATCTGTTCCCAAACCATCATTTTCAAATGACCAAACTGACACCTTAGGAGAAAGAGTGGTTCATGGTTGAGCCAGGAAGACAGCCCCAAGTCTCATGCCTCTGTCTTCAGATTTTTTGTCCTCTCAGGGTCTAGAAATAGCTGACGTGGCAAGAGGAAAGGAGTTAATGAGGATGCAAGTCTTTACCATATTTCTTCTCTCCCCGCTTTCCCTGATAAAACGAAAGTTGCAACTTTTTGCCCCTTTGGGTAAGGACATTGGCAGGAGCAGAGGAAGAGGAGGGTTTTTTTGTGTTGCAGGAAAAGTTTCCATCTAGGAACAGACGCCTGGGCGGGGTGGGGGCAGGGAGCCTTTGCTGCTTGAGTGCTAATGCAGATGAATGCACTGTTGGCTGTAGACCCACCCCTCCCTTCTCAGACTGAGCTATAATTTTCCTGCACTGGCTTTCAAGGCAAGGTGCAAACTGCTGGAAGGAAACTCATCCTGGCCAGCTGCTCTGAGCTGTGCCCTACCAAGCTAGGCGTTTTCCCCTAGAGAAGTCTGCATTCTGCCCTCAGAGGACCTGCATAGATGAACACATTTCTGCAGTTGTCAGTCTCCGTTCTTACACATCTCAGCTCCATGCAGATGATCCCTGAAGTTTAAAAGGGACCAACTGGAGGAGAGCTCCGCAGGGTGGTCAGGATAAACACAGGGTCATTACACTGGAAGAAATATGTGCCCAGCCCACACCTGCTGCACAGCAGCCATTGACTAAATACATGTTGATGGTTCGGAGTTGTTACAGAGAGGCCGACTGCAGCACGGCATAGGGAAGACTTTTCAAGAAGGCCGCTCAGACATTGGTCCTTTCAAAAGGGAGGTGTCTGATTCCTGGAAGCGTTTAAGCAGAAGTTAGTGCTGACATGTTGGAGATGCTGTAGAGAGAATTCTGGTCTATGGCTGGGCTCCACCCCTTGTCAGTTCATCTCCTGGCCACATAAAAAGAGGGTGAGAACTGCGCTCTTCCCTCAGTGCCTTTGTTATCAGTAGCTCTGGTGTTGGCAGGGGAGGAGGGATACTCTGGGACCAATCTGAATTTTAAACAGTGACTTTTAGTTAGCCCACTCCTTCTTGCCCTTATCTAAACAGGCTGCTTTGGTCTCTAAAGTAATGAGGAGAGGGCCTCTGGGGCTTCCTCTGATTTGTGTCTGTAGCCCTCAGATGTGTGCTGTGTGACCAAGAACCTCCTGGCGTTTTACATGGACAGGGTGTTCAAGGACCACCTGGAGCCGAACCCTCAAATCCTGAGAAAACTCAGCAGCATTGCCAACTCCTTCCTCTCCATGCAGAAGACTCTACAGCAATGTGTGCGTCACCACAATGGGATTCCAAGCCTGTGTTTCCCATCTGCCCCAGGGAGAGCCTGGGATGTGCTGGCCCCGGTCGGCCTTCTGAAGTGGTTCCTGGACTCAAGGGAAATACCCTGCCCTGTTGTCCATCAGGACAACTGTTGAGAATCTCTTCCAGTGGTCCTTCCTTGCCCAGGGCTTCCTCCCTGCGGACACCTATCAGACCCAGTTTCCTCGTGGGCAATCTGCCTGGGGTGACCGACTCACAGCAAAGTATCCGTTAAGCGATCCCGGGGCTGGCCTGTGAGAGAGGCATGCCAAGGAGTCCAGGCTTAGCACAAGCATACCCGTAGTTTCTTGGTTTCTGGCCCTTTGGGGTTTCCATACCAGTTGACCTCTGGGTGTTTCCCTGGTATAGCCTATCCTAAGGGTCACTTCTAAATTCATTGTCACCTATTGAAAACAAACCTCAGAAATAAAACCAACCCCCAACCAAACCCACAAAAACTTAGACCAGGAAAAAACCTGGGTCTGGCCCCATCTCTGCCAACAATTTTCTGTGTGGCTTTGTGGCAAGTTACTTCACCTCTCTGTGCCTTGGATTCCAAATTGTGAGAAGAGGTCATAACCTCTGTCCCACTTATGTTAAGATTCATTTAACCAATTATTTAATTAACTAACCCAACACATATTCATTGAGTGCCTACGCTGTGGGGGCTGCACTTGCAGAGGGGTGACAAGATACATTTGGCACGTATCCTCCAGGCCTTTCCAGCCCTGGTCAAGAGCAGGGTGACTCTATTATTAGTTTTTTTTTTTTTTTAATGGTGGTACTGGGGATTGAACCTGTGACCCCATGCATGGTAAGCACACACTCTACCACTGAGCTATGCCCTCCCCGTAAATGCAAGGTGACTCTGAAAACCCTTCTCCTGCTCCAACCCAGGTTTACTGACCTGATTCTCACCTGGGGAGGAAGGAGACCCATCACTCTGCTTGCGGGAGGTGGTGGTAAGGGTGAGCCAGGGTGGTAAGGCCCTCTGATGGGTACTGTTTCCAATTGCTCACAGCAGAAGCAGAGGCTTTGTCACTGCGGGCAGGAAGCAACCAATGCCACCAGAATCATCCATGACAACTACGATCAGGTAAGGGCCGGGATGAGGGTAGGGAAGACAGACAAGAAAGAGCCAGATGGAGAGTGTGTCAACCCTGCAGCCTCCTCTCCACACTCAAATTCATTCGTTTACTCAACAGTATTTATTGCAGGTCTTCCAATTCTGTGTCTGCAAAGAGTGTGTTGGTCTTAGTTCATTTGCTAATTTCCTGGCCTCCCCTTCCTTATCATTTCTCCACCATTTTCTTATGCCCTCACTTATCAGGTCTATCTTAAATTTTGAGGGCAAGGGTGATACCCTTGAGGTGAGGGAACAAAGATCCCCAGTGAATTGTAAGCCGTTATGTGTGAAACATGCTACTTGCTTGGTGTCACTGTGGCCAGTAACTGTCAGCATCCTCTATGGTGATGAAGAACAGTGCTTCTCACATAGATGTAGATCGAGAATGCATGTCTCGTGGAGAGGGAGAGGTAGAGGCAGGGTTTCTTACATGCAGCATGTAGAAATGTTGTTAAAATGCAGATTCTGGCTTGCAGGTCTGGAGTGAGGTCTGAGATTCTGTGTTTCAACCGCACTCCCAAAGGATGCCCATGCTTTGAATAGCAAGGAGGCGGGGAATCTGTTGAGAGCTCTGATTTTTTGTGGGGAGGCTCCATGTGACAATATAGCAACAGCTAAAACTTATGTCATTGTCACTACGAGCCAGATATTGTTCTAAGCAGACTGCAGGCATTGACACACTTACTCCTCATGACAATGCTATGAGCCATTATCTGCATTTGACAAGTTAGGAAACTGAGGCACAAACAGGTTAAATAACCTGGGTAAGTTCACACTGCAATTAGGTGGTGGAGGTAAGACTCTCTCCCAGGTGTCTGGCTCCACAGGACACAATTTAAGACCTTACTGTCTCCTTGTAGTCTTCTGAGGAAGAGCTGGAGTAAGTCAGGAGACTTGAGTCCCAGTCCAGCTCTGCTACCAGCTGGCTGTGTGACATTAGGTAGGACACAGACTTAGAGGCTCTGATGCTTTAATGCATCCAATGGAGACACCATATCTCCCTACCCCACTGCTGGGCACCACTGGGACTGCAACCTTCTGGGAGAGCAGAGGTACTAAAGCAAGCTGGTGTGAACAGAAAAATAAGCAGAACTGCCATTAAAGCAAGTTTTTTTTTTTCTTGTGAAATAACAGGAAATAGTAAAACAGAGGGCAAGGAATGAAGAACTTTACATTTTATTTATTTCTGACATGATCCAACTGCTGGTTTGTGGAAAGCAATTTAAGTCATCTGCTAGGAAAATAACTGGAGGGTCTTATGCCCTGCAAATATAATTGTTGAATAAAAAGAAAACTTCCCCCAGAACATGGGAAAAGTGGTGTGAAACTATTCTATGGTCTAGAAAGGCAGGTTCTTAGGACGATTTCCCTGGTTTCAGCTCGAGGTCCGATCGGCTGCCATTAAGTCTCTGGGCGAGCTTGACATCTTCCTGGCCTGGATTGACAAGCATCATCACGGAACTTCCGCTGCCGAAAGACAAGGAACCTAATTATTGAACAGGCCCTGTGAGGTTTCCCATGGGAGACAGCGAACTCTGAAGGGGAAGGGGGGGGCCTGTTTTCATGCAAAGGAGGGTCTTTTGATTGGGAATTCTCTCCTCTGGTTTTGTAGGGGGAAATCTGGGTTTGAGTACAGCTCACCCTGTAGTTGAAAGTCCCACTGGCTGGGCCCAGGCTGTGTGATCCCAGCTGAAAGTAGCCAACTAGCCATATTTATGATAAAATACATCTATTGAAAGGTCCTGCTGGCCTCCCTGGAGGGAAAGGGTTGGCTCCCCACTAATTTATTGTGAAGTTATTTATCCCATGTCTGTGATGTGAGCTAAGCGATGTCCTGTAGTGATCTTTGTGAATAAACTCTATTCATTACCGATTAGTGGAAGTGTCTTCTGATTCAAGGGGGGAGGGCCAATCAAGGAATCATGAATGGAGACCATCAGAAATGAAAGGGAAAGAATGTGAAACCAAATATACGCATGTATATGCATGACTGGAACACTGTGCTGTACACCGGAAATTGACACATTGTAACTGATGGTACCTCAATTAACAAAACAGAAAACAAAAAACAACACATCGAGGGTCATGCAGTTATTGTGGAACCAGGATTCGTTAAATTAATTAAACAAGGAGACCCTTAGACTGAGTGGCTGGAATGTCATGACCCCCTGTGTAAGCAAACCAAAATCTAAGCCTGCAAATGCCTCAAGGTTATGAAATCTAAATGCTAAGGACAACCAATCGCAAACAGCCAACTGGCTTCAAGCCATAGCCAATCAGGTAACTGCCCTTCTCTGCTTCTGCACCTTGTCCATAGATGTCTTTCCCAGGCTCCCAACCTCGGACAGCTTCTAGCCACTTCCAGTTTGGTGCTGCTGATTTCAGCAGAGTTTTGCTCAAATAAACTGGTAAAAAATTGAATATGCATCAGTTTCTCTTTTAACAATACCAAGCACAGGGTGTCTTAACCCAAAAGCCCAGGGAATGTGACCTGAGCACCTTGCACGCGTGGTGGATGCTGGAAGAGATGCTTTACTGGCTATAATGAGCTGTCCCTTCAGGAAAGAAACATTGTTTTATCAACGGTAGTAGAAGAAGCAGAAGAGGAGGAGATGGAGCAGGAGGGGAAGGCGAGGAAGGACGACTGAGGGGGAAGCTTTCTCTCTCTCTTCTGTATCTCTTGCCTACTTGCTTCACTTTGACCATTTCACTTGTCCTCCTGTCCTTTCTCTCCTTCCAGACTTGACGAATGTGTTCTGTTTCTTGTGTTGTCCACAGAGGGCCTGGTGCAGAGTTGTGCTTTCGTTTTTGGTGATGTTGTATTTTTGCATTTGTTTGTTTTCACAGATCTGGTGCTTAATAACTATCTTCTCAGGAACCAAGTGTAAAATTCTCTCCCAAATCATATCTTCTGAGTCCTTGGTCAGCCCTTGTGAGGCACCCATGAGAAACCTAGGGCTCACCTTCTGCTGCACAGGTGCAAAGAGAGGGAACCCATAGCTCATGGCGGGATGATGCAGGCCCTTTATGTATATGACCTCACTTTAAGCCCAGAGGAGCCAAGGAGTCTCATCCCCACTGTGATCAGCAGAGGCATCAGGCTCAGGGAGGCGAAGGGACTTGCCCAAGGTCACATGGCTAAGGGATGGCAGGTCCAGAAAGTGGACCCAGAGCTGATCTTCCTGGTTCCAGTGCATTCTTCCCTTGCTGCTGGGGGAGTTCACTTTGTTTAGGCCAAGACTGTCTAACCCAGGTTGCTACACTCGATGCCAGCAACACAAATCTTTAAACCCAGATGCACAAAAAGTGGCCTGAACTTACCAGCAACCATCCTGTGAAGTGACACACAAATTTATGTGTGTCAACACAGAGCAAAGAAGCAGAGGCTGACTTCTGAAGGTGTCACATGCTGTTCCTGGCCCAGCTGAGAGTCTGGGCTCCTCCTAGGGGACGTTCTATCCTCCTTGCATCTCCAGAGTGGATTGCTGGCAGCCACACATGCTCAGGGCAGCAGTCTTTTGGAACCACGGACTTTCCCAGAAGTTTGGCCAAATGGATAAGAGGATAAGCTTTTGTGTGAAATCCTGGCCCTGCCACTTACTGTGTGATCATGGGCAGTTTTTTTAACCCGAGCCTCCGTTTCCTCATGTGCACACATTCAGGAGATTGCGGCCTCTTGGAATTGTTACAAGGATTCAAGTTGCCATTTATTGTAGCTGTGTAGTAGGTGAACAGCAGGTGCTCATTAAAATGATGGTTGTTACTATTTAGTGGTTCTCAACTTTTCTAATCTTTTTTTCCCATAGAACACTATTGTTTTGGGAGAGCCTTCCTCTTACATGTTTTTTAAACTAGCAAGTAAGACGAGGCAAAAGGCACTGGCCCAGGCCAGCCGTGCTGTTTCCTGGGTCTGCATCTCCAAGAGGTTCCCAGCTGAGCCTGTCGTGTGGGTGCCTGTAGGTTCTGGGCCATCTGATTCTCCTGCTACCCGGACCCTGCACGCTCTCCCGCACAAGTCCTTGCTCTGTTACAGACTCAGTGAGAGATTCTTCCCTTTACTTCCCTTGCTCCATTTACGCCTAGCACCATCCCTGGTGCATCCAAATCACTGGATGTCCCCCGTGCAGCTGTGAACAAATGCCTGCGCAGTGGCAGAAGCAAACGACATCATTCCTGGAGGCAGACTCAGGGGCCAGCATGTCATGTTTGGCCAAGGAGTTTGGGGGAGGAGACATTCTTCAAAAGTTATGAGCTCTAGAGCATTCTAGAGATTGTCTATACTTCCAGCTCTGCTATGGAAAGATCCTCAGTTAGCCCAGTCTCAGGCCTCTGCCATGGAGCCACCGTCAGTAAAGACTGGAGTGTTTATAAGAGAGACCTTTTCTGCACAGGCACAAACAAGGCTCGATCCAGGCACTGGGGCTGGGAGAGGGTTTCAAACTCAGCTTTCACACCAGGAGAGAAGTTTCCTCAGCATGCCCCAGTCTAGATGATTCTGGTCACTTTCCTAGAGACTCTGTGCCTCAGTTTCCTTATTTGGGAAATGAAGAGAATAAACATACCGACCTGGAGGGTTGCCTGAGGATCAAGTGAGTTAAAACTTCGTGAAGTACATAGTGCCTGGCAGCCAACACATGCTACAAACAAACAACCGAAGAGCTTGTGGTCATGCTCTGCTGCTGTCCTAGCCCTACACCAGCCTAGACTCAATTCCGCAAGACAGAGTCCCACCCCCAGGCAGAAACAGTCTTCCTCCTGCTCCTTCTTCTCCGTCCCTATCCCTTACCCCCAATTTGTGTTCCCTGGAACCCAGAGTGGTTTTCCAGGCTTTGACCAGTCTGAGATATCTTGGCGTTCATCTCCTCTCTCAGACTGAGCTCTGGGGAGACAGCTGCTCTGTGAATGGCTGTACTCTGTAAATCAATATTCTTTGAATGAATGAATGAATGCATGCATGAATGAATGGTTCAAAGCTAGCTCTCCCTTTGACTGTTGGAGGAAGCCTGCTGCTTTGCTTTTTGGCGTTAGGAATCTCTCTGGCTTCCTCTAGTCCACCACTGGAACCTCTATTCTTTGCTCAATGTCTCTTCCGTAGCCCATAGCAAGGAGTCAGGTCTCCCCTCTGTCTGGCCTCCCCAACTTGGGTTTCAGTTTTGCCCCTGATTGTTGTTTTATGGTCCTTGAGTCTGTATCTTAAATCCTGAAGGTCAGTGCCTCCCACACTAGTCCTGGGCTAACAGCCCTTTGGATGTTATGCTAACCCGGGCTCCCGCTCACGTGGGAGCCACGTGGTCCAGCAGCGCTGTCAGTGGGGACAGAGAACTTGAGAAGTACCAACGTCACCTCTTCTTCCTCACCTCCTCAGTGTCTCCAAAACATCCCCCCTACCTAGCTTAAGAAGAGCATAGCTAATTCTAGATGAGATACCCCCGAGGCAGAGTGCAGACAACGTCCCTCTGTGGTCACCCCTGGGGCGCCTTGTGGCAATGGGATTATGCCCACGTGGCTAGAAATGATGTCTTAACGTGAGAGTTGTTGGCATCAGAAAGCTCAGTCTCTCTGCAGGGAGCCAGCACATGAAAAAGTGCTCTGAATTTAGTTAGGGAAACATACCAATAAACAATTTATTCTGCTGAGTTCCTGGGATGTGTGTGATGTTGATCCAGACCCTGAGCAGCTTAGCAAAGGAGAACAGTCGCTGATTCCTTAGAAATGAAGTCTCAGAGTGCAGCTTCCTCAGATTGATGCTCACAGTTCATTGCATTTTGACTCTTTCCAACTTTCTTCAACCCCTACCTCCTTATCCCACCCAGCACGCACACAGGCACCGTCCCTCAGGTAGTGAAGTGCTCTCTGGTCTCAGGAGTTTTGTTCCAGCTTTTCCTGCTATGAGGAGCAAGGGTCCTTCTGCTCCTGCTGCAGTCTCTCCATCCCCAAAGCTCACAAAATTGTTAGTCCTTCAAAACCTTGCCCAAACTGGATTTTCTCCAAGAAGCCTTCCCGGATATATTCCTTGTCCCTCAGAAGTAATCTCAAAGCCTCTTCACCCCCGACCCCTCAATGCCTATGATGAACACAGCCGAATTGTTCTAGGAGAGTCCCCATAACAAACGCACCCATCATTCCTATAAACAGCCTCATTCTTCTCAGGCTGCATGTCACAGCTGGAGAGGTGCAGTTGCCATACCCATGGGCCTTTGCGTCTGCCCTTAGATCAAGGACTCTTAATCTTTTGTGTGCCATGGACCCATGTGACACACCAGCAAAGTCTAGAGACCCTACTCAGAATAATGTTTCTAAATGCATAAAATAAAATGTATAGGATTACAAAATAAACCAATTATATTAAAACGCAGCTATCAAAATATGGAAATGAAATGCTTAATTTACAGAATGTATGAATAGCTCATACAACTTAATAACAAAAAAACCCAAATAACCCAATCCCAAAATGGGCAGAAGACCTACACAAGCAATTCTCCAGTGAAGACATACAAATGGCCAACAGACATATGAAAAAATGCTCGATATTACTAATTATCAGAGAAATGCAAGTCAAAACTACAATGAGGTATCACCTCACACCATTCAGAATGGCCATTATTAAAAAGTTCACAAATGATAAATGCTGAACGGGGTGTGGAGAAAAGGGAACTGTCCTACACTGAAAGGAATGTAGTTTGGTGCAGCCATTATGGAAAACAGTATGGAAAGTCCTCAAAAAACTAAAAATAGACTTACCATGTGATCCAGCAATCCCACTTCAGAAGATACATGCACCTTAATGTTCACAGCAGCACTATATACAATAGCCAAGACATGGAAGCAACCTAAATGTCCATCGACAGACAACTGGATAAAGAAGTTGTGGTATATTTATACAATGGAATACTCCTCAGCCATTAAAAAATAATGCCATTTGCAGCAACATGGATGGACCTAGAGATCATCATTCTAAGTGAAGTAAGCCAGAAAGAGAAAGAAAAATACCATGCAATACCACTCATCTGTAGAATCTTAAAAAAATAAAAACTCTATGAGCTCATCTACAAAACAGAAACAAACTTGCAGACATAGTAAACAATCTTATGGTTATTGGGGAAAGGGGGTGGGAAGGGATAATTTGGGAGTTTGAGGTTTACAAATGTCAGCCACTATATATAAAAATAGATTTTTAAAAAAGTTTCTTTTGTATAGCACAGGGAACTATGTTCAACATCTTGTAATAACCTTTAATGAAAAAAGATATGAAAATGAATATATGTGTGTATATGCATGACTGGGACATCGTGTTGCACACCAGAAATTGACACATTGCAATTGACTGTACTTCAATAAAAAATATGAAAATGACAATGGGTATTATATAATAAATGTGATTCTTTATTAATGCATTAATTAATAAGATCTAGCAGTGGGACTACAAACTACTGATCTTTTTAACATCATATTTTATCTTATTTTTTAAAGTGGCAATTTCTATTTATTTAATTTATTTTTTTGAGGGGGAAGGTAACTAAACTTATTTATTTATTTTTTAACGAAGGTA
Source organism: Camelus bactrianus (assembly GCF_048773025.1). NCBI lineage: Eukaryota > Metazoa > Chordata > Mammalia > Artiodactyla > Camelidae > Camelus > Camelus bactrianus. The sequence goes on along the minus strand of NC_133561.1, from coordinate 30,066,893 downwards.
CCACTACCACTGAACCATACCCACCCCACTACTGACGTTTCTAATTAGTGATTATTATAAATACGTTGAGCTCTCTGAAACAACCTTAATGGGATACAAAGTATCTGTGACTTCTATCAGTGACAAAGTCACAGGCACTACTGGTATTACTGTATTGTTTCCTTCCCTCGTAATTAAGAAAAAGTTAAGTTTTGATTAAAGGTTAATGAAATCATAAGATGTGGCTTTTTCCCATCAGCTCTCTGCTAGATTAGGAGCGTCTGTTCCCCTCACCATGCTCTGAGGTCCCATGAGAGGTCCTAAGAGACCAAGCCTTTTCCACTCTGGTATTCTCGGGGCATCCAGCTCTGTGCCTGCACAAGGGAGTCTCCACACTGGTTTGTGGAATTAAAAGAAAAAGAATTGAGTACATCCCTACTCTCCTAGGGGAGGAAACTTAATTCAAGTCTGCGTCTGGATTTTTGTTCCCTGACTCCATGTCCAGGAGAGGATTTTCCCAGGGGCTCCCACTTTGCAGGCAGGGGAAGGGGATAGTTAGCCAACTTCGGGGACCCAGGTACGTCAGAGGAAATTTCAGCAGAAAGGATGGGGCAGCAAGTCAGGCTGGTTAAACAGACATGATGGAAAAAGGCAGGAAAGGGAAATGACGTCACTCATTCTGTCAGCTTTGAGGACCGGGAACTGCAAATGCACTGTTTCTGAGGGCATCAGCTGCTCCGCCCAGCCCCACCCTGCAGGGAGGTAGCAGGGGCCGCAGGTGGGGTGAAGCTCCCAGCACCGCGGGCCTGAGAATGGGAGACCAGTGAGCTGAGGCAGGAAGCCCAGCTGCCAGCAACAGTGACGTCATCAAAGACAGGGAAAACCCTAAACTGCCAACTCAGGACTTGCCTTGAGAGAAAAGGAGTGGCTGGGTTTTCTTCTTGGTTTCTAGAAAATTGTTTCCTGCCCAAAAATGACTTGGTTAAGAAACTGAGTTTATTTCACAAGAAAGAATTCTCTCTCCTCTGCTCACCTTACCTTTTCCATTACTCAGGTACTGATTATATGCTGGCCCCCAGTTTCAAAACCCTACTTCTGAAGTTAGCTTGATGTGCTCATGAGATGCACCACCACTTCCCCACCACGGCCACATCATCCCCCATCCACTCCCTCTGAGCACTGACAATGTGCTAAGCACTGTGCTGCCCTTGAAGAGCTCATGATTAGTGCACAGCTATTACCATGTCTCTCTCCCACTATAAGACCCTTCATGACTCCCTCTTGCCTCAGGGTGAGAACAAAGAATTACAGAATCAAAAGGTGCTGCTGAAAGAGATTCATGAAATCATTTAATTTTACTTCCCCACAATTCACAGAGGAGGAAACTGAAGCCCAGAGAAGGGAAGTGATTTCCCCAAGATCACACAGTGGGGTGAAGGTGAGGCTAGAGCTGGGACATAGGTTTCTAGACACCCAGTCCAAATTCACATTCCTTGGCACAATATTCTTGTTCCTTGATGATGCAGCCCTGTTTCCAACTTGATCTGCTGCTGTGTCTCTACATGAAATCCAGCTCCTGCCAAGGCAGTTCATTCGCCCGTCTTCAAATACCTTGTGACTTTTGCTGCCCGTCATCTCTGTCCTGAATGCCCTTTGTCAGACCCGACTCCTCCTCTCTACCCTGCTCTGGAGTCCTTGTCCATTTAAATTCTTCTCGTCCCTCAAGGCTCAGCTCAAACCCTCCTCTGTTTGAGCCGCCCCCCCCCCCAGCACATGCCTTCTTTTTTAAATAAAATCTCTTATTGAAGTATATAGTCAGTTTACAAAGTTGTGTTAATTTCTGGTGTACAGCATCCTGTTTCAGTCATACATATACATACGTATATCCCTTTTCATATTCTTCTTCATTATAGGCTATTATGAGATGTTGAATATAGTTATAGTTCCCTATGCTATACAGTGGGACCTTGTTGTTTATCTATTTTATATATGATACTTAGTATCTGCAAATCCTGAGCTCCCAGTTTATCTCTCCCTCTTCTTCCTCCCCTGCCTTTGGTAACCGTAAGTTTGTTTTCTATGTCTGTGAGTCTGTTTCTGTTTCATAAATAAGTTTATTTGTGTCATTTTTTTTTAGATTCCATATATGAATGATATTATATCATATTTTTCCTTCCTTTTCTTGCTTACTTCACTTAGTATGATGATCTCTAGGTCCATCCGTATTACTGCAAATGGCATTATTTTATTCTATTTTATGGCTGAGTAGTATTCCATTGTATATGTACATCACAACTTCTTTATCCAGTCATCTGTCAATGTACATTCAGGTTGTTTCCATGTTTTGGCCATTGTAAATAGTGCTGCTATGAACACTGGGGTGCATGTATCTTTTCAAATTAGAGTTTCCTCCAAATATATGCCCAGGAATGGTATTGCTGGATCACAGGGTAAGTCTGTTTTTAGTTAGCATATACCTTCTACTCATTCAGCAGTACTGATTTTCTTTGTGGTTCTGCAAACCTTATCCTCCCAAAGAGGCTATAAGCATCCAGGGGCCAGAAATCTCCCGAGGCATCGCTAATCCTTGAAGCATCCAGCACAATGTCTTGTAGATAATGGGCATTTAATAAATGTTATGGAAAGAACAGCTTTTAAAATCTATTCTATCATACACAAGGAGTGATAAAAATCTACTTTTGTGCTTAAAGGTTTGCGTAACTATGCATATGTTTAAAATCCTCCTGGCAAATAAATGAGCCAGACAGGCAAAGTAGATTTTATCCTCCATTTTACTGATGAATCAGTGCATGCCTGAAATGTAAGGGCTGGTCTTGGGTCACCCAGGGTCTCACAAAGGTGGTGAGAATGTATTAGAAATGAGTCTTCTGGCTCTCAGTCTTATGCGGTCTTTTGTCAACACCTTCTATGTCCTTTCCATAGAAGATACATTTCTTCTGCCAGAATTACCATGGGAAAAGCTTCTCTATTGTTCTCATTTTTAAGGAATGTTACTTACTATAGAAGAATAGTTCATAATGGGTTAAAAGTGTCATTTATTAGAAAGAATACTTGATTGATTTCAACCTCCGACTCTTTTACCAGCTGAGCGACCTTGGGCAAGTTACTTAACCTCTTCTGAACCATAGTTTCCCCATTTATAGAATGAGGGAATTGGACTAGATGTACTTGAATTCACTTCTAGCTTTAATACTCTAGGAGTGATAGTCTACCATTAGATAAAAAATTCTTGCTAGTGGGATAGCTTTCCTTAACCTAGAAGATTCATGAACCTTCCAGGTCCTACTGGAGAAGCTATAGTGGCAGAGGTGCCCGTGGGTCCCCTTCACAAATTAAATTAAGAAATGAATCATTGCAGGCCACTGTCTTTGACAGAGGACCTGGGATTGTACCAGCAGGCAGGGGCCAGCTTGCAAAAGGCAAAGGCTCACAATAAAACCCTACTTCACATTTGTCCTTATGTGACAACTTGAGGAAGTTCATGTTACGGGATGTTTGGCAATTATTTGCAATTATTTCTGGCAATTATTTGCAATACTGAATCAGCATGTTCTTAGAATGATATGATTAAAATGAATGCTCCAAGAAAAAGTGAATTTCATGATATTGGGAAATTTGAAAACGTTCTGATTTCAGGATTTAAGGATAAGTTGCAACAGCTCCTTGCTTGCTTCACAAACTCTGTAACTACACTCATCCTGTTTCTTGGCTATGAGACGGGTGCTCAGGCATCTGGGTATTGTCTGTGACAGGATGGACTTAGTCCAGTGATTCAGGAATCCTGGGAGGGAGGGTGGAAATTGCTAAAGTGAGAAAGATTCCTTCTGTTTCTGTAGATTCAGTGTGTTAATTTCAGAAGGTTCTCAGACAGGTGAGATCGGTGGTCCGTTCTCTTAACTGAATGAAGATCTTGTCAGGACTCTCCCTGGTACGTAGGGCCAGAAGAAGAACTGGGAATCCTGCCCTCGGTACATTCCCACCACTTTTTTCCAGGGCCCTCTTGTCCCCAAGGACATACAATTTAATGCAAAGAGTAACATATTCTAAATTAAGAGATCTAGGTTGAAGTCCCCATTCTGCCACTGTCTCCTTCATCTTCATAGTGCTTCCCTGGGCCTTGGTACCCTCACATCAATGATGACAGTAGAAAGAAATGCTATTTTTTTAAAATGAGTTCTTTCATTTACTGGTGGGGGAAACTTGGGAGAACCATTCAACTTCTAAGCTTAAGTTTCTTCATCAGAAAATTGGGTTATAGGGCCTGCTTCAAAGAGATAATAATTTATTCAATACATATTTATAGAAAGTTTGCTATGACCTGGGCTCCATTCCATGCATTTCTACTGGAGGGGTGGATAAAACAGACAATATTCTGCCCTCAAAATGCTCATGTTCTTAGTGGGATTTTATGATAATTACATGAGAATAAGTGTATATGTATATATACGATGTTATATATATATGATGATTATAATAACATACAGAGAATTTAATATGCAAGCCCAGGTACTAGGTTTAGGATACTGTATACATTATCATCATAATAATAATTATTAGGCTGAATAAATTGGGAGCTCAGGATTTGCAGATACACACTACTGTATACAAAATAGGTCAACAACAAGGACCTACTGTGCAGCACAGGGAACTGTATTCAATACCTTGTAATGGCCTATAATGAAAAGAATATGAATATGGATATATATGTGTAATTGAATCACTATGCTGTACACCAGAAATGAACACAACTTTGTAAATCAACTGTACTTCAATAAAAAATTTTTTTTAAATTATTAGGTTGAACTGTAAGACAAGCCAGTACCAGACCAGTCTCAACCTAGCAATATTTTTATTACCCTTAATTCCTCCCCTCCCTAGCCCACACATTTAATCCATCTCCAAGTATTTAAACAATGTATTTACATCTTCTCAAGTCCGCCTACATCTCTGTCTCTGCTGCTACGAGTTCAGGCCACAGTTAATTCTCTCTGGGACGACTACAATGGCTGGATTTCCCGTCTCCAGTCTCACTTCCCTCAAGTCAGTTTTCTAGGGTGTCTCGCTAATCACATTGCTCTGTGCTGAAGGCCTTCGTAACTCCTTGTTTTTGGATAAAGTCTCAGCTCCTTAACATGACTCATATTACTTCTGACCTCCAGCCAGCTTGTCTTTCACTCTCCTGTCCCCATCCTCCTATCTCACTTTACTTTGGGGCCATTTGGTAATTACTGATGGGTTTGTATGTCTCCATTTTTAGGTTCAGCTAAGCCTGAGATCCTGTAGTTTTACGATATAACATAAGGAAGGAACAATTTTGAATCAACATTCTCATTCAACAGTCATCAGGCATTTACCTGCCGAGAGCCATCGAGTGTTGGGACCATAAAGCTGAACAAAGCGCTCTCAGGCTAGTGGGAGATTCAGATATGGAACCCAAAACTGCAGTTCACTGTGATAAGTACAGAAGACATACACAAAGTAAAGGGGGGCAATGGTGAAAGGGAGGCATCAATTCTGCCTTGGTAGATGGGGGTGTAGAGAGAGACAGAAGTTAGGGTGAGGAGTGTTTTAATAGCAGATAAACTGAATCGGTGTCTTTGCAGGGTGGAATGGGATCTACTCAGTGGATTTGAAAAAACAAAGTATTTTGCTATGGGAAAAGGAGAGACTTCATTATTAAAGTGAAATTGGGATTGTCCATGAACAACTAAGTTTGCTTAATCGTCACGGTTAACTTAGGACCAGACAATCTTGGTGAATGGAAGGGAATTGACTGGCAGTGTAACAGCTTATATTTCCTGAAAGTCTTGATTTCAAATATTCTTGTCAGACCATGTTTCTCAATTTTACTTTAATCACAGTTAAGGATGATCATGGAAAATTGTTTTCTTAACACGGAGGATGGAAAAAGAGGCGTGAGCCCAAGAGATATTCAGGTTAGATATTCACACATGCTTTCCAATATTTATCAAACATGACAATGAAAAGTTATGGTCTTCGTTTTCAAGGAACTTTAGGAAGACATTTAAAAACACTAAAAAGAATGTTCTGATCAAAGGAAGAGTGAAGCATCACAGGAACACTGAATGTCAGAACTGGAAAAGGTCTTACTCATTACCTGTTCTATAGTTCCCACTTTGCAGCCATGCAAATTAAAATCCAGAAAGATGAAATAATGTGCCAAAGTCATCCTGTAAACTAGGGAAGCCCTAGACTAAAATACAGGACTGCAGAGTCTTAGTAATTGGGTAGGAAAAAGTTTCAAAGGAATATAGTATAATCCTTACTATCTTGATAGTTTTCAAAGCATTGTCTAAGGTTAATCTCAGGTGCCTTCATTTAATCTTACCTCTAGGTGTGGTCCTACCTGATGGATTAGTCCCTGTCTAAGAATATCTTCCAAAGACACCTGCACCCTAATGTTCATAGCAGCACTATTTACAATAGCCAAGGCAAGGAAACAGCCTAAATGTCCATCAACAGATGACTGGATAAAGAAGATGTGGTATATTTATACGATGGAGTACTATTCAGCTGTAAAAACAACAACTTAACACCATTTGCAGCAACATGGATGTCCCTGGAAAATGTCATTCTAAGTGAAGTAAATCAGAGAGAGAAAGAAAAATACCACATGAGATCGCTCATATGTGGAATCTAAAAAAAAAAAAAAAGAAGAACATAAATACAAAACAGAAACAGACTTATAGACATAGAATACAAACTTGTGGTTGCCAAGGGGGTGGGGGGTGGGAAGGGATAGGCTGGGAGTTCAAAATTTGTAGATACTGACAGGCATATGTAGAACAGATAAACAAGATTATACTGTATAGCACAGGGAAATACATACAAGATCTTGTGGTAGCTCACAGTGAAAAATGTGACAATCAATGTATGTATGTTTATGTATAACTGAAAAATTGTGCTCTACACTGGAATTTGACACAGCATTGTAAAATGACTATAATTCAATAAAAAATGTTAAAAAAAAAAAGAATATCTTCCAGTGCCATTAGGGAGAAAAGGCTAAGACCCATGAAACAGAGGATAACATTAGACTCCCTTGTGTGTCAAAGAAAAATCTGCTATTGGAAGTCAGAGAAGGGAGGGTTTGCTTTGGACTAGAGTAGTGTAGGAATAAAGAATTGGGGTCCACTCTTTAATGATGAATGGAGAGGAAGTAGGGTAGCTGTTGTTGGAGAGAAATGTTGGGAATAGCAAAAGCAAAGGAGAAACAGCAAGAGTGAGCACACAGTGTCCGGGGCTGGGGAGACACCTGGTTAGGAGAACTGGGTTTAGAGGAAGGGGCAAAAGCACCTCCTGGAATTCTCTCCCTCTTCTGTAATTTAGCAATCTTTTCTGTCCTTAAGATCATGTTACTTCCCTTCTGGAAGGGAGCCAGGGAGAACGAGGTATCTTTTAACCAATAACTATAACCGGTAGTCTCCAGAGAAGTGCTTCGTAGAGGAGGAAGGTGTTGAGGTAATCCAGCCTGCAATTAAACTGCCTGAGGCTGGGAGGAAGTGCAGTGTCACCAGAGAAATTCCAAGGGAGTTTCAGCCCTCACCTGCGGGAGCTGACTTCCTTCATGTGGCATATATACACACATACATTATTGGAGACTCTTAGCTTAAGACACTCCTAGGAGACCGGAAGCAGCAGCCCTTCCTGAACTCAGGTAAGAAAGCTCCCTCTCTCCACGCTATTCACACAGTTCTGGGGAGCAGCCCAGTTCTCCCAGTCCTTTACCCAGCTGTCTTCAGGGCCATGTCTAAGGGAGCCCTTTCCATTAGGACAAAATACCCGAGAAGGTAGGAATTGTCAGGTTTATCTTTGTACTCCAGTACCTAGCATGATATTCAAGACAGTGGGTGCTTAATAAATGCTGATCGAATTGTTGAATTTAATATACATTTACCATACACCTACTATGTTCAAGGCAACTAATATCACTCCCTATTTAAAATGAACTGATGACTCACTCCATGCTAGGCGTATAAATCATGCATCATTTTATTTAAACGTCCAAACAAATTTCTGCGGTGAGTTTAATTATCACCACTGGTGGCTAAGAAAACAAAACTCAGGTGAGTTGATTTGTCTAAGGTCACAAAGATATAGGGTGATATAACTCATCTAGATTTACCTGTCACTTTTCCAGTTTTAAAACTGAGAGTCCTATTTCCTGGACCCCCCTCAGTCCTGGGAGAACTGGGATGACCTACACTGATGGGGACTTGTAGAGCCGAGGTATGGACCTCGTTCTCTCGTCTTCAAACCCAGAGGTCTCGCTGATACTTTGGGGTTTGGTTTGTTAATTCTCTTTCCCTCCATTTGGCAGTATCGCAGGTGGACATGAAGGTAAAGTACACCTAGCATATTGCCTGGTGGGAAAAATTTAGTAGGTGTTGTGCCAAGCCGTATTGGAGCCTAAGGCACAAGGGAGCGATGTACACCCCTATTTATATGTGTTGATTATATTATGTGGGTTATTTTTTCCAAAACATTAAAGTAGTTGAAAATTATTGAAAAATTTGAAAGTATCTGTATTACAACTCACATTATTTTAAGCTTAAATATCTTATTTATTTATTTATTTTATTGAAGTATAATCAGTTTACAATGTTGTATCAATTTCCAGTGTAGAGCACAATTTTTCAGTCATACATGAATATACATATATTCATTTTCACATTCTTTTTCACCGTGAGCTACCACAGGATCTTGTACATATTTCCCTGTGCTATACAGTATAAACTTGTTTATCTATTCTATATGTACCTGTCAGTATCCACAAATTTCGAACTCCCAGTCTGTCCCTCCCCACCCCCCGCCTGGCAACCACAAGTTTGTATTCTATGTCTATGAGTCTGTTTCTGTTTTATATTAAATATGTTATTTATGTCTCAGACAGAATTTATCATCATTTTGCTTTCCTATTTTTAAGGGAAGAAAACTCCTAATTTTTTTTTATCATATATTTCTGGGAAAAATTAATCACTAAAGATACATAAAAACATAGATATGGATAAAGATACACAGACAAAGATAGATAGATAAGCACAGATATAGGTGGATAGATAGACAGACAGAGAGATAGGAGCCCTCATTTTCCCTTTGATCTTGGCTCAGCATGGCATTTTCAGATTCTGTCTTTAAATGATGGCCACTTTGTTCGTCATGGATTTTCCCATTAATTTTGATATCACATTAAAATATTATTTAACTTGATTACTGAGACTTTTTCCCCTTAAATATTTATTTATTCATTTTTATTATTTTTTTTACTGACACATAGTCAGTTTACAATGTGTCAATTTCTGATGTACAGTATAATATTTCACTTATACACATACGTACATATATTCGTTTTCATATTCTTTTTCATTATAGGTTACTGCAAGATACTGAATATAGTTCCCTGTGCTCTACAGTAGAAACTTTTTTCCTCCTTAAATTTTGTGCCTAAAGAGAGTGCTTCACTCTCCTCACCCTAATCCCAGCCCATTATCACTTTTATCTTAAAACTCAGCAGACACCATAAAGTGCCCTCTTACAGAGCAAGCCTCACCCAAGAAGAAATGGGTTCCCTCCCACCTTTCTCCTCTTTCTTTTAGGATCACTTACTTGATGGCCTGAGTGACAGGTCTAGGAAAACAGCTTACTCATGGATTCATGCCAGGTGTACCTGACTACAGTCCTCCTGCAGAGGGCACTGAGGAGTCCAGATACCTCAGGAGGGAGGAGAAGTGCTGGGTGGAAATAGGCTGATTGCCCATCAGAACTTGCCTTTCCCTGGCAATAGGGTGCTATGATATCACTGACTTTCTATTTGCCTTTGGGGCTGAAATAAATCTGTTATCCTCAAATAACTGATCTGATGTCAGATAAATGCCAAATAGAGCTAAGCTCTTCTGCCCCGGGGGTGGCCATAAAATCCAGACAGTTTCCTCCGAGTGTTTTTGGTGGCTCAGCAACAGCTTCTATGAGGTTGCTTTCCCCCAGTACCCCTGTGGGTCTGCGGGGACCAGAAGGGTGAGCTCCACAGGCATTCTGGAGGGGAAGACTATATACGTCAATTCGCCAAAACAAGTTTTGACATTTCCCCTGAAATGTCATCCTCTGTCTACTCATGGCAAGTGCCTACTGCTCCAGGCCTTACTTGTTGGGCAATGATGATGCGGCTAGGATGGGGACAGGATAAAGCAGCCAGGACCTGCAGCACCAACTCATACTTAGAACCCTGAACGAGCACTAGAAGGCTTCTCTTCCAGGAGGTGCGGCAGTTTTTCTTAGTAAGTTAGATGAATGGGCCAGACCATTCAAAGTCAGAAAAAGCAATTAAGTTTCACCAGGGACGCTGAGGGTGGGGAGGCATGTCCCCGGCGACTGGATTGGCTTCTTAAGGCATGAGATGGAGAAATCAGTAAGTCATGCTCTTTCCTTTGAATTCCTAGCTCTTGTGGTCTCCAGATTCTGGCACAAAATGAGAGGCTCTGGTCTTCCCCTCTGCCTTCTCTCTGCTGTGTTTTCTCTCTCCTGGGCACCTTCTGCCAGTCTAAAGACACTCCATTTGGGAAGCTGTGTGATCACCACAAACCTTCAGGGAATTCGAAGTGGATTTGCGGAGATACAGAGCACTGTGGTATGTAAGGGAGGCACCCCACCCTTCTCTTGGTGACCATGTCGCCTCTCCCCTTCTCTGTTTGTCTTTCAGCAGTATGATCACAAAAAAGACAAGCTGGGGACCCCTTATCAGGAGGATGCATTCCCAGGAAATATCTGTAGTTCATAACTTAAAAGTGTTTTGGAGAGGGACATTGCCCATGGGACCGTGTCAGGGAGGGGATGAGCGGTCTTAAAGTCTAAGACCCTGGCAGCAGTCACTGACCTGGACTTTCTTGCCTTGCCTTGCCTCCTTCTGTTTAGCAAACCAAAGATGAAATCCTTGACATCAGAATCTTGAAGAAGACTCACTCTTTGCAAGACACAACGGTATGTGCTTGGTCTGTATGAGTTCTGGGAGGAAATAAGAATTGGGGGCATCTCCATCATGCTCGTCCCTGGACACCCTTCCCCCACCAACATACTCGTCTGCTTTGTAGCCTGCATATCAGTGCTGCCTCCTCCGCCACATACTGAGACTCTACCTGGACAGGGTGTTCAAAAACTACCAGACCCCTGACCACCATGTGCTCCGGAAGGTCAGCAGTCTCGCCAACTCGTTTCTTGCCATCAAGAAGGACCTCCGGCTCTGTGTGAGTAAGAGTCTTGGGTAAAAGGATCCGTTTCAGCACATAGCTTCGATGACTCAGCAATCACGTTCTTTCTTACCCCCATTTAACAAATGGAAAAACTGAGTCAAGAGTTCTAACAACCTGCACTGAGCCATGTAACTAGGTAATAAGAACTCGGTTATATTGACTTTTGGACATATGCTCTATGCAAAATGTCTAAAGAACTCTAAAGCACTAGCTATTTGATGTTGCTGATAATTGTCTATTATCCACGAAATTGTACTTTTTCTGTAGGTGAGTTATCCTACGGTGTACTGGTGCATCCTGTGTCCAGAGAGCCAATCAGCAAACCACTAGACTCAATCTCAAGATAGGGTCAACATAGGATCTGTCCAATTCTCTCTTCCCATGGAGGATCTCTGGGAGGGAGTCAGGGAGAGCTGGGGTGAGGAGTACAAGCCAGACGGGATCCCGTGATCACAGACTCCTTCAATGCCACCTGTTTCTGAAAAGAAGCAAGGTGCTCCTATTTGAGCCTAAAAAGCTGGCTTCCTCTTCCAGCTGATGACGAGTTTAGCAATTCCCAGTGATGAGTCTGAAAAGACTTTTCTGTGGGTGGAAGAATCGCACTTCTTTTAATGGCAAAGGCTGAAAATCAGACTCTTTAATAAAATCTGTCATTCTTTGGTATTCTTTTCAGCATGCCCATTTGACATGCCCTTGTGGAGAGGAAGCAATGGAAAAATACAGCCAGATTCTGAGTCACTTCGAAGAGGTATATGTCATTTTGGCCTTGGTTGGGATGAATGTGTTCTTAGAACTGAGATCATAGGTGGATGGGATGGGTACTCATACTCAAAAAAATCCTATAGCCTTCAGGCTAATGGCTCTGTATGGTCATATGGACTATCTACCCTTCTGCTTTAACCCGGGGATACCCAGTCAGGCTCTAGAAGGGTGCTGCCTCCAGAAGATGCTCTGGGAATCAAGGAGGAATAGCCATGATTCCTTCAAGTCACTCCAGAGACATCTGGATCTTCCAGCTACACAAATGAGAGGCAATAGTTTTCTGCCGTTCACACACTTATACTCACCTTCAAAAACAGTCACTCACAATTTCACACATGCCCATGCCATGCTGTTTCTCACCTCAATGCATTTGCACATCTGCCAGGAAAGCCAGAGTCCACTCCTCACTCACTAATTCCTCTCATCCTCCGGGCCAGCTGAGGCATCACCTCCTGGAAGGTACTGGCTGTATCTCTCAGAGTTAGGTGTCTCCCTGCCGTCCTGTGTGGACTCCATCATCTACCTACCTCACTACATTTTCATTGCCTGCTTCTGCCTGTCTCCCTCACTCGACTGTGAATTCCCCGTGGGTCGTGACTGTGCCATTCATCCCTGAATCCCCAGTCAGCCCAATGCTCAGCACGATAAACATTTGTTCCAACTGAAGTATGCACAATAGGCAACCCCTAGACACAAACATCCACGCACACACACTCACACAGACACACGTCTTTATTTAAAAAAAAAAAAGCCTAATTACTTTAATCTCTGTGATTCAAGAGTCTTGGGTTGTGGTCCCAATTCTGCTACCCACCCTGGTCTTCTTTAGTTTCCCCGTGTAGGACTAGGGTGACGGACTCAGTGATTCTTCTTCCTTTTGTGAGATCTTGAGGTTCCATAATGTCTTTCAAGCTCTTCATCTTAGGAAAAAAAAAAAAAAAAAAGCCCTGCTTACTATCCCCAACAGTCCTACCAGTGGAAGGAGAGGATTACTGTTGGAGGATGTGCTGTCTCTCTATGACCTGCTCACCACTGCACCTTGTGTCTTCCAGCTTCAGCCTCAGGCAGCGGTGGTGAAGGCTTTGGGGGAGCTGGACATTCTCCTGCGATGGATAGAGGCGATTGACTAGGAGGACAGTGATGCTGCTGCTGAGAGGGCTCCGGGCCAAACCCCTAGTCCTCAGGAGGCATGGCCCCTAACCTCCATCCCTTCGTTACAGAATTTAGTGCTGGCCACTGTGTATATTATTTATACATTATTTGTTCCCTTATTGTGGTTATCTTTATATGTTCCTGCTCTTAATCTAGACCACAGCCTTCTAAGATTTTAGTAACATCTTTTCTACTGTTGGGTATATTTATTAGTTAATATTTTTATTTATTTTTACTATTTAACTTATTTATTTTTGTATTTGAAGAGAAGACTTTTAAAATTGCTTTTAAAAGCAATTCATGGATTATATTTAAACCCTGACTAGAATAGGTATGAAAACAGGTTTTCATATAGTGAACAAACCCTCTAAATCTGGGGGAGTGGCGGGGCGAGACTAGGACATGTTTCCTGACTGCCTAGGCTCTCTGAAATATTTAAAACTGAGCCAATGACGCTGAAGTGTGGATTGTGGAAGAAATTCTGAAGTGAAATCACAGACTTGTTTTAAAATTACTGACCAACCCCAATCCACTCCCCAACCCCATACTTGTGTTATTTTTCAGCTATGGAATCCTGTGTGGCAAAAAATGTAATTTTACAAATAAAGGTTTTTGTTTTTTTTTGCACAATATCTGCTTGGAGTTTGAAAATGCTTGAGGAGCAGAAGCAATGATGGGGATGAACTTGAATCTCGTATTACCTGGGGGCCTCTTGCTTCTTTGGGGAAGGAAGATGCAAGCGGGAACCTGGGCCTTCTGTCCTCTGCCAGATGCGTTCCCAGCTCCACCTCCTCACACACTCACAGCTCTGGTCCCACGGCTCTGCTCTCCACATTCAAGGCCTGTGACCAGGTGAGGGGCATCGGCCCTCCCTGCTCCAGCCTCACTGGCATGAGCACCGTCTCCTCTGCAGGCTGTTTTCTTTCTTATTTCAAGCTCTCATCCTTTTGTGTCAGAGGCCTTGACTGCAACACAAATTACAAAGGGCTGCAAATAGAGGAGGTTCTATGTTAAGAGTTAAGAACACACAGGTGCAAAGGCCCTGAGCCTTGCCTGAGTTGGGGCATGAGCCCTCTTTCGAGGCCCTCCCATTTTGGATTCTGGCCAACCCCCATGTCTAGGTTGTTCTTGGATCAAGTCTTTGTGTTTAGGACCAACTGTGAAATCAGTGTTCTCTTTCCAGGCTCTTTTCATGCCAAGCTTCCCTGGGCTCTAAGGAGCCAGAATTCTGGCCTGGGCTGCTTGCCTCCTTCCTCCCCATCTTGCTCTGAACTGCACCTCAGCTTAACAGTTTAGTTTTCTCAATTTCGGGAATAGCAGACCGATGCTCCCACAGTGAGCTGTCCTTGCTGTTTCCAGTTTGTGCTCCCAGTCCTCACCCCGGGCCCCGATGGAGTTCAAATCACTTAGATTTCTCTTTTCACATTATTCAATAACAACTGCCTGATAGAGAAAATTTCAAAAATACAAAGAAATATAAAGAACAAAATCAGAATCACGCATAATCTGATCACCCACAGACAACCACTCTGAAATATTTAGGTGTATTCTTTCCAGTTTTTTTTTTTTTTGGATTCAAATCACAATTCAACTCTTATTATCTGAGTGATTTGGGCTGTAAAACTTAACGTACTTGGGATTTAATTTCTTCCTCTGAGAAAACAAGATAATGACATCTATTTCCAGGGTGATGGAAGAGATAGTCTTCCGTGTTCCTTGAAACAAGGCATTTTCTGCTTTCATATGCCACATTATTATCACTCTTCTTCTATCAGATCTTCCCATTGCACATATCCTGGTTTCCTCTGACCAGTCTGACAAACAACTCAGCTTTGATTCTCAAGGAATAGTTGAGAAGCCAACTTCACTGAACTCGGTGTTAAGATTAGAACCAATATGTCCAAGAGACACTGGATGGCAAAGAGGAGGCTGGTCTTCCCTGCCAAGTGTGTCTTTCAGATGAACATGTCTCAGGTTGACCCACAGACCTGAGGGTGAAACTCATCTATTTGCTTCCTAGGAAGAATTTCTAGCTCTTCTGAAAGCCTTGGCCATGGGAAGCCTTGGTTTTTTGGAACTCCACGTTCCCATGTAATCACTGACTTGTTACCTCTTTGCCTGTCTATTCCTCTCCCCTACAGGACCCATCTTCCCCTCCAAGTCATTTGTCTCATCTCTGCTTGTCCTACCATAGCACCAATAATGGGGAATCTAGCAGTGGAGGGTCAAGCCAGTATGGGAACTAAGGCAAAACTTCATGGAAGTGGGCCCACTGAGGGACAGACTCTAAAGAATAGTTTACAATCGTCACTTCCAATTCCAATAATTCAAAGGATTGTTGTCATTTACTACGTACTTGTCACATGCCAGGCACCGTACTGGGAACTTCACATACACTATGTTATTTAATCCTTAAAACAACCCCATGAGGTAGATAGCATTATTACCAGTTTGCAAGTGAAAATGTGCTCAGAGATGGTAAGTAATTTGTGCAAGGGCAGAACCAAGAGTTGAATTTAGACACACTGATACCACAGCCCTATATGCTTCCCCTGTCTGCTGTCTTCTTTCCCAGCTGTGACATCCCGTGTTCAGAAGCACAGAGAGAAAGAATAATGAGTTTGGGCTTCGTAGAGACATGAGTGAATATCCTGACTCTGACACTCACGACCTTGGACAAATGACATAACCATCCTTAGTTTCTTCACCTGCAAAGTAGGGACCCTACCACTTACCACGCTGGGCTGACGCGAAGACTGAACGGGATGGTCACAGCTAACGTGTACAAGCACGTATTAAGTATCAGTGTGTTGCAAGTGTCCGTTCATTTAATTTGCACAAGAGCATGATGAAATAGGCACCATTGCCATTCCTATCTCACAGATGAGGAAACTGAAGGCTAGAAAGCCAAAGTATCTTGTTCAAGTTCACACAGCTAACAGTGGTGACAGTAAAATATGAACAGAGTAGGCAGCCTGGAGAATCACACATTTAACCACTTCGTCTTGCTGGCTGGTTGGGTTGCCCAGGACACAGAGAGCACTTGATCAGCAGAGGTTACAGCAGGGAGTTCTGTCTAAAAATGAAAGTGATGAGGCTTCCTGCCAAACTGTAGCACTAACTATTAATTTCCTTGTGCAACTTATCTCTATGACATCTGTATGGAAAGTAATTATTTCCATGGGTTGAAACCTTGTCTCCTCTGCGAGCAGAACAAGTTCCTTTGAAGGGAACAGGATAAACACACTAAATCTCAGGTCAACCTTTCAGTTCTGGTTACTCTTAGCTCTTAGATCTTGGATAAGAATCTTAGACCACTCTGTTTCTCCAGGTCTCGGTTTCTGCTGAGAGACTGAATATATAAGTGGACTAGATCATGCATAAAAAGAGAACTCTGATCCACCATCTGCAGCAAAAAGCTAAGGAAACCAACCCATGATTTGCATAATCAGTCTGCTGTCTGTAAGTCAGACTTGTATAAAGTAGGACCACTGTCTCTAGGAACCTGCCCAGGAAGCCAAGACAGCCAAATGGCCAAGACTTGATTAAAAACCAAGAGCTTCCCTAAATTTGGTCCCTCGAATTGGTTGGAACCTAGCATGAACCAGAAAACAACAAATAATGCACCCCTAACCAATCACATAAGATGCCCTGCTTCTAGCTAGTCCACTGACAGCTTCCCCATGCCAACAGCCTCCCATCAAGGCCTACATGAAGGCTTCTTTGGTTTCTCTTGTAAAGCTTTCCCACTCCTGCAGGCCTTTGAGTCTCTGCCAGAACATGTGATGGTGGCTGACTCCCTAGCTGCAACAAGCTGTGAATAAACAGCCTCTGCCTGCCCCTATTTGATTGGTTTTCATCTAGTCCACATTGCATTTGTAAAATGAAAGAGTTGGAGAAGATGATTCTGAATTCTAGAAACTGAATATACTACCACTGTGTGGGGGAGTCAGATGTAGCCACTGCTGCCTTCCATTACCCGAAGGGGTTTGCGTGGTTCCTGTATCACCAGCTTTGGATTCAGAATTTGAGGTGAGGACATCCAATTGGAAAGACTTAGGTGATGCCCTGGATGTCAGGGAGGCTGTACAAGCCTTCCCTCTGGTGGGAGGTGGGCTCCTTCTCAGAAGGAAGAGCATCTCTCAAATCTAGGAATAAGATCCAGATACAGAGAGACTCAAAAGAACTTTTAAAATCTGCTATACTTCACATTCTCACCATGCCTTGGAATTGCCCAGTTCCCTACTTTCCAAGATTCAGAACTTCTCCAACATAGTCCAGTGCAATTCTGTCTGCCTGTTCCTCTCCCATACAAATGGAGAGCAGGTGGACCATTCCCCTGCTGGACTCAAGTTCCTTCAGGACAGGACTGTGTCTTTTCAGTTTTTTTTAAAATCTGAATTCTTTTTAATTGAAGAATAGTCAGTTTACAACGTTGTATCAATTTCTGATGTACAGCATAATATTTCAGTCATACATGAACATACATATATTCATTTTCACATTCCTTTTCATTATAGGTTACCACAAGATATTGAGTATTGTTTCCTGTGCCATATAGTATAAACTTGTTGTTTGTTTTATATATAGTAGTTTGTAGTTGCAAATCTTGAACTCCCAATTCAGCTTTTTATTCTACCTTATCTCAGCACAGTATAACATTACATTATTGATAAGGACTGAATTCAAAAGCAGGAAAATGGAATGTGTTTAAAATGAAAACAAAAAAAAAATGAAGTTTCTTTTTCTATGAATGTGGCCCTCAGCTAATTTTTTCGTGAATTAAAGACTTCAGCCTTTGCCCTGCAGGCTGGGTCTTGCCAACAGGAGGCAGCAGAACAATTGGTGAAAGAATGAACCAAATGGGCCACTCCCCTATTTCACTGGACAGTTCGGAGGAGAATAAGTGACACTCTCTGGTTCAACCCAACTGTCATGGGCACAATGAGTCAGCTGCATAACGGGAAGAGGGTAGGACTCAGAGGCCCGGAGGCAGGAAGCTGTGGATTACAACCAGAGTGCTAATACCTTTCAGAGTACATCCTTTGTCTCACTGAATGTTAGAGTTCAGGGAGAATTTACAGATCACTTTACAGGTAACTGGGCTTCAAAGATCAAAAGGGACTTGTCAAAGTTTCCACAGTGAGTTATAGTAGAGTAGGTATTGAAATTCAGGTCCTTGTACTTCCAGGACCACTACATCTCAATTCAATTCAAGAAGAAATAAGTCACCCAGATTGGAAATGAAGAAGTAAAACAGTCTTTATTCAGAGATGACACGCCTATCTAGGTAGTTCTAGCCAATGGAATTTACAAAAAGCTACTAAAACTAATATAAAGTTTTATTTGCAGAATGCAAGATCAATATACAAAGATAGATTGTATTTCCATATACCAGCAACACACCATTGGAACTTGAAATTAAAAAAAAATACTATTTACAATAGCATCAAAAAAATTTGAAATCCTTGGGGATAAATCAAAAGCAAAAGATGTAAAAGATCTCTTCACTGAAAACTGCAAACCATTGCTGAGAGAATTGAAAGATAATCTAAATAATGGAGAGATATACCATATTCATTGGTCAGAAGTCTCAATATTATTAAAGCTGTTGATTACTCCCTTCCTCAAAACTGATCTAAAAATTCAATGCAATTACAATAAAAATATCAGCAGCCTTGTTAAAGGTAGAAATTGACAAATTCACTTTAAAACTCTTACTAAAATTCAACAGATTCTAAAATAGACAAAATAACTTTGAAAAGAACAAAATTGGAGGATTAATATTATTTGATTTCAAGACATATAAAGCTATGACAATCAAGACAGTGTGGTACAGATGTAAAAACAAATAGATCAATGAGTCAGAATGGAAAGTCCAGAAAAAGACCCACACATCAAGGGACAATTGATTTTCAACAACAGTACAAAGTTAATCAGTGGAGAAAGAATAACATTTTCAAGAAATGGTGCTAAAATCATTGGATATTGTATAGAAAAGAATGAACTTGGATCTATACATACAAGTTATGTGTGTATGTGTGTGTGTGTGTGTGTGTGTGTGTGTGTATATATATATATATATATACATAAACTCAAAATGGATTATTGATCTAAATGTACAGTCTACAACTATAAAACTTCTCAAAGAAAACCTGAGAAAAATCCTTTGTGACTCTGGATTAGCCGAAGATTTCTTAGATCCAACACCAAAAGCAGAATCCATTAAAAAAAAAGCAAGTTGATAAGTTGAACTTCATTAAAATTAAACACTTCTGCTCTTTAAAAGACAAATAAGAAAATGAAGACCGCTGATAATCTGGGAGTAAGTATTTGCAGATCCTGGATATAATTAGGGGTGTGTGTCCAGAAAATAAAAAGAATACTCAAAACTCAATTATCAGAAAACAATCCAATAAAAAATGAGCAAGAGATTTGAACAGACACCAAAGAAGATAAACACATGGGAGAAAAGAAGCACATGAGAAGATGCTCAACCTCATTTGCCTTTAAGTGATGCAAATTAAAACCACAGTGAGATACCATGTGATGCCTATTAGAATGGCTAAAAATAAAAACATTGACAATACCAGGTGCTGGTGGAAGATGTGGAGGAACTGAAACTCATATACTGCTGGTGGGAATGTGAAATCATGCAATCACTTTGAAAACAGTTTGGCAGTTTCTTAAAAAGTTAAACAAACAGCTGCCATGTGACCCAGCCATTTCACTCCTAGGTATTTAACCAAGAGGAAAAAAACATACGTTCATGCAAAGCCTTGTACATGAATGCTCATGGGAGCTTTATTTTTAATAGCCCCACCTTTGAATCAACCTACCTGTCTACCAACAAATGAATGGTTAAATTGTGATGAATATGTTCATTATTTTGATGGCGGTGACGGTTTTCCAGATGCATAAATATGCCAAAGCTTATCAAATTGCACGTTTTAAATATGTGCAGTTTCTTGCATGCCAATTACATACCAGTAAAACTCTTTTAACATAATTCAATTCAAGGTAATTTCTCTTTCGAGGCATTGTGGAGGTTGGAGGCATATAAAGAGAGTGAGGCTGATAGGAAAAGTCATTGCCAGCAATATAAACTCAATGTGATTAAGGAAAGATATCCATGTGGAGAGGCAAGGGAAGGCTTTCTGAAGGAGAGATCCTTGGATTAGACCTTGAAGGATGAGCAAGGATTTCAGTGAGTGGCATAAAAAGACAAAGGACCTTGAAGTCCTCATACCCCAGGGAAGTGGTTCCATCTTGGGCTAATATCAATATTCCCCATCAGACCTATAGCATATGGCAATTCAAAGCACCTTTATTTAAAATGCTCAATATTGCTAATTATCAGAGAAATGCAAATCAAAACTACAATGAAGTATCACCTCACACCAGTCAGAATGGCCATCATTAAAAAGCCCACAAATGATAAATGCTGTGGAGAAAAGAGAACCATCCTACATTGTTGATGGGAATGTAGTTTGGTGCAGCCATTATGGAGAACAGTATAAAGATTCCTTAAAAAACTAAAAATAGACTTACCCTATGATCCAACAATCCCACTCCTGGGCATATATCTGGAGAAAGATGCTTGCTTAGTGTTCATAGCAGCACTATTTACAATAGCCGAGACATGGAAATAATTTAAATGTCCATCTATAGATGACTGGATAAAGAAGTTGTGGTATACGTATACAATGGAATACTACTCAGCCACAAAAAATAATAAAATAATACCATTTGCAGCACAATGGATGAACCTGGAGATCGTCATTCTAAGTGAGGTAAGCCAGAAAGAGAAAGAAAAATACCATATGATATCACTTATATGTGGAATGTGAAAAAATGACACATATGGACTTATTTACAAAACAGAACAGACTCACAGACATAGAAAACAAACCTTTTGGTTACCAGGGGGGAATGGAGGTGGGAAGGGACAAATTGAGAGTTCAAGATATGCAGATACTAACTACTATATACAACACAGATAAACAGCAAAGATCTACCATATAGCACAGGGAACAATATTCAATATCTTGTAGTAACCTATAAGGAAAAATAATATGAAAAGGAATATATGTATGTATATGTATAACTGAATCACTGTGCTGTACACCAGAAATTGACACAACATTGTAAACTGACTATAGTTTAATAAAAAAATGGAAAGAAATGATACATACAACACAGCAAGATTTAAGGACAGTGGATGAAAACACTTGTAACACAGATAATAAAATAAAGTTGAGCCAAGATTGTTCCACAAAGGACATGTCATAATGTTCTGAATCATAACTTGCTAGAAAGATCAAAATTTGGCTCCAAGCTTTATCAAAGCTGGAACAAAGGAGGAAACATGATTATTACAAAACTCACTAAGCACTTTGGGTTCTCTCATTCAGTCCTCCCAGGCCCTGCCCAGCAGATGTACAGAGGTTTTTCTGAAAGCTGTTGGGGAGCTGGTGAGTATGTGGGACTATCTTCCTCTTGGTCTGTTCTGCCTGAAGGAGGAAAAACCTGTTGGCTTTTAGAGGAGCCTTCTCATTGAGGAGAATTCAAGAAAAGTTGGAAAAACCAGGAAATACAAAAACAAACAAACAAAAAAACTGTTTGATCGTTTTGGAGACATAACAAGACAGGCATAATTCCAGGGCTAAGATCTGCAAGAGGGAAATCCAGAACAGTGAGCCGAGCTGAGTCCTCACTGGGGACTGCTTTTCCTTGGGGGAAGTCATCTAAATTGAGAAAAGTTGATTAGAGGGTGGGAGACTGAGAAGATGTCCGGAGCTTATCACAAATTTACAGGATTGGGGCCACAACAAGAGGTGATAGGAGCCTGCTGTTGAGGGGCCCTGGTAACCTCCCTGCCAAGCTCCCAGCTGAGATCCCAAAGTGCTGTCCCCTTAGGCATCATGGTAACCCACAAGTAGCCTGCCCCGAGCACAGACAGAAAATCAGCTTTTAATCATCTCAGTCTATGACTGGATGAAACTAACATGGAATTACCAATCCTCTGCCCTCCTTCCAGAAGCAAATATAAATTCACCTCAGAGGAAGATGATATTCTAAACTTGAAATTAGCTTTATAACTTTTCGAATGCAATGCTCGGAAACATTCAGAATAGGTGAAGCCATAGGGGCAGAAAGTAAACCAGGGGTTTCCTGGGACTAAGAGGACAGAGGAGAGGGATGTGGTGCTAATGAGTGTGAGGTTTCTTTTTGGGGGGTAATGAAAATCTTCTGAAATTAGATAATGTTGCTGGTTGCCCAACTCTGTGAATATACCAAAAACCACTGAGTTGTACACTTTAAAAAGGCGAATTATATTTCAATAAAGCTATTATTTAAAAAATAAAGATGAAATGAAAACATACTCAGATCAACGAGCTTTAGAGGAAAGTAGAAATGGTTAAGGTACAATGATTTTAGGACAAAATGATTTGGCTTGTCAGGGAATGATTCCGTCCTCATTTACTTTAATTACAATTGTTAATCCAAAAAGAGCCCACTCAATGAATTCTGGTCCTGAAGCTTTCATATCATATTCTCATATGACTTCTCTTGGGGCCGGACTACTAATTTTTTAAGTATCCTAAATTTCCCCCTTTTTTATTGAAGTATAATTGACATACAATATTATATTAGATTCAGGTGTACAACACAGTGATTTAATATTTATATACATTATGAGATGGCCCCACAATAAGCCTTGTTACCTTCTGTCACTTTACAAAGTTATTACAATATTGTTGACTATATTCTCTGTACTGTACATGACATCGTCACGATTTGTTTAATTTATAACTGGAAGTTTATACCTCCTAATCCCCTTTGTCTATTTCTCCCATCCCCCTATTATAATTTTAAAGCAACTTTGCAGGTTCCCTAAACAGACTGATAAACGCTGGGATCAGCCACAGTATATTCTCCTGTTTCTATATGGGATGCTATTATGAGCCATTAAAGTATTTTTTCCTAAACAGAAGATCATAGAGTTAAAGGGTGAAAGTTGTGTGTAGCTTTCCCAAGCTCTTCTCATTGACAAAAGGCACTAAGTGTGCCATGGTAATATATAAAAATGATAGCAGTAGTACTTTAATAATAGCTACCTCTTGCGCATGCTGATTTATGTGTCAGGCTGTCTTCTATGTGCTTTGCATGTATTTTCTCATTGAATCCTCACAGATGCCTCTGAGGTGGGTAGTATGATTATTCTCCCTTTCCAGATGCGGGAACCGAAGCACAGAGGAATCAAGTGACTTACCCGAAGTCACACGGCTAGGAAGTCACAGAGCCGCGGACACGGAAGCGCAGCGAAGCGCGGCTGCGCGCCCCCCACCCGCCGCGCACCGCGCGGCCGCGCACCGCGCCGCCCCCCCCCCCCCCCGCACAGCGATGCCCCCTACCCCCCACCCCCCGAGGCTTGGAGTCCGAGACCTGCGGCCAGGTCTAGGGAGCTCTGTTCTCCAGCTCCGTGAGCTTAGGCAAATCACTGTCTAGTGACATTTTCTTTCTTGTGCGGGCTTTCTAATGAATAACGCGGAGCTAATGATACACGCTCTGCTTCACGGGGGTTTTGTGACTATCAAATTGTGGCGGTATTTGGAATAATTTGGTAAAAACTAGGGCTGAGAACTATCCCTAGCCACCCTCCCCACCACACCCACCTCCAAGAAATGATGAATTCCTGTCCGGTGCTACCAGAAGCTGCCCCAGACAAAGCGCTCTGGAGGTGTGTGGACATCCTGGGGCCAAGAAGGGCTCTGAGTGTAAACTGGGAAAGCGGCTTCACTGGACTCTGTGATACTTTGGGCCCAAACACCCCATTAGGGGTGAACGTGACCTGGCAACATTTTTTTTGGCTGGAGCAAATTGGCACTGAGAACCTGGTGAGGAGATCCCGGTTCTCACCACCTCTGGGGCAGCATTTGGAGCTTGCAGTCCCCAGCCTGGCCCGCCCTGATGGCACAGATGGTTCATGGACAAGCCTATGAGAAACCCCCTTATGAGAGTTCTCAAAACACGCCAGAGAGTGGGAGAACTGGAGCCGGCTAGCTCTACATCAGGATTTGGGACCATAGCACTTTGAGATTTTTAACTTCTAATTTTTCATCCCCGGTTAATGAAACCAAGACATTCAGGCTCTGCTATTCCAGGTTATCTTTATTCTTATTTTATTGTGAGAAAGCAGAATTAATTCAACCAGGATCAAGAAATCAGATCCATTAGATCTACTTTCTTGTGGGGCCATCTCTCTGGCCTGGAAAGAGGCACGGTCAATTTTCAAGGCAGGAAATACTCCACAGGGGAAGCACCATGTCTTTATTTTCATGAGTAACACATTTTCCAAGAGGACATTTTTTGGAAGTTCAAATCAGAGTCTGAGTGAAGAGAGGCCTACCCACTCTTGCTGGAAGCAGCTTCTCCTCTTCACCAAGTCCTTTGACTTTTGATGGGTTTGATCAATTGCCTGTGGGCAAAGGCTGGTGATAAGGAGCAAAGGAAAAAAAAAAACTATTGGTTTAAAAACCCGAGTCATTTTGCATCAAGTATCATATGGAAGCTTTTTCAGGGACACAATCTCTACTTTCTCATATTCTGGGGCAAGTTCAGACGTGCTGGGTCTTAGCCTTTCTTTCTTTACAAGTTTTAAAATCCATGTAGTAAATGAGTATGTGTGGTGTGTGTGTGTGTGTGTGTGTGTGTGTGTGTGTGCATGTGTGTGTGTCTGTTGGCTCGTCCAAGACTTTTTATAGGTACCTTCAAGGAAAAGGGGCCTCTCCATCACCCCTGCTGAGAGCATAGGGCTCTCTCCTGCCCATAGGCTTTTAGGCTTCCATCCACGCTCCATTCCAGAGCTGTTCCCCTTTATGTGACTCCTGAATGACTGAGCAGCCAGTGGCTGGATCCCAAAGTGGGCAGCATCATGCCATAACGTGACCTCATCCCGCTGAATGCATAGTTTACATTGTGTCCAAGAAGAAAGCAGTAACTTCCATCAAAGGCTTTTGAGAATCACTGTGACTTATAATGAGTTGTCTAACTAGCATATAGCATAACAGTTTTGCCCACAGCAGCGTCTACATTCATTTTCTGAGAGTTGAAAGGGATTTTCAAAGTGTTTAAATCCCTCTCCCCTCTAACATTCCTTCTGTATTAGTCAGGCTAGGCTAAGTTATGCTGCAGTAGCAAAGAACACCTTAATCTTTCTCAGTGGCTTATTGGGACAAAATTATTTCTCATTTATATTATGCATCCAGTACAGGTTAGTATGGGGAATCTGCTCATCACAGATACTCAGGGACCCAGGCTACAGGCTTCCACCCTATAATGCTGGCATCTCAGCACAAGCAGGATGTGAGAGAGCATACAGAACTGTGCACTGGCTTTTAAGTGCTTCCACCTAAAGTAAGGCATGATTCTTCCACTTACATTTCATTGGTCAAAATAGTCACGTGGCCTTGCTGGGCTTCAGTGGGGGCAGAGAAGTGCAATTTTCCTGTGTTCCAAGGAGAGGGAAACTGAAGGGAAGGAGCAACCACAAGGCCCACTGTACTTTCAAGTGCATAGCCCACTGAGAGTACTTTCAGGGGTTCAAAATTCCTTGTTCATGTGATGAGATGAGCCCACCAGAATGCAGACTTCGAACCATTCTGAATACATTCCACATCGAGTACCTTACTCACTACTTGTTTACTTATTCGATAACCTACTCTGCTGTGCTGAGCAGTGTGAGGGAAAGAAAAGGATGTATCTGTGCCTTTGCCCTCCCAAGATCCTGGATGGTGACTGGCCAAAGTCTTTACTTAGAAATCTGGGACCCACTGCTCCATTCCTGTCGGTAGCTCCCAGGGGTCAGTAGCACCCTAGGTCCTCTTACTTGCCCTGCAGCTGTATTTGTTTATTTATTTTTTTAATGTTTTAAACTCTTTTTTTTTTTTTTTGGTGGGGAGTTAATTAGGTTTATTTATTTTAATTTTTTTAATGGAGGTACTGGGGATTGAGCCCAGGACCTCGTGCATGCCAAGCACACGCTCTACCGCTCCCTGCAGCTGTATTTAAATTGTTGTTCCCCATGGACTTCTATCAGTCATCAAGCAAATAATAATCAGTGACCCTCCCTCTTCTAGCAGCCTCCAGAAATTTCTTCTCCTTGGTCTTCTACAGTAGCTGTGTGGCCATAGAATTAGTGGAGGTCACAGGGGTCTCCAGCAGGTACCCTCCCTTTACATTTGCTGGCAAACTCCTGTTTGGGCTTCAAGCCTCAGCTCAAATGTCACCTCCACTGGAAAGCTTCTCCATCCCTTCCAGCACCATCCAAGACTCTGCCTCACCAAGATTCTGCCTCACCTTGATGCTTCCGTAGGCTCAATCTTTCTGTTAGTGATGTTAACACAGTCCCATGACTTGGTGTTGCAGTATATCTGCTTGCAAGTGTATCCACTCCACCGACTCAGTAGAGCACAAGGACTTCATTCATCTTTTAACAACTTTACTGAGATATAATTTACACACCATAGAGTTCACTGTTTTAAAGTGTGCAATTCAATAGTTTTTAGTATATTCATAGAATGGGTCCCTATAATTGTTGAACATTTTCCTTATCCCCCAAAGAAACCCTGTACTCATTAGCAGTCACTCCCAATTCCTTCTACCCACCCGGTCCCTAACTCCAAGCCATAGGTAACCAGAGCTCTATTATTATTATTTTTTGTCTCTGTAGATGTGTCTGTTCTGGATATTTTACATGTTACATATTTTAAATGTTACCATAGTCATTTATTTTTTGTATAGCCTTTTCTGACACTCAGTAGGTGCTTAGAAAATATTTGGTCAGTAAATGGATGAACACATGCGAGACTGAGAAGTGGAGGAAGGATGGTAGAGGAGAAAGAATACTGGACTGAGAACCAGAAGACCTGCACTCTCGTTCTGATTCTGTCATGTATTTATGTGACCTAGGGAAAATTGTTTGACTTTTCTGACTCTTAGCTTTCTAATCTGCAAAGGACAGCTAATAATATCTATCCTGTGTATCTCAAAAGGTTATGGTGCATATCAAATGAGGAAATTCACCTGGAGGTATTTTGTATACGTGAGCATGCTGTACACATGTAAGAATAAGCAGTGTTTGTTTTTACTCATCCTTTGAAGTGCCTGTAATAATAGATCATTTATTACACCAGTGACAGAAGCAAGGTGGAATGGCAGGGCGCCTGGCTAAGGGGGCCAATCTGCGGACACCCTCCCCTCATCTCTGCTCTTGGAACGACTGCAACTAAGACAGGGAGAAGAACCAACAAAAGCCCAGGAATCCCACATCTGTCACTGCCTAAGTCTCCTAGCCAAGCAGGGAGATAACAATCTCACTCAGAGTAAGGATTTAATCAATTCACAGGAAGACAAATGATGATGTAACTTTCTTTTATCGCTTGGAGTTCAGGAAATCCTAATTAGCATTTTCATCACTTCTTTCCTGCAGGGCATTTCCATCAGTCGGAAGGAGGGAGGGAGTATTCAGATTTCAGGGTGAGCTCTTTACTGCCTCACTCTTCTCCATCCTGGTTCAGTGCTTTTCTCTCTATGTGTATAGGTTTAGGACAATTTGTAGGGGATGTGGGTGGGAATAGATATACTTCTCAAATGTAAGATTCAAACTTTGCAGAAATAACATGATATACACACATGCATACATACATACACGACAGAGACAGCATGAGAGTAACAGAATAAACCCCCTACGTCTAATAAACAGTATTTAGTGGGGAAAGTAGCCTTGTAAATCAAAGTTTATCCTCAGAGGACCTTTTCTCCCACCCAATATTTTTGTAAAGGAAATTCTCCAAGTTCCAGAGAGCACGGAGATTATAGAGATTAGGAGAGCCTCTGGTCTTAATCTGCTCCAGGATGGAGTTTGGATGAAAACACATGAATTTGGACTAAAGGACCAGCCCCACTTTCTCCAACCTCCCAAAGTCTGAGACTTGGAGCTTCCCCTGGGGGAAGGGGTGGTGAGCCAGTGAGCCAGGCCTCGCCCATCTGCTCCCACCAGGAGGCTTTTGGCACTGCCTTCCTAGTTGCCATCTTGCTTTTTCCTTCTCCTGACCATTTCATCAGTCCACTGCTCCCCACTCCTCTGCCTTTCCCGAGAAGGGTCACCTTCTTATCTTCTCTGCTCCTATTTCAGCTCTTTCCCCCACAGCCACTGCTTTCCTCCAGCCCGTGATTTCTTAGCCTCAGCACTGTTGGCGTTTAGGGGTCATATGATCCTTTGCGATGGGGGGCTGTCCTGTGTACTGCAGGATGTTTAGCAGCATCCGTGGCCCATTCCACTACCTGTCAGTAGCACTTCCACCTCCCGTCGCTCACCTCCCCAATTATGACAACTTAAAAGTTCTCCAGACACTGTCAGATGTCCCCTGGGGGCAAAACTGCCCCACTGAGAATCACTGCTATAGTCTCTTCTTCACTTGAAGCCTTTACCAGGTGGAAGACACTAGGTTGTCCTTCATGTGTTTTATGAAAATGCTTCTCAAATTTTAATACACACAAAAGTCACCTTGGAAGTTTTTATAATGCACATGCTGGTTCAGTAGTTTTGGGAGAAGGGTTTGGGGTCTTGCATTTCTAACATGCTCCCCGATACCCTATACCCTGTACCTGATCTGCTGGTGCAGACCACACTTTGAGTGGCAAGGATCTATGTCATTGTGTCCTTGTGGCCCTGCAAGGATTTGGTTTTACAGATGAGGAAGCTGAGCTCAGAGAGGCTCACCATGTTTTGGCCCCAGGTCTGCCTCCATGCGAAGCTCCTACTCATAACCAGCGATCTCGTTTTATATTGGGCCAAGGCCCTGGAGTTCTCTCCTTGCCCTGGCTTCCAGGGAAATCTTGCTACAATGAGCTCAGCCAAGCCTGAGACTCAGGCCCGTATTTGCCTGGAATCTCCATATTATATTATGTCTCCCTTAAACAGAATGAGCTGCTCGGGATCCCAGGTGGATATCCCGGAACCTCCCAAGCTATATCCATGACCTCAGGCCTCTGCCCTAGCCTGCCCTGCTAACAGCTCATCCCTCCGCCCCCCTGCTGATCAGCAGACAGCTGGCCAGGATTGCACCCAACCTAGGGACTCATTTTTTCCTTCCCGTTTCCTGCCTTAGCTGTCTAGTCTCTCCAGTCCTTCCCAGCCTCCCTAGCACTCTTTGTCTTCTCTCTCACTCATACCTCTTGGCATCTTCTTCCCGTAGTAGTTAGGGATTGTTAGTAATGATCTAGACCCTGAAGGGAAAAGGTGGGTGTGATGCGGGCCCCTGCTTTGAACTAGAGGACAAGACTCAGGTCTTCCAGGAGCAAACGGCTCAAGCTTGATCTCCGTAGTGGCAGTGGCAGCAGGCCAGCCTGCCAGACAGGGATGACAACAGGTGTTTGACTCGCTAAAGAAAACAAACAGCACTGTGTGTGTGATGGGGGCAAAGGGTGCTGGTGCCAGAGGGATTCAGGGTCTGCCGACTGGAGAGACTGGAAAGGGCTGTTCCTCCCAGGGTCCCCTGATCTTCCGAGTGGGAGAAAGTTACCCCGCCCCTCACATCATATTTCTAAGCCCATCTCTTTGCCTGGACCCAGGTTTAAGGAAACTCTTAGAAAGTTTGGGCAAGAAGGTAATTTAGAGCCGGGCTCTGCAAGGGGCCAGATAGTAAGTATTTTCGACCTTGTGGGCCAAATGGTCCCTGTCACAACTGCTCATCCCCGTCAGTGTAACACAAACGCAGCCATAGACCACGTGTAAACAAACGGATGTGGCTGTGTCCGTATAAAAATGCTATTATGGACACTGCAATTTTAATTCCCATACTCTCATGAATCATGAAACACAAGTTCTTCTTTTGATTTTTCTTTTCAATCATTAAAAAAGGTAAAGACTGTTTTTCAGCCACCAGGCCAAGCCATTCTTAGCGTATTCTTGGCTTATAGTTTGCTAATTCCTCATCCAGAGTCCAGGGTTTCTCAAAACATGTTTCCCAAGGATGTGGTCAAATACTGGTGGGAAAGGCTGGGCTAAAGAAAGTTAAACACATGTTGACTCCCCCCACCCCCCCAGGGCACTCTGAGTTTCCAAAAGAGGCTAGAACGTGCCAGGCTTCTCTGATTGACTGACCAGGAAATCCTTTGTTGCACGCACTGTCTTGCAGACACTCTTAGATTCCTAGATTCTGTGGGACATGCTCTGGGAACACTGCTCCAGTCTGCCCCTCATTTTACACACGGAAAACCTGAAGCCTGAGTGTCTTGCTAGCTGAACTCATGGCCTCGTCTCTTGATGGCACTGATGCTCCTGAAATGCCACAGCCCCGCATCCCTGGGCGATTCCTGGTAGAGCAGCAGCAGCTGAGGTGAGGCCACCAGCAGCCCGGAGCTGCCAGCTTTCCTGGCCACGCTCACTACTTTCCTCTTTCTTCCTCAACCCAAGAAGGGGCACGTCTCGGTTAAGTGATTATACGCCTGTGTGGCTGCAGGTCAGGAAACACTCCCCAGATTCTTGTCCCTGATGCATTAAATAGGAGAAGCATTTCTCAGCTATCCTCGGCCTCTTGGTTACTGTTGCATCATTAGTAGCGCTTAATTATTGAGTGATTTAGGCAGGAGGGAGACTAGCGAGCTGTGCACAGCAGCAATTGATGTGTGAGAGCTTACAGAGCTTACAAAGCACCTATGCGTCATTTTCCCATTTGTTCCTTACACCTGTCCTCCGGGGGTGGTGGGACAGTCTGCTGTTTGCTTGCTTGTCTTACTTTGGAAGATGCAGAAACTGAGGTTCAGGAAAACTGCCCCTAGTCACACCACCAGCGACAGAGCTAGAACTCAGAGCCAAGTCTCATCTCCTGTCAGGGGCTGCTTTCTCTCCCCATTGCCCCATTGTCTCGGAATGAAGGGGTGAAGTAATTCTCTAGGAAAGCATGACAAATTTCCCTTGCTCCACCTCCCTCTTCTCCCTCCGCCCCTCTCCTGCAGCCCCCGTATAAATGAATCTCCACAAAGCCTTGCTTGCCTGCGCACCGTTATCCTTGAAACAGCTTCTGTGGCTGGAACAGGAGCCTTCTGTCCACAGGTACACCTCTGATCAGTGAATGGTGTGGGTGCCTGCCCAACCTTCTTCCCCCACAGCAGGAGCCAGGCACCTCCAAACAGTAAACCCCCAGCATCACTTCAGGGAGCTGAGGTGAGTGATGGGAGATTCCTGAGTACTTGGCTTTGAAGCATTAGACCGTCCACTGCCTTAGGGGGAATGGGGGCTGGGGGTGGCAGAAGTCACCTTTTCCGAGTGTTTATGGAAGGGTGAGCTATACTATGGAAGAGATGCTGCTTTCTCGGGTTTAACACCAAGAAGGACTTAGACTGGATGAGAGGAAGGCCAGGAAGATCATGAGACCCAGAGATGAGTTTGTAGGAGAGGCTGCAAAGCCCGAGTGTGGGGTTTGAAAGAAGAGAACGGAAACACCAAGGGAGATGCTGAGCCCAGAGCTGCAAGACAGGACAGCGGGTGCTGGCCCGGGGCCCGCTTCTCTGGCCCGGGTGTTGGCAGGCGCTCCAGAGACACGCCTGCTCCCAGCTTCCCGCCCAGTCTAAGGGTGGAAGGAAGCCTGAGCGTCTTCAGGTGTGAGACCAGTTCCTGGAAGAAGAAAGGGAGGCAGAGAGCGGGGGGGTGGGGGGGGAGGGTAGGCAAGAAGGAAGCAAGAAAAGCAAAGGGCAAGAAGTCAGGGAGAAGGAATCTGCCCACAGCCATGCAGGCAGACGGACCGACAGCAGGCTTGCTCTCCCCTAGCTTGGGGCTCCTCACACAGTCATTCAGAGGAAGGTTTTCAAGGTGATTCATCCAGAAATCTGATTCCTCCTCTTGCTCAGCTACCTGAAAGGTTAGCACTTAGAGTCAAGAGTGAGTCGGTCAGTTGAGGTGGCAGAGGGAGTGTATGACCAGAACCTGCCAGCTGCACCCTTCTCCGGGCGCCAGGATTAATCCCGTGGCTCGCTTCTGAGGAGGAGTCAGAGGTGGCCTTCTCCTGGGGGAGGGGACAAGACCTGCCCACGTGTGCCCTGTGACTTAAGGGCAGGACTCAGACAAGCAAATGCTCGTTAAGCTCTCTATTCTCCGGAGTTTGGGGCTCTGTCTGTGTGTTCTTTGGCATGTGATGAGTCCCCATTTCTTCACTCTTTTTGGTCAAATTCTGACTAGCAAGTTGTTGGCTATAGACAAGTGTCCTGGAGCAAGGAAGGAGATGCAGGGTGTGTGTGTGGTGTGGCTGGGTGTGGGTGGGGGCGATGGGGGCAGAGAGTGAGTTAGCCAGATTGGTAGGTATGAGATTGAGGGGCAGAAAGACCCTTGCCCCACCCCAGAGCACCCCAGTCAGGCCATGCGTTTGTGACATTCTAACACTGGGAACCCACCCTAGTCTCAGGTTTCCCATCCTGTGTCCCCGAGGCTGGACGAGGCAAAGTACCCCTCCTGGGGCAGAGAGCTTGCCTCAGTGGGATGCCTCCCTGTCTCCCAGCAGGATCGTGCTGGTCCCTCCTTTGCAGCACATGGGCTTCCCGGTGCACGCGGCTGCCCTTCCCCGCCTGAGTCTGATCCTGCTTCTCTGGAGCTGCGGGCCCGGGGGCCAGAGCCAAGAATTGCAGTTTGGGCCCTGTCGAGTGGAAGGGGTAGTTCTCCAGAAACTGTGGGAGGCCTTCCGGGCCGTGAAGGACATTGTGGTGAGTGAAGTGCTGTCCTGGATCCAGCCGTGGGGGTGATTGTGGGTGGCAGGTACCATTTTAAGGAGCCCTTCACAGCTTGCAAATCATTTTTCTATCTAAGAACATTGTGTAGTCAGAGATATCACAAGCCCACATTTCCTGCACATGAGGAAACTGAGGCTTAGAGGGTGTGGGCAGTCTCTAGGAAGTAAACACAGCCCACGGGGAATAAGGAAGTGAGTTTGATTCATCTGAGCATCATCTACGTCCCAGCGGGACACGAGACTCCACCAGTGGGAAGTCATAGGAAATCCTTGGAGACCCGCTGGAGTTTGTACCTACTGCTTTGCCTGCCCCTGCTAGTGTCTTCCCACCTGCCTTGGCTAAAGGTCGGGAGAATGGTTAATGCAGATTGGGACACGTACTCCTTAAAGGACAATCCAGATGCACGGCAGAAAGAGGGAGCTTGACAGGGCAGCCTGGGGAGATGGGGGAGTGCTGCACTGGGGACCGGACATCTACCCGTGATCCTGACCTTGAAACCAACTAGTATAGCAACCCCACCCCCGCCCCCATCCTTATTTGCACCATGAGGAGGTGGGACAAATGAGTTCTAAAGTTCCTTCCTCTCAAGGATTCTTTGACTCGAAATCCAAACACTGGGATGAGTGGCTGGCAGCCCCAAGGGCCAGCCTCCACCACCCCTCATGGAATATGGAGGTAAAATCCTGTCCTGAGTCATTCTTAAACCCAATGGGCTTATTTCTTCCTGCCGCAAATGACCAAAGGAATCAAACAGGTCCCTCAGCAAAGCTCTAAGAACTCCTAGGATTCCATTTGCCCCCAGAGGCCAAGAATAGTGATTTTCTGTGGCTGGAAACTTGTACCCCCACCCCAGGGGGCAGCTCAGCACGACCCTTCCTAGGTCCTCTGTCTGGCCTCAGGGATCTCACAAGCTGGATAGATTTAGTGGTCTGGGGAAGCAGCATGAAGTTGCAAGGCTGGTTTCTATGGTGACCCCCTAACCTGGAGACATCTTTTCCTTCTGTTCCTGAAGCAAGCTCAGGATAACATCACGAGTGTCCGGCTGCTGCGGAAGGAGGTTCTGCAGAACGTCTCGGTAATCAGACTCTGGGGAAGGAGGATGCCTCTCTCTGGGTGGCTGGTCTTCTTTGGGTGAGGCTGAGGGGTTGTCTAGGTTGACAGAAAATTTCACTTCCACCCTGGGCTGAGCCCACGCAGGACGGGGCTGGGTAGTGAGCCAGAGAAGTGATGTCTGGGGTCATCAGCACAGTATCTGGGCCACGTGGTTACATGAGTGTATGGCACAGGGAGAAGGGCAGGGATTAAGGCTTGTAAACATCTATCTCCATTTAGCAGACAGTTGTCATCAAATTTGCCTTCTCTTTGGCCTGTGTCAGCCCAGTGGGCGTCTGTTAGGCCTCTTCCATGCCCCTCCTTTTTTCTCACCCGTCCCTCCTCACCCATCTAGGTAGTCGGTGAGCACAAACGACTGAGCCCTCATCCCTTAGAGATGCTGAACTTCCCTCTGCAGCACCCCAGGGGGCCAGTGTGCAATCCCCGTGCTCCAGGAGGTTTTCTTTTCCCCCCAGGTCCTGTCCCTGCCAGCTCTCAACCACCAAGTTCTAGTGCTTTTCATCAGCTCCCACAGCTATGAGAGAGGCCGTGTAGTGCAGAAGGAAGAATATGGACCAGATGGGGAGGCAGGAGTGCTGGGAGCTGGGCTTGTGTCTGCCACTGACCAGCCATGGGACCCTGGGCCTGTCCCTCCCCTCTGGGGCTGAGTCCTCCTGGCAAACAAAAGCACCTGAAGGCTCCTTCAGATCTAACGTTTTTCAGCATTTCCTAGAAGATCCCTGCCCCGCTGTGGATATCTTGCTTTGCATGGCTTGTGGGTTGTTCAAAGCAGGGCTGGGGTGGGCAGTGGCCTGGGCTCCGCAGTGACCCCACCCCTCCCCAGGAGGCTGAAAGCTGCTACCTCATCCACGCCCTGCTGAAGTTCTACTTGGACACCGTCTTTCGAAACTACCGCCGTAAGGCAGCAGAGTTCAGGATCCTGAGGTCATTGTCTACTCTGGCCAACAATTTTATTGTCATCGTGTCAAAACTGCAACTCAGTGTGAGTAGAACAAAGCTGGGACCGGAGCCCACAGGAAACACTGTGTTTTCAGAAAACTCCTCCCTTATCTGTCCTGGCTTTTATTCCATGACAAGGGGCTGCAGCTGTCCTGGAAAGGAGCACAGGCTCTGGACGTCAGCAGTTCTGGGTTCAAGTCCAGGTCTTTTTCTAACCAACTGGGTGGGTGTCCCTTTGCAAGGGGTGGGGGGACACCTCCCTGGGCTGAAGTATTCTTATCTATAAAATGCAGATGATCACCCCTACCTGGCAAGATTGCTGTGAGAATTAAAGGAGGCAGTCCCTGCCAGACGGTGGGAGGTGAGCATTGGCTGCCTTGAGGATGTGGGGTTTACAGCTGTCCTCTTAGGCTGTGGGATGCCCTCTGGCATCACTAGGAAGGAGTGGGAGAGGGCTTGCCTCTGCTCCCAGCCAACACTTGGGACAATTTTTTTTTTCTGTTATCCAGCAGGAAAATAAGATGTTTTCCACCAGGGAAAGTGCACGCAAGAGGTTTCTGCTGTTCCAGCGAGCATTTAAACAGGTAATCAAGGCCTGGACTGAGAGCTGCCCAGCCAGAAGGACATTAGCTTGAATTGTCACCTGAGACTGCCTCAGGGACCTAATGCAGAATTCAATACAGGTGACACCACCTGGCCTGCCCCAGAGCCACCTGACGTAGCAGGAGGGCAGCTACATCTGCACAAATTGGCATATAGTTTGCGTAAACACCACAAATGACGTGGCCTAGCCTCCTGCCAGTTTCAGATTAAAACGCTCTCATATTTCCCTACATGATGGTTTCACTAGCAGGGACATTGAGGGTAGGCAAAGGCAGTCAGAAGAGAGCAAAAAAGAAGGGAGACCCCCCACCCCAACGACGACAGACATCTGCAGTATTTTTCATAATGCTCAAACGGTCTAGTTTGTGAAAAAGAATTGTGGGAATTATATTGCCTTTTCCCAAATTGAGACAACAAAAAAATCCAAATTTCATCCTCAGATCCCCCCAAAACATACACAATTTTGATCGGTTTTTTGATCACCAGCTTATAAATAAATTGTGAAGAGCAGTGACATACAAGGGAAGGGGGCCACCTGGGCCTCAGTTTCCTCATCTGCATGATGGATTCAGGAGGTAGACCAGATCCACCCGATGCTGGGGTTCGGTTATTCCTGTTGTCAGGGACTCCAGATACTTTTCCCGTGTTCCTTATCTGCTGCTACTCACTGGCCCATTTGTCATCATCCCCCGACACTTCAAACGAAGCAGACAACACGCATAGACAGGGAACAATCGATGGGTAGGTGACGTCATCAGAGGCCATCCCATAGGGGATGCAGCCCACGATTTGGAGTCAGGCAGGGTTCAGGGGTTGGATGGAAACCTATTCTTGTGGCTAACATGACAGATCTTCAACTATCTTTTCCCTTCAGTTGGACAGAGAAGCTGCTGTGACCAAAGCCTTTGGAGAAGTTGACATTCTTTTGACCTGGATGGAGAAATTCCAACAGCTCTGAACGCCTCCACCAGGATACCCTCCTTGGCCTCCGTGCCATTTCAAACGAGCGTCCCTTTCTGTGATTTTCGCTGGGCACCCTACACCCTTGACCATGAATCCCATTCCGTTCCTGGCCCAGGCTTATCCTCAAAGACTTCATCCTTTAAGTTA
This sequence comes from Camelus bactrianus, assembly GCF_048773025.1. Lineage (NCBI taxonomy): Eukaryota > Metazoa > Chordata > Mammalia > Artiodactyla > Camelidae > Camelus > Camelus bactrianus. The sequence goes on along the minus strand of NC_133561.1, from coordinate 30,030,162 downwards.
CAGGAGGTTCCCTCAGACGCTGTAAATATTCCACAAAGCAGATTCCTGTATTTATTACAACTCTATTTAACTCCTATCAGTGTTTTAACTGATGCCATATTTATTTATCAGACTGAAAGTTCTGTGAAGGCAGCAAGGACAGTGCCCCACGCTCCTCTCTTACCCTTCACAACCCTTGCCACCATGTGGGGCAGTGATGGATGCTCCATAAATGCTTAATAAACTGGATTTAAAAAACCCCCCAAAACTTGTCTTTGAATTGTTGAGGAACAATGAGAAATGTTGGGATATTAAGTTGAACTTCAGGACATCGTATTACCATGACATCTGCAGGAACAGAGCATTCGGGTGAGGGGCGCTGGTTTGAAATGTACATGATAAAAGACAATGTAGAGGCGTGCCTGGCACAAAGCAGGCTCTCCCTGAGCACTGCGCTCCTTGCCTGCACTGCCCCCCATGCCCACCTTCCCCGGCCCTTCGGTGTGCTCCTTTTTATCCCATTCACTCTTCCCTTATCTGCCACCTGGGCGGGGGCCAGGGTCAAGCTGATAGTGCAGATGGTGTCATTGTCCCTGGATGCACTGTCCCATCTGTGGTGACATTCCCTGCTAATAAAAGGCAGGGACCTCGCGTCGGGGAGCCTGTTCTTTCTATTACTGGACACGTGTCCGGTGAGGCTGAGTTGTGTGTCTGGGAAAGACCTTATTCCTAAAAGCAAAACTGGGCATTCTCTAGTCTCAGGCTCTGGCTGAACTTTATAGTTGACTTCCATCCAAAGACATAATGTCTGCCTACCTATGCCTTTGTTCAGTGCATTTACCAGAATGAGTACGCACAAGAGGTGGGATGTCTATTCTCCCGTGATGTGAATGCTATCGCAGAGCACCTGGCCCTCCGGGAATCCCAGGTCACCTTCCTCTCCTCCTCCTCCACCGGCTATAAGTTACCTGGACTGGCAAAGAGGTGAGGTGAATTTCTGAAAGCAGAGAGGTGTAACGGTTTTGGGTAGCTAAAATAGACCAAGGTTAAGAGAAGGGCACAAATATCAGTGCTCGGCTCTGGAAGAAGGATAAATAGATGACAAAAATGATTCTATTTCCAAAAAAGAGAAAACGCTGGAGTGGGGGTACCTATGTACATCAAGGGAGGAAGACTCAGAGTGAACAGGACGTATACATATATCATGAGGACAAGCATGGTTCTGAAAATTTACAACCCTTCATCATATCAAAATAAATTGTCTGCACCATAGGACTCCAGATGAATAAAAACTCACTAGTAAGTGCCAGCCTTAAGATCAGGGCAAAGATGTTGTCTGGGGCGTTTCATACCAAGGGCCCCTTCCTAGCTTAGGGCTGATGCACGTGGTCACAAAGCATTCCAGGCATCTTCTATCGGTGTGAAGCCCAAGCCTGAGAAAAGCTTCCGAAGTAACAGTGAGATCTGCACTCCAGCCTAACGTCATGTGGTCTAGGGCCAGAGTGGCAAAGACCCTGTGATCAAAGACACTCTGCAAATCCTAGTGCCTGTCGCATGGCTTGGAAAGGAAGCAGGTGGCATTGGGACAGAAGTTCTGCATCCCCAGAGCCCACCGGAAAGTGGAAGAGGGCTTCAAAAGTGTTCAAGAAGAGTAAGGGATGGGGCTGAGGGTGCTAAGTTATCTCAGAGCTAACGGACAGGGATGAGACTCCAGGTGGCGTGGCGGGGGGAGGGTTCCAAAAACAGACGGAGCAGGTGTCGGAAACCAGCAGGCAGACCAGACTCATTGGCACCCAGGTCTGGGCCCCGGGGGATGGCTGGAGAGTTGAGTCAGGCAGGGTATGTTGATGTAGTCATTGGAATCAGAGTCCTCCATCTTGGCAGCAGGCTGGTGGTAGAAGCTCACGTATTCACAGTTGACCTTCAGAGACGGGGCATGGAGCCAGGGAGTTTCAGACACCTGGGGACAACCAAAGAAGCATCACTGGATTTGGGTAAGGTGATTGTAGTATCCACAGTGGGCAGTGGGGCCATGGGCATGGTTGCTGACCCCTAGAAGGCAAGACACAGAGGTGGCTGAGTTCCATCAAGTGGCTCAGCCTTGGGGATTTTCCGCATGGTGTCTCACCCTAGATAACTGGAAAGCTCTTTGATCTAATGTAGCAGGAAGTGACGTCAATAGGGCTCAGACAAAAATCATGTGACTGAGCACAGGTCTGAAGGAGAACCAGGGTCTGGAAGAGTTTCCACTCTATAGAATTAGATGATGTGACTTGTGGAATAAATATGCATCTTCTTAGGGAGGAATTCGGAAGTAGGCTGAGTTATCCCTTGCACCTCCATAGGGCTTTTATTCCATGGAGATGCTGTGAGGTGACATGACAGTATGTTCTAGGAAGAAGCCGGCTGGTGAAGGGGAGGAAGGTGGCAGGCCATGCGGAGCTCCTCTCCCTTGGGCAGAAACTTCAGGACCATCTGCCTTCAGGATGGGTCAGTTCTCAGAGGGCAGAGCTGTCCCATGACCTCAACATGGCACAATTATTGTAACATCTACCCAAAAAGGCTGCAGTAGGGACAGTCACATATTGTAACCAAGTGCCGAGAACTAAGAGGCCAGCCCCCCTGAACATAGGAGGCACTGAGTAAGAGCTCACTGAAAGGAGCTATTATGTTTCATACTGGACCAGAGAGGGAATGAGCAGCTTGCTTCCAAAATATATCTCCCACTACCTGTTACAGTTCGTCGTTTAAGATTCATTTATTGAGCTTAAACATTTTTAAAGCCATTCCTTATCAAGGTTAAAATATTCAGTCATTCATCATATGAACCTTGTTGTGAACTTGTTCCATCAAAACTTTGGTCTCTGATAGCAGAACTGTGAGTTTCAAGCAGGGAGGAAGGGTGAAATTTGAGCAAGGTTCAGGCACAGGTGAGGGCGTGTGTGGTCACAGAGCAGTTTAAGAGAAAAGGGCTGGGGTAAGGGGAGAGCAGATGGGCACCGCTAGATCTACCGAAGCTACTGTGAACCTTCTCTGGCAGGGCTGGGTAAGGGCAAGGTTAAGCAGCCGGACATGACCAGGGCAGAGCTGTTGCTTGCTGGCGGACATCACTCTCCCCTTTATCAAAACACGCAAGTTTGCTGAGCCAGGAATACATTTCTCGGCCTCCCTTGAAGGCAGATGTGTCTACATGATTAAATTATGGCCAATGGGATGCCAACGGAAGTGATATGTGAAACTACAGGCTTACGGTCTTAAAGAAGCATCGTTCCCTTTCCCTCTCCTATGGGCTGGGATGCAGATACAGTGCTGGTGATTGAGCGTCGACCATAGACGAGGTAAGACTCCACAGGACAGTGGAGCAACAGACAGAAGGCATTTGAGTCCCTGGATGACCCCGTGGCCCAGGCCACCTCTTCCTGGCCCCCTGCCTTAAGAGGAAGACAGGCTTCTATCCTCTGAGTATGGTGGTTGAGTGCTTGCCTCAGCAGCTTAGTCTACACCCTAATTAAAACGGGGACATTTGCCCCATTTAGTTTTTCCTGGTTACTGGAGTAATCATGTTTTAGCTAGTGTGGGCTACTTTAGAGAATTAAATGTTTCCCTTTCTTAACTTGGGAAAACAAAGATGAATGGATGGTTTAAAGGTTTTTCACCCTCCTTCTGCCGATGGCCATCGACAGAAAGATGAGTTCCCTATGCCCGTTCCTGGACTTCAGGAGGAGTCTTCCTCACCCAAAGTGCTGAATCCTTGTCTACATCTTTTCATCTGCCAAGTCATCCTCTAGGCCAGGCTTAGCTGCCTTCAGTGATGGGTAAACTGTATCCTCTCATTTTATAGGGTTTACTAGCAAGTACTTCCTCATATTAATGTGAAACTGGGTAACTTCCACCTACTTAAGACCTCCTAGAAATCGAATCTCTTCCACACGGAGGAAAGCCTTTCATGCGTTTGGAGAGTTACCATCTATCATTCGCTAAGCTCCCATTTATCCCACGAGAAACGCTTGGCTAAAAGCCACGCAACTAAATCTACCACAATTGTCGGGTAGTCGTCTACTGACACGGTTTAAGGAGGAAACCTATCCTTCTTCCCGGACTCGCGCGGGAGCCGCTGGGAAAGCCCGCGCCCTCCAGCCAAGCCAAGCTGGAGTGACTGCGTGCTGGTCCACGCCCAGGCCTGGGGCCGCCCATTCGGGCCGCAGCTGCCAATCATGGGCGGGGCGGGGCGGGGCGGAGCTTACCTGTGGCCTGGCGGGCGGCGCCGACGCCCCGGGGCCCGGGAGAGGTGTGGTCCCCACACCTAGGGGGAACGGGGAGGGCCGAGATGAGGGCGGGGCTAAGGGTCCAGCCCCACCCCCAGCTCTGCCCTGGGGACCAGGGGCCGATCCTGCCGCCCCCCAGGCGCTGCCCTTCCGGCTCACCCTCCGCGCCGCGGGTTTCTGCTGCTGCAGCTCCGGCTCCCGCCCCGTCCCGCCCCGCTCTCCCCACACCTGCCCGCGCTCTCACCAGCAGCGTCCGTCCCCCGAGGGCGCCGAGGGCAGGCGCTGTAGATGTTGTTTTGGGTGCGCGGCCTCTGCGACACGCGGGGCCGCTGCGACACGGGCCTCTGGGAGGCCTCCAGGGCGCGCATCCTCACAGCCAGTCGGCGGACCCGCCTGGAGAGAGCTTCGGGGCAAAACCACGGGGAGAGAGGAAAAAAGCGTCAGAGGCCCATGGCCACCCCCTCCCCGCCCCAAGTTTTAGGAAACTGAAGGCTGTCTTCCTCCCCGGTGTCTGGCAACGTCTGACTGTAGATGCTCAGAATGTAATGTAAGAGGCACAGCCTTGCCCTCTGCAGAAGACCAAAGGGTCCAGGCCGCGCTCTTCCCCGTCCCCATTTCCAGACAAGTGAGCCCCTCCCACGTTCCCCATATCCTAGGCTGCTCATCTAAAGTAACTGAGTGTTCCCGGGAGATCGGAGTGGTCTGAGTGCTCTGGGCCCTTTGGACAGCTCAGCGCTCCCTAACGGAGCCCGACCCCCTCACCTTTCCTCCTTTGAATGACCCTTTTTGCCAACAGTCCCATAAATGCCAGCAGGATGAGACTCAGGATGGTGGGGATCAGGATGTGGAATCCTTGGTCTTCCATCGCAGACATCCGTCCTGGGCTGTGGTTGAAGGCTCTGAACAGGAAAGGAGGGGGAGAGAGACAGTAGAGGTCAGGAAGGGAGGTGGGGTTTAAGGCAGCACCCAAGTAGCCAACTTTTATGGAGACCCCCAAAAGAGCCTGTCTCTGGAGTCAGGAAACCTGGATTCAAAATCAGGTTCAGCTTTTTCTGGCTGTGTGATCTTTAATTAGTTTCCTAACTTCTCTGAGCCTCATTTCCCAGTAAATGGGTGTCGGAAAATGTGTTGACCAGATTGGTTTAAGGATGAAAGAAAATAGTGAATGTAAAAAATTTAATGGACCTGGTCTAAACAGCAGCCAACAAATGTCAGTTCCACTTCCAACTTTCTGCATCTGCTTCCTCACGAGATCATTGCTAATATTAAATGAGTTAGTTTCTTATAACTGTGGAAAAAAGAATGTTTTTCTCGTGGTATTCTCTCTGCCTAGAAGGTCCTCCCTCCATTTTTTCCCTACATATTGAAATCTTACTTTCTTTAAAGGCCCAGTGCCTAAGTCCTCTTTTCTTCTCCAATCATGCTGAAATCAGAATCCTTTTTTTTTTTTTCCCTCTGTGTCACCACTTCAACCAGTTACAACCCTTTATCATAGTCATACTGCATTAGTTAATAATCTAAGACCTGGATATCTCATGTTTGCAACTTTTTTACATCTTCAGGACATAGTACAATGCCTGGCACATAGAGATTTGAGAAAATGTTGGTTGAGCTGACTTGAATTCTTCTCTACTAGTAGGCTGGTATAGTTTACCGAACTAGGAATCAGGAATCCTGGTTCTGGCTTCAAATAGAACTACGGCTCAGTTCTCATGGGCTCAGTCTCCTATCTCTATGACCCAAATGATGTTGGAGGTCCTTTTCTTTACTAACGTGAGTGTCTTTGCTTAGGCAAAAATAATTTCAGTTAGTATTACAGGTTTTCTTTGGAGGATGCAATGCCCCCTAGTGGTCCGTTGCAGCACTTTCCTGGGTTGTACCCCTGCCTTAAGACCAATGCTGTCCAACAGAGATGTTATGTGACCCATATATCTAATTTTACATTTCCTAGTAGCCACATTGAAAAAGTAAAAGGAAACACGTGAAATTAATTTTAATAGTCAATAGTTTAGTAGCTAATTTTATACTCCTTTAGTTCTTCCCCATCCAAATAGATCTGAATAAATGCTGAGAGACTGAAAGATTTAGATCTCCTACAAGATCTCCTGCTGGGGCACTAAATGTGTTCTTGTTCAGAGAACTAATAAGTTAATGTGTTATACTCATAGGTGGTATATTTCACAGTGGCTTCTAGAGACTAAGTCAAGAAAGGTCTCTGTTAATAGACACTTCGGGAAGATTTCAGTGGATCTCCTAACTCTACATTACTTTGCTGGTTTTAGCCCATCCGAGATGGTGGAGGCTCCTTACCTCTGCCTGTGAAGCCGGGTTTGGTGGTTGTAGCTGGCTGTCTGGGGCCTGAGCAGTTCCTCCCGAGCTGAGATTTTTGAGGTTTTGGTGGATGGCAGGAGGGTTGTGGGCTCAGGAGTTGCTATTGAAGATACCCTGGAAACTCGAGGGCGGTGGGTGATTGAGATGGGGGGGGAGGGATGGTGTGTTGGAGGGGCCTCCGTCCTTTGAGCTGTTGTGGTTGCTGCAGGAAACAGCAGGGAAAAGTGACCTTCCATATACACACCCTCATCTCCAACAGCATTGTGTCAACCATTTCTTTCCTGAACACATTCTTCCCTTTTATCTAGACTGCCTTTTTCCTGCACTTCTCATAGCCTGAAATGCCTTCTGAGCATGCCATCTACACCTAGTAAATATCTTCAAACTCCTTTTCCTACTGGAAGCGTTTCCTGACTTCCAAGGCAGAAGAGCTTGCCTGCTTCTGAGCATGGAGAAAACCTTGTCTGTGGTTCAATTCCCAGCCTGCCTTGTGCTATACCTATGTGCTTGTCTAGTCTCCCCCAGCCCACACCTGTCAGTCACAGCCTTGTGTATACAGTGAACTCAGTTACACCATCCCCCTCTGGGTAGCCAGCAGAGTCCTCTAGTGTAACAGTATTCAATTAATGTATCTATCTCATGGGGAAGATGTGAGGATGTGATACAAATATTGCATGTCAAAATGCATTTGAGACACGAAAATGATAGAAACATAAAAGTATAAGTATAAGTAAATCCTTATTAATCTTTTTATTGCAAAATAGAGCTGTTAAATCACTGTATGCCAGCAAGTGGAAGACAGCCCTATGGGGAGCAGGAGGCGTGAGGGCCTCTGGCTGAGAAACGTCTGCCCAAGGCTTGATTGCCACAGTCATTCATAAAAGAGCTAGACTTTGTGAATGGAGCACAAACTTCATTCCTTATGGCGCCACCTGGTGGTAATATGTAAGTTCTGCAACTAGTGCCAAGCTTCCAGACTGAAGGATGGGCTTGAAGGACATAGAACTTCGATCTCAGGGAGGTACCCTCTCCTAAGGCAGGGAAATACACACCTAGACTCAGCTGTTCTCTGCCAGTGACTCTGAACTGAACACATACCCTCTTCTCTGTTTTCACAACGCCATAAAATCTCCCCCACCCACCACCCTAGCTTTGGTGAACTGACCTTTGGATATGAATTGTAAAGGGCTGGCATGTGCAGGCATCTGGAACCAGGGAAGCATGTGCAATTGTAGGAATCTATTAAACCATGCTGGAGGCTCAGGTATTGGCTCTTCTTCCCAGAATGGCTCGTAATCTATGGAGGCAAGAGGAATCCATTGGTGGCCTCTAGGATGAGACCCAGGCCTGGGGAGGGGTCTGCTGGTATGAATTGAAGCTGACTCAGTCAGTCAGATGGCAGCGAGGGGATGAGGGCAGGGCACACCAAGAGGAGCAGAAGAGAGAGCTGGGTGGGACTTCCCTGAGAGAGATATTTTTTCACCCTAACCCAGTCAGCATTCCCTGAGGCCGCTGGGAGTCTATGTTGTTGAGTTAGTGCTGTGTGTGTCTGAAGAAGGCAGAGGAGAACAGGAGGAAGGAAGGGTTCTGGAGAAATAAGGAAAGGACGGGATCATAAAGTAACAGGTTTGGTCTACAACTGTGGCTTGAAATATGCCTGTCTTTCCTCTGTATTTATCCCTGTTATTTCTCATGGGATGATTATGCGGCCAAGTACATCCTTTTGCTTCCAGTTTCCTCCAGTCTCAGCCCCTCCTCAGTCTCATCCCCCACCTCCCCTCTTGCCCTGGACAGGATGGGTACAACACCACCCGAGGAGAGCATCCTGTTCCTTTCACACAGTTTGGACAGAAAATTCAGTGGACCATGAAGTTCACTGACTCTATGAGGTTTCAACTATACAAATCCCAATTCCCACGGGACTGGCTAACATGGCAATGGTTAAAGAGTCTGGGGACTGCTATGATGTGATGGTTGCTCCAGCCTTTTGGAGAGGAAATGTTTTCTGGGTGGCCTGAGCCTCCAGTTGGGGGAGCACCTACCACTGTGAACAATCAGGGTGACCTGCTGGGTCTTGCCTCGGTCTGTGTTCATGCCCACCCCACAGGCATAGACCCCGCTGTCGCTCCTGGTCAGCTCTGTCACCTCCACCAGGAACAGGTGCCTGTCTGGACACAGCTCCAGAGTGACTCTGTGTTTGTATTCCTCACTGACGAAGTTCCTGTTGGACACCACGGTGCTGCATATTCCAGACTGGGCCGCCTTCCGGCACAGATAGAGCCTCACATCCCTTTCAGGAAGTGGGCACTCGATGATAACAGATCCTCCCAGCAGTCCCTCCAGCTTGACTTCTGGAATGACCTTCAGAGCCCCAGATACTGCAGGGAGAGGGAATTAATGTAGAGGAAGCCCCACCCCCAGCCCCACCCCCAATTCCAGCCCTGTTTCCCACCGAGGCCCCAGCCCAGCCTCACCCTCATCCCTAGAGCCAACCCCCTCCCTGTTACCAGCCTGAGCCTCAGCCAGCCCTCAGCCTCTGCCCTGTCCTGATCTGCAGCCCTAGCCTCATCCTCCGCCTCCTCCCAACCCTATTTACATCCTCAGTCCAGCTCTGTATTCACCCCCCAGCCCTAAGCCCAAGGCTGAGCCTCTCCCCAGCCCCAGCCTTAATGTAATCCTCAAACTCATCACCAAACCCAAACCCATACAGGTCCAGGCACCAAACTCCTGAGAATACAGTCAAAACTGCTGTCTCACTCCAGGGGGAGAGGATATGCCACGGTGCCCCAGCCAGCACCTGACCCTCAAGTGACTTCAGTGTGATGTTGGGAGAAATGGTAAGATTTGCTGCAACAGGTTTTCCAGTCCAGTTTTGTTTTGCTCGGCACCATCCAACCAAAACAACCATTCACCTCCAGTTCTTTTCATCAAGCATTCAACAGCTATCTGTTGAATGCATTTCCTATGACGGTAATACGGCTGGCTTCCCTCCCCTCACAGAAGGAACCACGTCTTGGGAGGCGCAGATGGACAGCCAAAGCACAGCAGGGCAGCACGGCACGTTCCACGGCAGAGAGCCGCAGGGCTCCGCGGAAGCAGCCAACAGGGGCGCCTGGTCCAGGCCGTCCCGGAAGATGATGTAATTTGAGGAAGGCTTTCCAGAAGAAATGATGTCTGTGTTGTAACCTGAAGGGCTGGGTGTGGAGGGCAACTGAGGGAATGATGGCCATCTCACTGCAGAAGGGAACGCAGAGGGAAGGCAAGGCTGGATTTGATGTGTGTGCACAAAGTATGTGCATTGGGGAGGGTGTGGAGCAGGGAGGAATAAAAGGGGAGGTTCCTGAGTCCCTGCCATCAAAAAGCTTATGCATTGGCTGAGAGAGGGTAAAACAAAGTATAATTAATTGTCAACAAAGGGAGTCCCCATAAATGTCTGTATATTTCTGGGAAGATGATTCAGAGGGTGAAGTGTGTGTGTTGGTGTGGGGCTGGGGGACTTCGGTGGAAGAGAGAACCTTCCAGAGAGTGAGAACAGCCCCCATAAAGGCTGGGACAGGAGAGAGACCATGGAACGTTCATGGTGGGGAGGAACAGTCACAAACTTCCTGAAATTCATCTACAGACCACACATTAAGAATAGACCCAAGGAATTTAGCAAAATGAAGAAAGTCAAGGAAAGAAGCAGGGATGGAGGATTCTGGATAGGCAGAGAGACCTGAGGAGGACGTTCTGGGGAGAGGCGAGAATGTGAGCAATAGTAAAGAGGTGGAAACAGCCATGGGAGCATGAGATGGGGGGTAGAGGAGGTGAGAGAGTGGCTCGACCTGGAGCATTCACAGGCATGTTAAGATCGGAAGGTGTAGCTGGTTACCGTGGTAGGGAAAAGCAGAGGGGCCGGCAGACATGCATGCTCTGACATGGAAACCTTCACACGAATAACCCACACTGCTTTAAATCCGCTGGAAACAGACACATGAGGTAGCCTTGTGACTGGAACACGCCAATGGAAGAGTGGCCCATTCAAAGGACAAGGACCCAAATCAAGGGGGTAGGGGAATCCCCCATATGTCCAGAGGGGCCACACCTGTGTGTAAAGCCCAGCACCCAAGAGTGAGCATGCAAGCATTTTTGGACCCACCCAGCCAGAAAGGGGCGTGCCTGTTGCTTTCTCAAGGCGGGGATGCTGTAAAATGGGCAGGGGTAAGACAGAGCAGGAGGAAGGAAGGGTTCTGGGGAAATAAGGAAAGGACAGGATCATAAAATAACAGGTTCGGTCTACAACTGCAGACAAGACACCCCAGTGGCTTCACTCCGCTCAAGGATGAGCTTCTGGTAAACCCCAGCTTGCCCAGATCCCCTGTTATGGACTGTATGTTTGTGTCTCCCCAAAATGCTTGTGTTGAAGCCCCAGTCCCAAAATGATGGTATTAGGAGGTGAGGCCTTTGGAAAGTAAGAGCATTAGAGGAGGCCATGAGGGTGGAGCCCTCATCATGGCATTAGGGTCCTTATTCCCTCTGTGCACCCAAGAAGAGACCATGTGAGCACACAGGAAGATGGTGGCCATCTGCAGGGCAGGAAGAGGGCCCTCACGGAGAACCAGATCTGCTGGCACCTTGATCTAGGACTTCTTTCTGGCACTGTGAGAAATAAACATCTGTTGTTTAAATAACACAGTCTATGGTATTTTGTTACAACAGCTTGAGTTGACTAAGGCATCCTCATTGTGCAAACACTGGGCAGAAGCAGCACAAGGAAAGCGTTGGGGCACATGAGCTCCAGTCCCAAGGAAGCAGTCATTGGAGAGGTGAAAATGTCCAGACCCCAGCTCTCCCTGGAGTTCATAGTACCTTCTCAGCTATACCCCAGGCATAGATTTGTGGATTTTCCAAACTTGGAGCTTAGGCACAGTGTGTACTACTGTCCCCCTGTGGGGAAACTTGCTAGGATGCAGATGACCCTGTCCCACCCTTAGGCACGGTGACTGCATCTGTCTAGGATGGAGCCTATGAATCTGCATTCTTAAATAAGCATCCCAGGTGCCCTTGAATTTCTGCAGTTCTGGGCTCTGTGACTGCATTTCCAAATGATTTGTAGGGGAGCAGTGGAAGAAGGCATCCAATGGCACCAACCTGTTTAATACCTATAATTACAGCGGCTGCTAAGTGTCATTAATCTCGAAAGGGGTGACTTGATTTTCAGTGTTGATAGTAGGGGAGAGGGTTATATGTAGTTCAAAAACTCACTCTCAATATATAATTGGATATAAATATGTGTTTGGAACATGGTAAAAAAGTGTCATTTTTATAATGCATAAGAGGTAAAGGGCCCCAAACCCTTGGCTGGTGGCATTGCTCTGGGCTCAGACTTCGGATTCCCTGTATCCATGATTTTCCAGGTGGGAGTGGTGATGAGGACCGTCTAGACTCCTCACAGCCGAATCTCTGGAAGAAAGGCGCTAGCCTGAGAGGTTTCTGTTTATCAGACGGAGCATGGATTTGTTTTTTTAAAGGATGCAAAACATCCTCTGCTCCTTCCCACTTCTGCCAACACCGACCTGTGTGTGTCCAGCCTGCGGTCTGCCCTTGGTCCTGTCGCTGTGAATGGACTGTCCCCTTCCCCTCACCTGTCACCTCCTTTAGCGCCTCTCTTCCGTAATGAGCCCCTTCCCCTACCTGCCTCGCTGGTTCTCGTCCTCCGGCACCGCCGCGGGTGACACGCGTATGCGCCCTGATGGCGCCCACATTGGAAAACCCCTCAGTCGACTTTTCAGCTCCCCTTCATCTACCCCGCCCCCCGCCCCACTTCTGTTTTCTTCCTCAAAGTCACTAAATCCACTTCCACATCTCCCAATTCCTCTTCCACCTACATCTGTCAGAATTTTATCTCCGATATTCCACTGAAACGGCTCTTGTCACGGTCACCAAAATTTTCCTTTGTTGCGCGGTTGGGTGGTCACTTCTTTGTCTTGTTTTTCTCAACTTCTTGGCAGCATTTGGTGGAACTGAGCCTTCCCACCTTGGAATGCTTTCTCCTCTTCCCTGACACCCCGCTCTCAGTGGCTATTCCTTTTCAATCTCCTTATGTGCATTTCCTTGTTTGTTCGCGCTTTCTTCTTCTCTAACAGTGCTGGGCTGAGGCAGGGGCTGGTGTTGGGGCCAGTTCTCTTCTCTGTCCTCCTTTGCTCCACCCTCCCCACCCCAAGCTCATCTACTCCCATGGCTTTTAATGCCGACCCTACAGAGATCTCATGGAAACATGGATCTCCAGTCTCGGCTTGGACACCTCTACCTGGACTTCACTCAAACGTCTAAGATCTATTTCAAATTTATAACGGAAACAAACAAACAAACAAACAAAACTTCTATTTTTCCTCCAAAACCTGTTCCTTCACAAGCTCTTCCCAACTCAGAAAAACAATACTGACATCCATCCAAATGCTAAAGCCCTGAAGTCATTCCCAGATTGAAGAATCAAGAATAAATTTTGCAAATGATAACCCATATACATAAAAATAGATAGAGAACAAGTTTTTTTTTTTCTGTATAGCACAGGAAACTATATTTAATATCTTGTAATAACCTTTAATGAAAAAGATATGAAAACAAATATATATGTGTATATATATGCATGACTGGGACATTATGCTGTACACCAGAAATGGACACATTGAAAGTGACTAGACTCCAACGTAAAAAAAGAAGAAATTTTAGGTGTGTGTACACTAGGTCACACCATCAAGTGTATGTATCATTATTGTGGGTCAAAGTGAAAAGGTTTGAAAGCCTACACTATGTGCAGCTGCCTTGCTTTGTTACGAAACTCCACTGAGGGCTCTAGGAAATGTGCCTCATGCACCGGGCTCTGAGACCAGGACCATCCCAACATTTGCAGGACCTGGGACAGGAATACAAATAAGACCCAAATATCATATGTCTAAGTATTTTAAAGTTATAAATCAGGCTAAGAAACTGTTGAATAAAGTATGTTCTACCCCCCTATCTTGACAAATTTACACATTCCTTGGATGTCCAGTCTAAAACATGGCAATGCAAGAAAAAATGGCCCGAAGTCTGTCTCCAGTCTCTGGCCTCTCTCCCTTCTGTTCTCATCCCTGGCTCCTGCCCACACTGCAAGGGTCCTGGCATTCACATGGTGGGTTACCCAGATTGCATGTACAAGCTCCATCTGTCACCTTCCCAAACAGCTACCTGTAGTTACCCTTTTATAGGCCAAGGGGTCACCCTAGGATAGAAGACCCAGGATAGAGACTCACACAGTTGTTGACAGCGGGCCCAGAGTCATTTGGACAGGGAATTTGAGGTCTAGAGGAGGGGGTGTGGGTGTGGGTGTGGGCTTAGGGTGGGCACATCCTTTTGCACCTTGAACTCCCCATCCTGTGGGGATGGGCACAAATGGAGAAGGACCAGTCCCAGGGCACGGCTCTCTCTGGCTCAGCTAGAATGGTGATATTGCTCAGGACAGACAGTGGTGGTACAATTTAGATTCCGTTCTCCTAGAGATCTTCCACTTTCAACCAATACCTCTTCCCTCTCAGGTCTAAGTTAACCATCCACTGTGCTCACATATGTCTTACTACTTCTCACAGAGTCTATTTCATTAAATCTCCATTCCCTTGGGCTTTTAGGGCTTTCCAATCTTCGACTCAACCAACATCTGACTTTCCTCTATGCTCCAGCCATCGCACAGATAGCAAATATGAATAAAAAACCATTTTGACCCTCAAAATGCTTATCATTGATTCAATAAAATGTGGTGGACACACCCCGACCCACAGTACAAGGCAGAAGGGGGTCAGCTGTTGGGATTCAGAAGAGGAGGCTCTAGAGAGTGTATGAGAAGGAGGTGGAGGTTGAGATGGATTTTGAAGGACCCATAAATGGTGGAGGTAAGAGGAAGGATATTCCTGGCAGAAGGAATGGCAGGAACAAAGGTATGGTGGCAGGAGTCTAGCACATTCGTGTTCAAGGAGGACGCCCGTTGGCTGGAGGTTAGGACAGTTCAGGGGAGCGTGGTAAGCTCATCGTGTAAGAGGGGAGTCCGAGGGAGGAGTTTGCGTTTAAGGAGTTTGATTCAGTAGACAGTGGGAGCCACTGAAGACTGTTGGGAAGGATGATCATAAGGTTAGAGTCAAGATCAAGGAAGGTAGATGTGGCGCTACAGGCAGGTCCAGCCGAGGAAGTGGAAGAGCTAGTTAAGAGGTGGTCCTGTGCTCCCTCGGTTACGTCTCTAGTTGGGGCTGCCACTGCTTCCCATCCTGGTACATACGACTGTAGAAACTACATGAATTGGCCATTGCTGGGGTCAAAGTCTGTTTGGAGATAATAGGGAAGAGGTGGTGAAGAGCTACTTTGGCATTTTGCAGCTGATGTCAGAGATAGTTAAGACAGATCGAGTAGCTGATTTGGGTGGTGACCAGTGAGGAATGTGAGGCTGAGCGTTAGGCTTGTTGCATTTCCGACCTTGATGGGATAGGGAAGTTGGGGTGCCCAGGAGGCCGCTGGAAATTGGGATATGGAGCTTGGGCAATGGATTAGGGCTACCAGATGGATTAGAGAATCTTCATTTAGATTTGAACTTTGAAAATTCAGCAGTGAAAGAGATCCAAAGAAAGAGGATGTAGCAGTAAGAAGAAGGAATTTTGGAGGCATTTACTTTGAGATCCCATATTACCAGGCTAATATGTCTGGGAAAGGTGACACTTCGGCTCTTACGAGTCAATCCCTGAGCCAAACAGGAGGTGTGTCTGGAGAGCAGAGAGGGGCTCTAGCTGGGAGTAGGGGGGGCCTCCAATGCAGCCTATGGCCTTCATCCTTGTCCTGCCCTAAGTACCAGTTTACAACTAAGTCCATCCAAAAACATCAAGCAACTCCCCTGCCTGTGGCCAATTCAACCCTCAAAGGCATCTGAGGTGTTTCCCCAAACACTTACCCGGCAGGAAGTAAAGTGACCAAAGCCAGAGGTCCATGGCTTCTTCCAGAGCAAGGTCCCATCCAAGAGCCCCCGGAGAGGGAGACCGAGACCCTCTGCTCCCCCAGGAACCCTTCACAATTTGAAGCTTGAAAGAGATTTCTGGCCCCCACGAGGAGTAGGGCTTGAAAATGAGGAAATGACAACTGGTCTTGTTTGCTTATAGTGTTAGACCAAAAAAAAGTGAACATCCGTAAACCACAGCGGAAGTCAGAAACTGAGAAAACATATTGTGTTGAGTGAGAATGGGTCACCAGGGGCCACAGGGCCTCGAGGCAGCTCCTAAAGACTATTAGGAATGACCAGGCTGCTATTTCTTTGCCTTGGAGGGCACTTCCATGCTTTATTCACATTTATTGACTTTTGAGCCAGTCATTACCCGCTTTATTCCCATCTTCAGGATGGAAGAGACTCTTCACGGATTTTCTCCGTCTGAGGGGTGCTGTGTGGACAGAGCTTGGGCCCAAAGTCAGAAGCTGCTGGCTGTAGCCCTTGAACTCCCCTGACAAATGCCTCTGAGCACCTGCTCTGTGAGGACACTATGGATTTTGAGCAAGTCACGACCACCTTTCTCTGAGCCTTGATTTATTTATCTAGAAAATGAGGGTGGGACTGGAGGATCCCTGGTGTTCCCTCCTGCAGAACATCATTCCTGGGGCCTTCACCACGGCTCACCCCACCTCATCTCCCCCGATGTTCTCCCTACGGTGCTGCCCTCCGGCAGGGGCCCAGGCCACTGTCCGGTGACCACAGGGGCGATGCCAAGAGGGGTCAGCCTAAAGTCACAGCAGCCTAGCAAAGCCATCCTTTGGGACCCGGACGGCCCGAGGGCGAGGTCCAGTGACCCAGACACTGAAGCAGCCAGCTGCACAGTTTCACGGAAAGGGCTTTGTGTTCCAGTCCGAATCCGGGTTCTGGTCCTGACCTGGCACTGCCTAGCGTGGGCCTCAGTTCTCTCACGGATAAACTGGGGGTGGTGCCCACCCCGCCCCCTCCCAAAGCGATCCTGAGGTCCACCCAGAAACCACGGCCATGCCAGTGTGTGCAGAGCCCCTGGTGGAGACATGGGGGCTGTTACTGGCCGGAGGACTCCTGGGGCTTTGCTCCGGGATGCTACACGGAGGCCGGCTTCCTGGCCCCACCTCCAGGTGCTGCAGCCCACGGTGGGGGGGTCGGGGGCTCAGGCTGTTCCCACGCCTCTCTGGGAGGCTCTTCCGTGATCCCCACTGGTCCCACACCCCAGCTCTGTCACACGCTCCCACAGCACAAACAAAGACATCCGCAGCAGAGGGTGAGCGAGGCCCCGAGCAGGTGCAGAGGAAGCGTGTGTCGGGTGGGCAGCCGCCCGCCCCCCTTCCTGGGTCTCCGCCAGCCCCGAGCGGCTGCACGTGTGACTTCCTCCAGCCCCTCCACCCACCGGCGCGGTGTCTGAGGGCAGCCTCGGGGCTCTGGTTTGAGTGGGTGGCTGTGGCCCCCATCAGCCTCTGTCCTTCCCTGCTCAGTGGCCTCTTCCCAATGCCCTGCTGCTGCCACAGCTGGGCTTGAGGCCTGGGGTGCCTCGGAGGGAGAGAGAATGAACGAACTAGTGCAATGTGCGTGTGTGACTGTGGGCGTGAAAGCATGTGAGTGTGTGTGGGGTGTGTGTGTGGTTGTGTGGTGTGATGTGTAGTGTATGGTTGTGAGTGTGTGGTTGTGAGTGTGTGAGTGTGTGGCGTGCGGCTGAGTGTGCTGTGGTTGTGAACGTGCTGTGTGTGTGTGACGTGTGTGTCTGTGTAGATGAGGGTGGGCTGTGCTGTGGCCGGGCCCGCCAGGCAGTGCAGGGACGTGTGGGGTCAGAGTGTGCGGGAGAGATTTCACAGCACGTGTGGCCCAAATAAAACCCTCAGAAACCTCACACTGGGTTGCTCAGAGCAGGACTAGGGGGCCAAGGACTGCCCGGCAGGACGTGAGTGTTTGGCGTCTGGGGAACCAGACTCGCAGACCTGGGCCCGGCCAGTGGGTACCTTCAGGTGTTGGCCCGGGGCCTCGGGGGTCAGGGCCCCAGGGCAAGGATGGCCCCTGGCTGAAACGCCAAGTGGGAGAAGGTCACAGTCCACCTCTCTTTTTACCTCGTCTGCATTTCACTTCTCCTTTCTGACCGACGGGGCTGCCGTGCGGCCCCGGTGCTCCTGCCCCCAGGAGAAGCTGTGAGGAGCGGCAGCCCACGGACAGGCAGGGGACCCTGGAGCTTGTGTCCTCTGGGGCCAGTGCTTGACCAGAAAGAGGGAACCCGAGGGGAAAATGGCAGTGGGAGGGAATGAGTAACACCAGGCAGACCGGGGGCCGCGCTAAGTCCTTCAGGTAAGTCGCTTACCCTCCATGGTAACTGAGGTTTTCTTATCCTCCCTCTGTGGGGTGGGAAGAACATTTCTCATAAGGTTCTTGTGAGGGGCGCACGAGGCAGGCACTACTACAGAGGGCTGGAATGCTGTGTGAGCGCGGAGGAGACCAGCCCTTGTCGTCGGGGTGGAAGTTGTCCCCATGCGCTCGGCTCCATCATCACATCACCCAGCTTTGACCTCCCATGTGGCCAGGCGCCAAAGGACCATCTCCTGGGTTTTCCAGATGGAGGGCCGAGATGCTCAGGTGCCCCTCCCTGTGACCCAACACTGCTCCCCGCGAAGACAGCCCATGAGAATCCCTGGTCCCCTGCACTCACCAGGGAGCCTGCCCAGTTAGAGGCACCAGCCTCAGACATCCTGTTCCCTCTTGCTGAGAACTCGGACCACAGTCTGGCCTGTCCGAGAGGGAGCCACTCCGTAAGAGCAGGGCTTTGAGGAAAGTTACCCTTTACAGTAACTAGACTTTCTGCTACCAGAAATGGTGGAGTTTTGGTAAGATTTCTTTCCTGAATACTGTCACATTCCTGTTGGCATTCTAAGGCTAGAACCCACATATGTGGAAATTTACGACGAATGTTAATGTGATTTATTAGCAAAGACCAGGATTTTAGATTATTTGCCTCCACACAGATAAACAAAGACTTTTGACTCTCGGGAGGGTGGATTGGCCATCCATTTCTTTATCGACCTTAGGAGAGGTTTGCAAGCTTCTAGAACTCCTTGAATTTCACACCTCAGCTATGTCCCTTCCCTTCCTGCTTCAGCTCTGGCCAGCTGGAGGCCGTCTCTCTCAGGCTTGCAGCTTCTCTCTCCGTGCGCCCCTGTCTGCTTAGATACCCAGTCTTTCTGAGATAATCTCTTATTATTTTTATTGCATGAGCTCCTTAGTGGAGTTTGTTATTCCTAAGAAGCTTAGGGGTGGGGAACTCTGTCTCTGCCTTGGGGACAGACCATAACAGAGTCAGCTCCTCTCTGCTGTCTGCTGTTCTGAGGAGAGATGTCCTGTCCTGAGTCTTGGGAAAGTCTTGGAACAAGTCATATATATATATATATATATATATATATATACACACATACATGGCAAACCAAAATCAGCTGCTGTAAACAGATTCTCAACCGCGACTGGGTCTTAGTAAAGTGTAATCATTATTACATATGGATTTTTAAAAAGAAAAAAAATCAAGATAATTCAAGAACCTGGGGAAGGTTTTCTTATCATTGGAAATATTTAAGTAGTTCCCAATGGTTGCTGGACACTGAGCATGGTTATCTGGTTTATCATCAACAGCCCCACAGTTGATCGTTACTCTCCTGTCCCGGGCTGCATAGTGTGCCTCCAAAATTCGTCTCTGCCTGGAACCTCAGAATATGACCTGATTTAGAAGCAGGAACTTTGCAGATGTAATTTGTTAAGATGAGATCAGGCTGGATTAGGGTAGGCCCTCCATCCAATGACGGTTGTCCTTGCAAGAAGGTCACGTGAAGGCGCAGGGGGACACCCACGGAGGATGCTGCGAGATGATGCAGGCAGACTGGGGGGATGCAACTACAAGCCAAGGAATGCCAAGGATGCTGGCAGCCGCCACAGGCTGGGAGAGAGACGGGAACGGATTTCTGCTCAGAGCCTCCAGAAGGACCCGACCCTGCCAACATCTTGATTTCAGACTTCTAGCCTCCAGAATGGTGAAAGAATAAATTCCAGTCATTTTAGGCCACCTGGTTTGTGGCACTTTGTCACAGAAGCCCTGGGAAATTAATACCCCTCCTAAATGGATGACTTTTAATTTGTTAGTTACCCCATTCAGGCTACAGACCAGCTTCCTTCTTCAGAGAAGGGTTTCTCTGTCCAGTGTGCTGCATGGGGAGCAGGTGGATTTGGGGTGGGACATATTATGCTTACTGTCACCGATTGACAACATCAGTTAAGAACAATAGAAGGTTGCAGTTTTAGTGACATTTCTTGGCCTTTGATTCTAGGAACCTGGATAAACTGCCTGAGCTCAGGACGGGCTTGCAAGTTATGCATTAATACAGAAGCCATACCTTAATCCTTCAGCCCCAGACATGACTCTTTGGTGGGTCAGAGAGCAGCTTCCTGGGGGGGCAGAGGGTGATAGGTTCTGACCTACCTTGTAATTGTGGTTCTCCTGGAATGGTTTGCTCTCACTGCAGAAGCAGCTAGATAGTCATCCCCATCATAGAGAACAGAGACCTGAACATTGCTGACGACCACGTCTCCTGGCTGGAGAGGAGCCCAAGGCTCTGGTCCTCTGATCCAGGCTCCAGAACCAGGAGTGGGCACGGCACTTGGTGGGGCTGAAGGGGAGACGCAGGAGGACTGTGGAGGGCAGACTGGGGGAGCACGCAGCCTGGAAAGCATTGTGTTCAAGGCCTGGGTAGATGCAAAGGTTCTGCCCCATATCAGGCAGGACTGAAGGCTGGGAGGAGCTCTTCCCCAGAGAGAGCTGCCCACACACAGACACCCCGAGGGAGAGTCTGGGGTGGTGTTGGGGGCTTATAGGATACGGCAAGGTTTAGTACCAGAACCTAGCAATGGCCTCAGTAGACAAAGGGGTCCTTTATCTAATCACTGTCCCCCAAGAGACTTTGGGTCCACCATTCTAAAACCTAAGTCATCATTTAACTAGTCTCCAGCTGGTAGTCCTATGAAGGGAGTTTATTCATTTGATTAATTGAGTTTTGATTCACAGCATCTTGATCTTTAAGGTTACCCCAGGCAGGTGTGAGATTCAAGGTCAAGTATTCCACAGATGCTTTACCAACATTTTGGTTAATGCCTAAGGGAAGCACTGGTTATACCTGCTTTCAGTTTATTCCATCATGAATAGTCTTAATTACGTTTTATAACACAGAGCATGGGGGTCTTGGCCATTGGTGTCGACCCCAACCTGTTCTTTCATGGAAGATCATCTTGGTCCCACTAGCAGGCAGTCTCCTTGCCCCTCTTAGCCCAGCATTGGAGGTAGGGGAAAGTCCGGTTTAGACACATGTCCTGGGGTACCTAAAAGTGCAACCAAAGCAAACTGCCTGGAAAGGGTTGTCTGGGAAACAGACGGTATGGGGACAAATGTGGTCTGAGCCTCCTCGGTGGCAATCACAGTCTTTAATTATTCATTAATTCACATTTTTGATTTGTTAGCAAGTGCCAGCTTGTAGGTGCTAGTTGAAGTACAGAGCTTAGAGGGAAAAACAAACAAACAAACAAAACCTTAGCTCTCTGGAGATCAGCCCCTCCCTGGCACCATCAAACTGCCTCTTTCCTCCCCTTCCACTCAGAACTCTTCAGATAGAGGGGCTGGGAGAATCTGACGACCCTCATACCCTCTTAGGTCTCTGTGAGTGACAGAAAGGGGAAGGACTGTCTCCCCTGAGGTGGGGCTTGTGAAAGACCAGTCCCCATGTACATTTTCTCTTCTTCCTCCTCCTTACTGTAGAATTCTGTCTTCCCCAGGAGAGCAGAGGCTCTTGTAGAGAGATAGGAGATGCTAAATCTAGCTTCAACACTCGTGTGTCTCACATGCTGCCCTTGAGCAAACCACTTCACCTCTGAGGATCTCAATTTTCTCACGTCAAATGTTAAATGCTAAGAACGTGTGTTTACGGCTCCTTGTATGTATGTGCGTGTTACATGAGCCCTAAGGCCTTAGGACTCCTCCCAATGCAGGCGGAAGTGAGTGTATCTGGTGAGGATTTCATACCATGGTGAGTACACAGAGATGCTGTGGCTTCCAAGAATTCAGTGATGTTTACAGAAAGGCTGCCGGTTGGGTTTGTGGCGCAGTGTCTAGCAGAGCACCTGGGTTCTAGTGAGTATCCAAATACGTATTTTTAATGAAAGAAAGAAGAAGAGAAGATGGAAGGGAAGGTGGGATGGAGAGACACAGGGATGGTAGAAGGGAGAGCCCATCACTGACATCCCAAACTAAAGGTGCAGAGAAGCCCCGAACGGCCCTCCTTTCTGAAGTCATCTCCCCACCCCTTCTGGTCTCTTTTCTTTCTGAGAGGCCCCTCCAGGATCTTAAATCTCCTTCCACACCTTAGTTCTGTTGTTAGGACTCAGCTGCCGGTGGGAACTCCTCATGTCACCTCACCCCCAACAGGAACAAGTAAGCCAGGCTTGGACCACCGAGAAGGGACCAACACACCCTCTGAGGACAGGGAGGAAAAGCCTAGGTGGGGGTGAGTGCAGGCAGTGGAGCCCCCGGAGCTGAGGGCCCTGAGAATCAACGTGATTCTGAAGGTGATTGTCGTGTGCGGAGGGAGGGGCAGCCCGGGCGCTGCCTAGGCTTCTCTGGGGCCGTCCTGGGCGCCGGCGGCCATGTTGTTGGCCTGGAGCAGGAAGGCGGTGAAGGCCGCGTCGGCTTCCTCCTTGGATGACTGGGGGCGACAGGAGAGGAGTCAGTGTTTGGGGCGTTGGCTCCGTGAGTGGGGGGGGGGGTAGGAGGGAGGGGACGCACGAAGTATCCTAAATTCCTAATCTTGGCCCAAGCATCCCACGCCCGTGTTGACCCATTGTTCTTATTCCAGCCACCGTGCTCACCAGGAAGGCCTAATTTTGAGAAACGGAAAGTTGCAGCTTCTAAAAATATCACCCTCTGTCTCACTACCTCCTTCCAACACATGGAGTGGAACCACCTCTGTTGCCTGGGCCTGTCCCCGGAAGCCCTGCCCACAGTCACGGCCAGGGCGGCCTGGGCTGGTGTTAGCCACAGAGGTTTACACTCTTCTTTCTCTACCAGCTCAGAGACACAACACAAGGCTGAGGGGGAGGGCTGGTTCCCCTAATTGTTCCAAATGCTGGGGTCTCTGCTGCTGCCAGGCAGAGAGGATGGATAACAAGCACGGGTGCCCGGGGGTCAGGGAGGCACCGGGAGGGGGTGACATATGACCCAATGGCAGGGGTCGCCTCTGGTAGGATCTCACGTGACGCAGCACTTGGTTGGGGTGGAGAGGGGCACCTAGTGACTATAACAGCACCTCCCCCACCCCACGAGCAAATGTCCTCCAGGCCTGGGGACAAGCTGCCCCCACAAACCCTCTAGCGAGGGTGATGACCTGGGTCCCACGGCCCGGAAAGAACACCCACCTAACCCCCAGTGTTTGACACTGAACTGCTGACCCTGCGGCTGAATCTTTAATGCCTTTGCCTTCCTCATCACCCGCCCCCCGCCCCCGTCGTCTCCCTCCCTCCTGCCTGTTTACAGCCTATAAGCACGGCTCACCTCCTGCCTGTATTTCAGCCACATCAACACCACAACAGGAAAGGTATACACCTTGCCCTTGAAAAGTCCTCCTGAATGCTCCCCTACTCTGGCCCCAGCTCCCAACTCCTGAGACAGTGCTTTCTGATGTCTAACTGCAGTCCCTCCTGCTGCATTTCCTCATCACCCACACGAGGCCTCCTTCTCCCTCCTCGCCCTTACCCTTTTTGCCTTCTTGGGTTCTTTGGTCTCCGTGGTGTCCTCAATAGTGGGGGCCGACTCTGTGTGAAAAGCAGGAATGGGTGGGTCAGCCCTCCCTGCCTCCCATTCCTGCCCCGGATGCAGAGTCAGGGCTAATTCTTGCTCCCCAGGGCATGGGCATGCCTTTGAGTGAAGCTCGTACCATCTTTTCCTCCAAGACTCGTCTCCTGAGTGTCTGGAGAGGCTGCCGTGTTATCGTGGGCTCCAAAGTCCCTGGAGTTCTCAAAGTCCGACATGCTGATGTCCGTCCTGTAACTTCTGATTGAAATCCGGTCTGTCCAGGAGAAAGAGGAGTTGGTGTAGGGATAGGGGCCGGGGATGGGCCAGGACAGGGCGTGCTGCTCGTCCCTGGGGCAACCCACAGGAGAGCTGAAGTGGGGCCAGGTCTCTGCCGCTTGTCTCTGACTAGGACCCAAGGCAGAATGGAACGACCCAAGTCTCCTCCCCAGTCCCCTTTTCACAGACAATCTAGACTCAACAATCCCTGGCCATCGTTTATCAGTCTGTGACCTTTCAGTGCACAGCATCTTGTTTTGTCCTCATGTGAGCCCTCAAAGGTGGTTATTATTACCCCTGTCTTGAGCCCTGAGGAACCCGAGGTATGAAATGGGGACACCCGGTGTCACACAGCCCAGGTCTCCCAGCATCTTTCCCTCCTCTTCCCAGCAGCTCTGTCTCCAAACTTAGACCCTGAGCAATGGACCCGGGCTTCCAGAGACAGCATTTGGACAGCGGCACCTAATGTAAGTTTTGGGCACCTGTGGGTTTATCTTTCCCCATCTCACTTTCCCAGACCCTTGCTTTGAGCCTATGAAAGAGAAAGGACCATGACAGCTCCCTGAAGGGCTGCTGAGCCAGGATGGAGGGTTTGGGGCTGGAGGTGGGGGACAGGGACTCACCGACGTTCTTCCTGTGCCGCGCCCTGAGCACCCCAATCACCACAACTCCCAGCGCCAGCACCAGGGCCACGGGCACCAGGACGGAGACCAGCACTTTGGAGCTCCTGCCTTGTGCTGCAGAGCTGGAGGAAGGATTACGTTAGCCAGTCGCTGTGAGGGAAACCGGGGGTCCCAGGAGGTGCTGGCAGGTTGGCTCCGGCTAGTTCTTCCTCCCAGGTCAATCTGCTCCCCTTCCTCCTGCCACAGCCTCTGAGCTCCATTCTTCTAAGAAGCCCTCCCAGACATGACAAAGGCAAAGACGGGGCCTTCCCTGCATCCCACCCAGGCCTGGGAAACTGAGCTGAATGGTGATCGCTGCCCCAGCCCCAGAAGAAGGGCGGAGCACAAGCCGAGGCAGTGAGGGCTGCCGCCATTGTCCAGAGGTGGACAGGCTCTCCTCCTCGGACCTGGTGGCCCAGCCCCAGGCCTCTGGTGTCTGGAATGTTCTTTAGGTGGGAAGCCCCAGATCCCTCCTTACCTGCTGGAGTCTGCAAGTACTCCGCTCCCACCAGCTGGGTCTTCAACTTTCTTCACTGCCCTTTCCTCCGCAGAAAGGCTGGGACCCAGAAGAACTTTGTTCTCAACGTCCCTGGCCCGTGGCTCTATGGCAACCTCCTCACCAGCAGCACTCGCTTGGCGGGCATCCTGGGTCCCTGGAGAGAGCAGAGTGGGGCTGGGTTACGGTCTTTTCTCTGTGTTTTCTGCCCTTGAGGCCAGGGAGTCAGAGAAGCGGGACCTCATCAGGAATCCCGGGCCAGGGTGAGATCTCAAGGCGGCTGGGATAGGGTCCCGGAGGGCACCAAGGGGTGGTGGTCTTCTCTAATTTGTCACGGATGATCTCTGTCCCATTAAGACCAAATTCATTTCCTACAAGCTACAAGGCTCCGAATTACAGATCCAGCTATGCGTAAGGGCTGACCCGTCATTCGCGGACAGGGAGATTTTTTTCCCACAGCTTTGAAACCCTGCCAAGGCCTCCTGACTGCAGGGCTGGGCACCATAGTGCTGCCCCCTGGTGGTAGCGTGGCTAGGGTTCCCTCGTCAGTGAGCCAGGATGCTGACATGGTAGGATTTCTAGAGGGACTAAAAATACCCTCACTAGGGATAAAACATTTCATGTGATATTTTTAAAAGAGGCTTAAAATGCAAACTTGCC
Organism: Camelus bactrianus; assembly: GCF_048773025.1. Classification (NCBI taxonomy): domain Eukaryota; kingdom Metazoa; phylum Chordata; class Mammalia; order Artiodactyla; family Camelidae; genus Camelus; species Camelus bactrianus. Next base: position 30,004,640 of record NC_133561.1, on the reverse strand, counting down.
AGCAGAGGTTGCCCTAATTTTCTTTATCAGACCTTGAATCAGACCGTGGTGATCTGAGTCTCTTTGAGCAGGCTTTGGCAGACTAAGAGACATATAATTGTGACTTTGACATTTCTGTATATAGAAGGAGAGATCTACATAGAGAAAGGGCTTCAAAGTGGCCTGAAAGGGCAACCATGGGGCTTGTCTTGAAACTGAAGTTAAATGGCAGATCCACTATTTTTAATTAGTTTGTATGTTTTGGGGGATGCTCTTTTGGGAGGCCTAAAGAGACTATGTGGGGGCTGAAATCTCTCCCTTGCCCCCACTTTTTATAGCCAAACCCAGGGACCACCCTTGATGGAGACACTCTTAGGCGGGAGTCTTTCGCTGGGGTCTCAGGGGGATGTGGGCCTGGCCCTTGGACACTCACCCTTTACCCTCGTCTCCACCGCCACGTAGACAGCCGCGGTCTCTCCGTACTGGAGGCCGTCCTTCACCCCGCACCAGTACCAGCCTTCGTCCTCCTTGGTGACGGGGTTCAGGTTCAGGGAGGTGATCTGGCTCTGCTGGCTGCAGTTCACGAAGGCTTGGCTGGCGCCCTGGTCCTGGCTGGGCAGTGTCCTGCACCCGGTGTTGCTCCATTTGCACCAGTACTTCTCGGAGGAGTAGAATTTGCATGGGAAGTGGCAGGGCAGCTTGAAAGGCTCTCCCAGCCAGGCAGTGACGTTCTTGGATACCTTGAGGCTTGGTTCTCCTGGAGCAGGGAGATAGGGAGAGATAGGCACAGAAGTTGGCACTGGTGATGCCACAGGGAAGTGACTGTGCGGGGGCACCTTTGTCCACAGTCCACATCCTCTTTGGACAGTGTGGTGACTGAATACACTTCCCTGAACACTTAAGCACTGCAATTGTGTGCCTATGTGGTAGATCAGCGAGGACCGCCGTGATCAGCCCAGTCTATCACAGAACATAGACCCTGCCAGCGACTTGCGTTCACTTTCCCTGCTGTCATCTTCTCTCCTAGACTCAATACAGAGCTGCGCTCTACCCCAGCTGATGCCGCAGATAAAGAGGCCAATGTTCTCGATAATAGGAGGTGTTACGTGTGGTAGCTTGAAGCATGTGAGGTAAGGGAGGATGCTTGTTAGAGGTGTGAAAATGTGACCTCTCGACAGGTGGGCGCTCTCCTGAGGCCCGTCTCACCAGCATGGAGGTGGGAGGAAGAGTGACTGGGGCGTGATGCTGCAGCCGACTGGAGGCATCCTGGGGCTGCCTCCCTTCCCTCCTGCCCCAGCTCAGCTCTTACCTTCAACAATCTTGAGCTCCACCACGGACCTCCAGCTAATATCGCCGTTGGTCAAACACCAGTAGAAGCCGGCGTCCTGGGTGGTGAGCTGGTTGAGTATGACAGTGTAGACGCCGTTGCCCGGCTCCTCATACAGCATGAGCCTGCCCTCGTACTGCTCATCAACCAGCCCGTTGCTCTCCACCAGCTGCCGGCAGCGGCCGTTCTGAGTCTCTTCCCAGCGACACCAGTACTTCAGGCTATCTTTCTCCTTAGGGTTGTAGGGGCAGGACACGACCACGGAGGATCCCACCACACCCTTCACCACCGAGCGGCTTTGGGGAATCTGGGTCTCTGGAAGCACAGACAGAGGTGTGATGGAAGAACACAGCGTGGCTAAGCCAGGGTGGAGAGTGGGGCTTAGACCCATCTTATCACCCTCCGCAGAAAATGAAAGGGACTTGCCCAGTGTCACAGAGTTCACAGCTGGAGCCATGTGACCAGACTCCAGGGACCTTCACCACTTCACTGAATGAAGTGCCTCATTCCCTATCCCCTCCAATTCTGAGCAGAGACGGGAAGGAGGTTAAAGAGCAATGATCAGCCTTTCTCCTCGGGCTTCTTACCAAATCTCCCCCCGGAGACGTTTTTGTCTGTTTCTGAGCCTGTCCCACAAAAATGGCCAGATGGTTTTTCTCCAAATTAAGAAAATATATTTATAATAGTAGGATTTGAAATGTGTAGCAGAGGTAAGTTTAATTGTAGAGGACGCCAAGGGCCATCTCCAAGAGAACCATGGCCATCCTCCCAGGAGAGAAGTTGAGCTTCCATGAGAACCTGGGGTGACAGAAGATGCTGAGGGGCGTGGTGAGGGCTGATCTGGATGGAGAAACAGTGCACAGGGGGCGTGGGCCCCACGGGAAAGTCACAAGGGCAGTGACCTTGAACCACAGGTGCTGGTTTGCTGCTTCTCATGAGGGTGACTCTATGCAGAGCACTCCAGGTTGAGAAGGAGCAGGCATTTAGCCAGATTGTGCTGAATAACAAATGAACCTAAAGGATGTTGGAGGGGAGAATTTAGAAGCTGGGGCATTGGCTTTCTGGCAAAGCTGTGAGACCCACAGAAGCCAATCTTTCTTCCACCTGAGTGTGAAAGATGAGATGCTGTCCTGCTCGAGGGTCAGGGAGATCCTGTGTTAGGTCCTCCCCGTGGCTCTCTGAAACCCAGACAATCTACAGGTCTGGTCTCAATCAGGGGCTTCACTCCCTCATTCTTATTGATCAAGGACAGCCGTCCAAGGCCTTTTGATAACAGAGAAGAAGAGTTAGGAGATCACACAAGACAGAGGCTATGTTTTCTGGCTCTCGCATACAGCTGCCCACGGAGCATCTGGTCCAGGGTTGATCAGCGAGCAGACATTGTCAACTGACAGAGGAATATCAGATAGGTTCACAGGGAGTGAGCGAGGCTCTCATCTGCCGGACTGCCCACCCCTTCCCTCTCCCCGTCTCAGGTCTCACCTTCGTTGACGAAGAGTTGCCAAGCCTGGGTAGACGAGCCTTTCTGGGGCACGCCGTCAGAGTCAGCTCCGCACAGGTAGAGCCCTGCATCCTCTTTCTTCAGGCCAGTGATGTGCACAGTAAAGCGGCCGTTGTTGCCGGTAGTGAGCAGAATCCTGCCCTCAAAGTCAGGAGACTTCGTCTTCAGTGTGTTGATGACCACATCACAGGCTTCCTCATTTTTCAGCCGGCACAGAAATTTGGGCACACTCTTCACCTCGGGGCCCAGGTCACAGTCAATGGTCACTGAGCCCCTTAGGTCTCCATAAATCAGCTCAGGATCGGGCTTCAGCACTTGGAGGTCAGCATTGCTCTTATCGGCGCTGGAATCCTCCCCCGCCTGGCAGACGTACATCCCAGCATCGCTGAGCTGGATTTGGTTGATGACAAAGCTGAACACTAATTGGCTGGTACCCTGAATACTAATATGTGCTCTGCCCTCATAGCTGGGGTTCATATAGTTGTTGGTGTCGGCGATGAGGACACAGCTCTGGCTCATCATCTTGCACACCGATTTCTTCTTCTGCAAATTTGCAGCCTTGAAAGGGCAGCTGATGGTCACTGTTCTGCCCAGATCTGCTGTGTAGACTTGGACATCATTTATCTGCCCAGGACCTGTGGGATGAGGGGCGGGGGGCCAGTTGTGATTTTTTTCTTGCCACATAGGACTGCTCAGTGTTGCCAGTGAGGGGCTGGGTGTGCCTGTCACCAGGAGTGCCCTCTTCCCCCAAGGGATGCTGTCTTCCAAGGCTCAGCTGCCTCCTCCAAGAAGCCTTCCCAAGCTGGCACTCATCTCTCCCTCTCCTGTTCCCCGTTGAAACTTACTTACCCTGTGTCACTCATTACATCCAATCCTGTGGTCTTTGGGCAAGAATCAATCATTTAATTTATGATGAGAGTTTTTTGTTAATTAAAATTTTTTTATTTTAATTTTCTTGGAGGGGAAGGTAACTAGGTTTCTTTCTTTCTTTCTTTAATGGAGGGACTGGGGATTGAACCCAGGTCCTCGTGCATGCTAAGCATGCACTCTACTGCTGAGCTATACCCTCCCCGCTATGCTGACAGTTTTGATGGACTAACGGATCTCAGGTAAGAAAATGCATCTTAAAAGAAGTTTTCTGGTGACCCAAAGTCTTCATCTGAAGGATGCTCTAATAGCAGGGATTTAAGGCTCCCTCTGAGTCTCTCCCTGCTCACCAGCCTCTTGTCTCGCCCGCAACAAATGGAACGAGAGAAGCTGTCCTCCTGATGATCCTCCAAGATACAGCCTTAGTAAAACCTGACAATATTTTAGGCCCTGAAAACCTAGATCCAGCCGCCCTCCCCTCCCCTCCCCTCCCCTCAGCAGACCTATCTGCCTCGTTATCATATTCTATTATGCAACGTCCTCCACACCACATGGACCCACGGCCTTCCTCAGCCCATGCCAGGATGCCCTTCCCTCTTGGGAGATTCTACCCTTCGAGCCCTTCTGTTGCCCCTGAGATAATTCCCTCTCACTTGGCCCCGGGGTCTAAGAAGCCTGGACTCTCACCTCGGCTGACCTCCAGGCTCACATCGAAGGACAGGCCTCGGCTGCTAATGCCCAGACCACACTTGTAGCGCCCGGAGTCATTCTGGGTGAGCTGGACGACATCTATCACGAACGTGCCATTCTCCGGAAAGTTGGTGAGGTTGGCTCTGCCCTTGTAGTCGTCGGAGACATACCCCCCCGAGGAGATGAGGGTTGTGCAGCGGCCCTTGGCCTCCTGCCGGCACCAGTATTTTCGAGAATGCCGGTTGACGGAGGTGGATGGGTAGAAGCACCTGATGGACACCGAGTCGCCTTCCACCCTGCTCACCTCCCGGGGGCCGAATATGGGACTCTTCATGGAGACCACTGTGGGGACACAGACAGAGGCTTTCTGAGGCTGTGGGAGGTCCAACCTGCTGAGAGGATCCAGACAGCCCACACCAAGAAGATGAATCTTTCCTCCTAACACACACCTTCTGTGGATAACTTACTATGTGATACAGCTAGACAGTTGCTGCTTGACAATTGATAAATTGCAGTTATTAAACATCTACTAAATCCTAGTCACAATTCATTAGCGATAACCACTTTAAGGGCAACGGAATGGCCAACTTATTTAATGATATCCTTTGTGTATCTATATTAAAAAAGCCCCCCCCCCACCATGGGGTGCTACACTGTTGCATTTGTTATCTGTCATTTCCTTGTTTTTCTAAAAACGCTTTATCAATTACTTTCTTTTTTTCCAGATAAAAATATTGAAAGCCACAGGGGCAGGGCATTTTCCCCAGACCCCAAAGCAACTCATAGTGATGCCTAGTTCAAGGTCAAGGTCTTTATTTATTTTTTAATTAAAAAAAATTTTCAAGGGGGAGATAATTAGGTTTATTTATATATTATTTATATGGAGGGACTAGGGATTGAACCAAGGACCTCCCACATGCTAAGCGTGTGCTCTACCACTGAGCTACACCCTCCCCACCTTTTTCTTTATTGCCAGTGAAGTCCCTTCACCGGACCCCTGGCTTTGAAATCAGGAAGTGCCATTTCCATTCCTGATGCCCAGTTCTCTTTCACCAGTCCATTTGCGGAGGTGGCCTTTCTGCATTGTCTCTGTGGCTCCTCCTCAAGACAGGGCAAGCTTTACAAGGGACGTCCCCGGGGATGGGCCTGATTTCAGGGTCCCCAGAGAACTGGGTCTTGCATGGGGGTGGGCTGGGACCTGGCCGACGCACCTGGGAAGACAACCAGCAGGCAGACGAAGATGAAGAAGCGTGTCATCGCTGGTGGCTCCCGCAGGGCTGTGTCACTCAGATCAAGCTCCTGCACAGTTGCTGAAAGACAGTAGCACGAGGTTGTGAAACTCCTGTGTTTTCCAAGACTGTGGACCTTGGAGTTCCTGTAATACCTGTTTGATTTTGTATCTCCAGTAACGGACATAAAACCTGTTGAAGAATGAATGGCTCCGCCTTTCCCATTACAGTTCAAAGTCCCAGCTTCCCATAGGGATCTTTGTTCCTTGTTAGTTATAAGTAGAGTTTTACCTTCTTAACTAAGCTGCAAGCTCCTTTGGGATAGGAACACAGGTGTCATTTCCTCTGTATCCCTGTCCGGGAGACACGGGCCTGGGACAGATCTGTTCTCAGGAGCAGCTGGCCGGATAATCGGTTACTTCCAAGAAGCAGCTGCATCTCTCTGTTTTGACTGCCCTCCCTGTGTCCGTGGGGCGTATTTTACAATGCATCATATGAGTAAACTGAGACTTACCGAGGAGGCCTAGTAAGGATTAAAGTTGTAAATTTAATGATGATGGTCGTAATCACCACCGACGATTCCCCTACCTTGTTCCAGGCACTGTGTCAAATAGTGTATGTGTATTGTCTGTTTAAACTTGACATCGCCCCTAGGAAGTGGGTATTCTTATCCACATTTTATGTAGGAGGAAGTGAAAGCTTAAAGGCCAAGTGCTGTGCTCAAGGTCATGCAGGGATAAAGTGTGGGGATAGGTGGGGTGGGGGTGGAGAAGGTGGGCAAGACCTGAGCCCAGCTTTGCCTGACCCCAAAGTCCGAGCCCTTAGCCTCTCTCACTGCACAGGACTGCCCCTCAAATTCAGTGGGATGCTCACTGCTCGTGCCCATATCTGTTATTTCTAGAGCCCCCTCTGCTTATCAAAGCATTGCTGTTTACACTATTTCAAACCATTGTCATTTATGCTATTTCCCCGGAGCTTCCTAAATTCCCTTTAGATGAGGCAGAACAGTTATAATTACAACCATTTCATGGATAAGAAAATCAAGGTCTTGAGACTCTGAGCGATATGCCTATGATTTCCCAGAGACTCAGTTACGGGGCCAGGGTCAAAACTGCAGGTGTTATGGCCTCTTTCATTCTGCCAGGCAGAGGCTGGGCAGGCGAAGATGGAGAATCCAAGGTAAGGCCACTCGGAGGGTGCAGCGCATGTGGACTTGGTCACATCTGTGGCCATAGTCCAGAGTCTATGAGCGCCCCAGGGCCCAGCCTGACCGCAGGACCCAGACTGTAGCCTAGAGGAGGAGAGAAGAGACAGGAGTCCCCACTTTCCTGCGGACTTTGGCAGGTTTTCAACTTTGGAACGGACTTGATGTTGCGAGTGTGAAAGGAGAAAACTGTGTTCACAAGCGCTAGGCAGGAACGAGAGCCCGTGAAGATAAGGAAGCTCTAAGCGGCAGAGAGCTCGGGGAACCATCTCTTAGTCTCCCCTTTCTGCCTTGGCCCTGCTTCTGCTCCCAGAGACGCCCTTTGCCAGCTTAAGCCAAAGACAATAGAGCTGTTTATCTTGGTTATTTCCCTTCCGTGGGGGAATTCCCAGCAGGAACCCTTTTTATTTCCTCGTGGAGATAAAGGTATTCTGTTTCTCCAGTTCTTTGGAAGGGTAAAGGGAGCGGGTTAGGGGAGGTGGGGACAGATGTGGGTGTCAGGTGGCAGCTCGAGGCTCTCTTAATTCCGGTTAATCGTCCTGGAATTTTCACACCAGGCCAATGATTAACTTCTGGGTTTGGGGCCTTAGCCAAATGCCAGCATCAGCCGCCCCAGCCCGGATGCGATCGGGGGATGCTGTCTGGAGGACCACTTGACTGGGCACCACAGGGGCCATGGGATTGACTCCCAGGTGGGAACAGGGGAGTCTCTCTCTTCTGGAATGCTCACTGCAGAGTTTCAGGGCCGCTCCCCCTGCTGTTTGCGCTGGCCTAGGGTGCAGTGGCTGGCAGGAGGACACAACGCCTCGTGCTTTGAGGAACCCAAACGCGTAGCAGCTCTCTTTGATCCTGGTCCCTGTTCTCACCTGTAAATCAGCAAGCTTCCTACTATTTCTGTAAGACTGGAGCGGGTGTTCCCATAGGCTGAGCTGGGGGATGCAGCCCCCCCTCTGGATTGGTAAAAGCCTTTGGCCCTGGGGTACAGAGAGTCAGATGCCAGGTTTTCCAAAGTGGGGGTCCCAACTTCCAGCCCAGGCTCCTCTCATTTGTGACAAGCTTGGACAGCTGTGAAGGTCCATGTGGCAGGGGGTGGGGGAGATGCACGCACGGACCCATTACCCTTTGCATGGCCTCACACCAGGGTTGAGAGCAGCAGGCAGGCAGAGAGCCTGCCTGGAGGGCAAATCTAGCAGAAACTGACCTTGGGAGGGAGGCACACAGTCCAGTCCCCAGGAAGACTGGACCCTTCCTGCGCTCCTACACTCTCAAAAACAGAAAATCTTTGCTCAAAGCTAAACTTGAAAAATTTCTCTGCTAGCAGCTGAAAGGACCCTGGGCTTTGAGAATCTTCGGTGATCCCTTCCTCTCAAAACCAGACTGTCTCCCAAACCTGGGAGATTCAGGTCTCAGGGAGGCCCCAGTTTCACGGTGGCTGAAGCTGGAGTCAAAGGATTTGCTTAAGGAAGGAAAGAAAGAGCATAATATTTATTGGGTATCTACTGTGCTCAAGATGCTCTGTTAGCTTCTTATCTAACTTCATCCAACATCACAGCAACCCAAGAGATAGACAACAGCTTCACAGTGCAGATGGGAAATCTAAGGGTTGGAGAGATTCTTGGCCCCAAGACTTCACAGCAGAAGGGGGCCGGATCACCACCCTATTATCACTGCTTGGATGAACAGAGGGTCCTGTTCCTTTGGGATACACGTAGGCTAGTATGTCATGCATGAAGCACCTTTTCTGGTCCTTAAAATAGGAGCTGTAATTTTAGTAGGGAGGTAGTGATATCCTAGGTCATTCTCATTTTACCAAGTTACTGCCCTTGATATATTCATAATGTGTGTCTACACAACTGTGGATTGAGGTGGGGTGTAAGCTGTGCCGAAGAATAGAGGTGATCTCCTTATGAAATTAATCTAGCTAGCTCCCCTTCAGTTAGCGTGACTGGTCGTCAGCTCTTGTGGCTTGGAGTCAAACCCCTGTCCCTCTAATTGTAGGTTTTCTCTTTTTTTCAGAGGGAGCAGGACCTCGTGGACCAGGTCCTGGCTTGGTTGCTGCTGAGCACATGGCCTTCAGCAACTCTGAATGCTCCATCCATTTGGTACACAGTAGAGGGTCAGCTAGGGGCTCTCACAGTCCCTGGGTTTCCGAGGGGACAGAAAGCAGGCACTGTAGGGGCTCTAAGTCAATTTGGCAGTCTCTGACAACATCCTGTGAGTGTGAACTTGGGGGAGCAGAAGGGTTGGAACTCAGAGGAGTGGGGAGCGGCTGGTCTGGCTGGGGAAGGGGCTTTCCTTGGCTTGGACTGGCCGGCCAGGAGAGGCACTGACTGGGTCCACATGGGACTCTCACGCCCCATGGGTGAGGGGCCTGAGCACAGACCAGAGCGAGTCAGGAAACCGCAGTGTCACTAGGGGAGGGGAGCAGCCTGCCTGGTTCGGAAGGGCCTCGGACTTGTGGGAGGTTCGGAGAGGTTATGCAGTTTGTGCAAGCCCTGGAATGTGGGAGAGTCTCCAGGTAAAGGCAATGTTGGAGAAAGGGACTCTCCAAAAGACTGGGAGATGGAGGAAGGGCAGCCACGGGGTCCAAAGAATGTGTGAGCCAGAAAGATCCAAGACGTTCTGGTCCCATCCCCGTCAAAAGTGGCCTGCTATTCACGCAGGACTGAAGCAGAAATTAAGCATTTGGCGTATGAGTTCCATGAAGCTCTGGGAATAAGCCTCGTAGATTTTCCACGAAGACTTAGGACCTCTGTTGTGGAGTCCATCCCATTCTACCCCAACGTATAAGTGTTTATCTCATCTGCTCTACCAGATGGCAAGCTCCTGGAAGGCAGGGCCAACTGAGATCAATCGCTGCCTGGCGAGGACCAGCTGCTCAGCAAAGATCGATCGGACTGAGAGTGGTTGGTTACATCCTTATTTCCTCTCTGAAAAGGGCAAAGTCAGGGCTGATTTCTCTTACTTTGCCTAGTGCCTCCTTGGTTCTGGGCACTCAAGGGACAGTCGTGTGAAGAGGCACCTGGAGGATGGAAGAGAACCCAGAGGTCCAGAGTCCTGCTCTGTCACAAGCTACCAGAAGAGCTCTACCATGTGGCCAAAATAAGCTGGCTCGAGTCTCTCACCTGTACAATGAGCACTGTGGCTCCTGACTCTTCTAGGCTGAAGGGCTACCGTGGGATGGGGGAACATGGGGGAGGGGCTGCTGGAACAACGCATGTGGGAGCATATCAAGTGCTCTTCCACCATGAGAGGTTACAATTACTCCTAAGCACAGGAAGGTGGAGGACCGTGCACTTGACTTTCACAGTTACCATGCACTTGGAGAGAAGCACAGAGCATGGACTCCTCACTTGGCTATCAGCTCTCTCACTTGGGGGCTGTGTGATTTGGGGCAAGCTGTTTAATGTCATTGAACCCCAAGTCCTCATCTGTAGGCCAGAGATAATTGGACCAGCGAATAACAGGTAATAGAGAGTTGCCGTAAGAATTAAATGATGAAACATGTGTAAAGTCCTTAGTAGGGTGTTCGGCTTTTAAAAAGTTAGTTTCTTGTCCATATCCTCTCTGAAATCAGCACAGTCTCCTCTTTTTCCTGTCCTAGAGTGAGAGGAGAACAGAAGTCTGTTTGCTGAGCATCCTTCAAAGTAGGGGCTGAGCTGTTCAGTTTGGACCAACGTGGCCTGAAAGAGGAGACTCGCTATGGATTAGGTTAGGAATTGAGGGATTATAATTGTAACTAGCACATACTGAGTTATGTTTGAGTGCTTTACATGTGTTAACTCATTTAATCTTTGCAGCCACCCTAAAAATTTTAAAAAATGGGCAAACCCATTTTACAGATGAGACAATTGAGGCCCAGAGAAGTAAGAAATTTGCCCGAAGTCACACAGCTGGTAAGTGACTGGGATAGGATTCCAATTCAGGTACTCTGGATCAAGACTACATGCTCTTAGTCACTATGCTGCACTGCAGAGGGTCTAAAAGTTGAGAAGAAGCCACCAAGAGGGGAAGGAATGGGACATCCAACCTTAGAGGAGAAGTTAGTCCATTCTTTCCTCTCCGCTTTTCACAGGAAAGGTAGTTCCTGTGAAGAGACTCTACTTAAACTCAGAGGTAGGTGCCAACAGAGAAATTTCTTCCTGAAAAATAACAAAGGCTGCTATTTATTTAGCACTTACCATGTGTACGGCATGTTACATTCACTTCCTGTAACCAGACACATGGCCTCCAAAACCTTCTGCTCCATCACTGTGTCAGTGCCATAGACTTTGGGATCCCGGCCCCAGTCCACCCTGAGAGGGGTCAAGACATAGATGAGGGGGGTTTCTGCTGAGCACATGCATGCATAGTGCTACCTTTACAAAAGGTGGGGATTTTGCTTTTCAGGTGATGTCAACATGTCCCCATCAAAATGGCTGTACCAAAATGTCATCGTTTGTACTTGCTGGGTGACCTACACCACTCACATTAACTCACAGAGTCTTTGTTTCCTCAACTGTAAAATGGGATTACGATGCCTACCCTGAGTAGCTCCTGGGTTTGTTTCAGGTGGGAAGGAGATGAAGCCGTGAAAGCCCCGGAAAGCCGCTACCATCACACTATTTATAAAATAAAGCCACAGAGTCCAGAGGTGCTAAGAGACAGGCAATGATCACAGAGCTGGTTGCTCTCCTGGCTCCGGGCTCATTGCTCTCTCTGCTACATCGCCACGTCCAAGGCCAGGGAGAAGGATGGATGGAGAGTTTCAGTGCTGGCTCCGGGCAGACCAGATAGCTGCCTTCTACCCTAAAGCATGAATTGGCACATTACCTCTCCAGATGTTCAGGGACCTGTAATTCCCCTAGTGAAGGGGGAGAGTGATGGCAAAAGCTATGGTGCAAGACATCGCCAGTAGCTTAGGTGGGCAGCTGCAGAGAGGGAAGTGGGAGCAGTGAGGATGGAGCTTGCCTAGCTGCTGCGCTTGCGAGGGAGAGCCCCAGGGTTATCCTGGGGATGCTGTCAGGATGAACCAGGGGAAAGCTGATATCTGAGGCCTCCTGGGTGCAGAGCCGGGAGGAGCATCAGGACTGTGGAATGCAGTCTGTGCCTGGGAGGGGGCTCTGCCCACCTCACTTTTCCAGGAAGGACCTCAATACCTTAGCAGGCACAGGATGATACAGTGACACACATTTTACCTTGGTGTGGCAGGAATCTGCAGGACCAAAGCTGGGTTGAAATTAGAAAGGATCTCAGAGTCTCTTCGAAGCCCAGAACAAGGGGCTGCAGGTGTCCTCACAGAAAGCTGGAGGTGGAAAGAGTCAAGGACTGAGAGTGCCTGCCACGCGCCAGGCACCGCATATGCGTTACCTTATCCGGGTCTGTCTGGTGCTCAGTAAGTCCTGAAGTAATTGAACTGAGTTGAAAAACACCAAACAATTGTTATTCAGCTCTAGAGCTTTCAAAGCAATTTCACATAGATTTTCTCATTTGAATCTCACATCAATCTTAAGTGATAGGCGATTTTTTTCTCCCCATTTTACACATTAGGAAACTGAGGCGCAGGGAGCTAGGAGGTGACCCGCCTAAGGTCACAGTTAGAGTATGGAGGAGTTAGTCGGGAATTCAGAGACCCAACAAGAGCAGAACTACACCTGCTGACCCCAGACATGCCTTCTTCCCACCGGCTGATCTTTCCCACGGGCGTCCTTACTCATCTCTCCGGGATGTGCCCCCCATGCTCGGGGGCACGGGCAACAGCCATGTCCGCCTCTCCCCACTGTCTGTAGGCTGGGAGTCGTGCATGCAGAGGGCATTGCCTGAGTCACCATCCCGGGCCCTTCCCAGATGGCATCCTGTCGGGGACCCCAGAGCAGCCACACTTACTGTTAGTTACTTCCTTCTATCCCGTCGACTCAGTTTCAGGGGCACAGCCTGCTGGCCAGTCCGCAACCCCTGCCTTTCTAGAAGCCACCAGCAGGACACTGGATGCTGCTGCCAAAACTGAAACTGTGTGCAGTGCTTGACCCACACCTGGGCTCTTAAAGGGACACTCTCCCAGGGGCATGGCGGCTGGCCAGCGGCACGTGACTCCACAGATCCCTTGCTTTCCTTTCCTTTTGGCTTTCCTGGCTGGCTCCATTTGCCTCCCCTTGACCTTGGGGACTCTGATACTTGGGAATCCTCCATCTTTGCAGCTGCGAGATGCGAGACATGGTATCAAGCATGAAGAGTCTGCCCTGTGGCTTCCCAGCTCCAAGATCCTAGGAAAGTCAGACCTTCACATTTCTTTTCACCTGGAAAGTGGGGAGAGTGACGTAGCCAGATAGTAGATGCGAAACATCTGGCCCAGAGTGTGGTGTGCAGTTGACACGAATTCGATGGGGCACAGGTGACAGGAACGGCTTTTAGTCCTTGGCCCCACAGCCCCACTCCCCGGGGAATATGTCCCCCCACTCCCTAGGATACTAAGCCTGGATGAAGCCCACAATTTACACATCTTCTGCAGAGCTCCCTTTTCTAGCCCCAGAGGTCCCAGGAACCGGGGGACCATGCACTCCCCTCCTCACTCGTTAGGGGAAGTGGAAGCTCTGGCCGCCCCTCAGCACCTCCGCACCCCCTGCCGAGAATGGTAGACCTCGGAGCCCTGCTGGGACCCGGGCTTGGTGCCACAGCCAAGAGGGCGCTGACCCGTCGAGCTGGGGTAGAAATCTCCTTCCCTATGTCAGTTAGTCCTTGGTGGTCTCCCAGACCTGACCTGGTTAGGGCTCCCAGGAGTTCCCCCAACGATCTTAGCAGCCCTGTGTCCCACAAGTGAAGCTCACTCCCTAGCACACACGTGCATCTCCCATCCCTCCCCACGGGTGCCCGCTTCCCCAAATCCTGCCCCGTCCTATCTGTGCAGGCCTGGCCCAGGCTCTCCCTACAGCGTCCCACAGGGCAAACCCCATTAGGGGAAGGAGGGGAGGGGAAGCAGAGTCCTGGAAAAACACAAGACATCAGAGCCCTGGGTCTTAGTTTAGCCAACCACTCACTCACAGCGGTAGGGTGGAGAGGGGATATCAACCTGCAATCATGGGTTTGGATGGCAAGAAAAAAAAGTATTTTCTATGATGGAGCTTAATTTCAGACTCTAAACCCACAGTCTGACTGATGCAAGAGTGAATTTACCTCGCCACTTCCAGGCAAATCGTGTCCAAGTCGATGACAACTCGGTCACTTTACTCCTGATTGAAAACTTAGTCTCCTTCTGGCTTTTCCTTCTTTTTGCCTCCCTCTGTCCTCGGGTGTTTATGTGACGCCTGAGGTGAGTGAGCATGGGGAGGGGGTGGCTTCTGCCAATGGCACTAACGAGGCAGTGAGAAGGAGGGTCCTGCGGTTTGGGTCTTGCTTTGTCATGGTTCTGTGTTAGCCTCATGCTCTAGAAGGAAATGGTTCTGTCCATTGAGGTGTAACCCGTCCCGCTGGTTGGTGGCCTTTATCCCTGCCCATCCTGAGAGGTCTGCGGTCCACCTGTGCTCTCTCCCTGTCCCCACTTGGGGGCTTCTTCCAGCAGGACTTCCGGGCCCCCTCCACCCTCTCCTGCCCTTCTTGTGGGAGCAGGACTAGTCTGGCTCGTCTGCATCTTCCCGGGGCCTTTGGGGGAGCCTGCACAACAGAGCCAACTTCTCCCCTCACCTCCTAGCCATCTGTGCTCATCTGTTGCCAGGTAACTGGGGCTGCAATGGACATGGGCGAGACTGCTGACCACCAGAGTTCCCCACAGGGCCAGCAAGGGGCAGGCCCCCTCGGCACTGGCATCTCCAAACCCTTCTGGGTCTCTCCATCACTGTCAGTCTCCTCTCTCGACTGCAGCCCTGGACTAAGCCCCTTGAGTGGTGGGTGGGAGGGCACAAAGACGCAGCGGCAGCTAAGCCATCTCTCATCCCTCTCAGCAATCCTTCTCTTCCCCAGTTCCAGGGTGGATATCCAGTGGGCGGATGGGAGGGGAGGTGGACCTGGTTCGGGGACAATGGTGGGACAGTCCTGGTTCTGCCAGAGTATAGCTCCTTCCAGAGGGTTTCGTTCTTATCTCTCCCTCCTTTAGAACTCAATCATCAAGGTATTTGTTGGTCTTGTTTTCTTATTCTCATTAACCCACTTCCCCCAAAGCAGGGATAGCTGGGCTGGAGTCAGGGTTAAGGGAGGCCCACCAAGCACTGGGACAGAACCTTGATGAGTGCAGGCCTGTGGGGAGGGAGGGAAACACATCCATGAAACAGGTGCACCTCGCGCTGCCGTGGGAGCCCCCGATCTCCTCCCCCATTCCCTTGTTCTGTGATCCTGGCAACTTTCCTAGATCACGTCTTGGCGTGTGTTCCCAGAAGTCCCCCAGACTATCTTAGCAGACTGAGCCAGACACAGACATACACACACACACACTCACCCAAAGCCCGCATGGCCTGGCAATCCAGCTTAGTGAAAGGGGAAAGTAAGAAGTGGAACCCAGGAAAGAGCTGGGTAGTTACAACCCTGCATCCTATTTTGGGCTCAGCCACACTCCAGTGGTGTGTGTGACTGGGGCCAACCAGCTTCCTCTCTCTCACTGCGGTTTCCCTACCTGGAGCCCATTAGCCCTAAAACACAGCTTCTTCCTCCTAGTCCTGGGGGAGGAGAGACTGGCCAAGGGGGTCTACCTGCCCACTTCGATAGTAATGATGGTAACAGCAGGAATTATACCCCCCAAACTGACATCACTTCATCTGC
The DNA here is from genome assembly GCF_048773025.1 of Camelus bactrianus. Lineage (NCBI taxonomy): Eukaryota > Metazoa > Chordata > Mammalia > Artiodactyla > Camelidae > Camelus > Camelus bactrianus. Next base: position 29,989,119 of record NC_133561.1, on the reverse strand, counting down.
TTAAAAGCTCCCCTTCCCTCTTAAAATGATAATATGAGATGAGCAGAATATAAGAACAGCTTCTTGCTTGATTTTCACGACCCTGGGACTCGGCATGAGTCAGGGTGGGGAAGCAGGGAGCCCTGGCCTGGGGTCAGAACACCTGTGTCCTGGCTCCGGCTCTGCCTCCAACGTGCTGAGCAACTTTTGCCAAATCACTTCCTCCTTTAGGGCTGCAGTCATTTCATCTGTTAAATGGGAGGGCTGTGGCAAAGTGTCTCCAAGGCTCTCCCAGCTCTAGGAGTCTGTGTTTTTGATGGAGCTCTGAATTACTTTCCTGTGGCTGCCATAAAATAGTACCACAACCTTGGTGGCTTAAAACAATAGAGATGTATTCTCTCTTGGTTCTGGAGGCCAGAAGTCTGAAGTCAGGGTGTGGACACCATGCTCCCTCTGGAGGCTCTAGGGAAAAATCCGATCCTTGCCGCTTCTGGATCCTGGTTGCTGCTGGCGCCTTCGGCTTGCAGTTACATCACCCAACTCTCGGCTCTTCTCCTCACATTGTCTTCTGTGTGTGTCTCAAATGTCTCTCTGCCTCTCTTACAGGGGCACTTGTGATGGCATTTAGGTCCACCCACATCATCCAGGATGATCTCAATCTCAAGATCCTGAACTGAATTATACTTGCAAAGATCCTTTTCCCAAAGAAAGTAACATTTGCAGATTCCAGGCTTCAGGGGGTGGACATGTCTTTGGGGGACCATTTTTCAGCCTACCCCAAGCGTCTACTACGCCTATGACCAGTTCCAGGTCCAGGGCGACTTAAGGCATGCAGGAATGGCCATCCCTGTTCCCCAAGGGCATATGGGCTAACTGAGGGGTCATCACCTCCACACGCTACTGCCAAGGAGCAACAGCAGAACGTTCCCACGCTCCAGACCCAGAATGCCCTGGGTTCACATCTAAGCCCTGCCACCTGCTAGCTGGGCGGCCCTTGATAAGGTATTTAATGTCTCTGGATCTCGCTTTTCTCACTTATAAAATGGTGCTAATTATACTCACCCCGTAAGTATGGTATGAAGACAGTATGATGTGGACAGTGGCTGGCAGCTAAAAGGTGCTTATAACAGTGTCAAAAGCAAGGGACAGCATAGGATTTCGGAACAGAGGGATTCCCCACTGATCAATGAGGATCCAAGGGCAGGGACGTGGAATGACGTGCCGAAGTTCACACGGTGAGGTGATGGCATGGAAGCACCGTGAACCAAGGTCTCCCAGCCCTGGGCATTTCCCTCCGCTTCTCAAAGCCTTTACTCTCCAGGTTCTTTTGAATTGTATTTCCACAGGCAGCACAGGGCTCTCATTTACTCTTTTGATCGATCAGGGGAAGACTGGAGAAGGCCAGGGACAAAGGCCTCCTCAGGGCCTGCCCTCCACGTTGGTACCACTGGTGTGATGCTCCCAGACCCTGGGCTGATCCAGCCACCAACAGAGATGGGGAGACCTACGCCACACAGTGCCCCCCGGATCGCCACTGCCCTTCCGGCGTCACTCATGCACGGGGTTTGTGCCGGATGAGTGGGATGAGAGTGTACGGGTGAAATGCTTATTGCTGCTGTTTACCGCCAGCTCTCTGCTCCCATGTGCAGACCTTTGGCTGAGTCAATGTTTAACCCCTGTCTGGAGTCAATGTTTAATCCCAGGCCAGCCAGCCCTGAAATTCAGCATTCCTTGGTAAGCTGATAATACGCAGCATTTTAGTCTCAATCCCTAAAAAACAGAATTATGACAGTGAATCTACCAAAGCAAAATAGCAAGCCTCCTTCCCCACTTTTTTTAAAGGTGTTGACTGGAATTATTTATGCCCAAGTAGCCTGCCCTCGCCATTGGCAAATAATAACCTAATATTTCCCGATCCCAGCTGTCATCCACTGGCAGGAGTGCAGTGTGTACCCTTCCTGTTCTAATTTCACCTTTTGGGCTGGGGAGAGGGCAGGGGATGGGGACGACTGCCCTTCTGTGCAGCTGAGCGTGCTGCCTGGCAATGTGGCCCCTCGCGTGGTCGCTGCCTGGAATCCCAGACTGGAACAGTCCGGTTGGCTGGACTTACTTGGCCAAGCTTTTTGGGAGTTTCCGAGCCCAGACTTAACGTTCAGAGGCCTCCTGGTGGGTCTCCCTGTTAGGGAGGAGGTAGGAGGAAACTTGGTTTAAACACTCCGTGATTGCCTGGTTATTGGATGATTTCATGGGCCTCCCCAGGGCCCTTCTTACGGAGCTTGGAACACAGCATCCACGGTCTGGCAGCACTGCATCCACACCAAGAGCAACCTTAATGAGGGAAAAGTCAGACTGGCCCGCTGGGTGGTGGGCATGGGGGCGTGTGAAAGAGGGAAGTGTCTGTGACCAGATTAGCAGCTCTGATCACTGGACAGTGTTGAAGAGGGTGACTTACTCACCACGGTGTGTGCCTGAGCTGCAAACCTTTTCTTTTTTCTACATGAACCCACTGAGTCACCTCCTTCTCCCTGACGACCTGCCTCCCTGTGTCCCCGCCCAGAAGGCCAGCCCCTCACCTGTTTTCCTAGCTCTGTTGGCTCCCAATCAGAGAGTAAAACAACATTTCCTCTGGGCCCTCGTGGTGGGGGGCTTGTCTATGCTCTTTATAATGGGGGCTGGTGGAGGCCTGAATGCAGGGACTGTGGTGGGTCCCCGCGCTTGGCTGTGTCTTGCCCTGAGATGGCGAGGAGCGCTGAAACTGAACAGGAAAGAGCTTGGAAATGTAAATTTGGCCTTGGTCCCAAGGCTCCCTCAATTCCCCCTGGGTCAGTTCCGGGCCCCTAAAGAGCTTTGATTCTCTGGTTCTGAGAGGCAGGAACAAAGGAGCAAACGTTTTTCTGAGGTTACCAAACCACTCTCTTGCCCTCTACTGCCTCCATGCCGTGGCCAGGGAGGGGCGGAAGAAGGAAGATTTTCAGAGTGGACATCCAAAGTCAACAGGTGGGGTGTCAGGTGACAGGGCCCAGCCCCTCTCATAAGCCACTGGGGTCCCCCTGAAGACTTGCTGCTTCCTTGTTCCTGGTCTGAGCCTGGCCTTTAGCCCGAGGTTTGCTTGGCGGGCAGCCATTGGAGAGATATCCCCTGTGGTCCCCGGCAGCCTGTGCCCATCCGAGCCTCAACAGTCCCACTGTACGATGGCGTGCAATTGGCTTCTCTCTGGCCACGGATACTTTAATTAATTTTCAGTTGCCGGCGCTGCTCAAGTGGAGGAGAGTGTGGGCAAATGGAAGAGTTTCGACAAGCTGGGTCTCCTAGCCGGCCCGCCTTGCCCATGTCAGGCTCTAAAGAAGCCAGCTCCCCAATGCTTTCATCCTGATCTCCTGTCTGGAGTGCAGTGCAACATCTTCAGACAAACTGTGGGAAAATTTGAAAAGTGTCTTTGGTCTTGATCTTCCTGGCTCTCTTCCTCCTATCTAAGATACCCAGGGTTGGGGAGCCAGCATGTGTCACTTTAGGGAAGGAAGTAGCCCATGGTGGCCCTCTACTCTCAGAGCCAAACTGGTAGAACTAGATCAAGGCAGCAGACAAGCGAGGGGTAGGAACTCGGCCAGAGGTTGGATGAGGCAGAGCAAGAAGACTCTAGATGCTAATCAGGGAAGGTGCCTCCTCCACAAAATGGGACCAGGAGGCAAACAGGGGCCTCCTGACCCAGGGCCTCAATGCTCATGATTTCTACAGGTTTCTGGAAGTGTAATGCAGGGTCCCCCCTGTAACTGGCTCCTCTCTGCTGCCCCCTGGGTTTCAGCTGACCCCTTGGAGAGTGGGCCCTAGGGTGACAGCTCACATCCTTGCGGACAGTGACCAGAGCAGTTTGGCCTGGAAGGGCCAGTGCTACCTGTACTTAATGAGAAATGGAAGGCTTGTTGGCACCGGACCCTGCACACGGGGCCACCTACAGAGAATACGTTTCCTTTTGTGCAGGATCTCCATTCTCCATTCAGTGTTTGTCAGGCTCTTAGCCCCGGATTAACTGCACCAATGGAAAATAATCACATAATCTGTGTCTACTTGGCTGAAGTGAAGTGTAAGTCCTTCTCTCTTTGGATGCAACTGGAACTATTATTAAATGGATTCTGTATTTCCCAGACCCCACTGGCTCCTGGAGGAGGGGAAGAAACCCCCAAAATCTTAGCGAAGAACATGAGAAGTCAGCTGTGGGGTCAGGTGTTCGCCCTGAGTTACTGGGAGAGAGGGACACCCCTGCAGGTGCTTTGGACCTGAGCTCTATTTGTACGAATGCTGGGGAGGACCTCAGGGCCCTGAGTGAATTTTTTGCTTTTGGTTCCAGCTCCCTGAACTTTTCCACTTCACTTAGCCAGGACAGGAATAAGCCAGCTCAGTGACTGAAAATAACGAATTATTGGAAATGGTTATGAAACATTTTACACGCAGGCCTGAAGGAGGAAAACAAAGAAGGCTCTAAAACCTTAAACAGGGAAGAGCCTGACCAGATATGCAGGCTGTAAGTCTAAGCACGGAGGTGCTGCATCGTGATCAGGGATCTAGGCTGCGGCCGCTCTGCATTCAGTCCCCATGAGTGTAGCTAATTCCTGTCTCTGGCCTCAGTCTTCTCATCTGTAAAATGGGACTCGTCATACTAGCCTTACAGAAATGTTGCATCAAATGCAACATGGAATGTTAAAGCTGCTAGGGGCGTGCCTGCTATGTAGAGATACTTAAGGAGCAGTAGCAGCATTAATAAGTAGCGAGGCGAGAACTGGAGAGGTTTTTTTTGCCCCCTAATGCAGAGAAACTGCCAGATCATAGGAAAGTCAATGCTTCTCTGTATCTTGGATTAGAACCCTCCATGGACAATTCCCTGATTCCAGCTTCAGGGCTGGAGTGTCTCACTGACCCTCATCCCACAGATGTGGGTGTCATGCTGGCTGGGGGTATGAGATTAAAAGCCAAAGCACTGACAATACCCAGTGGTGGACTTGATCTGCTCAGCCTGCTTGGCCTCTGGCCCTTTAAGTCCAGGCTCCTGCCCCTCTCCAGGCAACCGTTAGCCCATAAAGGAGAGCTGTAAGCATTCGGGGCTGCCCCACTTCCTTCCTGGCGCAGATTTCATTCAGATCTTATCTCTGCTCAGCTCCAAGGACTTTGATCTTGGCTCTGTTCCATCCCTTTGAACATGCACTGGCTCCTCCGGCTGGTGGACCTCGGCTTTCCCTAGAACACCCTGATCTGGCAGCCTTCCCCACTTCTAGAAGCTGCCTCTGACTCCAGTCCCTTAGCCGACACACCTCGCCTTATCCCCTACTTCCCTAGATGGGGTGGTCAGGCAGGATGCCCCAGCTGCTGAATTCCAGACAGGATCACAGGAGATGGGAGGGAGGAGGAGGTGGGGGTCAAAACCAGGAAAGGGGTCAAGGGAAGCTTTGCGGGAGGGTTGGGGTCTGCTCCTTCCTCTCAGAGCAGGAACAGGAGAGTCTTGTGTGGTTTTATGGTTCAGCGCAGGGATTAGCAAGTTATGGCTCTTGGACCAGATGCAGCTTGCCACCTGCTTCCGTAAATCAAGTTTTGTTGGAACACAGCCAAAGTCATTCGTTTATGGATCGTCCTGGCTGCTTCTGTGCCGCCAGGGCAGAACAGAGTCTTTGCAGCAGAGACTGGACAGCTTGCAGTCTACAGCATTTACAATCCAGTCCTTGACACAAAAGCATTGCTAACCCCTGGTTTGGTGCATCAAGCTTCCCAAACAAGGAGAGATTTGATGAACACAGTCTTGTGAGGTTGCTTCACCAAAACACAATAGCCCCAAATCCAGAGAAACGCTGATAATATCCCTGCCCTTCCAGGACTATTCACAATGCACCTTGGTGTATTAGAGTGCTCACAAAATCCTGCACAAAACCTGTTTGTTGTCTAACCCACATTTCCCAAACTTCTCTGGTCTACAAAACCTTTTTCTCGGGACGCGTCTTAACAGTCCTCAGAAGCTAGTGTTCTGTGATGCCCCTGGAACACACTAGGTAGGTGGAATGACCCAACACAGGCTGGGATCTCCCCAATCCCTGCTCTGATGAGCTGAGTGACCGTGGCTGAATTATACACCTGTAGGGCCTGCTTCCTCATTGGCTGGATGGGATAACCATGGCTGTCCTCTCTCTCTTACAGGCGGTTCAGGCAGGTCACTGAGATCGTGTGCACGACAAGGGTCAGGAGCTAGGACTCTGGGGTCCTTGACTGTTGATGATGAGTTTTGCTCCGATATCTTGTTTAGCAAAGGCGGAGTGGGGAAGGCACGAGGTCAAGGTTGTGAATTCCCTTTTCTAGCCCTCCCTCTGCTATTCCTAACTGGGTTAATTGAGGGACTTTCAACAAGTCACTTTCCCCATGGGGCCTGAGTTCCTTCACCCTGGGCTACCGGTTTTAGACTGGTTAATCTCTGAGGGTCTCCTAGCTCTGAAATTCTGTGCTTCCGTTTGGTTCTGGCAGGCAACTTCCCTACTCACCCCAGCAGCTCTTTCTCTCCTGAACCTTGCAGACCGCATCGCGTTGATTGGACCGGAGCGCGTCTGCGGTCAGCCCCAGCTACGAGGAGGTAGCTAAAGAAGGATTTCTGGTGCTGCTGACAGCTTAGGAGGCAGGGCTGAGCCTTCTGGGAATGTCTACCTGACGATTCTTGACTTGATAGGCTAGCTTTTCCAGGCTTGCCTTCTCTTCTCTCCCATTGCTCAAGGGCTGCTCTGTCCAAACATGCAGTTCAGACAGCCCGTTGACAGATCCAGCAAAACAAAAGCATAGATGTGGGCCCTGAAAAGACAGTGGGCCTAAGACTGGAGCAAAATTCCCCCAACAGGCATGAGGTAAACTGACGATGAAGCAGAATCCACATCAAATTCCTCTTTGCCACCTTCTCTCTTATCTGCCCCTCTGACCACAGCCATTTTCCAGCTTCATCAATGGTCCTTGATATCACGGATTTATTTATTTTTCTTTGATAGCACAGATTTATAAGCAGTTGAATAAGAAGAGCTTTATGAAGAAGATGCAGACCTACTGAAAATCCCTCCTCTTCCATGAATTTAGGAAAATCCCAGAAAATCTTGACTGGGTCAAAAGATTGACAGTGTGATAAGTATGGGGCCAAATGGGGAGGGATGAATTAGGGACAAGTGTTCTTCCCTTTTTTAGGGGGGAGCAGGGAGTAGGTAATTAGGTTTATTTATTTATTTATTTAATGGAGGGACTGGGGATTGAACCCAGGACCTAGTGCATGCTAAGCATGCGCTCTGCCACTGAGCTAGACCCTCCCCTTTGCCAGTGCTCTTCTTTTTGGTCCCTATATTGGGACCTATGGGGTCATCTAGGAGACTCCAAAATCCCAAAAGGGATTCAGAGCCTCTTTGTGGGCAGGGTCCTTTCAGTCACAAATATTTATTGGAGGCCCTATGGAGTTGAAGTTCTCTGGGGACACAGTGAGCTGGATAAAACACAGTTACTGCCCTAAAAGCTTAGAATCTACCTGTAAAGAATATAATTCAGTGTGTGCAGCAGGCTGAGCGTGAACAGATGTCAGAAAGTCGGGTGGCGGGGGACCTACCAAGGGCTAGGAGTGATGGCTGACAGGAAGCCTCTCATATTTTCAAAATTCCAGGAATGGAAATTGCACTTTTCCAGGTTCACTGACCTCCACCAGTAATTAACAAATCCTTTCTTGCAGGCTTCTTGGAGTCACACCGTCACCTTTGGCTGTGGAAGATGCTCGGCCCAGTGATGGTCAGGCTTTGCTTCCCCAGATGGGGTCCCAGCTCCCCCAACTTCCCTTCGTACAGGCGGGGGAAGGAGAAGAGGCTGGGGTCATGGTGTTTGGTCCTGGTCTTCCTTCTACAGTGACTGAGGAGCTCATCCTTCTACTCTTTGGGGTCCAGGGTCCCTCTCTGGGGCAGTCAGGCTGCATGGAGATGGGGAGGGTCATCCTGGAGCAGCTTCCTTCCCACCTGGGCCAGCAGGTCGGGCTGGATGCTCAGCTCTGGGGACTGTGTCATCTGAATCAAGGCGATCTTCGATGACTTCTTTATCTCCTGAGCTGCACAGACACAGAGGACACTGTGAGGGCCCTGGGTGCTGAATTCAATTTCCTGAGAATCCCCTGCTCCCACCACAAGTCTTCAAGAACTTCCTGACACAGAAAACTTGGAACTGAGATCCACCAGGATTGGGCCAGGCCTTCAGGGCCCTGGGTCTAATAATCTTAGCCCCTTCCACTTGCTCCCAGAACATCTCACCCTTCCTTCACCAGGTCTAAACACCATGGAACACTCCCTTTAGGAGTGTGTAAACCTGGGCCCGTTGCTGTAAGAGACTTTCAGCTGGGCCGTGCAGAAAGGGCAAATGTAGTTTGGTTCCACATCTGGGCCCTGCACTCCTGCTGCCTGCAGCCAGGGCTGCTTGTGTAGTTCATACACCTATGGTTGACCACTTCTTGCCATCCTCCGAAGAACTTCTCCTTAAGCTCTGGGATGCCACTAAGACCTAAATGTGTGGATGCTTTTCTCATCTGATTGATAAAGAAACCAAGGAAGGCCCAGCTCGACAAAATGGCTCAACATTTCTACATCTAGGAGTCCTGGCACCAAGTCTGACCCCACCCAGACCTAAGAGTGTCAGGTGGAAACAAGCACTCCCCTCCCCAGCCTTGGGGGCGACTTTCAACTCCACTCACAGTTCCTCTTTCTCTGGAGCTTCCTTTGCAACAGAACAAGAGCCGCCAGTGTCAGCAGGAACAGCATGGTGGAGGGTGGAGCCAGGACCCGAGAGATGCTTGTCCCTTCCAGAGACACACTGGAGCGGAAGTAGCAGGAGTGGGGATGGGAAAGCACAGGAGAGGGGACGTTGGAGCTGGGCAGGGGTCTGAAGACCCTTCAGCCCTCGTCTCTCATTCTACAGGGGAGAAGCAAGCCGGCTGTCCTCACTCCCATGGAGTGCTGGCTACAGAGCTGGGACCAGACCCCTGTCTTCAGGGTCCCAGGCCCTGCCTCCTTTTCCCTACTCCACTGCCTGTGCATGGGCCCCACTGATGGGCCACCATGCAAAAGAGAACTAAGTGAGGTCAGGGAATCTAAGCTTGGCACTGGGCTCTGCCACAATCTTTCCTTGTGGTTCACTGAGTCACCTCCCCTGCTGGAGCTTTGTTTCCTGATCTTAAAAAAAAAAAAGTTCCAAAGATCCCACCTAAATATTCTGTTATTTTATTGTTGAGATTTTTCCTTGAAAACCACATGAAAATACCCAGATGGCATTCTCCCAGCAAGGACCCTTGAATGAGGGAGGATTCTGACTTTGCATCCCTTGCTTTTTTACTGTCTTGTAGTTACAAAAGGGAGAGGAGAGAGCAGATGGAGAGGGGCACATGGGTCAGCTCACTGAAGGGGCCTGGAAAGGGATGGGGCAACCAAGAGGGGGTCCTTGGGGTTTACCTCTTCATGGAGGGGTCCTTGCCTGGGGGCCTGAGGGGCCCTGCTGCCAGGGCCTGGCTCGGCGTTGCTTGGGGACCACCATCTCCAGCAGGGTTGTCTAGGTCCCCTGCGCCGCTTCCCTCGGCAGAGGCCATCTCCGTGCTGGTCGGCCCCGAGGTCCACACAACTGCAGCTGGTGTAGTTCCTTCAATGGAGCCCAGGGCTTGTGGCTTAGAAACCAACGTTTCATCGTGGAGGGTTGTCCACATCCATTTTTCTAAGACCCAGTTTGACGGCCTAATGGTCCCTATGACCTTCCCAGCTGTGTGCAGGGCCGTACTGACCCTCTGTGTTTCCCCTCTTTGCCCATCCGCCCCAGTCGTTGTCGCCCTCTCTCTTCTGCTTGCCCTGGTCCTGTTTGCGTCTGAGCTTCTGGTACCCCACACCTGAGCAGCTTCTGTAGTAGTGGACACACTTTTGATTGTTGAAGCTGGACTCAATGGAGTGGGGACCGTTGCCCAGATGGGACCCCCTACCTGGCCGCCTGTCCCTGGAGCTATGGTCGCAGTTGCTTCTGGGGTTTGCCTTCCCTTAGCTAAAGCCGTTGTTTTGCTAGTGTCTAGAGTCAGAGCAACACTGTCCCATCCTGTCCCCTGTCTTTCTATAGTCTGGATGGTTCCTGGTGTCCATCTGTTGGCTGCTGGTGATGCTGTTCCAGAGGACCCCATGTTGGGCTCACCAGCAGCCAGAGTGGCTGTGGGGATGGTTCTGGAAAGACCTGTGTGAACAGCAAAGGAAAACCAAATGAGAAAGCTATCCGGGTTGCCTATAGGACTTAGCAATGATGCCAGTCTTGAGGTCTTTACTATGTGGAATGGGACCTCACTGAGCAATGCAATCTTTGGCCAATACGTTGGACAAAATAAAAAATTGGGAAAACCAGATTTATCCTCCACTCTGTTGCAAATATTGACACTTTATGTTCCTATCTCCTTCTTTTATGCCCACATGCTCTCTCTCCACTTGCCCCAGGACCCCATGCTGTCCCCTTTCCCAGAAGCCCACAGCCAACCATGAATTTCTCTTCAAATAAGAAAAAAAAGAATTTTAGTTGCATTAGAGCGGGCAGTCACAGCACATGGTTAGATTGCAACAACTAGCCAAACAAGCCCACCCTCCGGTGCTCTCGTGCCTGCCCGCACCATCTCTCTGGCAGACTGGCCTTTCACAGCCTGGATGCCCTGCGTGTCTTCACACTCTGGGCACCTGACTGGGGACCATCTCTGTGGTACTGGCCACCCAGGGCGTGGACCTGGTAGCTGTCGGATGTCTGCTGAGGAGCTCAGTCTCAGGAAGAGCCCAGTCCTCGTTCTTCTGTCCTGCCCATCTTACCTGCCCTGCAGGTCTGAACAGACATCATGACCATAAGAAGACACATTATGCAATTCACCACCTTCATGGAACTCTCTTCAAATATATATGCCTCAGCGTTTGGAGGGAATTGGGTAGAACAGCTTACGTGCATTCAGCAGGGAGGTCTTCCCTAACACCTATCTTCCCTCTGAAGAGGGTTTCCTTCTGAAATGAAAGCCTACATATTAAAACCCTTTCCCTTCCCCAGCTTGTCATCATCACTTCCTTCGTGTTTAAAGCCCCCTTGGACCTCAGTGTCTTCTGTTGCCCCCCACCCCCAGCATTCATTTCACCAAACTTGCCCCGCCGGCCAGCAGCCCATACCTGCAGAGACGGTCAGGTTCATGCTGAAGAACAGCATGTCGTTTGAGTTTCCAATGCCACAGCGGTAGCGCCCCACATCCTCTGGGGACAGCTGGGACAGCCTCACCACAAAAAAGCCTTTTTGCGGGAAGTCTGTTAGAGACACGCGGCCGCGGTAGCGCCGCTGAGTGTAGTGGTTGGTGGAAACGACAGTGTGGCAGAGCCACGGCCGGGGGCTCAGGCGGCACCAGTACTTCCTCTGGTGGCTGTTGATGAGCAAGGGGGCGTAACGGCACTGGATGGTGACAGATCCCCCAAGCTCCCCAGACACCAGCCTCGGGCCCTTCAACGCATTTGCAGCTGCAGGCAGAGGAGAAAAAAATAAAGTCCAAGGGGAAGGAACACTGAATTTGTCACTGTTTGGGGAGATCTGAGCTCCAAACTTGGCCAGAATTAAGGGGCAGTTCAGAAAATAACCTCTGTGAAAGTGAAGCTAAAAAGAATCAATACAGACCTTGTTGTATAATTTTTTTATATCTAGTAGTTAGTATCTGCAAATCCCAGACTCCCAATTTATCCCTCCCCACCCCTTTCCCCCTCTGTTAACCACAGGTTTGTTTTCTGTCTGTGGGTCTACCGTATAGCACAGAGAACTATATTCAATACCTTGTAATAGCCTATAATGAAACAGAATATGAAAAGGAATATATATATATATCTGAATCACTATGCTGTATGCCAGAAATTAACACATTGTAAATTGACTATACTTTAATAATAAAAACAAAGAATCAATATAGAAATGTCAGAGTTTAGACATTAGGTCAGGAGTAGCCCCAAGATATGGACAGAGCTGTGTCCAAGTTCCCATCAGAGAGATGGGAGAATAATATTACCCACTACTTAGCTAACCACTGTTTAGCTTCTCATGTGCCAGGGGATTTTGTGCACGTATGTCCAGAGCCTGGGCTCATTCCACTGGGCTCCCATGCAGATGTTTAAAAAGCTGCCCTCTGCACCTGTGAGAGGGCCAGGGCAACCTCTGATGGAAGGGCTGTGGTTTGTTTGCATGGAATGTAAAAGAGAGATGTGAAATAATAAAAACAGATGAGTGTGCTTTCTGCTGAAAGGAGACAGTGCCCGGAGGTACAAGAATCCTGGTCTGCTTGGTGGGTACATCCCCAGACCAGCGCTTGCGGAGATGTTCATTCTGGCCACTTTTTTCTAGAAATGGAAACAAGCAAGTGCCACCGTCAAGGCACAGAAAAGCAGTATTGTGACTTTGCCTGCTTTGGTAGTAGGCTTAAATCACAGTCGAAGCACAGTATATGGCCCTTTTACTGAATACCTTAAATTTGACCGGATGCAAGCAGAGACACAGTTTATTCTCTCTCTCACTGCGTCTTCAAACTCCCTCTGTGGACTCCTCGGCTCCTTGATGAAATCTCAGGCATAATTTCAAGAACAGTAGCTTTCCAGTCCAATGACTGTTGCATCTCCAATCTCTTACCCAGTTCAAGCCTTTTCCTTTCTCCCAGCTACGCTCGGAGGCCTGGTGTGGAAGCGGGGGGCAGGTCGGGGTCTCTTGCTCCATTCGGCCCCTTCCTCTACTCAGAAGTGCTGTTTGGATCCCCTCTAGGATTGAGTGAGGAGGGAAGGGGAGAGGCGTGTGTGGGCAGTTGTGATTGTCTTGTGCTGCTCAGGGCACAGCCGACGTCCTGAGCTGAGTCCTCTCTTGCCTCCCAGGTCCCCTCTCCTGCTGGCCTCCTCCATCACCACCAACCCTATGACTTTGGGCCCCACTCCTCTCTGGAGGGTCCTCTTGGTGGAGGTCCCAGGCCAGCTCCTTTCTGTGGGACCCACATGTGGCCCTAGGAAGCACAGCTTTGTCCTGCTGTCAGGAGAGACCTGGGACACATGGCAAGCTCACTGAGTGTCTTCCTAGAAGTTCCTTCTCTTACTTGGCTTCAAGTGGGGGGAGGGGGAGGTGATCACTCTTGTTCTCCAGGGGCAGGTGGCAGAGAGCATGACACACTGACCGCTCTCCAAAACAGCTCTCCTGCTCTCCGACGGCTCTTCAGGTGACTCCGTGCCGGGCTCTCGCCGGAACAACCAGCTTCGCCATCTCTCTCAACATCTTGCTTTTGAATGTGGGTGCCTGACATCTATCAATTTGTTCTATGTCTTTAGCACCTCTGAACCTGAGAAAGTTCAAGCCTGTTGCCAGGACTGGCTACATAATCTGCAGGGCCCTGGGACAAAATACAAATGCAGGACCCGATGTTCAAAAGCTGTTCAGGATCTCACTATGGCAATAGCAGAGCATTAAACCGAGCACCTTCTCCAAGGGGCCCCGTGTGACTGCACGGGGCACATGCCCAGAACGCTGGCCCTGCCTGTTGCTTTTGTCTTAAAGTCTCATCATAGGAAGAGTCAAAGCCACAAATGTTATGGATAAATCAGTAATCACTGTAGGTTTAATTAAATGACCCACGACAAGGATGCCACTATTGATAGAGTTAAATAGCAACTTACTGTTAAAAAGCAAAAATATTTATAATTACCAACAAGAAACCATCTCAGGATGACACTGATGGTGCCCCATTAAAGGGTTCACACCCCAGATTTCAGGAATCTGTGTGTGATTTACACGTGGTTTGGGCGGGAGGATTAATGCACCCTATTTGTCAGCAGGACAGATAGTTCCGACTTTGCAACTGAAAGCTGATTAGGGATTGCAACTCTCGCAAAGAACATTTTCTTTCTTTTATTAATACCAAATTGCACTTACCCTCAAGAACTCATTTGGGGGATGAGTAGCTCTTACTTGTATGTAATAAAGGTTTTTGGAATTTTCTACTAGGTGTCTAGGAGAATTAAAGAAAGGCTGGCATTTTAGGACCAGTGATGTTCCCCTCAAAGGGTCCCTTCGGTGATGGTGGTGCCCCTATTCTCCTTCACCAGTCACCTCCCGGCTGTTATCCATTGTATGGCTCCAATCAGATTGGGCCTGCCTCGGGGGGACTGGAGCCTGACTTGGTCAGAGAAGTGCAAAGGGCCTGCGGTAGGAGCAGGGAGAGCAGAGGTTGCCCCTGAGATGGAGCGCTCCTCCCACCAGCAGAGGTGGGAGGAAGGTGTCCGTGTTTCCCTGGGGAGAGAGCCAGCCTGCAGCCATCTGAGATGGGGTCTTTTGCCTGGAGGGGCCAAAGCAGAACCTGGGGCACAGAGAGGAAATGAGCCATCAGGGGGCCATCTAAGGGTCCACAAAGAAACTCAACAGAGGAAGAGTGAGCCCTAGACCCCCCGCCAGGCCAGAGAGCTCCAGATCATCCCATCAAGTGAGACCTGCCTGCCTCCTGCCTCTGCTCCCTCCCGCCCCGCTGTGACCCTGCGGGGATCCCAAATGCCGGCTGCTTCCACCTGGAGGAGAAAGAGCGGGGGAGGGGAGAAGGCGGCCCTACACCCCTTCGTGCCTTCCTGACTGCAGACCTAGGCTGGCGAGGGGGGCATATCTTTGAATGAAGATTAAACTGCTAACTAAAATATTTAGCTGGACACTTAACATGATCAAATTTAGAACCTTAAAGGAACTAAGTTAGGACTATCACCTGTACTTTAGAAGAAAAATCGTGAGCTTGCCTGACTTTTCATTTAGGAGCAGGGAAACCTACTCTTACTGAAATATTTTAAAGGGAGCCATGGAGATTCAGACAAAGAGGTGGTGTGATTATATCACAAAGAGCTCTTGCTCAAATATTAGCTACTTTTGATTCATTACAATTTTGATTTGTTTATAAGCCAAACACAATGTGTTTTTTGGGGGTATTATAACATTTATTCATTCATTTTTGTTTTCTTTCAGCAATTACATTTGTTAGAGCATCTACTTGGGGCTACGTTCTAGGTACCAGCCACTCTAGACATACACTCACTATATTCCTCAATGGCTCCCCATTACCATCAAAATAAAACCAGACACCACAACACAGAGAGGGGGCCATTGGTCACGTGGGCCTGATCATCACACCAGCCTGCCAGGACCTATAGGGCAGGGATCCTGTCTTCCATCCATCTGTCCCTAGTGCCTGGCACATGTTAGGTCCTCCATAAGTGTGTGCTGACCAAATATGTAAATGTGTAGATGTGATTCACATTCACGCATCTGGTTTCTTTGCAGAATCTACACTCTTTTAAGGAGAGCAGTGTCTTCATCTTTATGTCCCCAGTATTGGGCCTGGCACTTGGTGTTTTTAGAATGAGCGGTAATAAAGCAGGGCTACCTCTGTCTATTGTATGCCCGGGAACCCATATCTTGCAAATGCAGCCAACTTTCAGTTATCAACTTGAATGAAAGACAGCAGGGACATATCATAACTGAATATTCCAGAAGTTGTCAAGTCAGGCATATGCCCTCTCATGTAAGCTCTTGCCTCCCTCCGTCCTTCTGGGCCCAGATTGATCACTCCCCAGATCCACGGCCTGGCCTTGGATCCCAGGGGAGCAAGCCATGGGGATACCCAAACTACAGAGGGGGTGCTGGGTGCCATTGAGATGCCCGCCAGGCACGTCTGCAGCCCGGAATGTGCGAGTTCTGAATCTGGGCTGAGTTTGGGTCTCACCCTGCAGCAGGCACAGCATGAGGAGGACGGGCGTTTTCCATCCTGCCCTCTGGTTGGTGACCTGCAAAAAAACACCCGGTGAAGAGGCCTGAGGGGAGGCGAGTTCTCTCAGCTGGGTGGGCAGCCCCGGGGGTCCAGGCGAGCCTCTTCTCCCTCTGGGATCTCAGTTTGCTCGGTGCTGGGACTGGACCAGCTCCATCTAAGAGCAGGACAGAAACTGCCCTCTGAGAGAAGCTCCATCCTCCCACTCGCTCCCCAGGCACCCCACTCCCCGCCCCGTCCAGCAGTAGCATGCACATTTGGCTGGGGTCATCGCCACAAAGGCTAGAACGTCCCCTACTCTGGAGGTTTCTGCGTGCAGAGGGGTGCAACACCCTCTATGGGATACCAGCCCCTGCACCCACTTGCTGGCATGGAGCTCTGGTTTTGGGGGTGCGTCGTGCAGTGGAAAGACTCCAAGCTTCAAGTTTAAACCTTAGCTGGAATTGAGGAACCTTAGAAAGACTACTCAGCCTTGGCGATCGCCTTCCTCTCCAGGGTAATGGGAGACTCTGTTGGGGCTGTTGTGCCGCCCAGATGAGATGGTTGAGCGACAGTGGGCCTGGGTCAGAGTTGCTCACTTCCCCCCTCTCTCCTCACCCCTTCTCTTTTGCAAAAGGAGAATTGCTTCCTTCAAGGGGAGCTTTCTGTCTCACTGGCAGTGTGCCTCCAGCCACTGACAGGAGTTAAAAATTAACTCTCAGGCCAGCAGTTGCCTGCCCGAGGGTCCTATTCTGATTCTTCTCCACAGCTTCTAGGAAGCCCTTTCTGGCCCCCAGGCCACGCTGCTCCTCCCGCTGCTCCGGTCTCTCCCACGGGCCTGGGCAGCTCCTAGAGGGTAGGGCTTCGAGCCTCCAGGCTCTGAAAAGAATCCAGCTCTGTGCAGGTGCCCAACGTGCTGCTATTGTGAATGAGAACCGCCCACTATTTTGACAGATACCTTACTGACCATTACTTAGAGGCCTTTTGTGGCTTGCTGATTAATAACCTTTAACGAAAAAGAATAAGAAAACGAATATATGTACATATAAGCATGACTGGGACATTATACTGTACACTAGAAATTGACACGTTGTAACTGACTATACTTCAATTAAAAAATTTTTAAAAGATTAAAAAGAAAAGACAGGAATTGTACGCTACACTTCTTTTGTAGTCTCCAGGGGGATTTCATGGAGGCTTTTTGAGTGATTAAAAATCTGTTCCTTGAATCTATCTACAGTCCATGGTTCTGGGGACCTATAGATTTTTTTCTAAAGAAAGCAAACTTAAGTTAGCTGGGGTTTTTTCCTTCCTACACTAACACATATCTCACAGAGGTTAAGAACAGGCTCTGACGGTCAGTGGTCAGATTTGGAAAAGCCCAGGGCTCCTCTGCCTCCGGTGCCCTCTTCTTTTTAGCATCTCCCCTGCCTTGGGATTGTCATGGCAGCCTGAGGCCTTCCCTGCCTTCCAGAGCTGCTGGCTTCCTGCCCTCACCTGGAGAGCCTGGAGGTTCTCCGGGGTGTGCCTGCCCCTTATCTGTTGTTTGATTAATGTTCACCAAGTCCGGGCTAATTCTGAGGCTGCTGCCCGCGTTCCCCGAGGGTAAGCTTTTCTAAAGCTCGAAGTACTGATGTAGCCCATGCTGGGGCCAAAGTCCCTCGGCCACACCACCCAGTTCCTCTGAAGTCTGCACAAGTGAGTGCTGCTATCTCGGCTTCAGGAGCAAAAGCCGCCTCTGAGGGGCAATGAGGAAGCACAGGGTGTGAGATAAAATGCCTCCAAGGAGTTATCAGCCTTGATTGGAGGCGGCAAGGATAACAGTCAACGGAAAGTCTCCAAGTCACCCACCTGTCAATGACCTTCAGAAAAACCTCTCTCCAGAAGACCGGGAGCCCCATCTCAGTAGCTTGGGGCCACGGGTCTCTGTTACCTTGCACAGCATTTAAGAGTACGAGGCCACATTGGGCGACTCTCTTGTCCCTCAGTCCTGCCTGGGAGGGATTGACCCTATCCATCTCCAGCCAAGACTGGTGTACGACTCCCCAGATCCCTAGTGCCCACCCCCAGCCCTGAGCCCCACTTCTCTTCTCTTATCCCCCACCCCTGGGGTGGCACACGAGAAAGGAAGGAGCCAGTGTGCTGCAGAGGGAGAAGCACAGAACCAGGATTCAGGAGGTTCCGTGTTGCCCGTGACCTTGGGCAATGCATCTTTCCTCTCCACTGCAACACAAGAGCCATGCTTCCTTCTCCTTCTAATGTGGCTCTAAAGCATTCAGGGGCCTGTTAAAGAGTCATGCACTCTGGTGGGAGAGAGTAGGGAGGGAGGAAGGAGACGCTGGCCTAAACTCCAGAATCCTCCCCTGGGTCCCCCCAGGAGCCAGGCCAGCTCTTCTCTGGGAAGGGCACTCAGGCACATGCTGGACAGTTCCTGCTGCCAATCAGGGTCCACATTTGGAGACAAGCCCCAGCCTCCGGGAGAAAGCTTCACCTCACCTTTTGTTCTCCAGGCTTAGTTGGGGCTTTTCCATCCATCTTAGTCCAGAAAGAAAATCCACTTGGACTTTTCTTTTTCCCTTTTTTGAGATGCTGGTGATTGGATGTCTTCTAGTTTCTTTTCTTTAAACCTTGAGACTGGGTCGGCAGACAGGGGTTAGCACTGGAAGATGGATGTATGGGGAGTAGCCCTGCCACTCACGGCTCCACAACTCCCATCAAGTCACTTCACACTGGACCTTGGTTTTTACTTCTTAGAAGAAGGAGCCCTGTCCTGGTCTCTTGTTCTCACTGTCACTTATTCCTACAGAACTTTTCCAGAGGTGGTGACAGTAGCTCTGAGGAAAACACAGTGACCCACATCCTTCGACCTCTCATTGCCCCTGCAGCCCAGGGTCCCAGCTTTTCAGGATGCCCCAGCTCAGCCGGCCCACTCGGGGTAAGTGATGTAACAACGTGGGCAGGAGAGAAAATTCAGGAGAGGAATTCCCCTGCTGTCTGGCTGGCAGCTGCTGCCTCCAAGCTGACCTGGCCCCTTCAACTCCCAGGGGGAGGCAGTTTGAGTCCCCAACTCCAGCCGCATGCCTGGTGGTTAACAACTCATGCCCTGGACAAAGCACATGACGGTAAATGAGATGATCTCCATGGAGAGGGAACACTGACAAGTGTGGCTTATCCAGAAGGATGACACACTTCAAAAATACCCCAATATTTCCCTTGGGAAAATATTTCATGAGTTGGTTTTTTTAATCCCTGTAGAAGATGTGATCTGCCTGCCTTTGTTGGTTTTATTTATTTTATTTTTTAATATTTAAAAAAAAATTTAAAGGATACCTTTGTAATTTTTTACATTTTGGTGGGGGGAGGAGAGGTAGTTAGGTTTATTTTAATTTATTTATTTTTAATGGAAATACTGGGGATTGAACCCAGGACCTCGTGCATGCTAAGCATGTGCTCTACCACTGAGCTATATACCCTCCTCCTTGCTTCAAACTGACATTAAAATGGCTGGTGGAACCCAAGCACTCAACAACGAAGGGGCTCTAGGGGATAAGTGCTGCAGACTATTGTTAAAGACTCTCAGCAGGACCCCTGATAGACTATGTAGCACCCTTGGGCCAATTAGAAAGGGTACTTCTTCCTCAAGAAACAGAAATTCAGCTGGTGTATTGTCCCACATTGGATAACCACAGGGGCAGCATGTTTGACCTATGCATTTCCCCTTCCAGGTCTGAAGACAGGGCAGGGGTAAGAACTGAGCCACTGAAAGCAATAGGAGAGGAGAAGAAACAACTCTATGGGATGCCTGGAGTGTGGCTGGGACAAGATAGTCTTGTGCACACCTGTGTGTCAGTGACTGTGCACAGCCATCCCAGGACTTGGTCACAAGCGCCAGCCCTGGAGCTCCAGGTCTTCACAAACGCCTAGAGCCTCCAGTGTAAGTTAGAACCCATCTACTGTGCAAATGGCATTCCCCCTAGTTGTGGCATGCTTGAGCAGTCCACAACCTGAAGAACTGTTCATGGTGGCCCTGCCTGCAGAGGCTTATCCCCAGAACTGAATGATCCTCGTGCAGGTGGTAGAGAGGGTTAATGCCTGGCTAAATTCTCCCCTCCCAGCTCCTCAGAGAGCAGTGTAGCCTCATGGTTGATCACACAGACGTTGGAGTCAAGACTCCCGCCAAATGAATATCCCGGTCCTACTTTTTGTTGGGAAAGCGGTATGAGTCAGATTACTTATCTTCTTTAAACTTCATTTTCGTAATCTGTAAAACAGGAGGATAATAGCACTTGCTTCATAAAGTTACTATGCAAATCAACTCAAAGTGCCTAACGTGCAATAAATTCTCAGTAAATATTAACTGGTGATATTAACAGCTTAGCTGACCGCAACAAGGAGCAGGTGTCTCACAATGACCAAACCCTCCCCAAGAAGTCCTTTTTGAAGGTTTTCATCTGTTCAGAGGCCTGCCACTTTGTTATTCTTTCGGCATTTGATCATTTTGGTATTGGAAAGATTAAAGAGAAATCAACTTGTGTAAGGACATGTCTGGATGGATCTTGTATTTAACAACAAACATTTGTTAAAGTTTCATTATTTTATAAGCTATACAGTCATTTTACGTTCTTAAGGGTATCTTTTTCTATTCTGTCTACTTTTGAACATTTTGAAGACTCTTTGATTGTAAAAATATAAATTATAGTAAAGTCTGATTAGTTGTGAAGCATGGGCCAGTTTTCAGAGCACTGATCCGGAGCCAAGGTGGTTCCCTCTCCGAAGCTTTATGGGGGAGAAAACGGAGTGCTGGCTACTTCTCTTGGGAGAATAATTGAATTCTCTTGCTCAACACAAAGCCACAAGTGGCTTCTTCCCATAGGTTCATGATACTATGACCTTCTAATTATAGGACCCAGACTCTGGAAAAAGGCTACATAATCCTTACACCACATGTCAGATTTGGGAAGAGCTTTACCCATTCCCTGACCCCTCACCTCCAACCCTCAATCCCAGTTTTAGCAAAGGGTTTTATTTGGCAAATAAACACACAAGAGTGAAAAATCCGCAGATAGAATGCTAAGCAATGCCAGAGGAGAACCATTTGTGCTGTAAAACCATCTGTATTGATCTCTTTCCTCTCTAACACATGTATTCTAATGCATAATGAAGAGCGATGTATAAGGATGCCTTACGCGTCCCTATGAGGTGGTCAACGCTGATCTTCCTCGTTATATATCATTGCAAAGTTTTCTGCTTACTCTAACCACACACATGAGCTTTTTTCTAACCTTGTTTTTTGTGGGAGAGATGCCCCCTCCCCCTCCTCCCCTCCCCTAGGTCTGGTTAGAACACTGAACGTTGCTGCAAAAAAAAAAAAATGTTGTTTAAAAACACTTGGATTACTACAAGTGCTTTATCACTTACTGAGAAACTCATAAAGGAAGGTGAACTATGAGACTTGTCACTCCTCCAAATGATAACAGAATAAAAGTATTTGTACAGCACAAATAATGATTTTACAATGGCAGTAGCAGGCATCTACAATCTCAACCATCATTTGGCTGATAGCAGGAATTACCATCCAGCAATATTCACACCCTCCAAACAGAAGACATTCTAAAGGCAGCCAGGAGAGTGCGGAAACGGTGTAAGTTCCTGTACGCGCTGCTGGTAGAAGCACAGAGAAAAGACTCCCAGGGGACTACTCCCTAGATCACAGGAGTACACATGGTGCCTGAGACTTTAGCTGTAATCATCTCAGGATGTCGATGCAGATGGCTGCGGGAAAACGTGACCAACAGCTCTTAGCATAAACTTTCTACAGTGACTTGAGTGTGGGGATTGAAACAAATACATTTCTTACTGGGTGCGATTATTTGTTTATGATGCTATTTGGAATAGACATCATCCTTGATAATGAATCACTGGCCCTTGCAGGATGGAAGGGGCCCCAGATGACCATGGGGAAGGCAGCTGGCCCCTGCGAGGAGTGGTGCTTCACGGGGGGCTCAGTGTTCAGCTCTGTTGCTGGCAGGTTGGAGGCTCCTTGGCAGCAGGGCTAACCTCAGCCTTGGTTAGTGGGAACCCAGCCTGCTTGTGGGAGCCCATAGTCCATCCCTCTGTGACTACTTCCCTCTGGTGTCCATTGTGCCAGCACCATGGTGGCCAATGCCTAGAGTTGGCTGATGTCAAATGGTCAAGTCATTCTGTCTGCTTGGTAATTTGATATCTCTTTCATGGTGGGTACACTCTGGTGGGCGTTAGTCTGTGATACAAAGAGCTTCACGCTTCATCCCGCTCCCGTGTCCATCCACATGCATCTCATCAATCTTCCAATCTTTCCATTTCCAGCTGTCTATGTGTATTCTAACATCAGGCCATTTTTCCTATTGCACAAAGTAGCTGGCCAGGTGCACTGCCCAAGGCTCTGTTAATTGGAAGAACTTTCTCTTGTCATTATTGTTCAAGGGCACTTCTCACAACACATCTACTGCTCACTTTCAACTTGAACCAACTCATGCACAAAAGAAGTCTGGGTTTTGTTTCCTCTGCCACTTGGTTATAAGGTGTGCTTCTATGCGGCCCCTTGGGAGCTGAGGAAGGGGCAGCGGGGCCCAGGGGAAGTCAAGATGAGGGGCTAGGCTGCTTATTCATGCAACTGGCTTGTGACCTCAAGTCCTTATCGTGCTTGGTCCCAGCTGCACCGCTTCTCACTTATGGCCTGCTGCTGGCCTACGGGACCTTGTGACTCGGTGAGTGTAACAGCTCTCAGTTCCAGGTGCACACTCTCTGGTGCCCGTGTTCAGGTGTTATGTCTCTCCCAGGGCCCAGTATCACGCCAACAGACATGCACCATTCTCCCTTGCAGATGGCATGGCCTTGCAAGAGATGCACTGGGGACTATGTGACGAGGTTGTGATTCCCCCACTGGCGCTTGCCATAAACTCCACCTGGCATCTTTTCCCAGCCTTTACCACTAAGAGGCAGGACCGCTTCCATCTCAGCCTGGACCTGCTGCAGAACCCTCTCCTGATCTGGGCCCCGCTCTAAGACAGAAGCATTTCATGCCACGTGGTGTATGGGCTAAAGCAGCACTTCCGGTGTCAGCATTTTCCTGACATGTTTGCTGCTTCCTTCATTGTGGGTGGAGGTGCAGGATGGACCTTGTCTTCCACTTGGGATGAGGACTCCTGGCAGGCCTCTGATCACTGGACCCCTAAACGTCTTGCCGATGTGGCAGTCCCCTGGAATCTCCCTAGTGTTTCTGTCCTATTCTCTGAGGCGTGTGCACCTTACGAGGCCTCCAGCTTGGTAGCCACTTCTTGTTTACATGGCCCGATTAGCATAATATTGTCAATAAATAATAGATGGATGTGACATTCTTCAGGATGTCCAGATGGTCCAGATCCCTTCGGGCTATATTATGACAGAGGGCACAGGAGTTAACATGGCCTTGGGACAGCATTGTAAATATATGTTGTTATTCACCTTCTAAATGCAAATGGTCTCTAATTCTCTCCTCCGGAGGGACTAGCAAATAATGCTTCCCCAAATCAAGGCTTCCTACCACGGGCCCGAGGCCACGTCAAATCTGCTGGAGTAGATAAACAGATACAGTGGCTGAAACTGGGTCTAGCAGTTGGTTGAGTTTGCATTAGTTTGTTGTCATCCTCCAGGGCCTCTGCAGGGGTCAAAAATTGAATTAACAGAGATATTTTGGGAACTGATAGTCCGCATCCTTAAGATCCTTAAAAGTGGTACCAATAGCAACAGTTCCTCCCTGTCATGCCACATGGTTTTGTATTTATTTTCTTGGCTGAGGACTGGGCAGATTCTTAGGCTTCCACTTGGTTCCCGCTCTGACGGCGCATATCCCACAAGCCTAAGACCCAATGATCCAACTACAAGCATGTCAACCCCAGTTACACATTCAGGGGCTGAGGGGCTGACCCCGGGTACATCTGCAGACCTGGTGGGCACAGTGTAAGCCAAACCTTGGCCGGGACTTTAGTTATTACCTGGCCCCCCATGTGCCCCATTATTGAGAACAGGGGGGCACGAGGGCTCTTTGGTTCTCCGGGAATCGTGTCAGCTTGGATCCCGTGTCCAATAGTCCTCAGCACACTTGGGGGCCCTCTTTCCCCAATGCAGAGGTGCCCGATTAAATGAGTGTGCGTCCCTTGGAGAAGGACTTACGGAATCATGACTGTGTGTGTTTGCTGTGGTGCTGCGGGGTTGCTTTTCCTCTGGGGGACCTGGCTGAGTCTGAGTCTGACACTTTATGGGGGTTATTGCCCTTAGACTCCTTGTCATCCCTCCTTGACTTCTCTTAACCGCACAAGCCAGGCAACACCCTTGTTGGCTGAGTATTTCGCCTTTAGGGTACCATGTTTTTTAAATCATCTCCGTAACTCTCTGGGGTCAGGCCCCTTTGGCTGCCACGCCAACCCTGTTGCTCATCATAATAACTGTATCCACTTGGCTTCTTTGGTCCTGGCACCTCATCACTGTTGGTATCCCACCATAGCCTGGCTTATAGAGGATAGCCCTGGTCAACCTTTTTGGTGATCATGGTGTCCTCTCAGTAGCTCATTTCTTTTAGCTTTTGTGCATGGTGTATTCCCTGGGCCTTCCCACGGGACAGAATCTTCTGGTAGGTCTTCCAGCCTTGCGGTATATCCACTCCAGCATGCTCCCTTCCTGAGCCTTTGCACTTCTTCCTCTACTGCCTGCCAGGGCAGCACTGCCATTTCAGCTGCGTCTAGTGTGGGTCATCAGTTTTTGCATATTTCTAGGAGCCATCTGAATGGGGAGGTCATACATCCCGAAGTCTGTGCCAGGGTGTTAAATCTTGTATCCCTGGGGAGTGCACCCCAAACAATAAACTCTTCCCTACCCCACGTAGTGTTTCAGCCCCCTTTGTCCAGCACCTTCCGAATCCAGCTCCACACAAAACTCCTGTCTCCTGCTGATCCACGCAGGCTAGGACTTGCAGCTCATCCTGGATCTGTTCCCTTTCTTCCGCTATCAGGCCCAGCACGTCCCAGCTGGGACTTCTCTCTAGTTACAAGCCTAGTTACTAGGAGGGTAGACGGTGGGGAGGGGTCTCTAGTGTCTTCAAGCAACGTGGGGGTATTGGAGTTTGGGATGGTAGGGAAAGTGGTGCTTGTTCTTAATCGGGAGAGATGAGCCAATTCTGCAGAAAAAGCTGGGTCTTAAAAATTTGGAGAGGTCATGCACCAGATGTCCCATCCCAAGTCCCTGGGTCCCATTGCACGCCACCCACCCCCCCAAGATATCTCCATTCTCTTTGGTGTTAAGCCTGGGTACGTGTATGAAATAGAAAAGGCAAGTTCAACTTTCCTTTATTGAGAGGATGTTATGTTACTTGCCCAACTTTCCTGAAATCTCACAGGAGCTGATATTAGGAGGCTCTCACGGGCCATTTCCCCACCGAATACTGAAACAAGCAGATGGATGCAGTTAGTCTCCAGACTTGCAGCAACGGGAAAGGTGTCACAATGATGGGGAATCTGATTCCCCTTTAAGTTCTAAGTAAAGCCTGTTTGTTCACACTATCATCTTTTAAGCTCTACAGTGAAAAAGTTACTTAATTGAAGGCAAAATATCTTCAAAGATCATTACCCCTAATTCTTCCTTCATTCACCCATTTTTTTTTTATGGTTCTACACAAAGATGCCTAAGGGAATGCTGAAGCCTCACTTTGCATTTCAAAACCTGATGCATAAGATTCTCAATATTCCAAGGGTTATCTCCTTCCTGACTGTTCTATTTATGAAGCTGAGGTTTATCTTGAAGGAGAGAAGGGACTGGAATCCTACATCCCCACGTTCATCGTTCATCATGGGAGCTCTGCTCTCTAAAATCAGGACTGGGCTGGATCTTCCCTTCCTTCCTGATCACTCTTTGTTGAGAACTCAAAAGACCATACGGAACGATGCTGGATGCCTTAGGGAGAGGGCAATAAGGCATAAATATAAAGTATGGTCCTCAAGAAAAGTACTACCTAATTGTGGAAAGAACATGAAAACTCAAATATCAATACAAACTTATATTCCCAAAAATAAGACCTCAAAAGAGTGAGAGAATTCAATGAGCCAAAGAAGTTAGAAAAGGAACCATAGAATCATGAATTATCATAGAATCATAAAGTGTAAGGGATCTTAGAAGTGACCAAATCTCTCCTTGAGGCACGATACCTTCAAAGACGTCTTTAAATATTAGCATCTTTATTGTATAGTTGATTTACAATGTCGTGTTAGTTTCTGGTGCACAGCATAGTGATTCCATCATACAAATAAATGTATATTCTTTTTCATATTCTTTTTCATTATAGGTTGTTACAAGATATTGAATATAGTTCCCTGTGCTACACAGTAGGACCTTGTTGTTTATCTGTTTTATATATAGTAGTTTATTTATGCTAATTCCCAGCCCCCAATTTACCCCTCCCTCACTCTTTCCCTTTTAGTAACCATAAGGTTGTTTTCTATGTCTGTGAGTCTGTTTCTGTTTTGTAAATACGTTTGTCTCATTTTTTCAAGGTTCCACATAGAAGTGATGTCGTGTAATAAAGACTTCTTTTAAAAGGAGGCATTCCACCTCAGTTTGATTACCTCCAGTGAAAGGGAACTCACATAAAGCCATCCCATTTTCAAACACCTCTAAGGTTTAGGAAATTTTAATTGAGAAAAAAAATCTAACTGCTTTTCATTCCTACCTGTTCGTAATGCTTCTATCTTCTGGAAAGAGAACTATCAGATTAAATCTACTCCCTTCTCCCTCAGCAGTGTTTGAACTAGTCCACTAGAGTTTTCTGTTTGCTTACCTGAACAATCCCTATTCCTTTGCACTAAAATCATAGAATATTATTGATGCAAATATGCATCATTTACCGAATGTCTGTTTTCTGCTGCTTCCTGTGCCTGCTGCGATGTCATTTAAGCTTTGAAACAACCCCTAAGCCAGCATGACTCTCCTCGCTGCAGAGATAAGAAGTTTTATACTCAGGGACGTTCAACACTCCTCATCCCCCACCATCTAAACTGCTCACTTCTAGATGAACTTGCCAGTATGTCTCGAAAGCAGTTGGAAATTGAACCTGTGAGTAATGGTTTTTTGAGCAGGGTAGAGGAGTGGACAAAGTGTATTAGACAGCAAACTTTTGAGAAAACCTGTTAGGAAATTCTGACGATAACCAAAGGCGATGACATTGGGTTGGTAGTGGTGGGTAGCATCGAGTCAGGCTGGTACCCAGTAGGGTGGGGGGAGGTAAGCAGAGGGAGGGGGAGGAGAGGGGAGTTAATCTGATGAGTCCTCAAGTACTTATCAAGAATAAATCCGAATATATGCATGGATATGCATGACTGCTGTGCACCAGAAATTGATACACTGTAATTGACAGTACTTCAAAAAAATTAAAAAATATACACCAGGGTGGAGGGTATAGTTCAGTGGTAGAGCACATGCTTAGCATGTATGAGGTCCTGGGTTCAATACCCGGTACCTCTGTTAAAAACCACAACCACCACCACAACAAAGAATAAACAGTGTAATAGATAGCCTGGCAAGACACTATACTGGGGCTAGAAATGGACAGTGAATAAAACAGGTATGTCCCTCCCTTCATGGAGCTGAGGGTCTGGGGAGGAGGGGGCATGACCCCATCAGCGTAGAAGCAAGTACAAATACTAGTGACTATTAAGGAGGGAAAGAACAGGGCTGTAAGAAAGTCGTCAAGGACAGGTCTGGAGAGGCACGGTGCTGGCAACACTCAGGGTGGCTTGCCGTTCGGAATGGTGAGAAGCTCATCTCCTCATTCAAAGTGGTAAGTTCAGCCCCCTGCCCAGCCCCTGCGAGCTACTGCCTGGCTGAGAATCTGAACTGGAGATTTGGATGGTGCCAGTCGAGCAGCGCCCTCTAGTGTCAAGGCAGGGAAGGTAAGCGCCTGAAAGAGGGAGCTGGGGAAGGAAGAAAGAGTTTAAGGAGGGCCTTGTTTTGGAGCTGGGTGGCCCAGTCCTTTCCTTAGGTCAAGAAGAAGTCCCCAGGGACCTGTGCTGACAGGTTAAGGTTTAAGCTAAGCACCGTCTGGTACCCCAGGGCACATACCTGCATCCCAGCCAGTAAAACAGATAATGAGCCTGAAACCCTTCCACTGCTCTGCATGTTTATTCATTTACTCTTCGCAAAAGCTCTATGAGCAAAGCCCTATTTTACAGGTGTGGAAACTGAGGCACAGTCGTTAAGAATTTGCCCAAGGTCACATGGCTCGTAGATGGCACAGAACATAACCATGGTCAGTGTCACCCTTCTGGTGGCCCTGGCAAAGTGCTTGGTCCCAGCACAGGTTCAGGTTGCTTCAGATGTGCTTGGCTGAGCTTCTCTTTGCAGTGTTTTTGCCTGGGGGCTGATAAAGAAACCCAAAGGGAGGCGATCAGTGAGGATGCTTATCGCACGGTGGATGCAACAGGCAAATCCTAAAATCTAAGTGGTTTAACACGGTGAGCCTTATTCCTCAATCAAGCAACACTCCATGTGGGTTGGCAGGGGCTCTTCCCCAGGGAGGGCCACCTCTTGGGAACCAAGCCCCCTCCATCCTGTGCCACTGCCCTCTCAACACTTGGCCTCACTGGTCACATGGCCCCAACCTAACCACAAAGAAGGATGGGGAAAGTGTAGGCACGTGGATCATGGGAGAGTGTCGTCCCTGCCATAAAGTGGGACTGGCCCCAGGCCCAGCAGCAAGGCAAGGGAACAGTGAGTGAGCACGAGTAGGGCTCATTCATCCCTGAAGGAGGATGACATTCCCCCTGATTCTGGGAGAAAGCAGCCTGTCTTTGACCCGGACCAGCCTGTCCTTAGCTCTCACTCTCTGCCCCGTCCCAGGAGTTAGGGGCTTCCTTCTGTGTCATGTCCAATGGGCAGCAGAGAGGGAGGAGGAAGTCTAGGGAGGGAGTCATCCCACAGACTAGTGAGACTAGCTTTCAATTTGGGGACGGGGAGGAAAAAATAATTTTTATCATTTGGATGCGTTGGGGAGACAGTGACCAGGCAGAGCCTTGTGCGTCCGGAAGGTCAGCCTGGAAACCTGATCCCCAGCTAATTGTTTGCTCACCCTCCTGATAGAGCGTGGCCCCCGTGATCCCTGCCTCCTGGTTGGTGTTCATGCTTTTTCTCGTACGTGAGTGTGGTATGTGTGGTACGTGAGTCTAAACCGGTGGCACTCAGCACAGGTGGGGAGAGGTCTCTTTCACGATTCAGATGCATAAGATTGCAAGGGGACTCTTTCCCCCGCTGGCTTTTCTAAAACCAGCTGCAATGTTGTGAGCTGCTCTGTGGAGGGGGCCACGTGGCAGGGAAGTGAAGGCAGCCTTTGACCGGCAGCCGGAAAGAACCAGAGGCTCTCAGTCCAGGAGCCCACAAGGACCTGAATCCTCCCAAGAACCATGTGAATTTGGAGATGGATTCTTCCCCAACTGAGCTCTCAGATGAGAACCGGGCCTTGGCCGACATCTTGATTGCAACCTTGCAGAGAACTCAGCTAAGCTGTGCTGGGACTCTCAGCCCAAAAAACCATGAGATAATAAAGATGTGTTGTTTTATCTGCTGACTGTGTGGGAGCAATGTTATGCAGCAATAGATGCTAATAGGTAAAAGTGTGAAGTGAAAAAGTTTTCTGGGCCTACTGCAATGATGTATTACAAACTGGGTGCTGAAAATAACAGAAATTTCTTCTCTCACAGTCACAGAAGCTAGAAGTCCAAAATCAAGGTGTTGGGGGGCCATGATCGCTCTGAATCCTCTAGGAAAGATTCATCCTTACCTCTTCCAGCTGCTGGTGTACCCAGGTGTCCCCTGACCTGGGGCAGCAGCATCACTTCAATCTCCTTCTCTCCTCTTCTTACACAGACGCCAGAAGCTTTGAGTGAAGGGCCAACTCTTCTCTGTAGGGCCTTATTTTAACTAATTGCATTTTTAATGACATTGTAAACTAGCAGGACCCTGGGGGGCCTTCTAGGATCAGACCCCTCCCCACTGTCCTCTGCTGCAGCTCCTCTCTGAAGTACCCAGATAACAGTATCTCATGCATATTTTCTGAGTTTTTCAGATGCTTCAAACCACCACCAAAGGGAAGAAATTAACTACCGGATGATCGGCGTGGCCCCCAGACCTTCTGGCGCCTACAAGTTGATAGTGTTGACACCCTGTTACCTCAGTGTCAACCAGTCAGAGAATTGTGCACGAGCTGATCACGGACCCTGTGGTCCCACTCCCTTACCTGGCCTTTAAATATACTTTGCTGAAACCCTTCAGGGAGTTCCGGCTTTTCTTGGGCATAAGCCACCCTGTCCTCCTTGCTTGGCCCTGCAGTAAAACTTCCTCTGCTCCAAACTTCAGTGTTTCAGTTTGTTTGGCCTCATGGTGCGGCGGGCACACGAACTTGCCTTTGGTAACAACATTATTTTCAAATAATGCTATTCTGAGGCCCTGGGTGTTAGGACTTCAATCTGTCTTTTTGGAGGATGAAATTCAACCCAGTAACAAGGGAAAAAAAAACAGAAGAAGAGACTTGACAAAGTGTCATCTGAAAACAAATACCTTCTTCATGGGCCAGTGGGACACACCTAAGTAGTGTGCACCGTCAGTGCAAGGACTGGTGTCGGGCGGTCAGGGTCTCAGAATCTGCTGCTGGACAAGCCCTGCCCTGGGGATCAGGTACCGAGGTCTAATTTCACAGGCTGAGAGTCCCCAGCCTGAGGACAGCTGCCAGGTCTGGGGATAGACAAGATGACGCCCTGACAAGTCCTTGCATACTCAGGTACCCTCATTTCCTTGGTCTGGTGCTGTGTTTCTGGCTCTGTCCTGGGTTAATGAAGGGGCCACTTTCTCCACCACGGATGGTGGAGCCACACTCACGCTGCAGTCCTTTTTCAACTGTGGGCAGATGCTGCCACCTTGTGACCAAAAGGCTTCATAGCTAGGGTGACCGTGTCATTTATTACTCAGACTAGGACACTTCTCAAAGTGAAAGGGGGCTTTCAACCATTGTGTTGGGACAACAGGTGTAAATCAGGGCTATGCCAGACACATGGAGACTCATGGGATATAGGGGAACAAGAGGATGTGCAGGGATTCTCTGGAGGCAAATCTGGCAACATCTTCCAAATTGTCCCACTCTCCTGTGTTTACTCCCAGTATGAAGTTTCCTACAGCTGCCCACGTGGCCATCAGCCACCTCATACAAGGTTAACAGTACATCAGAGAGTTCTGAGCCCCTAGATGCAAAGGGTAAAGAAATCGCAACTATGCCTGTTAAAAAAGAAAAGGAAAAAAGAGATAGATCTCTTTCTACATTGCCTATGGGGGCACAAAGTGCCCAATCACATTTAAAGCTTTGTTCTGACTCCAAAAGATACATTTTGAACCAGTGAAGGAACAGAAGCCCAGAAAGGGCCTCAAATGCGTGTATGTGTGTTTGTGTGTATGTGTGTGTGTGTGTGTGTGTGTGTGTGTGGTGGTAGTTTCAAAATTCATAAATATGAAAGTATAATTTTTATTATTTTATTTATTTTATTTCTATTTATTTCATTCATCATTTATTATTAAAATCGCATTTCATTCTAGATGCTAAGTTCTATTGCTAGCAAGGATGACGTGGCATTGGCAAGAGTCTTCCCCCTGATGATTAATGCTAACTTAACCTCTTCCACCTTGAGCACATTTTTAGCTGAAGCACTCACTTCAAAGCTCGGACTCCTAAGAACATGAAGGGGCCCCTCTGCTGCTTCTCAGGATGGTGTCTTGGTGCAGTGACTTTGCTCAGATAGCCCCTGGTTGTCCTATTACAGTGAAAATTTTACATTTGGTAAGTGTCCCTGAATAATAAATAAAGGAAGAATAGTCTTAATGAGCAATTTAGAAAATAGATTGCTCTGATTAATTGCTGACATAAATTCCAGATGGATTAATCAATTGAACACCTGAAGAAAAATAAAATCACTCAAAAAAAAAAACTAGCAGAAAATAGAAATGAATATTTATCATAAATCTAAAGGAGTGATTTTCTAAGCTTTAAAGTCTTAGAAAAAACAGTATAGGAAAAGAGAAATTTAATTGTACTTGAAAAAATCTACCCCCCCATTCCCCAAATGTCAATATAAATAAATAAAAAGAAAAGCAAGATTTGGAAAATATTTCCAGTACATATAAAAAGCAAGAGATATTACATTATTTCTAACAGTTTTTTTTGGTGGAGTCTTCAGGGTTTTCTATACATAAAATTATGTCAGCCACAAATGGTGACTGTTTCACTTCATCCTTTCCAAGTTAGATGGCTTTTATTTCTTTCTTGCCTAATTGCTTCAGCTAGGACTTCCAATACTATGTTGAATAAGAAAATCACAAATTTTAAACTCGCTGATTAATGTATCACAGTGTTGCGAGCTACCAAATAGTAAAGCAGGTAAACAAAACTCCAGAACTGCACACATGACTTCATTATAACAGGGTCAACATTATCTATGCATACGTGCAAACACTGCAGCGCAACAGGGGAAATATTAAGCTAATTGATGTGTTGGTGAGGAGAGAGCACGGGTGATTTTTTTCTTTAACACGTTTCCTTCCTATTAGCCATATGTAAATACCAGTCTTATTGCTCGTGACAAAAATTAAATTGTGTTATGTCCTGTAATACAGAGCCTTCCCGGGTCCTGTATTTCCCACCTGGTCTCCAATGCTCCGCTATGACTTCTTCATTCCAGTAAAGCCAGTCTCTGCACCCACACCTGCTCGTGCCAGCTTTGATGTCTCTGCTTAGGCCCGTGTTTATCAAACTTTAGCCATCTCAGAATTCCTTGGAAGACTTGTTAAAACACAGTCTGCTGGGCCCCACCCCCAGAGGGGCTGAGTCTGGGCGGGGCCTGAGGATTTGTGTGTCTAACCAATTCCAGGCGATGTTGATACAGCTGGTCCAGGGACCCCACTTTGAGAACCGCTGGCTTAGCCATGCTTCCCACCGGAAATGTCTCTTCTTTTTTCTTCGCTCCCCGCTTCCCTTCCCTTCCCCCTTTCTTTCTTTTTTCCTTCCAAAACACTGAATGAAGACATGCTTGCATAATAAGCATGAGCTTCTCCTTAAGGTGTTTTTTGGCTGGAACTAATATAATTATTCATGTATTTCACCTACCTTTTCTCAACAAATCAAAACTCTAATTATTTACTGTGTACCACCCCTACCACTTACATAATCCAGCCAATATATCAAAATAGTCAAAATAAATATATCTGTATTATTTATATATCAAAATAAATATATCTGTATTATTGTAAACATACTGCTGCATACCTTTGTAATCATTTCATACATTTTTTTTTCCCTCCTTAACCAGCCCTTTGAAGCTCAAACAGAATATTCTCTTTCTCCTTCATGGGCACAGAACCAATGTCTGCTGATTGGGGCTCCCAAGGGGCAAGCACACTGTCTATTAATAGCGCACTGGCTTTAGACACCTGCCTGATCCAGCTGCTTCCCCACCTTTGCGAGTTCTGATGTGGCCTGTCTCGCCCTGTCCCTGCTGGCCGTTTCCCAGGGTCCTGCTCCCCCTTACAGAGACAGTGCCTCCCAAAACACCCCGACAGGCTCCGCCTACATCAGAACCAATTCTCAAAGACAACTGTGCTGAGGAGATGGGAAAAAAACAAAAACAAAAACAACTACTTACTATTTTTAAAATTGATTTTATTGTAAAAGTTATAATAAATACAGTTTTATAGTTTTATGGTTAAAAAATTATAGGAAAATCAAAGAAGAAAATTAGAATTTACTCATAATCCAACCACATTAAGGTACCCAGTTTTAACATCTGAATGTTTAATCTCCCATATGCTTTATCCCACAACATTTTTCTGTAAATGCTGTTTTTCAAGTCATGTGTGTTCATTTGTCAATATATCCAGACTTATCCAGACTTACTTACTGATGTCACTTAATCCTCTATAACATCACTTCAGGGCGTTACAAAGCTTTACATCATATATAGAGGCGATGAGTTATTTAACCAACCCTTTAATGATTAGTCATCAATCACTTTTGTTAATATAAATGGTTCAGTGAGTATCCTTAGTCATCTCTGTACACCTTCCAATGTTGATCAAACATACACTTTAAAGACATTGACGCATATTGAAATATCACCAACCAAAATGTTCGCGTTCCCCTCTGCAGTGTATAAAAGGTCCACGCAGCTCCTCCCAGGGTGTTATCATCTCATCAGTGGAGATGGCATTTTGTTTTAACTTGAACATATTTCATCATTAGGAAAATGAGTTTTAAGTGAGTATGAATTATTTGTATTTACTTATTTTTGTGGTTGGATTATGGCCCAGTTTTCTCCTTACTCTTTTTATAACAGCAGATTAAGTAAGATACTCCAAATGAATCACTACGATGTAAGAGATAAATGATTCCAGACTGAGATGAGAGGCTGACCTGCAGAAAATTCCACCAAGAAATGCCAGTGAGGTAACGCCCTGTACTGAGGATATGAGAGGGTTGGGAGTGGAGCTTGAGGGGCAGTGAAGCAGATGTCCCTGCAGGAAGCCGTGCTGAAACTGACCTCCCTACCTCAGGGAAGGACATGGTGGTGCTTGTCCTGTGCCTCCAGTCTAATGACACGGGCTTCCGTTGACCATGCGGTGCTCCCTGCCGTTAGGGCAAAGACTGACTCCTGGCCGTGGAATCCAGGGGAGAGGTGAGGCAGGCCGGCTACCTGCTGTGGGAGTGGAGCAAGCCAAGAAGAGTTGCTCAGCTTCTATCCAGGCCAAGAATGAGCTTCCTGTGGACCAGAGGTGGAGGTGGCCCATCCAGGAATGAGAAATGGACTGTAGCCGTTTGAAATCCCACCTCCTGTAGCGGGCAGAGTAATGGTCCCACAAAGATGTCTGCATCCTAATCCTTAGAACTTGTGGATGTTACGTTACCTGGACAAAGGGGCTTTGTAGACAGTATTAAATTAAGGATCTTGGCCTGCAGAAATTATCCTGGACTCTTTGGCTGTCCCAATGTAATCACAATTGTCCTTATAAGATGAAAGAGGGAAACAGGCGGGTCAGAGCTGAAGAAGATTTTCTATAACTTGATCATGTATGTATTTCTGTTATCATCATGTACTTTACAAGAACCTTCTATTTTCAGAATCCTTCTTTTAAAATATATATAATTTTTTGATATATGGTTGCACTATCCCCTTATGATTCCAAAGACTAATTCTTTTTTAAAAAAAGGTTTGTTAATTTTCTTTTATCCCTGCATTGTGTCTGTTGTCTCCACGTTCCTTCTCCCTGTTTGTTTATTTTGGTCTCTGGCTCTGATTTTAGAGGCTTCCCTCAAATATCTAGTGGTCCCTGGGTTCATACTTAAGACTGAGGCAGACACACAGATCTGACTGCGTATTTTTGGAGCTTGTCGATAGTCTTGTCAAGTTTCATTGTAGGTCATTTCATTGGCAGAAGCTCCAAATTCAGTTGCAGTGGTCATCTTTCTCTTGGACTGATTGGTTTCCCCAGAGAATCTTCCAATTTTGTGCCGGGTGGGGTGTGATGGGGGAGTGGAGGAGCAGGGGCAGGGATGGGAGTGGGGGGTATACGCCTCTGTTGGCATTTTTGAACCAAATGGAGAAAGCCTGGGGGTTTCAGCTCTTCAGAGTAGACAGCCAATTAATCCCCCAGTTCTCAGATGTGCCTGATGTTTCTGAGTTCAGAGTTACCTGGTATAAATTCTCTTATTTTTAGCTGAATTCCTCCACACACACACCTTCTGAGTATCACATTCCTCTAATTCCTGAGATATTTATGTCTTCAGCACAAAAGGCTGCTTCTCTGGGCGGCTTCCCGTCTCTGCAGGCCTGGGGATTCCCCCTCTCTGCCCCTCCGTGCCAGGTCCCCTCTCCTACCTGCTTTTCATCTTCCGTTATCATCTCCTCTTCTCTTTCCTTTGTCTTTGAGGATTTTTACGGTTTTTATTCTTTACCATGTTCATGGGATTTGGGGACAAAGTGGAGATAACATATTGTATCTATTCCACCATGCTTAAATAGAACTTGAGATTTTTTCCCTAGCTGAACACAGTGTGATTTGTCCTGCTCAGCTGTGACCTCTTGTTCACTCTCGAGGCCGGTGACAGCCTTAGCTGTAAGGTCTGCTGCTTGGCTCCTCGGATGTGACGTTTCCCGCAGCATTAGAGGAGGGTGGGTCCAGGTTATCAGATTCTGAAGGAAAGGTTCTTAGTTGCCACAGTGTATAGTTTGAAGTGGTTTTATAGTTTAGTGAATAGAATAATTCACTTCCCATCATTTATGTCATCTTGTGAGACCAGCCTTTATTTTGTGAGTCTTTCAGAAGAATTAGTGATATACTTGGGGTGTTTTGAAAGAAGCCTAGAGAATCATTGTCCAACACGTCACTTGCTTTTAAAAATACACTGATGAGAAGTTAAATTCCACTTTGTGTTAAAACAACCTGCAGTCCTCCTCTGTGTCTCCTTTACTTCTACACAGAACACTTCACTTCGGACACTTCTGGTCACCAAATGCATGTGGGATGTTCACACAGTGAGCAATTCTGTGGCACCAGCTGAGTGTCCTACACTTTAACTCAGTTCTGATACTGTTTACGGGGAGATGACATCAGCTCCCACAAGTAAGGGCTCCGTCCCACAAGAATGCCCATGCCACCCCGCCACCACCCATGCCAATCACAAGCCCAGTTTGTTACTTGTGCTTCTGGCCAGTTGGCTATAAATTGGAGGTTCCCACAACACTTTCCTTGGGTTGGATTAATTTGCTAGAGTGGTTCACAGGACTCAAGAAAAAAGTTTACTTACTGTTTATCAGTTAATTATAAAATATGATAAAGAGTGAAGATGAATATCCAGATGGAAGAGACGCCCAGGGCAAGGTTTGTGGGAAGGGGCATGAAGCTTCCATGTCCTCTTGGGGTACTCCACTCTCCCAGCACCCCTACGTGTTCACCAACCCAGAAACTGTCTGAAATCCTGTGCTTTGGGGATTTCTATGGAGGCTTCATCACAGAAGCACGATCACTTATTAACTCCATTTCTAGCACCTCTCCCCTCTTTGGAGATTGAAGAGTGGGGCTGAAAATTCCAAGCTCCTAATCATGGCTTGATCTTTCTGGTGACCAGCCCCCATCCAGGATCCATCTAGGAGCCCACCCAGAGTCCCCCTGTTAGAATAAAAGATGATCCTAAGTTTTCTTATGACTTAGGGCTGTGTAAGGATTAAGAACTCTGTGCCTGGAATGGAGATAAGTGTTTTATTTTATTTTGTTTTGTTTTTTCATAGGACACCAGTCATATTAGATTAGGAATCCACACTATTCCAGTATGACCTCCTCTTAACTAATGACCTTGCAACTGAACCAAATTCATCTTGCCTGACACTCAGCAAGCCAAAATGCCGAGACGTGCAGGTTTGCAGCAAAGAGAGGCTTTATCTCCAAGGCAGCCAATCAAAGAAGTGGGAGAACAAATCTCAAATCTGTCTCCCCAAAGGCAAGGAGCTTGAGATATTTATGGGATAAAGAAGCAGGGTGGATTATTTCACTTAGAATGACGATCTCCAGGTCCATCCATGTTGCTGCAAATGGCATAATTTTATTCTTTTTTTTTTTAATCACTGAGTAGTATTCAATTGTATAAATATACCACAGCTTCTTTATCCAGTCATCTGTTGTTGGACATTTAGGTTGCCAGAAAGAGAAAGAAAAATACCGATGATATCACTCATATGTGGAATCTAAAAAAAGGAAAAAGAAAAAAGAGGACACTAATGAACTCATCTACAAAACAGAAATAGACTCACAGACATAGTAAACAATCTTATGGTTAGTGGGGAAAAGGGAGTAGGAAGGGATAAATTTGGGAGTCTGAGATTTGCAAACGTTAACCACTATACATAAAAATAGATAAAAAACAAATTTCTTCTGTATAGTACAGGGAACTATATTCAATATCTTGTAATAACCTTTAATGAAAAAGAATATGAAAATGAATATATATATATATATACACACACATGACTGGGACACTGCTGTACACCAGAAACTGACACATTGTAACTGACTATACTCCAATTAAAAAAAAAAAAGAAGCAGCAGCCGGCTGGTCTGAGGTGTGGGGAACAGTGATTGGAAGTGGGGAAAAGGTGAGGTACTTGGTATTCTGCTCGGGTGCATCTGAGTTACACACTTTTTCATGGGATGTATGTTCAAAAATAGAGGCACTTAGCATGATCTGAGGGAGGAATTTTTGGCCTTCTGACGTTAAAAAGTTATTCATCAGACACCTGCCCAGGCCCAGTTTAGGGTTGGTGGGTCCCAAACAGTCTTAGCTGGCTCAGGCTTGAACTAGACACAGCTGGCTTCAAGTTCCTGGAAAACAACTGGGGCAAACATCTTATTGTTCAGGCTACTTGAAGCATGGAGGATATGCAATTTGCAAAAAAAATAATAGTAAAGGCGAGCTTGCGTAGTGAAGGCAGAGTGCAGGCAGAGGGGTTTTTAGTAAGCTGTAAGACATGCTCAGGAATTTCTGTTAGTCACCAGTTTCTGTTAATCCTGTGGGGCACGGTTCCAACCTCACCCGCAATGACCCTATTTCCAAGTCAAGGTCACATTCTGAGATATTCGAGACTAGGACTCAAACATATGAATTCTGGGGTGGTAGGGGGTGGGCTCACAATTCAACTCATAACAAGTAGCTACAGTGAAGTTTGTAAAGGGACCATTCAGGTAAGGGAGGCTGCTGAGGCCAGTGGCAAATGGCATGTACTCTGGAGATTTACACTTGGGGTTGGAATTCTGGATTTATTATGTGACTTGAAGCAAGTTGCTTAACTTCTCCGAGCCTCAGTTTTCTCACCTGTACAATAAGAAAATTAGGATTCATTTTGAAAGCTTTGCTTTGAGGATTAACTGAAAGAATCAAATGAAAATCATCCTGCAAAGCACCTGACATACAATAGCTGCAATTCTGTGCAGCAATAGTTGCGATCATTGTTACTCTGTCTGACTTCGAGGATCTAAGTGACTCTCCCCTACATGGCTGTTGTTTATCAGGGGTCTCCAAGTAATAATAACTATCCACCCCATCAGGTAAAATGTCTGCGTGCGCATGTGCTGTGTGTGTGTATGTGCATCCATATATACACACATACTTGTACATTTCCTCCTTTGGTAATTTATTATGTACATCAGAATGGATACACACACAAAGAAATAAAAAGAAATGAATGGAAGTTTGGATAGTTTCTCCTACACCCCGATGGTACTTCCTGTGCTTCCTATGTTCACTTTAGAGATTGAAAAGTGCCCTTGATGAGGTTAGAGAGGCCAGCATTTATCGGTGTGACTTCTACTCTGGTTACAGAGCGATGACTGTTAGCTCCCCCACAGTCCACACATTCTCCGCCTGCTCCAGCCCCTCCAGGGCAAACCCAGGCAGACTTGACCTTGCGCTCTCGATACCCTGATCAACTCCCAGTCCCCAGCTCTAATGAATTCTGGCTTTGGGATATCAGTAGAGAGACATTTGTCCTGAGTCAAAGTTTCCCAGTCTCGTGGATGGTATTACGCCTCTTGAATCGTGCTTTTTGCTCAACACCTTCCTCCTGCAGCCCTCGGGCGTCCTGCTCCACGGTGGGTATCGTTCGCTCACAAGACCTGCCGCACAGCTGTCCTGGGGTGTCACTGCTCTCCTGAGTCTCTTCATTGCTCAGAGGTTTTGTTTGTTTGTTTGTTTGTTTGTTTGTTTTGCAATTTAATTATTACTTAGAGGAGTCTTTGATGAGAGAGAAGAAAACATGTGTGGTAGGTCTGGCACCTTTAATCAGAAGTTAGGTTACTTTTAAAATAAAAAAAAAAGAAGAAAAAGAACTAATATTTATTGAACACTAGCTGAGGGCCAGACACTGGTCTAAGAACTCCACATGTATTATTTTCTTAATCTTCACAATAACCCTATGAGGTAAGAGCTCGGATTTTTTTCCTGCTTTACAGATGAGGACATTGAGAGACAGAGATGGTAAATAACTCGCTAAGGATCCCAGGGATAAGCAAATCATAGAACAGGGTTGTGGATACAGGCAGTCTGACTCAAGGAGCTGTATCCCTAACCATCATGTGACATATATGTACAGATATGATACATACATGATAGATAGCTACCCAACCCGAAGCCCCTATAATCAAAATCATCTCAGAAAGAAAAATCAAAAAGCAGCCCTGCCCTTCATCGGGTGGTGAGGACGGACCAGATAAAACCAGTGGCAAAATTGACAGAAAACATTGTCTCTCCCAAAGTCACGCAGCAGATGTAAAATGTTGTAAAGAGTGAATGCCTTCCTCTTTGAGTGACCACCTCTTTCTTACCAGTGATGTTCCCCGACTCACTTTGCTCTGTTTAGTATTGGGGATACCCTATTGCTAAATGGCCCTCAACTCATAACAACACCCAATCCCTAGTTAACATCCACGTATCTGAATCCTGCATCAGAAACAACAATCAAGTCAGAACTGAGCCCCATTCCCCAAGACTGTCCTCAAAATTCTGTAGCGGGAACCCAATCCTTATAAAAGATGCTTCCTGTCTTCCATATTGTCAAGGCTCATTCTACATTTCTGGAACACTCTCTCTCACTGCATTGAGTCAATAAATGTGATTTTGTCAGATTTGTGC
The DNA here is from genome assembly GCF_048773025.1 of Camelus bactrianus. Classification (NCBI taxonomy): domain Eukaryota; kingdom Metazoa; phylum Chordata; class Mammalia; order Artiodactyla; family Camelidae; genus Camelus; species Camelus bactrianus. Next base: position 29,948,554 of record NC_133561.1, on the reverse strand, counting down.
CTGGTGGTCTTGGTTGGTTAGGCTTCTCTGTACGTAGGTTTATTCTTAGAGATTCATTCCTTTGGCATAAACTTAGGAGTTTACCCACACTACCGAGCCCCGGGAGGGGTCAGATAATGGAAACCTCATGAAAGCCTTGGGAGAGAACGGCACTCTTGAGGGGAAGCGAGGTTGAGACTTGGAAGGCATACATAGCTACTTTATGTTTCATCCTCTGCTTGGCCTCAGTACTCTCCTTTTCTCTAGTCACTGGGCACTGAATCCTCCCAGGAATTATCTCAGTTGTAGGCATCAGCTTCAATCTTGCCCTGGGCAGTTGCAACTGCCATTTCTGAACTGATAATGATCTCCACCCACTTCCCTGGGAAGTGATAGAGTTTCAGGAGAAGTGAACCAGCCGGGAGGGAGGGTGGTCTAGACAAGGTACCCAAGGCCGTGTGGGAGCTTCCCTAACCTAGTGCAGCAAAGCAGGGCTGCAGAACCTCTGCCCAGTGGCCGGAGCACTACTTCTGGGGCCCGAGATCAAGGGTGCCCAGTGCTTGCACAGCCACGTGGGTCTCCATGGACATAAGGTTGCTATCATCGACTTTGTTGCTAACATTGGTATTGTTATTAACACTTTTTATCTTAGTATTATATTTTTCACTTTTCTAAGTACCTTCACATCGATCTTTTTTCTCCCCTGTGAAGTATACACAATGTGAGCGATCATTTGCCCATTTTGAAGTGAAAGAAACTGAAGCCTAGAGAAGTCAGGCTACCTGCCTACGTTGTTGACAGAGCAGAACCCTAAAACAGAAGTCCCCGCGCCCCAGGCAGTGGTCACTCCCATTTCTCACAATGGAAAAGAAGAGCACTGAACAGCGGGTGTCAGGGGACCCACCAGAGCCTGGGCTGACAGCTGTGGTTACGCCCAAAGTTTAGACCATTGGATCTCAGTGGGCAGAGTTGCCAGGACTAGAAACTCGTTCTTATGTCTACATCTCCCACCCAGAACCTATCTGTTAATCCCACCTCCAGAAGCCACCCAGCCCCACACAGGAGAATGGAGCAACGCCCCGGGCTCAGGTGATTTACGTGGAGGCTGGAGGGCTGCCCGCTGTCTGGGTAGGAAGAGGCGGTCCCCGGCCTCCTGTGGGTGAGTCTGGGCACAAGAATGCGGTGAAGCCACTTTGAACCCAGCCGGCTGGGTCTTGGCCTTGCAGACATCTCTGAACTGGCAGGTTTGAACCAGTTTGTGGCTTAGCCCACACTTCAGAAGGGGGTGGTGGTGGCTGTTCTTTTTTTCCATCCCCACCCTAAACCGGGCTGTCTCATCAAGAAGGAAGGGCGTGGAGAGGACGAGAGGCAGTAAGTTGGGACAAATGTGCTTCGGGAAGGAGAGGGCACTCAGGCCTGAGGATGCTGCTGCTCTTCTGAGCGTTGACCCCTCCAGTCTGCTTCCAGGCCCACAGACACTTTGGGTACTTCACTGGGAGTGTTCCAGCCATCAGTGCTGCTTTAACCCAATTCCAACTCTCCTGAATGCACCCTCGCCTTTTCATCTGTTCTTCCAATAGCCAGAGGGATCTTTCAAAAATGCAGACCTGATCATCTCACTCCCCTGGGTCTGTCCCTATCTTGACAGGAGAAAGGTACAGACGCAGGAATCCACCTGAAGGCGTCGGTGCCTCTGTGATTTGGTGCCAAAGAAATGGATACAGGCAGCAAGTGAGGTTGGAAATCAGAGAAGGAGGGGATCAGGACAGTCGTGAGGGATGCCTCCGGGGCTGGAGAGGCAGGAAGGGCATTCCGCGAGGGTGAGCCAGCGGAAGCAAAGGCCAAGAGGAACAAATCGGCATGAATGGGAAACGTGCAACCAGCCTGTGCATGTTCCCGAGCAGTGGGAGTTGAAGCATGGAGAGCAGAGGAGAGGTGGGGCCAGCAGCCGAGGGTCCTCCACGGCAGACAAGAGGCACTGGGCTTGGTGATGGGAACTGAGATTTTTGACCCAGGGAGCAGCCCCATGCGAATAGAGTATCAGTCTGGGAGTGACGTGCAATATGAACTGTAGCAAATAGGAAAGGAGGGAGATGGAGGAAGGATAGACAGATGGAGGGAGGAGGAAGAGGTAGCTCTTGCTGAGCACCTAGTAGGCCCCTCACAGAGGTATCTCATTTAATCCTGTCGACAACCCAGAATGGGATGCATTAGCATCCATGTTTTACAGATAAAGAAGCTGGAGTTTACAGATGTGAAATAGCTTGCTCAAGGTATCTGAAATTGCGTCATGTCTGACAAGTGGTAGACACTTGATATGTCTTTGCTGAACTTGAGTACTAGTTCCTCAATGAATTGAACATAACTGAACTCCCCCGGTCTGGGACTCCCAGTGGTCCCCATTGTGCATCACATCCAAATTCCTTAGCATGGCCAACCAGGCTCTGCTTGCTGACAACAGCCCACCTGCAGCCTCACCTTGTCCCACTGTCCTCACCAAGCTATGCTCAAGTTCCTGGAAGGGCTCTGCTTTCCTTCCTCAGGACCTTTGCACTTGCTGTTGCTGCTGCCTGGAATGTCCATTGTCCCTGCCTCTAACTCCTTTCCCCTCTCTTTTCCCACTTATCTTGTTCAGATCCTTTAGATGTGAGCTCAGCATCTTCTTCAGAGAAATCTACCCAAGGTCCCCTTATATGCTTTCATAATACTCCATCTTGTCATTATCTATTTAATGTCTACCTCATCCTTTGCTGGACTGAATACTCCATGAGGACAGGGAACGTGTCTGTTCTACTCAGTACCATGCACGGGAGTCGGGATAACTGAGTTCCAGTCCTGGAAGCATCACTTTGGGACTTTGAGTCAGTCACTTAATCTCTTTGAGCCTTAGCACCCTCATCTGTAAAATAAAATGAAAAACCTCAACTTCCTCATCTTCCTTGTCTTGAGATCCAAATGAGATTGTAACTGGGGGCATGTTAGGTTTACTGAGAAATGCTGGGCTGGCAGAAGACGTGTTTGTTGTCATCAGAGATCAGGAGGTGATGCGCAGACTCACCCAGGGCCTGAAAGGAGAGCATTTCCTCCCCCAGGACCCGGTGGGTGCTCTCGCCCAGCAGTTGCCATGAACTGGGTGTCTGTCATCAACCACTTCTCCCTGACCATCACTTCCAGTCAATTCATAGCTCACTTATTAAGCACTCATTTTATTTAAACCACTGTTCTGGGCAAGTCTAGCTCCAATCCTCTCACAACCCTTCTTCTACTTCTTTTCTTCGATGTGTGTCAAAGGGGGGAGTCGGATAAATCCGTTGTGATGCCCATAGCGAATAAAAATCAATCAATAAATAGTGAACTGCCCATACCCAAATCTTGAGACATATTAAGAGGCTCTGTTCACATTTTCCTCAGTCCATCTCCCTTCTCCAATGAGTTCACCATTTGTGTTATAAATGATAAGGTTTAGCTTATCAGATTCAGTTGTAGAAAGAAAGGAAAGGAAAAAGTTTTCATTGCTGGTTAGTTTTATTTATTTATTATTTATTTATTTTTATTGACGTACAGTCAGTTTACAATGTGTCAATTTCTGGTACAGCATAATGTTTCGGTCATGCATATACACACATATATTCATTTTCATATTCTTTTTCATTAAAGTTTATTACAAGATATTGAATATAGTTCCCTGTGCTATACAGAAGAAACTTGCTGTTTATCTATTTTATATCTACAAGATATTGGATATAGTTCCCTGTGCTGTACAGTAGGACCTGGTTGTTTGTCTATTTTATATACAGTAGTGTGTACCTGCTATTTATCCCTCTCGCTCTCTTTCCCCACTGGTAACCATAAGTTTGTTTTCTATGTCTGTGAGCCTGTTTCTGTTTGGTAAGTAAGTTCACTTGTGTCTTTCTTTTTTTTTTAAGCTTCTACATTTGAGTGATATCATGGCATTTTTCACTGCTGGTTAACTTTGAACCATGATGCATTTCATGTGTAAGGACGAGGGAACCTAGGCACTGGAGGACACTCTGCCTTTACTTTTCACAGAAAATGCGTTAGTCCAGGCAGCACCAGGCTCTCCCATCTTGTACCAGGGATGGGCCTGGCTGTGCGTGGCACCCAGCTCCATCTGTCTACTGCCCATCAAATTCCATCTTCCTTTGGGCAACTTAACAGGTCCCTCCTCACACACAGCCTTGCAAGGTGGGGCCAGTCAACAGCCTGCCTTCTTTAGATCCTGCTGGAATCAAGGAGGCACAGCACCACCCAATTTTGGCTCTGGACAGAGAGCACTCAACCTTTTGTGACCCCTCCTTATCCCTTCCACAGCTCTCCCCACCTGCTCCCCTCCACCCTCCCTCTCCTCCTCAGTCTGGGAAGAAAATGACAAGAATGCTTCCTCCTAGCTCAGCCGGTTCTTCTACTTCTGCTCTCCCCAGAGCCCAGGGCTCACTGCCTCTCTCCCAACACCCAGTGCCAAGTGCCAGCCCAGCTGAGTACAGATTCCTCTGTTCCCAGGGAGGTGGGGCACCGGCAGGGCTGGAGCAAAAGGAAGGGGGCTGCTGCTTATACTAAAGGGGCGGTCAGTGGGGGGCACGTGTATTTGTTCTTCACTTTTAGTGGGCTGAGAATTTCCCAGGGTGGCTGTCTTGTGTCCTTGTCCCCAGCAGCTATTCCTCCCAACCCGTCTAGCACACATTTTGACTGAGAAAAAATGCACAGCCCACAAGTTGAGAGTTACTTTTTACTCGGGGACCTTACCAAGGATGATAGCGTGGGAATCAGCCTCTTAGCTCTGGGGAACTGTTCCAAAGAGGTAAGGGAGGAGCCAGGCCATATGGGAGTTTTTGCTGGGGAAAAAAAAAATCCAAAAAAGCGAAAACATTCTAGTTGAACATTAAAAGATTACTGCTAATCACACAAAAAAGCAGACATCTCAAGTTAATGATTTTAGTGTTTTAGTGTTTTTCTCTGTATGGGAAGATGCAAAAATCTGGGCTCATTGAAAGTATTCCTTTGATGTGCATCTTAACTCTCTGGGGCCAGTATTGTTTTTTTTCCTCCATCCTGAATTCCCCTCTGGGCGCAGCTCGGAGCGGCTGCAGTGGTTGATGGCTTGATGGTGGGCAAGTTCTTTGTTTCCTAAAATGTAAAGCAACATTATTTTGTCCAAACACACATGATTTTAACCCTGTTTTTCTGCACTCAATTCCAATGAGCGCGTTTAGTGGGTGCGAGGGTGGGAGTCCACATTCCACATAGCAGTTCTCAGACACTAGCTGGGTTTCCTACAATTCAACTCAATGCTGAAACTATCTACCTGGAAATAGAGTCAGATCCCACAGGTTAAGGGCTCAGTCCTACCAGACTGCCCTCGTCCCCCAGCTGCCACTTCAGATGCCAGTCACAAGTCCAGGACCTTCTGACCTGCCAGCTATAAAATTGGAGGTTCCAATGACCCCTTCCTTGAAATTCTGACAACCCCTTTCTTGGTTTCTGATTAATTTACCAGAGCACCTCACAGGGCCCAGAGAAACATTTTACTTACTAGATTACTGGTTTATTTGAAAAAAAAAAAAAAAAGAGGGGGGTGGGGGATACAGCTCAGGAACAGCCAGGTGGAAGGGAGGAACAAGGCAAGCTATGAGGGAAGGGCAGAGTTTCTGTGCTCTCTCCAGGCCACCACTCTCCACTAATTTCCACGTGTTCACCAACCTGGAAGTTCTCCAAACCCCAAGCTTTTTTTTTTTTTTTAAATGGAGGCTTCACTGCATAGTCACGATTGATTAATTCATTGGCCATTAATGTTTAAACTCATCCTCCAGCCGCTTTCCCCTCCCCAGAGGATGGGGGGTTGGGACTGAAAATTCCAACCCTCTAATCACAAGATTGTGTCCCCTGACAATCAGCCTGCAACTTTAGGTGATCTAAGGGCATTCCCAAAGTCCCCACATTAGCAAAACAAAAGACACGTTTACCACATTCTCCTGACCTTGGAAATCCAAGGGTTTTAGGAGCTCCTTGCCAAGAAGGGGGCTCCGGGTCAAAGACCAAATATATATTTCTTTTTTTTTAAGGTTTTTTTTTTTTTTTTGGTAGGGGGAGGTAATTAGGTTTATTTATTTATTTATACTTTTTAAGGGAGGTATTGGGGATTGAACCCAGGACCTCATGCATGCGAGGCACACGCTCTACCACTGAGCTATACCCACCCCCCATATTTCTTATTATAAATCAATATCACACAAGGACTTACTGTATAGCACAGGGAACGATATTCAATATCTTGTAATAACCTATAATGGAAAAGAATGTGGAAAATAATATATATATATGTATGTATAACTGAATCACTTTGCTGTGTACCTGAAACATTGTAAACCAACTATACTTCATTTAAAAAAAAAAAGGATGACTATCACTAGCCCCTAACTATTCCACACCAGCCCTCTTGATAAAATCCAAATGGCCCAAATACTGGGTGCTACTCCGTGAGCACAGTTCCTCCTTCTTCTGAGAACCATTCTTGATCAACAGTTCCTGAAACTAGCTGAACTTCGGCTGACCCATCTCCTGCGGAAGCCCTTAAAACCTTCCACTCTCCCTCCCCAAGTTAGAAGGGCGTGAAGGTGGATGCTAATGGTCCTCGGGTGAATCTCCTTTTGCAATGCACTCCTTATGATAAATTGACACAGTCTGGCAAAGGGTTTTCTGTTTAACCCAAGCACAACTTCCGGGAAGAGGGGGATGGTTAACTAGAGGAGAGAGGAAGGAAGATCGTTCTGATGTTTATGGAAGGATTTGAAAGAGTGTGTCAGGGAGGGTGATTCCAAAAGAGTATGTGGTGGGTCTGGCAGGCACCACCCCCAGGGGCTGGCCCCGGAGCCCTTTCTCAGCTTCCTTCATCACCATATCCTGCCCCTGGGGTGGCTGGCTCCTCTCTTCACCCCAGCACATTGGGTCCCACCTCTCAAGCCAACTTCCCTTGCTCAGTACTCCGTTTCCCTGTAGATCCACACATCTGCTTGGTTTTCTCTTCCATCTTTTGCCTTGGAAAGCTGATTAGCTGAAATTCACTGAGATTTGCCAAGGAACCGACACTTCACAGAGGGAGACGGGCCTCTAGAAATGCAAGCTCAGGGCCTCTAACCCGAGGACAGGTCCAGACCCCGGCACTGTGCTTTAGGACGCCCAGAGCAGACGGAGGTCCTGGTCTCTCTCCCCGTGGTTTCCTGGCCCCAGCCCTATCTCTCTCAGAGCGGGTACCAAACTCCCCAGGTGTGAGGAGGACCTTATCAGAGGGCATCAGCAGAAACTTGATATCCAGGCCAGGGTCCAAACTGCACCCCATGCTACAGCCACACACGTCTACAAGGACAAGGGGTTCCTCTCTAATTGCTGCTTCCTGCTCCTGCTTTCCCTGAATGGAATCCAGGTTTATTTGCAGACAGAGAGGAAGAGTCTGCCAAGGCCAAGGTCCTATCAAAGGACCTTTGTCTCCTGAGCCAAACATTGGCTCATTGTTACCTTCCTGCCTGGATCCTTCCAGAGGTGGGAGGCCACCCAGAGCCTCCAGTTTCACTTTGTGGCTCTGAATGCAGTGGAGCAGGAGGAAGAGAGTGCCCCAGCTCCAGGCAAGAGAAAACCCTGGGTCAAGCAGATGTGATGAGCTTGCCCAGGGCTTCCTCTCTGGGGATGACTGGGGTTCAGCTGGCCGATCGGACACACAGTTACCTTTCTTTCTTCAGGACGAGGAGTTCTAACATTTTTTTCCTTCCTTCCTCCTAAACTCAAGCCCATTAAATAATTCTTTTCCTCTGGCTTCTCAGATTAAGCTCTTCATCCTTCCAAACTGGAGCCCAACATCCTTGCTTTCAGTCAGCTTCCTCTGATCAGCTCCACCGACACTCTGTTCCATGTCCCTCGGTGGTGATGCGCCCCCTCTGTCCTGGGCTCATTTGCCTCCTCTTTCTGTGGCTCTGTTCATCTGTGTGCTCTGCCTCCCACATTGGAATACTCTCCGAGGGCAGAATCCATGCCTTCCCCATTAGACAGGGAGCCCCCTTCTTTCCAACTCAAAGCCTGAACACAACACATCATGTTCTTTAAATGTTCGTTAAATGTGGATTCTAGCCACCCCTCTCCCAAGGACAGTGTTTGAAAGGTCTGTGCAGGAACAGACTCTCTCTCTCTCTCCTTCTGTCTCAGGATTAGACTTGAGCTGTGTGTTATTTCATGTAGATCAACCACCCCCCACCCTTCAATAAGTTACTGCCTTGATGATGAGTTTCATTAGATTCCTCCAAGCCTTGAAAGCCTGTCTCAGTAAGGGGTGAGGGTTTTTAAAGTAATCACCTCCTCCCCACCCTGACACCACAACTTCCATAACTGAGAAGTGAAAATTTCAGAGGGAAGAATTTTCTCCCAGCCTGTGTTATGCAGTACAGACCTCAGACGAGCTCAACACTGATGGCACCGAGGAAGGGTCTCAGCCCAGGCCAGTGACGTGGGCATCATTTTAAACTCTTGTTTCCCTTCATTCTTTGTATTTTGTCAGTCACTAAGCAGCTAGTTAGATTCGTGAACATCCATACAATTCACTCTCTCCTCTCCATCTTCACTCACTTATTTAAACTTTCACTTGGACTTCTGGGGACACTGTGGGTTGTCAACAGAATTCTGATACCCACCCCCTTCTCCCAGGCTGGCTTCCATTAGTGAGGATGGGGAAGGGACCCACACAACTAGGGGAGGCTTGTCTCATGGACCTAAAGTAAAGTCTGTTGAAGAGTTTCTGGGAAAGAAAACCTTTATAAAATGCATGGGTGAGCAGGCAGCTGGAGAGTTGGAAGTCTTGTTTTTCAAAATCAGCCTCAAGTGTCACGCAGCTGACAGTCACTTCTTTGAGATGATCTCCAGGAAAGGAACTGGAGCCAGGGATGGGATCGGCTATCTGCCACCACGCAACTCAGGTCCCCATCCAGAAGGTTCTCTTCTGACCACACTGCCAATCTTTCTGGGCCCAAATTCCTGCCAGGCAGGCACCCGCCAGAAAAGCTCAACCGTCAGGATGAAGTCCCCAGATGCTGTTAAAAGTGCATAATCCCAACCTGATATGACAAACAAGCCATCAGGATGGAGGCCACGGGAGTGGTCTCTTAAGAGACCTTTCTTACTGGAACATTGACTGAGGTTGGACAGTTTTCACATTCATTGAGAGAATGATGGAAAAGAAACAATTTTAGGAAGTTTGTACAAGAGCCAGAGTTTGAGGCTTGACACAATCTGTTAGCTGTGTGACTAGGGGCAAATCTTTTACCCTCTTCATACCTCAGTTTCCTCTTCCACAAAATGGCAATAATACTAGGGTTGTTGGGAGGATTAAAAAGAATGATGTGGGTAAACTGCCTACCTCGGTTATCCTGTCTAGATTAACTGCAGTCGATGTTACCTGTCATTACAATTCTCAAGATGAACCCCAAGGTCTGACATGAGAGTTTGCCCTCTCAACCTGATCTTTGCTGCCTCTCAAGGCACGCGAGCTGGGAAGAGGTTCTTCTTTTTTTAGAATTTATTTATTTATTTTACATTGTCCTTTTGGGAGGCAGGGGAGGTAATTAGGCTCATTTATTTACTTCTTTTTTTTTTAACAGAGGTACTGGGAATTGAACCCAGGACTTCGTGCATGCTGAACATGTGCTCTACCACTGAGCTATACCCTCCCCCTAAGGGTTCTTTTTCTCTGTTTAGAAGTTCCCCAGTACAATCAAGGCTCTGAGTAGAGACAAAGTCCACACACTTGCTAGTCAAGCCTAACTACCTTGCGGCCCATTAGGACCACCTGGTTACCTAATACCTGGCAGGTCTCAGTGTGACTGGGGCATATTTGGAAAAATTAAAAAGGCGTACTTGAGACTTGGTGAATCAGAACTGTCTCACCTTTTGTCTGAGCTGCAGGAATGGTGGGTCCTTGTGGCACCCTGCTTCCTAGTTCATCCTTCCTTCCTTCATTCATTCAACCAGTAGTTACTGAGTGCTTACCACATGCTGGGAACTGTGCAATGGGCTGCACATACAAGGGTGACCAAAAAGAGGCATGGTCTTTGATCCTGTGGCTCTTAGTCTAATGGAGGAGCGGACATTAGTGAAATAGTTGTGTGCAAATGCTCTTTGGGGAAGAGGTAACTAATTCCATGAACTGAAGGAGCGACTGCCGCTCAGAGAAAGTGCAGGGGAGGCTGGGATGACCTAGGGCTGCCTAGGATGGAACTTGGAGATCTTGAAGTTCATGTCTAAGAGTGGTGCTCCATGGGGGACTTGGTGTTCAGATCTGTGTCCTAAGAGCAGTAGGGAAGCCCGATCATGTCTGCTTGAGCTTTCTATTTTGAAAAAATTTCTTTCTTGAAACTTTTTATTTTAAAAGAATTTTAGACTTTAAAAAAGTTGCAAAAATAGTACAAACAGTTCCCATATATTCTTCACCCATCTTCCCCGAATGTTCACATCTTCCCTGGCACTTACTGACAGCAAATTGGGATGTGCTTTTCTGCTGCAGGATCGACACTAGGCTCCTACACGGTATTTATTTGCCATTTCTCTTTAAACTCCTCCAACATGAGACAGGCTTTCAGTCTTTCTTTATCTCTTAAGACCACTGTGCTCTTAAAGAGTACTGGCCGATTATTTTGTAGAATGTCTCTCAATTTGTGTCCATCTGATGTTTCCTCATTTAAGTTCAGGTTGTGCCTTCCTGGCAAGAACACCACAGCTGTGATGGTGTGTCCTTCTCAGTGCAGTGCGACAGGAGGACCCTGATGTCAATGTGTGTCATAACTGGTGATGCTAACTTTGATTGCTCAGCTACTGTTTCTCTCTTTTCAATGGTTAAGTATTTTGTAGGAGGATACTTGGAGACTATTTCTCATCGGACTCTCACCAATTTTAGCATCCATTAATGATTCTTACCTGCAACAATGATTACTGCGGTGTCTACCAAATTATCATTTTTCTGTTTCTGTCATTCTTTCCACGCTTACTGTTTGGAATTGTACTGTAACAAAGAATTGTTCCTTAACATCCACTTACTTATTCAATTTTCAAACTTTATATCAGTATGGAATCATGCATATGTATTTCATTCTATGAGTTATAGTCATCAGTATCACTTATTTTGATGCTCAACTTATTTCATACTTGGCTATTGAGACACTCTTTACATTGGCTCTTTTGTCCCTTTCACATTTATTTTAAAAAGTTAAGACAATTAACACGACATTGTCAATTCACTATATGTCAATTAAAAAAAAAAAAGAAAAGAAAATGAGGAAGAATGAACCTGCAATATTGGATTGGAATTGGAGGTATCAGTATGAACTCATGACTTTTCAATATATATACAGTTAGGTGAATCTAGTCAAAGATACAGACATGTGTGTCTATTCACACGTATATTTCCTGGTTCTGTCTGCTGAGAGGGCCTAGAAGCAACGAGCATGTCTCACACCCAGGTCTTAGTTTCTAAATATCATCTTCCAAGAAAAGGATCCATTGGTCCTTGGTGGAGAATTCTGGAGTGAGGACCGGGAAAGAAGAGATGGGCCCAATACACCTTGTGCTGGTGAAAAGAAAAAAAAAAAAATGAGGAAGTACTCAAAAAAATGGTAGAGGCCTGTCCAAAGGACAAAAGAGTTAAAGTAAAGGGTCCCTCAAGAGCCAAATATGGAGTAAAATACTCAGCCGAGCGGCACCCCCGGAGGGAGCGCTGTTCCCACTCCCATAGTCTTCCCCAGCTCTCCCACCGACCCCTCTGTAGGGACTCAGTCGTGTTAGGTTTTGGTTTGCCCTTCCTGTATTCCCTTTTGCACAAATGTGCAGATACGTGTATGCTTTCTTAGGGTTTCTTTTCTCTTACATGAAGGGTGATGCACCACAGATGGGAAGACCATCCTGTTGCTGGGTGGAGAGGGGCTGGAGGGAGGCTTGAGTCGATGTGAAAAGAACACTTGGAAAGCTGCCTCTGTGGTCCAGAGAGATGTGGGGCACTGGTGCGGCTGCGGTGGCAGCAAGAAAGAAGAGAAGACAACAGATCTGAATGATTTTTGGAGGTGATATTGTCATAACTTGGTAACTGATGACTGAGAGTGATGTTATGGACGATGTTTTGGTCTCTGGCTTTGCTGAGTGGTTGGATGCTAGTGTCGCTCACTGAGCTCAAGAACATTGTAAAAGGGGCAGATTTAGTGGGGGATGCTCCACACGCATCTGTGTTTGAACAAGTTGAGTTAGAAGTGGAGGGAGAGTAGGCAGTTGAGGCATAAAGCGCAGACAGGAGGTATGAAGTGTAATTTCTCAAGCTGTGAATTCTGCCCAATCTTCTAGACCCTGAGGTCAGGAAATGAGTGTAGCAGCATGGGGAGTCGGATCCGGTACCCAATTCCAGTGTGGTGCCAGCAGGGTGTCTTACAATTCATGTCAATCCTGATACTCCCCATCCTGAGACGACATCAGATTCCACAGGTCAAAGGCTCAGTTTGGCACAACCGCCCCTCACTTCTGATGCCGATTGCAAGCCCAGGTTATCACCCTTGCTTCTGATCCCCTGATTACAAATCAGAGGTTCCCACAACCTCCTCCTTAGGTTCAACTAATTTGCTAAGTGGCTTGCAGGAAACCGGTTTACTCACTAGATTACTGGTTTATTACAAGGGATATTAAGGGATATGAATCAACAGCCAAGTGAAGAGATACACTGGGTGAGGTTCTGAGCAAAGGAGCTTCTGTCCTCACGGAGTCTGGTGCCTGACACGGTGGCACGCGGAAGCATTGTGATTCCCCAGCCCGGAAGCTCTCTGAGCCCCACTCTTTTGAGTCTTTATGGGGACTTCATGGCACAGGCACGATTGATTAAATCATTGGCCATTGATGGCTGAGCTCTCCTCTCCCCAGAGGTCAGGGTCGGGGTGCAGGGGGAGCAGAGCGGATGGTACTGAAAGTTCCAACTCTCTAATCACGTGGTTGGCTCCCCTGGTGAACAACCCCTCCTTCTTAGGTTATGTAGGGGCTTTCCAAAAGTCACCCCATTAATGCAACAAAGGACAGCTTTATTGCTTTCATCACATGAAATTTCAAGGGTTTTTAGGAGTTCTGTGCCAGAAACAGGGCTGAAGACCAAACATATATTTCTAATTATATGTCACAGGGAGATATTCGAGTCCCATGCAGGAGAACAAAAACATAAAGCCTTGATAGTTACCCCAACCTCTTTTTGCAGGAGGCACGATGTCCCCAGAGGATACGCCTTCCCAGCGGATGAGGTCAGAGGTACAGGGTAGTGAGGTGGGGTGGCAGAAGATGAGGCTAGCATTGTGTCTGACTTCAGGTCATCCTAAAATGCTAATAATGTCGTATTTGAACTAACTTCAACTAAACTCTATGCCCACAGTTCACAAGACCTACTTACTTGGTGCCTTGATTGATAACAGAGGAGCTCCCACCTGAAGCATTAGGTTGGGGTGTCACTGGGAAAGGAGACTAAGCTTCTCCCCTTGCAGAGCCAGGAGCAATGCAAAGAAGGCCCTGCCCAACCCCTTGGCAAGAGTCGGTGTGAGTCAGACGTGTAGTGGTCACAGCCATCTTGTGTTGTTGTCCCCCCCCCCCAACTCCCCTCACACTTTCAGGTGCAAAGGTAAGGAGGCAGAGAACACTCCAGAGCTCAGTGAGACACCCTTGTTCATGGAGAAGAAATTTTCTTTAAAAATCTCTTGGGGCAGATACTCAGGTCATGAGGGGCCCAGAGTGTGGGTGGAGGTGAGGATTTCCTGGGTGTGCTGTGACTCACCAGGAGGGAGAGAGAAGAGAGAGAGGAGAGAGAGGGTGACACGGAGGTTGTGGCAGGCTGCATGCCTTTTGTCAGGACATGCCTGATCTTCAGTTAAAAACTGAAAAAACAATGAAATGCTTAAACTTGATTTCCCGTGGGGGTCAGTTAGAGGCCTGGGCTTTGAGCCTGGACTGATAGGAGTGGGGACAGCGAGGGGGCCATGGGACGGGCAGGTATGGGGGACCATGAAGTGGCACCATAGATGCGAGGGGACACAGGAGGGAGGTTGGCTGCAGGAGGTTCTGGAAACTGGATGAGGGCTTTTGGCTGTTTCAGGCTGAGGAATTTAGGTGCAGGCTAGGATTAATCCAGTCCTCAAGGGGGACCCATTGGCATCTGAATTACATTATATAATATGTAATTACATAGTAACATTAATAGATTGCATTTATTGAACAATGTGTCAAGTGGGTTTGTTTTTGTTTTTAATTGAATGAAAGATTCTTTAAATTCTATAGTGCTTTACAAGTTCTAAAAGTTTCATGTGCATGATCTCATACAATCCCCTAATAACCCTTTTCCCCTACCTGTGTGTTGCCCCGTTTCCATTCCCTCCCTCCCCACTGGTAACCACTAGTTCTGGGTATCTGTGTCTGCTTCTTTTTTTGTTACACTCACTAGCTTGTTGTACTTTTTAGATTCCACAAAATAAGTGATCTCATACAGTCCTTGTCTTTCTCTGGCTTATTTCACTTAGCACAATGCCCTCCAAGTCCATCCATGTTGTTGCAAATGGCAAAATTTCATTCTTATTTTTATGACCGAGAGGTTTTCCATTATATATACCACATCTTCTCTATCCATTCTTCTGTTGATGGACTGTTAGGTTGGTACCATGCCTTGGCAACTGCAAATACTGCTGCTGTGCCCATTGGGGTGCATGCATCTTTTAGAATTATGTTTTCATTTTGATCGAATATAAGTGTTTTTTAATATGTATTATCTCATTTGATTCTATTCTCGTGACAACTGCAACAGGGAAGTATTGTTATTGCTTCTGTGGGGTTCGTTCCTGTTGTAAGTTCACTTTTTTAAACTCCATTTTTATACTAAGTAACTGCAGGACAGCATATAGTTCCTTGAACAGCACAACAAAGGAAGTTAAAGGAATCAAAGTGAAATAGACTGAAAAGGAAGTTGAGGTGCAGAGAGCCTGACTCCTAGTCTGTGCTCTTGGGCACTGGATGTCCTCTCTTACCCCCTCCCCTCCTCCATGCATCCACCCTTCCACCCATCCCTCTCTATTTATATCTACTTATAGGCACAATTCCTCTTTATGTGGGAGGCTGGATTACATAACTTAAGCATTTCCTTCCTTCCAGCTCTCGGGTACTATGACACACGTTTTAGCTTAGACTATGGGGTGATTGTTTTTCGCAGGGTGTTGGTCTTCCTGATTCAGTAGCTTGGACTTATTTAAACATACGTTTCAGAGCTGGCATGGATCTAGGGGACAGTCCAGTTGAAGTCCCTCATTTTATGAATGAGATGAAGTGACTCACTAAAGCTCACTTGCTCCAGAGCTTTTTCAAAATAATCTGGATACATGGCAAATGGCGAATAAAGACAACACTCTAGAAAGGCAATGAGCAAGAGAGAATGGCGGCTGGGATTTCGAACATCACCTGTTTGTGCCTCACTTGTATGCCGAGTCAGTGATGATGACGGTGGTGGTGGTGACTCCTGCAATTCACGGGCTCTCATATCAGAAGGGATTCGGAAAGATCATCCAATATACATTCTTGCTCCTGCTGACTAACGCTTGATTCATTCCTGAAAGATGCTTACCTTATTTTAGAAAATGCCCTAGAATTCCTGAAACCTTTTTTAGCCTCTGCCTCTTCCTGATTTTAGACAAAGTTCCTTCCTGTTATGTAAGTTTATTCTTTTTCTCCATGTTAAAAACAAATAGCTATAGAGCAGCATATAGTTCCTTGAACCACAGCAAAGGGAAGGTAAATGAAGCAAAAAGAAGTAAACTATCTGGTTATGGGCAACAAAAAATTGATGATGAGTGGGAAGCTGGGTTTGGAGATAGACAAGCTGGAAATAGCTGGCTCAGCCTTCATCGAGATAGAAACGCCATCTTCCCTCAGATCCCTGTGTTTCCAGATTCTGGGAATCATGGTGTGGGTGAAGTTGAGTCACTCGGAGAGCATGCCAAAGCCTACTTCTTACTTTGGACTTTCATCTGCAGCAAGGTCTCTCCCATTTCCCCTCAGAGCTGAACTGGGTGAGCTCTTGGCTTCCAACCCTGTCTACACTGGCTCCCTTTGAGAAGGACGAATTGAGACCCAGAAGGAATAATGCTCTCATTGATCGAATATCTATGTTAAGTCCAGGACCGAGCTTTAAATATATCACTTGTTCATCACAACAATCTCAAAAGGATGGTATTATTATTCCCATTTTACAGATGAGGACTCTGAGGTTCAAAAGTTAAAGCTGACATCCCCAGGGTTCCCTGGTTGGTAAGTGGAGGTTGGATTAAGCCCAGATCTATAAGGTCCACAGTCACTCACAGGAAGAACAGGGCACGGGGGCACCATATCTGCATCCCTCCTTAGATTCTGATTGAGGTGGACGTGCTTTCTCATGCCCATCCCCGGGTCTCCTCCTCCTCTAGTCTGTGAACCTACAGCATCATATTCTGACAGTGTGATCCTTTTCTTCCTACACACACAATCGTGGATCAGAGGACGATGTGGTTCATCTCATATATTTACACATATTTAAATCTCCACCGCTAGCTTTAACTCATAACATCAAGTAGGGCCTGCCTGCTCTCCAGTCCTTCACCTGCCCTGACTTCCATGGAATAAGCACTAACTTTTGCACACCTATGTGCCTGTAGGGTGGCATCTGCCAGACCACACTTCCCACTATGGAGGGGGGCCCCCAAGGGGTGACTGGGCCCATCCCCCAACCTCCATGTAAGGTAGCGTGTAGGCCTGTAGAACTCCCAGGGTGGCATACGAGTGGTGATTCAGAGGAGTGGCTGCCAATGCATCTGAGGGCAGAGACCCCACCGCGCCAGGCTGGGGAGGGGCCATTCCTCTATTTGGGAGATGGTTTGTTCTTCCCTGCAGCAAGACTGCAGCAGGCAGGGTATAGCAGGGACATGAGTCCACATGGAAGTAGGGCTGTCACTGTGCTTTTTAAAGTCAAATGAATGGCCTTTACAAACCTCTGCCTGAAATTCCTCCAAAAGGGCTAAGAACCACACTGACCCCACCTTCACCTCTCCCCTAGTCAGTTCAAGTTGAACAAAGAGCAACTGTGTTTGGATGCAAGAGGATGGGTACAATTCAGGATGGTGGACGTCCTCCCTCACTGGGTCCCCTTGACCTTCTTTACAATGAAGACAACTGGGTTTAGCTTTATCATCCTATTCTTGAATCTCAAAGACCATCGTTAGAGCAAAACATGCTCTTTGAAGGGTGAGGACATGGGGAAACATGGCATCTTTAAATAACAAGGGAAGGGAGTATCTCGAATTGGGAGAACTGGGGAAATGGGCAGGATGAGGATTCAGTGGAAGGGCAGGCTGTGTATACCTCTGTTTTGTCAGGGAGAGAAATTGCCTTTACCAGGGAGTGTGATTTCAGAGGAGGTACTCCTGACCAATCTGTTAGTCAGCCTTATGTGAATGTCAGGGCCCCAGATTCCTACCACATCTTACTTCATAGCTGGCCCCAAGCTTCTCTATTTGTCAGGGAAATTAATGAAAAATAAAGTGATCATTCCTCAAGTTGGTTCTTGAGATGCATACGAGAAGCAGTTTAACCAAACACAGCCTGTGGGGCCAGTCCTCTGGGAGGGCCTTCTCTCTCCGGGGGAGTCTGTGATAAGACATGGTTTCGGCCAGTCGTGGGAGACCCTGTCAGCTGCGACAGGCCAGGTCCTCGCCCAGGGCCAAGGAGGAGGCACCAGGCTTTTGGGCGTGTGTGTGAGCGAGTACCTAGAAACTGTCACACCCCTGCCCCACATGCCACAACAGGGTGGAGCCATCCCGTGTCCTTACCTTAACCTTCTCATCATCTTCAGAAATACAGAGCCTCCGTATGCTGGGTCCCTAAGGACACGGCCCAGAGACATTCAACAGACCTAAAGGGCACTTTTCCAGCATGGTTTCTTTGATCTGCCCCTCACATCTGGGCATCTTGGACTCCAGCCAGCTCGCATCTCTGAGTAACACATATTTCCTAAGGGGAAGCAGAGGTCGTGCCCAGCCATGTCTGACCTCCAAGCTTGTACTCACAAGCCCACACCACCTTCCCATAATACCATCTTCTGGAAAGTTCTCAAGTTGCACCATTTGGTCAGGGAATTTTGGAGTAATAATAAGTTGTTATGCTGCTACGTTCCCAAATTAAATTTAAAAACCACAACATTAAATATGATCCTGAAAAACATTTAATCTCTGATGTTTCAGAAGACACTTTAGGGTCTTGGAGAGCTTTAGGGCTGCATCCTGGTTAATGACTCCCACAGCTTAGGGGGCTGTGTGGGTGGGCAAAGGCACTGTTTGAGGGGAGGGGCGTGCAGCATGGGAGGGGAATCAGGAACCCCAACTCTGTTATTAAACGGCACAGTGACCACAATGAGTCACTTCCCTTCCCTAGCCGGGGTGCACTGGGGTGTCACTAAGGCCCCTCCCAGCTCTGACAGTCTATGAATAATTGGCAGAGAATGTATTATGCTGATTTTCCATAGGAACAGAGGAAATTAAAAAACAACTTGCAATCGTGGGGACAAAGCCTACAACAGTTCTTTGGTATTTATTTACAAATCCTCTGGGCTTGGGCCCCCATCCCACTGTTGGCCCAGCCTTGGGGTCAGTCCTGTGCAAACCGCCATCGGAAGCAGGGGAACATCAGAGTCAGGGACCATCGTAGTTTATTTACAGAATTTAACAAGTCCATGGACAAAGCCCTCCCTGGTAAAGGTGTGCTGCGTGGGCACATATCTGGCCTTCTCAAACCAACAGGAGTGCTTCTGGCATCTGTCAATTGAAAGTTCTTAATTATAGGGATGTGTCCGATTCTTGGGACTAGGGACAGTGAGAAGACAGCAGAGGAAGAGGTAACAAAACAAAAACTCCTCTTGGCCCCGGGCCCCTGTCCAGAACTGAGACTGGAATCCTGCAAAGTGTGAGCCCATCTCCACCCATGGCAGGGATTCTGGGAGACCCACATTCCCTGTGACCTGCATTTGCCTAATGTCCCTGGCACCTCCACTGTCTCATCTGACTGCTTTTCCTCAGGTTTGGCTGCTCCTCTACACTTGGTTCTGGCTAGGCTGAACTCTACCCAATATAAGAAAGTTTCCAACAAGAGCGGACTTCTGAGCAGTGACCCCCTGTGTCCTATAAATAGCTTCTGTGATATATACAGCCTGTCTCACACACACACACACACACACACCATCCTGTGGAAACCATCTTCAGGATGATTCGTGCAGGCACTCCTCGGCACAACCACTGAGTATAAACGTATGCTCCAATCTCTCCCTCAGAAAGAAGAGGACATTGGAGAGAACACAACCCCTGCCCAGCCCCCGAGCTGTGAGGCGGGAAGGCTAAGTGGAGCCCCGGGTCTCTTCTTGAACAACGGGGTGCGGGGAGGGGGCTGTGGGTGCGGTGCTGATGGCCGGCGCCCTACTCCTTCAACAGGCCCAGCTTCTTCAGGGCCTCCCTTCTGTGCTCATCGGATACGCTTTTTGGCGAGATCTTGACGCTGACACAGAGGGGCCGAGGCAGCTTGTCCCTGCTCTGTCCTTGGAAAGACAGGTGTTTGGAGTGCTGCTCCTGCTCCAGGTCAGCCAGCTTGCCCACCTGGATCCCCTCGAAGTCCTTCCTGGTGCCCAGGGAGGCAGGGCGGGGCCGCGAATTACGCAAGACGTGGGGTGACATCTGGTCCAAGAAGGAGTCTTTTCCCAGAGAGGTGCTGATCTGGGGGCTGGGCGCTTTCTCAGCCGAGAGGTAGCTGCTCAGCCCCACGCCCGACCGCTCCAGCGTGTTGGACTTGAAGTTCGTCTGTCTCAGGCCAGGGGTGCTGCTCCCCTGGAGGGTCAGCCCTGAGTCTGGCTTTGGCTGCGTCGGGGGACTCTTTGCCCTCGAGGCCTTAGGGATAGGAATTGGCAGGGATTGGACTGCTGGGGCTTTCCCTGGAGTGGGTTCCTGGGCAGAAACGGAAACCTTGCCGGGAGAAGACCGCTGAGCCGGAGCCGGAGCTTTCAGCGGAGAAGGTCCCTGCGCAGGCGCAGGCGCCTTTCCCGCCGCAGGTGCGGCTGCCGAGACCGGAGCTGGAGCTGCAGGCCCGGCCGGGGAGGGGGCCTGAGCCCGAGTCTCCTTCAGTCTGAATGAGGGCCTGCTCAAGTGGGGGCTGGGCTCATCCTGGTCCTGGGGCAGCCCCAGCTTCTCCAGCGCTTCCCTGCGTGCCTTCCTCTGCTCCTGCAGCGAAGACGGGGCCAGGCTGGCGTCTCCGGGGGCGGCCTCAGAGTGGCGGGACAGCCAGTTCTGGGGATCACTGTGGAAACTGCTTCGGCTGCTCTTCAGAATGATATTTGGCGGCAGCTTCCGGGGCTTAGGGGCTGTGAGGGGAGCCAGCTGGGCATTTGGATCCCCCCGTGATGGGACGGGAGCATCTTCAGCTCTTGAATTCTGGGACGACCCAGCACAGGGAGGCCGAGGCTGCCCCGGTGCCCCTGTCGGGCCTGTACCATTGGCCTTTTGGGACATGGCCTCCGAAGCAGCCTCCCTTTTCTTCTGGGGGCTGAGTGAGGTGTGGAGCTGGGGCGTGTGGCTCTGCTCCCCTGGCCCTTTGGGCAGGCTGCCTTGCCCAGGCTGCTGCGGCCGGGTGTCCCGGAAAGCCTCTGGTGGGGGGATGAGCGCCACGTCCAGATCAAGGGCAGCGTCCTGGGGGACGGCGGGCGCCTGGCTGGGCTCTCTGCTCTGGCTGACCTGCTCTTTCTCAGGCCCTAGGACCAGCCCCTTGGGTCCCCCAGGGAGGTGGCTGTTAGTCTGGGTGGTGCTTTTCCAGAGGTTCTGGTTTCTGCCGATGTGGATATTTCTGGGGAGGCTGTAGGAGCCAGACTTGGAGCCCAGGCTCTGGGGCGCGGGTGGATGAGACAAGCTGGACGGAGTCCCTCTCCTTGGCTCTGGGCCTTGTGGAACAGTCGTCTCTTCCGGGTGTCCTGGGAGGGTCGGGAGAACAGGCGGATAAGAGTGGGCAGTGAAAACCCTGCTGCCAGGGGGAAAGAAACTGCTTTCCAAACTCTGATCTCTGGTTAGCAATGGATGGGTTTTGGTTTTTGTTGTTTCTCTGCTCTTACAGGGCAGCACTCTTGTCTGGATAGCATTTAGAGTAACAGATCAATGCTAGCAGGTTCCCTTTAACCAAGGACTAGTGTTTCCTTATGGCTGGGGAAAGGGCAGCCCCAGATAGCTCTGGGTCCCTGACTCAGGCTCTTCCTAACCCTCTACAGACGCACCAGGGTTGGCGGGGATTCGGGACAGCCCCTCTAGCTGTCCCGGGGCTCCCAGGTAACTGAGTCCAGTGGAAGCATTGAGCATGAGCAGCGTCAACAGGTGATGTGCTCTGGCTTGGCCAGCCTTCTGCCTTCTCTCACCTTTACTTTCTAGAAGCACCTGGATGATTCTGTAATGGCCACAGCCATCCCTGCACCAGAGAGTGACGTGGGCTCTTTCCTTCCAGTCAGTAAGCACATGCATCAGGCCCACTGGGCCAGGGAATCGGCACCAGGCAGCAGCGGAAGGAAGCCCCACGTCGCCATTTACTGCTCCATTTCCATGGAGGGTCTGACACATTGTCAATACATATTCGCTAAATGAATGAATAAACGATTGTAGTCTTGATACCGATGGGACTGTCCTCAGGAGTAAAGTGCCGCCCTCGCCCTGGGGCATGTGGTCCCACCCTTATGGCCACACACAAGTGCCACCTTGTTCCCCGTCTACTGAGCCTCAACACTGCTGGCTCTCCACACTCTCGGGGCCCGAGAGGGGCCACCCGCTAAAGTTAAGGGAGCCCTTCCCTCTTCTTATCTCCTGCAGCTTCATCCCCTGGGTCACCCAGATTAGCTCCCCAGACTGGCTCAGGCTCTCCAGAATCACCCCTCCCTGATTCTCTCTCCACCTCTGTGGTCATATCATTTTAGAATTTCTCCATAAGCAGATGGGAGCCGGTCAAACCCTTTTCCCTCCCAGGCCTCTGATGCTTCATAGAAAGACACAAGAGGCTGGCGTGCCAGCAATCCCTTCTTCCCTCCAGGGACAAGGCTTTCTTTTAGCCAGGAGAGTGGGGAGGAGAGTTTTTCCTTCTGCCTGCAACCCTGGGAGCAGAGGGCAAGCAAGATGGAAAAGAGGGGGCAAAATGACATACTGCTTTTCTGGGCTTCGCTAGACAGTCTCTCTTACCCTGGGGGGCAGGCTGGGTTAGGGGCAGTGCTCGGGGACCTCGGGGGTTTGTAGCTTGCTCAGACTCGTCAGTGGACAGTCCGCTGTCAGCCTCAGTGTCCAAGGAGCCAATGGTTTCCTCCAGGAAGAGCAGACACTCTTTCTCTTCAGCGGACAGGAAGTCGTAGCTGCTGTCACTCTGGAGGGAGGAGAGGGAGAGGATGCTGTGACAGGAAGTTCTGCAGAAACTGGCAGGGCTGGAGAACCACCCTGCATGGGGAAAGGAATGCTGAAGAGCTGGAAAACCTCTCCACCATGCTGTGCCGCAAACCTGCTGGAGCTGCTTCTTAAAACCGCAGGCACCAGGGAGAGCAGAGATTGTTGGGCTGTTGTTCCACCAGCACCTGAGAGCTGGGCAGGCAGGTGGCAAGTGCTCTTTTGTTTGCTGGATCCAGGGTGGAATGCTTTGGGGCCCAGAGGAAAGCAGTGCCAATTCTTCTGTCTGACATATGTCAAGTATTTCACTCCGTGTGCCTCCCATTTAGTTCTAAATTATGTGGGCAACATAATGACTTGACCTTTAACTTGAATAGTATTGCTTTTAACCTTTTGAAGTACTTCTGCATACTTGACCTGGCATGCCAAGGACAGCAAGAGGACAAACAGGAAACACAGCCAACTACTCGCTGCCAGGCGGGTGGGAACAGGGGCATGACTAGTTACAGATAAATTTACTAAATAATTTATACTTGACTTTGAAATGCATTCCATACAGGGTTTTTCCCCTTGTATATTTACTTTCTTGATGGCATTTGGCTCTGGCGAACATTCAAAAAAGTATTCATGTCTTAAGCAAATATTAACTTAAGGGAGGAAGGTGGATAAACTGGTATGGGGTTGAGTAGAAAGCAACTGAGCATTAGTATTAGGTAGAAATTAAAATAAATAATTTTCACTATGAGAAAGCACATATGAGTCCTTGGGAGAAAAGGCTATAGCCCTTTTCTTTGTGGGGACAGGTAATTAGGTTTATTTATTTATTTTGTTGAGGAAGGTACTGGGGATTGAACCCAGGACCTCATGCAAGCTAAGCAGACACTCTACCACTGAGCTATACCGAAAGGCCTTTTTAGATGGTTACTGTCCATGTTCTTCAAGGCCAGGAAGATCCAGGGAATAGTCGCTCTCCAAAGTTGAAGGCTGAAGGGAAAACCAAAAGGGCAAATGGAAACATAGGACATTTGGCTGAAGTCTCTTCCTGGCATCTCCACCCCTCTTTCTAATATTTGAGACCCTTCAGAGGTGTATATTCTCCAGACCCACTCAGATGGCCAGGAAAGACCAGCCTTATGATAACTGAGATTCAAATTCATATCCAGGAAAATTACAGTTTATTACATGCCACTCACAAATAGTTAACCACAGTGACTTTGGAAGATTTGCAACGTCTGCTTACAGAAACACCCTTTCCTGTGTATCTGGAGGCATGTGCTAAGTGCTTAACATGCATTTCATTTACTCCCTTCAAGAACCCTATGAATTCCATGTTAATATTATCCCCATCTTAAAACTGAGACTGAAGCTTAGAGAAATTAAGTAATTTGTCCAAGGACATACAGCTTATAGGTAGAGAACCCAGACTCTTAAATACTCCCTGCTCTTTGATCTTTGTAAAAGACGGAAGTAATGCTGTTCCTTGCAGAGGACTTCAGGAATCCACGTGCTATAAGGATTTATGTTCTAGTTTCCACCATGACCTCAGATCACTGACCCCGTGTCTCACCTCAGCTCAACTGCCCGACCTAATAAAAACCCGGGAAAAGTCTCAATTGTCCTGTTACTCTCTGGGGTTGTTCCACCCTATTCTCCACAGAACCGGGGGTGACTCAGAGGCAGAAAACCAACTGGTGTGATTCACTCCTGGGCGAGGAGGATGAAAGAGAAGGAGCAGTGAGCGAGGCCGATGGTGGGCAGGGCAGGGCACGGCAGGGCAGGGCAGGGGTGCGGAGAGCGGGCCAGGCTGCAGACAGAGGGTACGTACAGATCCCGAGCGGGTGGAAGTGACGCTCATCATGCTGTCGCAGCTGCCAACGCGGGTCACGGGTTCCGAGCCAGGCCCCGCTGGCCACAGCTCCCTCTCGGGCATCGCCCGAAGCAAGGTGCAGGGGCGGCGAAAGGGGCTTCCAGAGGGGAAGCCAAGGGAAGCGGAGAATGTCCCCAGCTGGGCCTGAAAAGAGAAGAATCAAAGCCACATGTGAGCCGAGCCAGGCTCAGGCGGGGAGACTCTGTCCAGGCCCCGGAGCAGCAGGGCAGCAGGGACACCAAGGAAGCAGAGAGCGAGAGGGGGCCATCAACAGCCACGAC
The DNA here is from genome assembly GCF_048773025.1 of Camelus bactrianus. NCBI lineage: Eukaryota > Metazoa > Chordata > Mammalia > Artiodactyla > Camelidae > Camelus > Camelus bactrianus. Next base: position 29,923,910 of record NC_133561.1, on the reverse strand, counting down.
TCAAACCCAACCCACCCTAGCCCGCACAGGGACACAGAAGCCGGATGCAGAACAACACACAAGCTGGCTCACCGACATGCAGAAAGACAGACTTAGCAGTGGAGAAGCAGCCGAGTCAGAAAGGAGATGCTGTCATTCCTCCTAGTCACTTTTCTCCCTGAACCAGGGAGCTTAAGCTACATTTTCATCACTACAGACAGTAAATATTACAAGGTGAATAGCTTGGGTCCTGGAGGTGGCTGGATCTGGGCTTAAATCCCAGCTCTACAATTTACAGTGATGTGACTTGGGGGCAAATTACTCTTGGAGTCTGTCCTTGCTCATTAAAGAGGGTTAATATGAGGAGTAAATGAGGACAATTAGTACAGTTTAGTTGGCAGTAAAAACTCAAACATGGAAGGAATAAACCAGTAACCACTACTGTTCTTGTAATAAGAAAAAGACAAGTTCCATCTAGGATCAAATGAGACTGACTTAAGGGGAACAAAAATTTAGAATAAAAGGGTTCAGCTTAAATGGAAGACTAGAGCTTGAGAGAAGAAACAGAGTGCGTAATAGTACCTACTTCATAGGGTTGTCAACGTAAAATGAAATACTCCATGTAGAACATTTTGTGTGGTGCACAGCCCTATAATTGCCAGCTGCTGTCCTAGCCACACCATCACCATTGTAATGACTGCTACCACCATGGCCAGCATCACCTCCATCATTTCCCTAGGCTGGGAAGTATGTGCATGACCCCAATGGTGGGCACAAACCCAGCTGCCCCCTGGTGTATCTCCCCCTGCTGATGCTGCACTTGCTCCCAAAGAGGCTCCCTTGCCTGTGATGACTGACAAGAGCAATGTCCTAGGTCGTTTTCTCCCAACTCCAATGCATAGAGAAAGAAAAGTTTTAAGTTCATGGTGCCCATTGTAATAGCAAAGGAAGGCAGTGCCATCTTTCTTCCAAAAATTCCAGGCATTTTCTTTTCTTTTTAAATTTTACTTATTTATTTATTTTTTAGGTGGAGGTAATTAGGTTTATTTATTTTAATGGAGGTACTGGGGATTGAACCCAGGACCTTGCCGTGCTAAGCGCACACTCTACCACTGAGCTATAACCCTCCCCACCTCAGGCATTTTCATACTCCTGTTTTCAGGAAAAACTCCACCAGAATTGGAAAGGCCAGAGGTGACTCTTCTACATTAAAATGAAATTCTAGAAGAATTAAGATTAAAAGACAGTTCCAAGGTCAAGTAGGGAGCTGGGGGAGAGCTAGAATTTGAATATAGTTTGTCTGATTTTCTCCTATAATGCCATGCTTTATTTTCTACCATCTACCCTACCCTTCAGATACTAGGTAAAATGTCCTGGAAAACTGTGTTTCATTTGAGATCTTGAGACTTGAGGTTTGGATTCCAGAGCAGGTTGTCTCCGGGCCTCTGTCAATAACTGCTTCCAGTGCCAAAGTCAGGTCTGGGCTGTGCTGGGTGAGTCAGCATGCCAACCACATAGGGTTGACAAGCGCAAGGCCTCCTGGAGCTCCTCTGCTGCTTGGGAGGTGGCCCTCAAGTGAGGCAGGTAGGGAGGGGCAGGACAACCGGGAAGGAAGTGGGAAGATCCCTTATGACCCAGACACATGTAGCTCATAAGGGTCCAGAGCCTCTCAGGAGAGAGAGAGGGAACCAGAGGGGACAGTGGTACCAAAAGAAGCCCAGTGATAAATCAACATTGGGTTGCTAGCTCCTGGGGTCCCTTCATAAGGTTGGTTCCCCATTACCCAGAACCCCAAAGAAACAGAAACATGGAAAGTCCAGTGGATAAAGCTGTTATCTCAGCTATCCTCTCCATTAATGACTGTTAAGTACGAACTCATTCCTAACATTCTGTGGGGTTGAGACCATTCATTAAAGCAAAGAGGATTCGTCTCTCATACGTCCAGGTACACAGAAGGCACTCAGAAAATGCTGGATGAATAAACTTGTCATTCATCCTAGTGTCTACTGAGTTGAGCTGTTGCAAGTATTCTTTTTTGGCTTCTACCCTATTCCTGTAAGCTCTTTCTTAAACATTTTATTTCCTGGAGAATATGTGGCTTGATGGAGTTTGGGCAATGCTGTTAGTTACACTTACATTTATGAGCAGTTAATAGGCACAGGAAATGCAAAACTTTATTAAGACAAAAGTATTGTTTCCAAGAAATCAGTGTAGATCCAAGGGTGTAATTTTTGGGCTCTAGTTTTCTTATGTGTAAAATTGGGGCAGTAAATACTCAAAGTGACTCACTGTAATTAACAGAATATTCATTCTCTGTGAAGGGGCGAGCAGACTCTGCCTCTTCCTTTTAGAGAAAATGACTACCCCTGTTTTTCCAAGCACTCTTCGACTTTATAATGGTTTGCTAGCCTCTCCTTCCTCCCAGGGCAGCCTGTCACACTCTCGCTTTGGAACCAAGAATGGCCCAAAGCAGCTGGAAGAGACAGAAACAATATGAATAGCGTTGCTTCAAAAAACATAGCAGGGTATAGATTACAATGTGCTTTTAGAGATGCTAATTAGGTCTTTAAAATAACCTGATGCCTTAGGCAAGATGTGACATTTTCCCCATTTGACAGATGAGAAAGCTGGGGCTCTTTCTACTTCCCCTTCCTAAGGGAAGTAGGGAATGCTCTGTAACTGCATCAGCGGGGCAGCCTGTGGATCGCGGCCCCTCTAGAGGGCATCTCAGAGACTGTCCGGATGCAAGACAGCCATGTCCCTAAAGAAGGACCACTGGCCATCCCTGATTAAACACTGAAAGCCCTAAGATCACCCTTCTCTGTCAGCTCTATGTTTCCAGGCCAGATTTTTGTCTCAACAGAGTAAAGAAATCCCACCAAACGCCACTGAAGCTCGTGTCATCGGCAGGACATTAGCGCTGCAGAGACGAATCTGAATCTGAGACTGAAGCTGGATGAGCCCTAAGGTGCTCATGCCTCACCTCCATACCTAGTGTTCTGACCTCAAAAGTTTGAATCCTGAAAACGTCTTCTCTTCTTCCCACCTGCCCCTCCCCAATTCCTTCATCCGTTGGACCCGAAATAGATGCTGCATTTCCTTCCACCGACTTTACAACCTTGAAACTTGGGGACTATCTCAGGACGGCCATCGAAACCCTAGGCATTTCTACTTGATAAGAAGCCTGAGCAATGAGCAAAACACTCAAGGTGAGAGTCTGGTATCTTTTAACCTTTGACCTCTTTAGGCGACTTGAGGAGGGGTGGAATGGGCTAAGAAGTGTGCGCAGCCTACATCAAGGCCACCCAGGCAAAGGCCCATTAAATATTAACTACTCACTGAAACCAGCCCAGCCTCGGAGGAGAGTAAATACATGACATGTGGCATTCTGGCATCTGGAGAGGGTGGGGAGGGGAGAGGGCTCCAGCCCCACTCCAGTGTGGCTCCTTTGTACCTTCTGAACAGACCCACGACTCCCTTGTTGCCCTCCTTCCGTGAGCCCACCCCAGTAACTTCCAAGAGTTCAGCCTCTCTCCCTCAGTGGTCAAAGAGGTCTCCTGTTTCTCTTAGGCCAGATGGCTCTGCTTTTTGCTGACCACCCAGAAATGTGCCTTGAGCTGGAGGACATCCTAAGACAAATGTCAGGAACACAGATCATTCTCCATGAGCACATGGGCAAGTTTTGATGTGTGTTTAAGCAACATTCTTTTTTCTTTTTTTTTAATTTTTTAAACATTTATTTATTTTAATGGAGGTACTGGGGATTGAACCCAGGACCTCTTGCATGCTAAGCACGCATTCTACGACTGAGTTATACTCTCCCCCCACCTAGGCAATGTTCTAATCTCCTCTATTACCGATGGGTTTGAGGGAGAGGGTGGGCAGAAATAGTCCCTATGCAGAAGAGCTTTGCATGATGCTGTAGGTTATCTTTGTTGCTGACAAGGTCACCACCTCCGGCAGCCCTCAGTCAGTGAGCTTGGTGGGCTGGTTTTGTGGTGTGGGGCTGAGCTAAAGCCTAAAGCTCCAGTTGCCACGACTGGACACCCAATATATATTCGCTTAGGGCTGGGGTGCCAGGTCCTGGGAGCCAGACAGTGAGTCTTCCCTCTTTTCTGAAGCAGAAGGAAAAGGGGTGAAGTTAGGGACCAGCATGTTGACCCTCACAAGCTGGATGATGGAGAGCTGACTTGCTGCTCTGACTTGACTTCTACATCCAACTGCCTTGTGCAGGGACACTGCCAACTGGGACACCTGAAGGAACAGAGAGCAGAACCACTGCACTGATCTGGTTCTCCTCTCCAGACTCCGCCACACTGCCCTGACCTGAGCCCCACTCGGAATTCCTACTAGACTCAACATGCTGCCGTGAAATAGTCATGTGGGTGAGGCCCCGGCACAGCTGAGTAGCTTTCTGCTTGCCAGTCCCTGCGTCTGTTAACAGGCACAAGTTGGAAAATTAATTAAGTTCAACTAAAATAGGTTCAACTTTGCAACTACATTATCTGTGAGTTTTCCAAAGATGAGCGGGTAGCCTGAGTTAGAGTTTTCTCAATATAACCAAACCTCACACCCCCTTACAAGCAACTTAGCCTGGCTCATGCCTTATACACCTGTCCACAAAGAGCTCCATTATGATCACCATTATTGAACACACACACACACACACACGGCACCCTTTATTTAAATAGAGATAGACGTTGAGTTGATAAAGCCATGGGGAAATTTCCAGTTAGAAATGCAATGGAAAACCAAGGCACTTTTCTCCTCTGGGCAATCCCCTGTTTTGAATCCCTCTATTCCAACGATTCTCCTCCAAAATCACAACTCAGTTTCAATAGTTCAGAGACAGAAATTTCTAAAACACACCTGTTTTCTTTTCTCGTTGCCTACACAATATGCTTATCCAACCTAAATAGGCAGATGAAAAAAAAATGTGTCTCGGCCCTGTTCTCCACAAAAACACTGCAATCTCAGGAAGCTACCAACCCACTCTGATCACATACTGGACTCCAGAGAGTTGAGGAACAGAGAGGAAAGCCTCCGAGCTGGGGTATGAAGGGCTCCCCACAATTCTAACCCAGACTTCCCACAAAGCCTCCCCCGACCCCTTGCTGTAGAAGAAGCAATAGTTGGTTAGTAATTAACTCACCTTCACTGCGTGGGGGGCTGAAGAGAAGAAAGAAATACCCTTATATTTCAAAGGGCACAGACAGAGGCAGAGACCGCTTCACCTGCCTCTTACTGCTTTCTTCTTTTGACCTCTTCCTGACTTACCTAGACAGGTAAATGCTTCATCTGTGCTGCCTTGCCCCACCCTGCCACAGACTCTCGGCCAATCCCAGCCTTCCCTCCCACCCTCTCCTTCTCAGTCCAGCTGTTTCCCCGGGGAGGGCGTGGGAGGGGCCGGGGGAGGGCCGCGCTGCTCTCACTTAGCCAATCTCCTCTTGCCCTCGCCTTCCCTCTTTGAGAGCCATTAAAGAGTTCTTAAAAATACAGGAGGGCTGGAAGGAGGAGGGCTGAGACTGGGAGAAAGGAGAGGGGAGGGGGGGGGAGTAGGCAAAAACATATTATTTTTTAAGTTATTATTATTTTAAAATCGTGATACGAAGAAACACAGTCCGCTGGGCAGTATGCTTTCCCGGGTGTCTGTTTGAAACTTGGTTTTCTATCTAGAACGGCTCTCTTCCTCTGGAAACTAAGTATTGCCCTGAACTCTCCAAGTTAAAATGCTTTGTGGGCAGTGTTGCTACTAACTTGCTTGTCTTCCAGAAGCGCTTTCATCCTCAGGCCTTTTCGTAGCAGCAGCTGCACTCAGGACTGCGGAGGGAGGCGTCTGAGGGTAGGGGTACCAAAGCTCAGACATCATGCGCCACGGTTTGCCAATGACCTTCTTGGCCTCATTTATTTCTGGGGGAAATAAAATTATTCCCCCCCCCCCAAGAGATTCCTTTTCTGATGAAAAAAGTGACAGGACAGCCTGGAAGGAGGGAACACGCTCACTGTCCTTTGGGTCTCTGGTCTCTTTTAGCTGTGCATAGAATGTAACAATGCATATTAAGAAATCAAAACAAAACAAGCTACCAACCAGTTTAGCAACTCCTGTCTCCTTCCATGGGCGGATTTTTGGCACCTGTAGTTAAAACAACTGGAAGAGAGTAGGGAGAAAAGAGCATGTGAAAGAACCCACTGCTTTCAGAGGAAGCCTTCCTCCAGGCACAGAAGCTACTTTCACCAGATACGCCTTTTGCCTGGAAGCTGGTTTTTCCTGGATATAAGTTATCCTCGATACCAAAAGGGCAGGAGGAAAAATTAAAATCAATGCACGTAGTAACTGTCAAAGTTGATTAAGCCCTTGCTGTGCACTAGGTAAATTGTGCTGTGCTAAGCATTTTCATGCATCACTTCATTTAATCCTTATTTGAACTTCAAAAGGTGGGCACTATTAATACACAAAATTTACAAGGTGGTTAAATAACTGGCTCAAGATCATGTAGCTAGGATGTGGCAGAGCAGGGATTTCAACTCAGACAGGACAGCCTCAGGCTTGCCGTGTATTGGTAAGATGTGTCAGCCTCTATTTTGGACATAATCCCAAGTAGGAAAGATGAAATACACAGATAATGTGCAAGTCTATTGATGGCATCTAGATTCATCCTTTCTTGTCTCATTTCTTTCCTGTAGCTATTCATGTCTTATATAACAAGATGACGCATGGCTTTTATCTTTTCTCTTGTGATCTCTGCAATATGATCATTGCAGAAGAGCAACGATCATGGGGCTGAGGTACAGAAGACGTAGGGCAGGACTAGTGAGGAGAAACGAGGTTCAAGGAAGCCTGGGATAACTCAGTACTCTGGCAGCAGCAAGTGAGTAACAGAGCTGACTGAGCACCTAAGGATGATGACCTCTCTTCCTGATGTGTCATTCAAACATGTATGATGTCATAATACCAACACAACAGGAAGGGCATCTCCAAATCAGAAGTTCAGTGCAACTAGAGTTACACCCATGGATGGAGCCACTGAAGCTGATCCAGCTTCATAGGTGTGTGATTTGAACGTTTGCTAAAAAATGAATTGACTTATGAGCATTAGCCTCAAAGATGAGAGTAGGTGCATTTTATGAACGGTTTTTCAGTTTATAATAAAATGATAATAATAATGGGCCTCTCTCTTCTCCCCGGTAGGAGTAGGGACACAGACAAAGTGATCTTTCTGTTCCTCTCTTTCCATTTTTTAACATTTTTTAAAAATTATGAAATATTTCAGATACCATGGCATAATAAACATCACTGTACCTAACACCCAGTTCAAGAAAAAGGACTTTAACATTACAGTTGAAGTTGCTTACAAATTTTGTTCCCCTGTCCCCCCTGCCTCCTCAAGCCAGACATACACCCCAGCTGAGATAAATCACTATTCTGAATTTGCTGGTTTTCATACTCCATATCTTTAAATGTTTTCCTTGGAATCTTGCTTGTTTTTGCTTTGCTTTCTTTGTTTTGGGGCTTGGGAAAATACCAAGTGTCTAAGATTCCAAGAGAATTGGGAAAGGGACCTGGACCAGGGGAAAGAGAGAATTTCTAAAGTCAGAAACACCTGACAGACTAAGCCTCCCTGGCTGATGCAGGTCATCATTTGAGGAGGAATGTGTGTTGCTCTTTGTATATGAATTCCTATTCGATGATCTGACTGTGGAATCTAATTACAGTCCAGCTCACCTGACTCATCTGTGTCCTCACTGCATCTCCATCCTTGCGTGCTGGTGCAGTGTGGTCATCTCCTCGACTATCAGAAACATTTCCTTTCTCAGTACAGTTTTCCCATTGAGGCATCACATTTCCCCTACACACACACACACACATACACACACCCCACCTTAAAACCAAAACAGTCATTGGTCAACCTGTCCTCTTTGGGCTGCTTACAAAGTTGGAGTCTCTGCAAAACAGAGTGGACTTCCATTCTAACCATTCCCGGTACTTGTTTATCCACATTACGGTCACATTCTAGCAGCATCTTTTTTCTCCTTTTCCTCTCCAAGGGAGAAGTGAAGTTATTTCCAACATGTATTATCAGCAACCCTAGGACACACTGGGTACCCACTGTGTTCGTGGCATTGGGCATGACACTCGATGCTGGGTCTCTGAGTGTATGTCGAATGTATTGGGGAGAGGGAAGGTTTTATTCCTCAAGTAGTAGCAAGAACTTGCTTTAAAGGGAAAGAATGCAGATAAGGGTGATTATAATTTGGCTACAAACCGTGGAATTGATAGGCCGGATTAAGACATCAAATAGATCACCAAGTTCTCACCAAACTGTTATTAGTGTTAAGCCTAAAATAATTGGATACTAAAGGGTGTAATTAAGTGGGTTTGGATGAAGGAGTTCTGAAATTACCTAATCGTTCAGTAGTTGCTGGGAGTAGCTTCTTATTTTCCTTCCTATCTGTTTTGAGAGCAGTGTTTCTTTGGCCTACTTTCCATGGGAATTTGGAGGATTTCAGCAGTCTTTTCCCTCCTGGTGCTAAAGAAAGTTTGAGGGATGAGATCACCTAGTAGCCTTAGTGAGTTTTGTAAGAAATGCCAAATCTTAACCTGTTGGAAATTGAACTGGTCTTACCACTACCCCTCAAACCTGTCCTCTCTCCTGTATCCCATGCCAGCTAATTACACCATCACACCCATCCCTCACTCAGATTCATCCCATGCCAGCTAATTACACCATCACACCTATCCTCACTCAGACTCAGTAATTCACAGCAATCCTCCCATGTCTCCTGTGAGCTCACTCTCCTGTTTCCAGCTCTTCACCCTCTCTGCTCTGGATCAGGTCTTCACTCTTTGTGGAATCATGAGCCATTAAAGATGGAAGAGACTTCGGAAATTCCTCATTTCATATCTTTCACTCTATAAATGCACATCTGAATTGTCATTCCTCTTAAAATACTTTGAGGCATTTTCATAGCATTCTGGATGAAATTCAAAGTCCCAATATAACATAATAAGACCTTCCTGAGCTGATCCTGCATGCTTTTCCTGCCACATATTCATCATATATTATTTACTATGGTCACATCTAATTTTTTCTGAAATTGTCATGTTTTCATACTCCTGGGCCTTTGCACATGCTGTACCCTTTGCTTGGACCCACTCCCACCCTGTCCTCCTGGCTTATTCTTAGCCTTCCTTCAAGGTTCAGCCCAGCATCACCTTCTTTTGGAACAGGATGTTAGATGTTGCTTCATTGTAATCTCAACACAATGTACATATCTGTAGATTTAACCCACTGGGATGTAACTGTCCTCCTTCTCTCCCTACAAAATTTGAATTTGTGAAGGGCATCAGATTTTTCTGTGTATAACTCTTCTATTGTATTATAGTAGTTATATATTTATGTCAAAACTGATGATAAACTTTTGGGAAACTGAAGTCCTTTACTTAAGAAACTTGTCTTAAAATACTCATTTTTTTTTTTGAGATAGTGTTGGTAGACAATCCATCTACTGCTACAGTTTTGCTTATTTTCCCCTAAATCTTGTCCTTTGACATTACTATTAAACTACTTATTGCTCTTAGAAGTAAGAGGCATTGTCTCATCAGGGTTTTTGCAGAAGTTTTTGACCTTTTGATGTTGTGAATATATTTATATATATCTATATAATATATATCTATATCTGAGATGCTGTGAAGGCCCCAAACTAACATTGCAATAATTTAAAACATATCTGGCAATGGGCTGACTTATTTCCTTGTCTTTCTTAAACTGCTTCTAACATCATTTGTGTTCTTTATTTATCATTATAGATTTCAATGTCAAAATTATATAATAAATAAGAAATATCAGGTTTAATAGTACTCATAAAAAACTGTAACTTATAGCAAATATTCAATACTAGAAAATGCTAGGTAACATTAATGGATAATATTTGGATCTCCCAGCAAGCTAATAGCTCTACACAGAATCCTTTGGTGAAATTGCTAATATAAGAATTTATTTTGCTTCTCAAACTTGTTATTTCTTGGAACACTCTTCATAGAATTTGCATTAAGGATATTACGAGTATAATATATTAATATTTATTTTATTCATTAGTGGCAGTACGCAGGTCCATGGAATACACACTTACACTATGACAACAATTATAAGCAAGACAAATGGATTAGACTGTAACCATTTCCCTCCTGTCTGCTAGTGTCTCAGTTCCCAGAAATGTCAACTTTACCTTCTGCTCCACATGTCAGCATTTCCTGCTCTTGTTTTTGATTTGTTATCATTGGATTCCTTCAGACCACTAACATCTCTTGTTGAGATACATAGCTATTAATAAAATATTAGTGGGCTAAATGCTTCAATCAAAAGACATAGGGTGGTGGATTGGATTTAAAAAAAAAAGACCCATCTGTATGCTGCCTACTAGAGACTCATTTCAGAGATAAAGACAAACACCAACTGAAAGAGGATTGAAAAAAATATTTCATGCAAACAGAAATGACAAAAAAGCAGGGACAGCAATATTCATATCAGACAAAACAGACTTTAAAACAAAGTATAAACATACTTTGGTATGAAACTAAAAATCAATTACAGGAAGAGAAATGAGAAAAAAAAATAATTGCGTGGAAACTAAACAACATGCTACTAAAAAACAGTGGGTCAATGGAGATATCAAAGAGGAGTCAGAAAATACCTTGAGACAAATGAAAATGGAAGAACAACTTTCCAAAATCTCTGGGATGCAGCAAAATCTGTTCTAAAAAGGAAGTTCATAGCAGTACAGACCTTCCTCAAGAAACAAGAAAAATCTCAAATAAACAACCTAGTTTACTATCTAAAGGAATTAGAAATAGAAGAACAAGAAGAACAAGCAGAGCCTAAATTCAAGAGAAGGTAGGAAATAATAAAAATCAGAGAGGAAATAAAATAGAGACCAAAAAAAAAAAAACAATAAAACCAAAAGCTGAATTTTTAAAAAGATAAAGTTGATAACCCTCTAGCCAGGCTCACCAAGAAGAAAAGAGAGAGGACCTAAATAATAAAGGAAAGTGGAAAAATAACAACTACAGAGATATAAAAAACCATAAGAGAATACTACAAATATGCCAACAAATTGGACAACCTAGAAGAAATGGACAAATTTCTAGAAACATACAATATGCCAAGACTGAATCAAGGAGAAACAGACAATTTGAACAGACTAAGCACTAGTACTGAAACTGAATTTGTAATTTAAAAAAACTCCCAGCAAACAAATGTCCAGGACCAGATGGCTTCATGGGAAATTCTACCAAACATATAAGGAAGAGCTAATACCTATTCTTCTATTCCAAACTATTCCAAAAAATTGAAGAGGATGGAACATTCCCAAAGTCATTCTACAAGGCCACCATTAGCCTGATACCAAAACCAGACAAAGATACTACAAGAAAAGAAAATTACAGACCAATATGTCTGATGAATACAGATGCAAAAATCCTCAACAAAATATTAGCAAACCAAATCTGACAATATATAAAAATGGTCATACACCATGATCAAGTGGGATTTATTCCAGGGTCACAAGGATAGTTCAGTATTCACAAATCAATCAATGAGATGCACCACATTAATAAAAGGAAGAATAAAAATCACATGATCATCTCAACAGATGCAGAAAATCGTTTGACAAAATGCAACATCCATTTATGATAAAAACTGTCATCAAAAGTTGAGATAGAGGGAACATATTTCAACATTATAAATGCCATTTAGGACAAAAGCACAGCTAACATCATACTCAACAGTGAAAAGCTGAAAGCCTTTCCTCTAATTTCAGGAAAAATACAAGGATGCCCATTCACACCACTTCTATTTAACATAGCAATGGAAGTCCTAGCCACAGCAATCAAACAAGAAAAAAAAAAAAAAAAAAAAAAAAGCATCCAAATTGAGAGAAGTATAACTGTCAATATTTGCAGGTGAAATGATACAAGATATAAAAAACCCTACAGTCTCCACCAAAAAGCTATTAGAACTAACAAATGAATTCAGTAATGTTGCAGGATTTAATATTAATATACAGAAATCTGTTGATTCTATACACTAATAATGAAATATCAGAAAGAGAAAATAAAAACCCAATCCCATTTAAAATTACATCAAAAAGAATAAAATACCCAGGAATAACTTAACCAAGAAGATAAAAGACTCATACTTTGAAAACTCTAAAACACTGATGAAGGAAATTGAAGAGAATATAAAGAAATAGAAAGATAGTCTGTGTTCTGTGGGTTGGAAGAATTGATATTCTTAAAACGTCCACAGTACCCATTAAACTAGAGATTTAATGCAATCCCTATCAAAATATCCATGACATTTTCCCAGAACTAGAACAAATAATCCTAAAATCCGTATAGAACCATGAAAGATGCCAAGTTGCCAAAGCAATCTTGAGAAAAAAGAGAACAAAGCTGGAGATATCACCCTCCCTGACTTCAGACTATACAACTAAGCTACAGTAATAAAAACAGCAGGGCACTGGCACAATAAGAGACACATAGATCAATGAAACAGGATAGAGAGTCCAGAAATAAACCCACACAACTATAGTCAGGTAATCTATGACAAAGTAGGCAGAATATACAATGGAGAAAAGATCTCTCCAATAAGTAGTGCAGGGAAAACTGGACAGCTACATATAAAAGAATGAGATTAGAACATTACCTCACACTATATACAGAAGTAAACTCAAAATGGATTAAAGACCTAAATGTAAGACCTGAAACCATAAAACTCCTAGAAGAGAACATAGGCAGAACACTCCTTGGCATAAAACGTAGCAATATTTTTTTTTTTTTTGGATTTGTCTCCTAAGGGAAACGAAATAAAAGCAAAAATAAACAAATAGTACTCAAACTTAAAAGCTTTTTAGAAAATTGAAATATAGTTGGTGTACAATATTATATAAGTTACAGGTGTACAACATAGTGATTTGTGATATTTTTAAGGTTAAATTCCACTTATAATTATTATAAAATACTGGCTATATTCCCTGTGTTGCACAATATATCCTCATAGTTTATTTATTTTTCACGTAATAGTTTGTACCTCTTTATCCCCTACCCCTATCTTGCCTATCTTCTGTTCCCTTTCCCCACTCATAACCACTAGTTTGTTTTCTGTATCTGTCTGTTTCCTTTAAACTTAAAAGCTTTTGCACAGCACAGGAAACCATCAACAAAACAAAAAGACAACCTAGGGAATGGGAGAAAATATTCACAAATGATATGACAGGCAAGGAGTTAATATCCAAAACATATAAACAGCCCATACAGCTCGATATCATAAATACAAACAACTCAATCACAAAATGGCCAGAAGGGGGGAGGGTATAGCTCAGTGGCAGAGTGCATGCCTAGAATGCACGAGGTCCTGGGTTCAATTCCCAGCACCTCCACTGAAAAATAATAAATAACTAAACCTCATTACCTCCTCCACAAAGAGAGTTAAACAATAAATAAATTTAAAAAGAAACAAAATGAGTGGAAGACCTGAATAGACATTTTTTCCAAAGAAGACATGCAGGTAGATGGCTAATAGGCATGTGAAAAGATGCTCAGCGTTGCTACTTATTAGAGGAATGCAAATCCAAACAGCTGAGATGTCATCTCACACCTGTCAGAATGGCTATCATCAAAAGGACCACAAACAACAAATGTTGGCAAGGATTTGGAGAAAATGGAACCCTTGCACACTGTTGATGAGAATGCAAATTGGTATAGCTACTATGGAAAACAGTATGGAGGTTCCTCAAAGAACTAAAAATAGCACGAGCATATGATTCAGCAATTCCACTCCTGGGTATATATCAGTAAAAAATAAAAACACTAATTTGAAAATATATATGAACCCCAATCATTTACAATATCCAAGATATGAAAGCAACCCAAGTGTCCATCAACAGACAAATGGATAAAGAAGATGTGATATATATATATATATCACACACACACACACACACACACACACACACACACACACACACACACACACACACGAATACTACTCAGCCATAAAAAATAATGAAACATCACTTTATCCTCTTAGTTTCAGTACAGACACCCTTTGTTCTATCCTCACCTGAAAGAGGTTGTAACAAGCTCTAAGTTGCTCAGTGAGGGAGGGGAGATCTGAGAGGTCTGTTTCTTAACCAGATTTTCCATTAAAAATTTTTTTTATTTAAGTATGGTCAGTTTACAAGTTATGTCAATTTCTGGTGTACAACACAATGCTCCAGTCATATAGGAACATACATATATTCGTTTTCGTATTCTTTTTCACCATAAGTTACTACAAGATACTGAATATAGTTCCATGTGCTTTGCAGTATAAATTTGTTGTTTATCTACAGATTTTCCATTTTCATGTTTTTTTCCATCCCTGTTTCCAGAGGTATTAACACCACCAGTTTTTGAATTTTGGGGGAGCTCCACAGAAAAGGGGTTGCTGGCTTAGTATTCAGCTTTTTCAAATCTGCTAGGTCGGTTATCACTTATCCAACTCCTGGCTAGCTTCCAAAATTTTGTTGCTATTATTACCCTTACCATCTCATTATCCTTGGGAGGGAGTTAGTTATTTATTTATTTATTTATTTATTTATTTATTTATTTATTTATTTTAACATTTTTTATTAATTTGTAATAATTTCACAATGTTGTGTCAAATTCCAGTGTAGAGCACAATTTTTCAGTTATACATGAACATGCATATATTCACTGTCACATTTTTTTCTCTGTGAGCTACCACAAGATCTTGTTTATATTTCCCTGTGCTATACATTATAATCTTGTTTATCTATTCTGCATTTTAAAATCCTAGTCTGTCCCTTCCCACCCCCTTGGCAACCATAAGTTTGTATTCTATGTCTATGAGTATGTTTCTGTTTTGTATTTATGCCTTTTTTTTTTTTTTTTTTTTAGATTCCTCATATGAGCAATCTCATATGGTATTTTTCTTTCTCTTTCTTGCTTACTTCACTTAGAATGACATTCTCCAGGAACATCCATGTTGCTGCAAATGGCATTTTGTTGTCGGTTTTTGTGGCTGAATAGTATTCTATCGTATAAATATACCACTTCTTATTTATTCAGTCATCTGTTGATGGACATCTAGGCTGCTTCCATATCTTGGCTATTGTAAATATTGCTGCTATGAATATTGGGGTGCCAGTGCCATTTTGAAGTAGGGTTCCTTCTGGATATATGCCTAGGAGTGGGATTACTGGGTCACATGGTAAGTCTATTCCTAGTCTTTTGAGGAATCTCCATACTGTTTTCCACAGTGGCTTTCCTTGCTTCCCTCTCCCACTCTTACTGATTTAGATGTCTTATTTTACAATTTTGTGTTTATTCTTTTGCAATTCATGGCAGTTATCTCCTTTCCAGTTATGAGTTTCTCATTTTTGTAGCATGCTGCTTCTTTTCTATTTAGAGTAAACCTGTCAATATTTCTTTTAGCATGGGTTTAGTGTTGCTAAACTCTTTTAATTTTTGCTTGTCTGTGAAGTTCTTTATCTCTCCTATTCTAAAGGATAGCCTTGCTGGATAGAGTATCCTAGGCTGCATCTTTTTTCCTTTCAGGACTTTGAATATATCTTGCCACTCCCTTCTGGCCTGTAGTGTTTGTGTAGAGAAATCAGCTGAGAGCCTTATGGGGGTTCCCTTGTAACTCACTCTTTGTTTTTCTCTTGCTGTCTTTAGGATCATTTCTTTATCCTTGACTCTGGCCATCTTGATTATGTCTTGGTGTGGGTCTGTTTGGATTCTTCCTGTTTGGAACCCTCTGAGCCTCCTTTACTTGGATATCTGATTCCTTTAGGTTTGGGAAGTTTTCAGTCATGATTTCTTCAAAACCTTTTCAATCCCCTTTGTTCTTTCTTCCCCATATGGAATCCCTATTATGTGTAGATTGGCACACTTTATATTATCTCATAGGTTCCTAATATTGTTTTCATTGTTTTTTATTTGTTTTTCTCTCAGCTGTTCTGATTGGGTGCTTTCTGTTGTCCTGTCTTCTTGGTCACTTATTCGTTCCTCTGCATTATCTAGTCTGCTTTGCACAGCCTTTAGGTCAGCTCTCATCTCAGCAAATGAGTTTACTAATTCTACTTGGTTCTTCTTTACAGCTTCTATTTCATTTTTGACATATTTTATATCTCTAAACACTATTTCTTTTAGTTCCTTCAGTACTTTGATCACTCCTTTTTTGAAATCTTGATCTAGTAGGCTATCAATATGTATTTCCTTGATCGTGCTTTCAGGGGATTTCTCTTGATCTTTTAATTGCTTCTTCATATTGCTCTTATCTCTCTGGCACTGTGGCTTAAGGAGTATCAGTTATCTAGTTCTCCTGGAGGTGATGTGCTCTTAATGATTTTATTGAGAGGTCTTTGTGTCTTCATCCTGTTTCACCTACTCAGCTTGCTGTTTCCAGAGGCCCTCTGTTGGTGCCCTCATCTGTGCTGCTCCCAGTGGCTGTCGGCTAGCAGATCGCGCCCCCTCCTAACACTGGGTCAGGAGCTGAGCTCTTACCCAGTGGGTGGGCGGGTCTCTCCCCCTCCCAATGCTGCGGTCGGATGCTGCGCTCAGGGGGAGACAGGTGGGAGGATTGTGCTCCCTCCCAGCACCGTGGTCAGGTGCTGCATTCCTGCCAGGAAGATGGGTTGCCGCCCGCCCTTTCCCTGTGCTGGTTGCTCAGCTGCTCTGTGCAGCTGCCCACTCCGCCTAGGGTTGGCGCTCTGAAGGTGGGCTTGGGGAGACCGCAGAAGGGCCTGGCTCCTGCTTCTTGCCAAATCTCAGCTCCTTGTTTGTCTTGGAGGCACAAGTTCTCTGAGGTGCCAGGGCAGAAAGATCCTATCTTCCTTGGGCTGTAGACAAGTCTCAGTCCTGCCTAGGAGGTTGCGGAGCCCCGGGTGTGGATTCAGGGCTCGGCCCTGCCCCCGCCCGGGCGCTCGCACAGGAGGAGGTGGCGGCTGCAGTTGCGCCCCGCCTCTCTTCTCGCGAGAAGCGCCAGTAATGGCAGCGAAGGTCTGAGGAGACAAGGGGTACAGCGCCCCGCCCCTCAGGGCACACCAGCCATGTTGCTTTGCTTTTTTCGCAATTTATGGGGGACCGAGGTTGTTCCGCTCTGTATCCCCTCCCAGCCATGGCACACAGCCCCCTGCAGTCCCCCGAGGCTGCCTCAGTGCAGCCGCCCCCATTCTCCGCCCGGCTCGGGTGGCCCGTCTCGGCCCCAGCTGCGGGCTTGCGTCTCAGGCTGGGTGTCGCGGGGACCCTTTGTGCCCGTTTACCTCAGTTCTGTCAGTCAAGGTGTGCTTGGGACAGATCTGAGCCTCCGAGGCTCCCCCTCCGTCCTGCTGGCCTCTCCATTGGAGGGGAGGGTGCCCAGTGAACGAGTGCCAGTCCTCCTTTGCTGCTCCCTCCCTGTGGGACCGGTCCCACACTGTTTTGCTTTTTCTTCTTTCTTTTTTCCTACCAGATTTTTGGCATCTTTGTCTTTAGAAAAGGGCGATGTTCTGTCAGAGTTCAGCAGGTGCTCTGGTTGGCTGCGTAGGTCCGTAGATGTGAGTGTTGGTGTATTTGTGGGAGAGGGTGAGCTACGAGCATCCTTCTACTCCGCCATCTTGCTTCTCTCTATCTTTGGGAGTTTATGCCTTTTAAAATTCTATTATCATTTAGTGGAATGATAATATGAATATGAATAATGAATATGAATGATAATATGAATATGAGTATGTTGAACTTGTTATCTTTAACGAGCCATCCCATTTAACCCAACCCACATCCATCTGGCTTCCTTTTCCACTATTTCCCTGAAATGGCTCTTGTTCATCAGTGAGCTCTAGGTCGCCAAATTCTACAGACTCTTCTAAGCCTCCTCTAACTTGATCTTCATATATCATCTGACTAATATCCAACATTGTTTGACCATGTTCTGTTTCTCAAATAACTATTTTCTCTTGGATTTCATGACATGAAATTCTCACACACCTCTGATAATTCTCAGTTATCTTTGGTGGCTTTTCTTTAACTGACTTCTAAATGCTGGTCCTTTTTCCTTTATCTCTGTGGTTTGGTGCTGAGCCTTCTGCTCTTCACAAACTCTCTCTAGTTGATCCCTTCCACTCTTCTATCTTTTAACTATTTATAGCTCAAGAAATCCAAAATTTAGATCTTAATATTTAGACATATTTTTTGAACTTCCAGTCTATAGTTGTCTATATGATATCTTTTCAGATGATTCAGAAACATCTTAAACCTAACATGTCTAAAGTCTTGTTTTCTGTATTCTTTCCAAATATTCTCCCTCTCCCTTGTCCATGGGTCAGTAAATGTCACTTTCATTCACCAGGGGCTTGAGTAAAAACCCTGAGAAATATTCTAGATGCTTCCCTCTCTCTTACTCCTCATGTCACCAAGTCCTGGAGAGCCTATCTCCAAAGTATATCTTAAAACTATCCTCTTCTGTTAATGTTTATCTAGTCCAAGCTATCATCCATTTATTAGCTTTTCATCCTTAAAGAAGTTATCAAATCTCTCTAATCCCAAGTAACCATATCTACAAAATACATAAGATAATAATAATATATATCCCATAGAGTTATTGTGAGGGTTACATGACATAATGAAAATGCTATGTACAGTGTAAGCACTCAAAGATGCTATCATAATTATTACATCATCATTTATATATGTCATATATATATGAGGCAGTAGCCTCCTCCTAACTGGTCCTCCATTTCCATTCTTGACCCCTTAATCCATTCCCTACAGGGCAGTTGAAATGACGTGGAGAAACATAAATTTGATGTCTTCTTTAAAATGCTTTAATGTCCTCCCAATGCTCTTAGGATATTCCTAAATTACACATTAACATCATTCATTTATATGTTCATTCATTCAAATAAATATTGAATGCCTACTATGTGTCCAATTCTTTATTAGGTGCTGAGAATACAATGGTAATAAGAAAGAACCAGTCCCTGCCCTCATGGACAAACTACTTGGGGACACAAATACAAAATAAAAAAGCCAATAAAATGTGGTACATATGAATTAGGGTAAGTGCTTAATATAGCTTATGGATGTTGTAAATCTGAATACTTGCTTCAAAAACTTCATTTCATGTTCCTCTTTCCCTGTTTACCACACTATTTCCACACTAACGCCTGGAAAATATTTCATTTCCTCCTGCAACATAGTGTTTGCAAATGTTACACCCTATACTTGGAATGTTCTTCTTACTCATCAGTTAGGACTAACTCCTATTAATGCTTCAGGTTTCAGCTTAAATGTCACTTTCTCAAAAAGGCTTTCCCAGATTAATCACTTTTGATAAGATTCTCCAAACCCTAGTATTCTCTTCATAGCATCTCTATTTCTGTTCCTTTATAGCATTGTTTCCCCTCACCCATCCCATGTATTCTCAGCATCCATGGTAGTTTCTAGAATAACGTTAACAATCACAAATGCGTATTGAATGAATGACTATCCTTGTAATTCTGAGGTATTTGATATCATATCGTACAAGAATTTTTAAAAACTGCTTAACAATTTATCTGAGATAAACTGACTTAAGCTGTTCTAGCCAAATTCAAGATAATTTTCTCAGTCTTCATTGTTATAGATTAAGAGTGAAAAAAATAAGGCTTGATGTGAAAGGATGGGTCTAATGGGAAGAGTCACTTTGGCAGAAAGTCAACATAATTCGAAGTCTGTTCCTTAGTTTTGTAGGTTTAAAAAAAGGTTGGTTTACTCCATAATATTCAAGCTCTGGGAGAAGTAATTTAATCCAATAAAATTAATAAGAGAATTAATTATCAATCCCAATGCAAAGTAGTTAAATCATGGAAGTTTGGAATTCTATAGTTGTAAAGTTCTGTACACAATTAGGATGGATAATTTTGTGAAATACCTCACATAATAAACTCTAAAAAATGATTCTCATTCAATGATAAAGGACATAGTTTCTATTTAATTCAATATAAATATCCAACAGGATAGAAGTGAACTGTGCTAGACATTCATGCTTACTTGATAAAGTACTTCTTACTTCTGGACAGTTTTAAATAAATACTAACAAATTCTTACTATTCCCCCTTCTCCATTGCTGATGATAAAATTGTTATTAAATCATTTGCTTCATATTTCCACTTCCAAGATTATATCTTTTTTTTTAAAAACAATTTTTTGGTAGTTGTTTCTTGATTATCATAAAAAAGGTGTTGCTGAGGACCCCCATTTCCAGTAATGCTGGACTAGGTAATTCAGATAAACCCTCCTTGCAGAAGTAGTGGGGAGCCGAAAATGTGGTGAAGAATTTGAAGAATTGCCAGGCCTGTATCAGGATGAGGATAGAGGTCGGGTGTGATGTAAACAACATTTGGGGCCACTTTTCCTCTGGAGACATTACTCTCTTCCAGAATGGTTGCCTGAGATGCTACGGGATGCTTCTGGTAGCTCCACAGAAGCAAGGGATCAGAGACTGGAGTCCAGGATCCCTAATGGTTGGGAGCTAGTGAACCACACTCACTGTGGGTTGGGATCTCAAGGAGCTGCACCCCAGGAGTGAGCACGAACCCTCTCGACACTGGGGAGGGGACGAGCTGTGTCGGACTTACTAAGTTATAGTTATGTCTATATATTCTACTTTATTAGCTACTTAAGATCTTATCAGGAATAATTTTTTCTATATTTTGTATTTAAACTCAGCATTGATTTTGAACTTGACTTGAGTAAGCTTCAACTTCAAGTTAACAGCTTTCAGCCTACTGCAATTATTTAAGAGGGCCATCATTAGGGTTTTAGAGCAAGGCCAAGTCACTGTGGCACCTACTCTAATAGCTTAACTAATAAAGGCCTTCAACTGAATACACAGAAATAGTAAGTTCAGAAAACTCTTTTTGGTGTAAGGAAAGAATTTTATGACAGGCAGTGAAACAGTTAAGAGGGAGGCAGGTACTAAAGCAAAGAGAAAGGACTATTTATTCTCAGAGCTGTTTCCTCATGAATTCTTGATTATTTTTTAAATCACACATGTAGAACTTACTAAAGTTTTTATGAGTTTGGGAAAATATGTTCATGATACCCTGGCACTTAATTTTATCTGATAAATGCCCTCAAAAGCTATGAACACAATAGAGACAAAGACAAGTCAGAACAAACTTTTAAAGTACAGGAAGTATTTGAGATGCTGGCTTTTCTATTCTTGAACCTCTCATTTTAGTTTTAGAAATACAATAAAATAAGCATAGTATATACTACTCCCAAATATAGAAGCCCTACTTTGCAGCCTCCACCATATTACTAAATAAGAGTGCAAGCCACTTCTTTCCAAACACTAATGGATGGAAGAGAAAAAGAAAAATTAAAAAACTCACTTTTTTTTTTTTCCTGGGGAAGAAGTTCTTTTTCTAATTATTCATTTCACAACTAGCATTTGAAACAAAATTTTCAAGATGTCAGGGGCATAATAACTTGTAGCTCTATTTTTCATAAGGCAGAAGTTACACTGCAATACTCAAAAGCACCCTCTTTTCTATTTATGTTAGGTTTTTAAGGTAAATTTTACTTTGTAATATTCACCCCTTATTGGTCAGAGTTCCTTCCTATAGAGCCTCAGAGAATAAATCTAATTCATCTTTCAAATAACACTTTTCCAAATGTGAAGTTGGCCATCACCATCAATCTGTTATCCCTTTTCTCTGGGTACTTTCTACAGTTCCTTCAGCTGAACATGACAGCTATCAAACCTTCGTTTTCCCATCGTTTTACAGGCAAAATCCTCATCCATATTTCCTATGCAATGTGATTAAAGCAGGATGCATTAACACTATTGCTGCTGCTGCTGCTTCTTTTTAAAGCTCATTTAACAATTAAAATGCAACTATTTCTTCAGCCCCAGTCACATCACCCTGTTGGGATCAGAATTATAGTTAAGTACTATTGCTATTTCTTTGTCAACTCAACTATGAAACCAGGTTTTATTCTTGCTGGACTCACACAGTGGGTTTAGAACTTGAGGGCAGGACTTCACATTTATGAGTATTTGATTTTAGGGTTTTTCAGCCTGTTGAGGTTTTTGAATTGTCATTTATTGTACTATCAGCCCTCTCTGGATTTATACTATCTGTAAATTTTAATAACTATCTTAAGTAGTGGGTTAAGATAGACTGCATGAGGCTAAGGCTGTAGGGCTGACAGAAGCCATCAGAGGTCTCTGGAAGTTGATACTGATGCGTTTAAGTAACTGTGGTCATAGTTGTGGTTCTGACTTCCACCATGCATCAGCATTGCCTTGAGGGCTTGTTGTAACAGATTTTTGGCCTCATTTATTTCTGATTTCTGTCTCGATCTGCATTTCTAAAAGTGGCCAGGTAATGTGATGAACAGTTTGCGAAGCATTGCTTTATGGGTGCAGTTAATTGTTGAACAAGCTACAACCACATGAGACTCCTTACAAACCTTTTCATATGAGGTTTGGCTTGAGTGGATTTATGCCAATTCCCAAACACATATTTTGTCCTGGTGCACAAATTGATTAGATTGCATTATGGTTCCATTTCCATACTTTTAAAGCTTTCAATGAGAAGGAAATAAAAGTAGTTCAATTTAGTTAGCAGAAACCTGGCCAATTCCAACAATCCCAGTGTCATTTCAAACAAATGTTTAAATGCTGACATTGTCAACAATTAATTATCAAGTAAATTCTCCCAGAGAGATGTTGCAGCTTCCAAACAGATCTAAGTTCACAGAGATCTCAGCCTATTATAAATGAAAGGGAACTTGCAGCCTTTCCACTTTGACAATTTGTCAGCAACAGACGCTGAATTACAACTTTCAGGAGCTGATTGCATACCAGAAAATTAAGAGTCAAAGAAGGGAAATTTCAGATACCCTCTGGTGTTTGACATGAGAAACTAAAATGTTTCTTCTTTCTAAGTCACTAAGTTTCCACCTACAGCGTGAGACTTGGCAGAAATTGGCACACAAGTCAAAGTGGTTGTCTATCAGCTTTTGATAATAAATATGTAACTTGAAGTGTAGCAGCTGTTCACTGGCCCTCTGCCCTTCCCCAAATATGCTCAGACAACAATATTTTCACTTCATTTATTCCTTCAAAACAAGTCACTTCATACAATAGCATTTAGGTATTTAAAATTATACACCTCATAAATAAAATCAATGCATCTTAATGACAAAGGCAAAATCACATGAGTTGTACAAAATGAAATTAGACATCTCTCAGGTAGCAGCAATGCACTAACTTTGAAAAAATGATCGCAAATAAACAAAGGAATATTTTTAAAACAAGAAAGCACTGTCCATTTTCATTAAGGAAAAAATAGATTCTTACGCCAAGAGAAACAGAACTTGGTTCTGTTTTGTCCTTCCTTACTACTTTTCAAGTCATATTTTAAAGCTCTAAATTTGATGGTTTGGTGGGTTTCTTTTTGCTCCAGGAATTTCAACCTCTATTGCATTAACACAGGAAATATAGGACTATTGTTACCCCCTATTCCTTTTGACAAGCTATATTTTAAGCTTAATTCAACACCCTTTTAAAGGAAAAAAAATTACTCTTCGCTAAGGAAATTATATTTCCTGTAAACAGCTTATGTCATGATGGCACCAAGGTGAACTGGGAAACTGACAAGAAGCAGGTGCCCTGGTCCTTTTAAGCAAATTATAGGCTACAGCTAACCACGTATCCTATACTAGTTACGAAGTCAGACTCATGTAATCTTAGTAGAAATTGTAAACCTTTCTTAAGTTAATTTATTTACTTATAGCTTAACTAAATCATATCTTCACTATCCCTAAACTCCTAGATGTAGGTTTGTAATTTTAAAAACAAGTATAAAAAGGCATCATAGCAAAATGCTTATATTTGTGGTTTTATATTTTACTGACAAGCTTTTCAGTTGTGGCCTTGCTACATTCTATGCCAAGAAATGGGCGAGGGGGGTTAAGGTGACACAAAGGCATTGCTTAAAAAATTTTCTGAAAAGCCTAATTCAGGATTAGGAATGCACTCATTTGAGGATCTCTTTTGTTTACGTGGTACCTCATTTTCTGGCCCCTATCTCCCTTTACTCTAAAACAGGAGGGTTATCAATCTCTAAACTCTATCAACCAAGACCCAAATCAGCACCCCACAATTCTGTGTCAATGTAATAATTTCTTTAAAGTCAAATATTCATAGCACTGTAAACAAAATGTCAGCTAAGTTTTGGAGAAGATGGAAAAAAAAAAACACCCTTTCAGTCAGGGAAGTCTTAATAATATTTTTAAGTTGGCTGAAATATCTCAACTCTTAGAAGAAAACATCTTTAGTTAATAAACTAGCTTATTCAAATCAAGTGTTTCACTTTACACTTAAAAATGATGTTGCGTATACGTGATACTTTTAAAACCTCTGACTCAAAAATCAGCTCCATTAAAATAAGTTTGCTTAGAAACAATGAAGAGTTTTAAGGATCTAATCTTTTCAAAATTGTAGTGGTCATCTTTGTGCTACAAGGACAAATCTGAATACCGCACTGTACAATGAATAATAAACAATCACATTACAGAAATAAGTAACATTTTGAAAGCTAGGGACAAAGCGTGCTTCTAAGTTACTGAAATCGAGTTCTACTGTTACCAAACACCAGCATATTGTATCACTGGATACACTATACACTGATGGTAACTGTTGATTTAGAAGAGCTGACTGTTAGCAACTCAAGAGTTACATTTTAATATCTTGGATAAGATCCCTGGAGAGGGCTGACATGTAAACTTTTATTTCATATTTTTAAAGTGCTGCAAACAATAACAAACGCATGTTCTCAACACACGAAAGAACATAAAAATCTTAATATATGAAAATTTAGGAAGGCCACCTGATTCATAAAGAAAAAAAACATCACTCTGCTAATTCTGTATACTCCCCATTCAACTTTTTCAAAAAGGACATAGAAAACTGTTCAGTTAGGATAACTTGCAACATTCATGTTTTAATGCCTACACAAGATGGAAAGAATAAGCTAGATATGCAAGTTAGGTCTGGGTATTTAGAGGCATGTATAGGTAAGTAATATAGCGTTAATTCATTCCTGATTATGACTTTGCTGGGAATTGAACTTCATGGAATAATTAAGTGGCGTGACTATATTAGATTTGTCAACAGGGTCAAGCTGACCAGCCCCCAAACTTTCCAAGATACCACGTGACTGTGCTCATTATCCATCCATGGGAATCAATTAAGAAATCAACCATGAACCATTCACAGAAGATGTACCACACTGATGTCTTCACAGGGCTATCATATCACAAAATTCCCAGAGAGATACATTTGAACTTCTGAAATCACTCTATCCAGAAGTGTATCTTGATAGCCCTGTATCTAATCTACAAATCCAAAGGATTTGTAGGGAAAGAAGAGTAAGGGAAGGGAAGTGTAGGGGATCGGAAAGCACAATCTTCAGTCATTCTGCTACTAATGTAAACAATCCTTATTTTAATTAAAAAAAGAAAACAAACTCTTGTATGGCAGTCAAAAACTGAATGAATAGGAAGAAGGGTTTCACTCTGCTCAAGTGCAAATTTAAGAAAAAATTCATTTTAATCCTGCTGCAAGGTTTTCAAAATTCTCAAGATTAGAATTTACACACACTAATGAATTAATTTCCAGAGTATAATAAGTGCAATTAAAAAAATCTTTAAGTTCTTCTGAGGCTTAGAAGCTTGAGTTCACAGTAAGTACAAGTTTAGGTTTTTAATCCCCAATAATTAAATCAAATGGTCTGCAAATAGTGCTTCATCTTGAATTTCCCATGATCAAAACATTAAAATCCTAGTGCTGAATTTCAGCAGATGATTAAGTTAAAAAGTCATTATTGAGAGTGATCTATCAGTGATTAACTGAGGAATGCACAACCCAGTTAATAGGTAAATTAGAAATAAAACAAGATCCCCTGAATAAATGTCTGACACTTGTTATCACAGCATAAGCTTAAATATGCAAACAAAAACACTTAAAATGACAGTTTTAATTTTATAAAATATCAGATTGTACTTCCTTCCATTTGTTAAATTAAAATCAAATGTAGATAGAGTATTCTCAATTTTAAAGTGACAGAAATTTATGTTGGGAAACACATCAATATATGCCTGGTACATTATAAATTACTCAATAAATATTTGTTGCATGAATAGACATCACTAAAATTCCAGTAAGCAAATATCAAGTTTGGCCCCTGAAATACTTAAAAAAGGAAGGCAAGGTTTATGAATAATGATGCATAAAGCTCAAATTGATGAGTGTTACCCAGTGGTATACTCTTAACTTACAGCTTTAAATTTAATATTTTCTGGGGGAAATAAGAGATACAAAATCCTTTAGACCAGATGACAGCTACAACGAGATTTTCAATCATATTCCTCTGTACATATTATGATTGCCAAACATTAAGTATCACAAGCTCACAAATGCTATTTTTAAGGCTCAGTAAAATAGAAAATTAAACACTTTTGAGTTATACTGACCATAACACCTTAACGCAAAGAGCTGTCCATACAAAAGGTACTCAGGAAATGTTATCTAATGATTTCAAGCATAATTCGTGAATTGCTCCTTAAAGATACTTCCCCCTAAATTGTTCCACGTTCCTTAGTTTTACATGGCCGCCTCCACCAAGTGAAAGCGCTAGAAGCGAATTTCAACTTTAAAACACCTGCCAAGAAGGTACGCTAAGAGAGACGTAAGAGCTTTAAAGTACACCACTGGTTTTCTAAGTGAGGACACTTAATTAAAAAATGAGACCAAGATAACAAAACTTCACAACATTAAGCCTTTTCACATTATGTGAAATGATACATAACACATTATAATTTAGCATCCCTGATCTTCAGAAGAATTAAGAAAAGAGGTAGAAAACTTTTATCTGGAAGATCTCAGAGTGAAGCTAAGTTTTAGAGGGTGTGCCTTGTGGATTAGCCCACCAAGCAAATGGCTATGAATCTAGTATTAGGAAGAAGCAGAATTCTGAGAAAGCGGAATAAGGCAAGATTTAAAAATTGTCATCTTTTGGAAGTGAAACAAATTCATTCAGTATTATTATCCCCATTACTTTAAAACTCTGCAAAAGTCAAAGTAAAAGATTGTGGATAAGCAAAGTGCTAGTTTGCAGAAACATGAAATTTTTTAAAAGAGCATTAGTGTGGGATAAGGCTCGCATGAAAACACACACTGTTTAGGGAAGCAAAGGAGCTCACAAAAACCAAACCAAAGCATAGTGTTATCACTTGACATGAAAATTCTGGGGAGTTGGAGGAAGTGCTCTTAACAAATTTGAGGAAATTAAATACCTCCAGATGAATCTTTAGGTAAAAAGGCAAAAATCGAGCACTAAAATTTTGAAGAACTTCAACGAAAAAAACATATCCTGCTTAATTTTAAAGTTTTATGCAATGTGACAAAGATGAATACATGAGCTGCATTAAAACAAGAGGCCAACGGTCTTTTAAAGCTTCAGTAAGCTGCTCAGGCACCTTTTCCCTCTTACATTCTACTTTTATACACTAGAAGCCCTAATGTGGGCGCTGCCAGCTCCTGCTTTTAGGTAACATTCTCAAGGGCTAGACTCACCCCTGTGAAAACTGCTTGTTCTGTACTTGTAGCTGGTGAAGTACACGTTCACAAAGTCTACCAAACTGCAGTATGAAACCAGCTTTGACAATTCTGAGTATCTTCATTTGAGGAATCCATTCATAATTTAAAGACTATTAACTCAGAGTTTTTAAAAGGACTCAATTACTGGAGACACCGTGGTTTACGTCCAGTGGCCTCACCCAAGGCCTTCTGCATTACCCAAAATATGAAGCTGCCTTCTTCTCCAAGTGAATGCTGCCGGGTGCTAGTTTATAATACTACAACTCAATCTTCAGGTTCGCGTCAGTAGGTAGGTAGCAAGGACCACCTATTCTGTCACCCCAGCAAAAAGAGGGCATGTATCACCACTGTAGACACACATCTGTAAACTTGCACACTAATTTTAATCTTAACAAGGAATTCAGTTTCTTAGTGGTTTTAGGTTAAAAGGATGGTTCAAGCATCGTGTTCTTTTGTTCTTTAGGGTTACAAATAGCTTATTGGAAAACCCAGAGCCTTCTGGATCTGTGAGGTAGTAGGCTTCAATCCTCATCATGCATGGATCACACTTCTCCAAAGTTGGTATGGCCTGTCTCCTTGGCATGGTCCCTTGCTTCTGCTTGTCCAATTAATCCTCTCTGACATACCATGCATCTCAGGGTGAAGCGGTTGACATCAGTAAACTGTCTCCTGCTTCTAGCTTCATCTGCTAATTCCAGTGCTTGTACAAGAACAATATCATCATTAGAGGAGAAAATGGTCAGAGGAGGGGTGTTTGGGTCAGGGAAGACACGCTGAAGGGGATCATAGTGGATTCCATCATAAATAAGCAGGACCCTTTTGGTATATCCTGCATCTTCCCCAAAACGATCAATTCTTACTGTCTGTGTATCTACCACACATATTTCGCATTGATAAAATTTAGACAAAATTGATATCTCAATAGCTCCACCCCAAGTATCATCCCTTTTGATCCAGTCACAGTACTCTTGATTTGTTTTTCCCAGTATCGCCTCGCTGTACAAGACTGGATCACTTGCTACAATCTGTGCTATGAGGCGTCTCATCTCAGGGGCACAAGCTGGATTCAAAACTCCTCCTTCAACAACATAGTACACACTGGTAAAAAGGCAAGAGTTGTCTGCTGGGACCGCCGTTCTGGTAAGCACAGGCAAAGTTTCCCTGACGTAGCTAGGAGCACCAAGTTTTGTAAATGTAGGTGACGTTTTGGGCCTGGTTTGGTCTTCTTCAACGATCAGCATGTCGCCTGTCAAAAATAAAACAAATCCAGAACTGCAGAAAAATTATAGTTGAAACTGAGTGTTCACTAACCAAGTCTGTAAAATACAAACCAAAGGAGTTAAAGTATAAGCTGGAGTTACTAGGGAAAATACAGCTTTTCATCTGAATTTTCATAAAGATGGAAACAGAACAAAGAGAAAAATGCTTCGGGTTGCACCTAATTCAGTAAAAGGGCCTGGGTTATACACTTAAAAAGATACATTTCAAGAACAAAATTTTCTTATGCTTGCTCTCTGCAGTTTAAAAGCACACATCTTCCAAAAGGTGTTTATCATAGACTAGGCCACTAGGGGGTTCTCGTCCTTCGGAAACTTAACATATCTACCCTATTTAGTGTCTACAAGATCCATGATGCAACAGTAGAAAGCTTTTAATTACCAGTATTGCTGTTCAAGTTTTAATACTGGACAGAAATAACTGCGGTTGTTTAGAACTTCAAAGGGCCTTAGTGGGTGTGTTAAAGCAAACTCTAAAACAAGAACATCTGTCAAAATATAAATGGGGGTGATCGCAAAAATGAACCAGGAAAGCAAAAAAAAAAAAAAAAAAGTATCCTATATCCTTCAGAACTGCTGTTTTCTTTTCACTGATACAGGAGAAAAGAGCCATCAGGACAGAAAAAACAAGCGACCCTCCCTCCTTTAAAATAGTTTTGTGGACGCAGAGGGAAAACAAAATGAATGAGATGTTTTCCAAACAGACCAAAAAGCGGACCGAGGAAAGGAGACCCCAAGCCTTCGGCTTCTCACACAACTTGGGCCCTCCCGGTCTCTTCTAACCGTAGATAAAGTCAAGTAATAGTTGCTAGACACTCGCCCCGGCCTCCGTCAGAGTTCTCTGTTTTGTAACCTATCCTGCCTTGTCCTCAAAGCCCCCAGCCGACCCACAGCCACCTTGCGCCGACTATCTCTGTTCTTCCCCACGCCCTTCTGCGTCCTCCCAGGACTCTGCCTGGCCCCAGCCTCGGCTCCCTTACCTGACTGGATGGGCAAATCCCCCAGAACTGTATCCTCGTTGTTGAGATCCAGGCACTCAGGCGGGTATCCGACGAGGATTCGCTGACAGCCGGGAGCAATCCCGGTGATGGCGGCAATTTGGCCCTGGAGTTCCCGCACCCGGGTCCGGCTGGACAACCCCTGCAAGACATGGGTGCCATCCTTGGCCTTGCAGCGGAGCCGCCACATCGTGTCGGTCCAGCCGCCCACAGGCCAGACACCCGCGGAGCCAGTTTTGGTCCCGGCAGCAGGCTGGCATACGCCGCCGGGGATACCAGCCGCCGGACGGACTCCAAAATGGCCACCCTTTGCCGGGCCAAACATCGCGAGAAGTCACTGGTTGTCACAGTTCTCGCGATAGTCTGGTGCAGTTTCTATCTTAACACGGTCTTAAAGTGACAACCAATTCCCAGCCGCTCGGCTTCCGGAGGCAAAGGATGAAGATTTACTCGTATTCCTGTAGTGCGACTGGTCTTGCTACCTGTAGAGCGAGTGAGGTGCCCTCTGCGTCGGCAGCATATATGCTCAAGGGAAGAAGGCGGGGGAAGGAGTTGCTGAATCGAGTACATTGGAATGTAACCTTGCATTTAGGTCGGAAATTATTAAATTGAAGCTTCTAAATTACACCGGGAGAAACAGAATCATAGTTCGGAACGCAAACGAATGCCAAGAATGGTCAGTGAGTCAAAGGACCTGTCAGAAACAAGCAGATACTCGTGACTAGACTCACCGCTGCAGCAAACATTGAGTCATTGAGGTTAAGGGGGCCGGGCGACTGGCCTTTCCACCTCCGTAAGACTGTAACTTGAAAACTTCCATTTGCCACATCAGAAAGCGCAGTATGATGTCAGCATCTGGGCCAAGGGCAACTGCTACATTCAGGAGGTGGTGGCAGTATACAGAAGAGGAATGAAGAGGACTAACGTATGTCATCCAGATTCCAGTTCAGGCTCTAGGTATACAAATACCAAGACGACTACATTCCTGCCTTTAGTATGGCAAAGTACTTACGTAATCGAGAGAGAGGGTGGGGTGGAAAGGACACATAACCATTGAAGTTCACAGCAACGTAATAATGCTGGATTATGTGACTGATTTCAGCCCTGTATCCCTAGAATGAAGGACTGTGCTTCGCGAATAAATTCTCAGTAAATACTTGCTGAATGGATAAAGCAGTTGTACAGGCACAGAGAGGGCAACCATAACATACTGGGAGTTGTAAAAAGCTTCAA
Source organism: Camelus bactrianus (assembly GCF_048773025.1). Classification (NCBI taxonomy): domain Eukaryota; kingdom Metazoa; phylum Chordata; class Mammalia; order Artiodactyla; family Camelidae; genus Camelus; species Camelus bactrianus. The sequence goes on along the minus strand of NC_133561.1, from coordinate 29,892,728 downwards.
AGAGGAAATACTATTTGCGTTGTTATAAAGGATGAATTTAATCCCCTGGTGAAAGAGGAGTAAAAATATCTCTAAATTTCTCTTTCTTCCAAGAAATCCATACTCATTGTTCTTTTTCTATCCTGTATCTAGAGCAGCAAGGCCTACCCTGCGTAGAGGAGGTTCCTCAACAGAATCAAGCATCAAACGGGCCTGGGGGCAACTGTGAACAGTTCATTTGAAACGTCCAAACTCGTCTACACTGTAAAAGCCTCTACCTCTGAATAAGTTCTATGGAAACTGCGTCTTTTCACACCTTTCATGACCCAGTTTTCTCCCGGCCCAGTTTTCCTCTTTGGTTCTTCAAGATGACCAGAACAGACGGGACAGCGCGGGTGGTAGGAGGGAGAATAAGTAAGGTGGTAAGTCCACTGCAGTATGTGCGTGGGTCTAGGGAAGCTCCTGGTTCAGTGGTGAGAGCAGTTGTTTTTCTTAGTTTACAGTGCCTAACCTAAGGGAAGAATATGCAAACACCCTAAGATGTAACCAGCTTAAGTACTGTTATAGTTTACTCTAGCAAAGCACCTTCTAACGCTTAACGTTCCAATTTATGGCTCTAACGACGTCCCGCTGGAATTCAGGGAGGAAAGCGTTAATCTCCGCAACGTTTTTTTCCAGTTACCAAAAAGTCACACCCTCTCAAGACGGCTACTAGTTCTCTCTCGCGAGAGTATGAGAAAGTGACGCTTTCTATAAACCCCGCCCCCAGCCCTTTAGTTGCCAAGCAACGACGCAACCAACCTCCACAGCTCCATCCTCCTTTAGGCGCTAGCGTCAGCGATTCCGATTTCAGCCCCGCCCCCTGGAGCCCGCGGGCGCTCGATTGGTGGACGATTCTCCCCAGGTGAGGACAAGCGCGGGAGTGGGCGGAGCCAGGCAGGGGCACGTGATTCTCCGGGGACTGGTGTGCTGGACCCCGGCCGCAGTCGGTTGCCTCCCGTCTGCCGCTTTATCGAGTAGGTGCTGGGGCCACAGCCGGGAGGGCTCTTAGGAGGGATCCTGGGGCGAGCGACAGCTGTACAGCGCCTTGTAGGATCTAGGCGGGAGAGAGGAGGGAGGCTGCGTGCACCCTAATGAGGTGGGGGATGATGAAGCCTCGTTGTTTAGGGGAAGTGCGGGCCCCCGGGCATCGCCCAGAGTGCGGACGTTTAGAGACCCGGAGCCGCAGCTGAAGTCTCGGTTAGAGGATTTGTGTGGTCTGTGGAAGAACCGTGCAAGGTCCTTGAAACAGTAGGACCTTCCTTCCTCACGAGTCCCTTGTCAGGATTTGCTGAGTGGACTCTGGGCTCTCCTGCCCCAGTTCAGGTCAGGACTTATCCCTTACTCTGCAGGTGACCTTGGGGAAGCTATTTACCGCCTCTTTCCTCCCCAGTGTTTCTTCCATAGACTGCTTCCTAGGGCATAGATGGGGAGAAGGTGCGGACAAGGGCTTGAGAATGAGAGCACCAGTGGAGAAATAATGACGTGATAGGGCTGTCTCCCGGTTCAGTTACAGTTTTTCCTTCAGGAGACATGTTTGAGATTTTCCCACTTCTCATTTTTGTCAGGACTGAATCCTACCATTGGACTGCAGTTGCTTGATGATAATGGACTTGATCTGTTCGCAGGCCACTCTACCTCTAATTGCTGCCACCACTCTCCCCAGATTCTTAAATTGGAATCTGAGGTCAGGAACTAACTTAATTTGATTAACCTCAGTTTTTCAGTCTGTGAAATGGGGAGAAGTAATAATGGTAGCCAAATGTGTTTTATTACAGGATTATTGGAAGGACTGAAGGAGATGATTTATGCGAATGTAAACTCCTATGTCAGCATTATACATGCAAGGTTCTGGTGTAGGTCTTTATAGATGGGGAAACAGAGGGCCAGGGACACTCATAACTTTATCCTAGGGCATGTAGCTGTTAGCTGGGAGAAAGAGGTCTGGACTTGACTCTTGGCCTAGGGTTCTTTCACTTATACCTTGCCGATCCTCTTTTTAGGGTTTTGAGGGATGTCTCCTTCCTTCCCTTCCTTACACCCCTTTTGTCTTTTTCAGACATCCCCTGAACAAGAGCTGCCATGTCTGGGAATTCTGCATTATCCTCAGAACAGAACAACAACAGCTATGAAACCAAGTCAAATCTCCGAATGTCTGAGAAGAAATGTTGTGAGTTCTGAGAAAGAGGAGGGGCTGCTCTCTGCTGGGATTTTATCTCAGGAATATAATTGTAATACTTGACTTTGCAGCTTGGTGGGAGTGAGAAGTAATTCTTTGACAAGGGAATTTAAAACAAAGTCTACCAGGAGAATTTCCTGTCTGAAACATGTAGATTCAGTGAAATGTCTGTCCTTGGGGCTAGATGGTGTAGCCCAGCATTTTCTTACTGCTTTCTTTAACCAAATCTCTCTCTCTCCTGGGGGTATCTGCACACTGGATTGATGTTGAAAGTTAGAGGAAGCATTATTGTACATGCAGTGGGAAAGGCAGAGTGGTAGGGTGCAGAAATTACTCAGGACTGATACTGTTAACAGTTTCCCTTTATCTCTTGGGTTAAGTTTTTTGAGGATGCTGCTCATGGGTTTAGCCTTTACACTTTGCAAACTATTTTCCCTGGAGGTTCATTTCTCTGGGCACAGGTTTCATGGGAACATTTCCATGACAATCTTTTAGACAGAGGCAGCAGGTGGGTTTGCAGAGAGATGAAGTGCCCTTTCCTGTCCCCATGCATCTGCATGCCTAAGCATCCTATGGACTGCAAGACTGCATAGCCTGGTCCAAAAGGTCCTGGGCAACTGGTCCTCAGATGTTTGGGGGAACCTCAAGGCAAGCTAACTCTTTCCCCTGCTTCCAGGTTCCTTTGGAACCTTGTCAGTCAGTTCTTCTCACTTCAGTGGTTATATATATCAGCAGGTGGAAACAGCCAACTAGCATGAGACCTGGAATCATCTCATGTTCAAAGTTTACCCTAGAGTCTCAACCTTGATGTCATGCCCTTGTCAGTCTCATGATTAACGATGATCGTCTCTTTTCACCTAGCACTGATGAGGCTCGCTGGGGTTTGGGCTGCAACAAAGGCAGCTTGTTTGGATGTGATACTGGGGACTGGGGTTGGTGCACCTTTATGATCAGGGTCTTCTTTCTCTGCCAGGGCAGGAAGCCAGGTACTGAGCACAAATACCCCGGGGGAAGGTAACTAGTATAGCCCGACGATTGAGTGCAGCCTCCGGAGTCAGACTGCCTGGGCTTGAATCTTGGTTTTACTACTTCCTAGCCACATGCTTTTAAACAAGTTGCTTATCCTCTCCACGCCTCAGTTTACTTGTTCATAAAATGGGAATACTAGTAGTACCTCCACCCCCGCCCCACCCCTGGAGTGATGTGAGAATTGAGTGAGTAAATCTGTAGGGCAGCACTGGGAAGAGTGTTGATGTGTCACGTTTCATTGGTGACTCTGTTTGCATGTTGTGTTTATTCCTGAAACAGTATATATACGTTGAGTTATACTCTAAATGCTTATCTGGGAGCTCACTATTTAAAAGAGCCCTATGAAAGATGGTGTTTTTAGTAAAGAATGTTTTCTCCTCTTGTTTGGCAGCATTGTCACCCAGATTTGGTGATATGGGATGCACATCTTAAAGAGATGTGCCCTCGTATTACTAGGACACTTGAGCCAAAAAGAGAACAGAGAGCTGGTGGTGGTGGTGTGAGGGGGTTGATCACTGTGGGGCTCTCTGACTCTGCGCAATGCCCAGTGTCAGTCCTTTGAGTTCAGCTTTCTCCTCCATGGGAATCTCCTACCTGCCTTCCTAACTCTTCTGAAGTTTTTCTGCTATGAGGGTTTTTGATTAACTGAGGAAGCAGTAATCCTAGGACTCTTGGCTTCCTCTAGGCTCTTAATTCCTCCTACAGGCTCTGATCTCTCCTTCCCAAGTTCCACCCTCTCCCCTACTCCCTGGAGGCACTGGGTGGTCCTGAAGCTGCTGTCATTCATTTACCCCACTCTCTCCTCCCCTCATGGTTGGACTGTGAGACTGGTGGCCATAGTCACAGGGGAAACAGCGTTATGAGAGTAGGTTTTAGTTTATTTCCTTTGTCTCTGTTACTGCCTGTATCTTGAAACAGGCTCTCCTGGCTGCGTAGTGTTCACACCCAGCAGTTGCTTTATTAATAGCTCACTCGTTATCCTATTGCTGCTAATTAACACCTGTTGTTGGCTGACTTCAAGGCTGAGAAGTGCCTGAGCTGGACAGCTGAAGAATGTCTTGAGGGAGCCAAAACTTCCAAAGGAGCATTACCGGAATTTCAGCTGCTCCAGGGATGGGAAGAAGGGGGGTGGTACTGGCTGAGGTGCCTTTAAGGTGCTCAGATGACCGGTTTCAGGAATTGGGAGTGGGGCAGAGGTCTACATGCTTTTCTTCCTTTGTTTCTTTCATTCTTTGATATTTTGAATAGGTCTGGAACAGACAAGTTTCCGTATGAATCTTTCTCTAATTACAAAAGCAATACAGGTTCATGAAAAATTCAGACAATACAGAAAGAAAGGAAAAAGCAAGAAAGCTCTTACAATTTTTCTTGTCCCTGTTAAGTTTGATTCCTTCCAAATATTATTCTGGTGTGTCCTGTTAATGAAAATAGGTTCACACTGTATATATTTTGTTCTGCTGCCATTTCCTTTTTTTTTTTTTTTTTAACATACTATATTGTGGACATTTTTTTTCACATCAGTAAATTTAGATTTACCTCATTCTGCATAGAATTGCGTCATATGGCTGTGCCAGCCTCTCCCTGATGGACATTTATGTTGTTTACAATTTTCCACCATCACAAACAGTGCTGTAGTGAGCATCCTTGCGTATACATCTTTGCACGTTTGTGCTAGCAAGTTTTCCTACAGAAATAATAGGAGAAAAGATAGACACGTTTGAATTGTTGATCAGCATTCCTCAAAAGTTCTGTATTGTTAACTGGTTTTCATATTTCAAAGTGCTTGATAGAAATTGTGCATTATCAGCTATTGCTGCGCGGGTTACATAAAACGTTAACATTCGAAGTGTCTGGCTGTAGAATGTGGCTGTTTTATGACTACCAGTCAGATAGCAGGGGATAATCAGCAGTTTTATGACTTCTGAGGAATAAAAAGAAGATATTGCCACTGAAGCACACTTTTAAGGGCAGCACATTTCAAAATGTTGGGGCTATTTAGACCAAAAAGTGGAAGAAGACCTTGGTCAGGAGACAGCCGGGAACCACTGGTCTTCTAGACCACCTTCAGGATTAGATTAGAGAGCAGAGTCGTGCTGGCCACATGGCTCCCTTCCTTAGGTGCTGACAAGAGCTGGTGACTGGGACTGATTGGGCAATCACGAAACCAGGAGTCTGATCAAAGCCCTGACCTTGACTTTCTATTGAGGGAACTGTCGGCCAAGCTCTTCCCTTCTCTCTGGGCTTGAGGTTTGCTGTCTAGCAGGAGGGAAGTTTCCAAACTCTCATTACCTCTAAGTGTGTTCATGAAGGGAAAATAAGATTGAGAAAGCGAGTTCCACCTTGTTTAAAGAAGGTAGGAGAGAGTTTCAGGATTGAAACAGTTTTCCATTGTAAGTCGAGGGGTATGTTACATTGTCTCTGAAATTAATCAGTGTGAAGTGCCTACTGTTCAGATTAAGGTGGTGACGGTGTTTTATAACAGGCAGAACAGAATGTTCCTGGTTTTGCTGATGTGGCAATTTGAGATAGGAAGATGGTTTAGTTTTGTCCTCAAGAAAAGGAGAAGCCCTGGTGGCAGCAGGTGTGGTGCAGATGTGTTCTGGGCAGAGGTGGGAGGTGTGTTGCTGGGGGGTACCCTGAGGCGTCCTTCGTGCCCCGAGTTCTCTTTTGTTCTTAGCGCTCTCTGTCTAGTTTGGTAAACATGGGGCAGCTAGTTCCCTGCTTGGCTTCAGAGCATCTCCCAAGGATGGCTCATTTTCAGCTCCAGGGAGGGTAACAGGACCTCTAGGGGAAGTGCCTAATGGGCTGGAAGGTGTGGACAGAGCAGGACTAGACATGAAGGTAATGAGCCAAGCCATGGGGATTGAGAAGAGAGGGGTGCTGGGCTGGAGAAAGTGAAGACTCAGGAGGATTTCACTCCTGAAACCTGAGGCAGCTGATCCCGGGCAGAGCAGATCTGCATATTAGGGGTCAGAGACTGGGGAGTAACATCAGCTGAGCCTGCAGCCTGGCGTTTGCCTGCCTTTGTGCTCCCTGTTTGGACAGAGATGTAAATCACTTCTGTTGCTCATTACCTACCTTGGAGAGGCTCCTGCTCAGGCCTGGGAATTTTCCACGTGCACAGTGGGGAGAGGACTGAAACCCAAGCCCTCTGTCCCGAGTCTGAGCATGCGCCCCTCTGTCACTGCCAGGGCCCCTCTTTGGCTTCTGGGTACTTCTTGCCAAAACCCCTCGGAAACTCTCTTCCTTCTGAGGTCTGTTCTCTACCCACATCCCTCTGCTCACTTCCTCCTTGAGATCATTTCACATTCCCTTCTCAAAAGATGAAAGATGACTTTCCCATCCAGGGACCCCAGTTTGGCTGAACTATTTCTTAGCCTTCCAGGGTCACCTTGTGCCAGGGCAGAGAAGCAGTGACTACTCATGGGGCGTCTTCTGGAAGGCAGTGCTGGGAAGACATAGGTGAAAGCAGTTCTTTCCCATCCCATCGGCATGCAGGGCCTCCCACACAGCAGCCAGCAGAGTGGGAGCCCTCCCAGATGAGCTCAGTTTGGGTCTCAGGAACGTGGCTGGCAGCAGTGCAGGGCATTCATTGTCCCACCCCTTGTCTGGGGCAGGATGGGCAGGGAGGAGCCAGCCCCTGGGAGCAAGCTGATGAGGAACTAGAGGCCCTTTTTATGGAGAAAAGCTGCCTAGGAAGCACAAGATCTGGATTCTAGAGCCAGCTCTACCGATGACTCATTGTGTATCCTTAGGGAGGTCACCTGTCCTGAGCATCCAGTCAACCCCATCTGTCTAGTGAGCCCTGTCTCTGTAAACGAGCATTCCTGAAGTCAGTTTCCTAAGGAAGGGCAGGCCAGCGGCTGTTCCTGCTTCTAAACTTGCTTTTACTTGGGCCTTTGAGGCAGGCTGGCCATGATGCCCACATGCGCCAGCTACCACGAAGCTCCCTGAGGTCTAGTCAGCTCGTGTCAGGTAGGCTTTGCCACAGTCAAATGGTTTCAGAATTCTGGTTGAAACTCGTAGTCTGAGTGCAACGGTCAAAACAGATTGAGACCAGACTCTTTTTAATGAAAATACTTCTTGCGTGTGGCTCTGAAGGAAAAGATGGGATCCTCAGGGTAGAAACTCTGTTGGACCTGTTACAGGAGCCTGCTCAGGTCCACACTGGTGGGGTCTCCAGGCACAAGACCCTTCTTCAAGGCTACACACTTTTGTGTTACTGTTTGTCTCATGGTTACTGTCTTTCTAATCTTTGCCACTTTTTTTTTCTCTTTCCATCTTGGGTACCTCTGTGAAGACTTTGGAAAAGTAGAAGAGATGTGTCTTGGTTTGGTTACTCTCTGGGAGTCTACATGACTCTTTAAGTCTCCTTGAGGAGGGTTCACCCAGTATCTCCTCAGTTTGCCTTCCTGGACACTGGCCTCACTGAGGTTCATGCGGGTCAAACCAGATTCAGACCATGAGGTTCCTAGCCCAGTGCACAAACCTTACCCGGCCCCTCGTCCTTTAGTTCTGTTCCATTTCTTTTCTCTCTAGCGTGGGCGTCCTACATGACCAACTCCCCGACCCTCATCGTTATGATTGGTTTACCAGCCCGGGGCAAAACCTACGTGTCCAAGAAACTCACACGCTACCTCAACTGGATTGGGGTGCCCACCAAAGGTAGGTACAGCCGTTCGTTCCCCGGGAAAGGAAATGGTCCGCTCCTTTATTCTCCCTGGCATCAGGGTTACGGGGTACTCCTGGCAGCAATAGTGGTTGCTTCCTGATTTCCTGGATTTATTCCCTGTCCGGACACTTGTTCCTCTTGGCCTGGCTGGATTGGCCTAGTTTTGAGGGAAGGCCTTTGATAAGCGTATTAGGAATTAAATGAATATAGGGCTTTGCATTTCCAAAGCCCTTTATCTACAGCATCTCTTCTAATCCTAGCAGTACCCCTGTGGAATAGCCAAAGTGGCTGAGGAAATGAAAACTCAGGCCACTTAACAGCTCGTGCAAGGATGGAGATGTGGGCAGAATAGAAACAAGAAGAAAGAAAGAGTTGCCCATGAGCCTTCTTTGTAGACCAACCAGGAGGCTGTGCAGGCACACATTTTGACTAGTAACCACTCGAACATCTGAATATCAAAACTTTCACAATAAACAATCAGTAATACAAATGTGGAAGACATTTGGAAAATAAATAATAGCACTTCAGAATATTTAGAGAGGAAGTCACAGGTCCTGTAACATACTGTGCCCAGAATAAGAGTTTTCAAAGATGATGAAATTCTGAGCGGACTGCATTCTGCTTTGTATGCACACTAGAATGGAAGACATTCGTCAACCTAAGACCCCAGTATTCAAAAATACGTAACATGGTAAAAGTGTTTAAAAATAATTAAGCTGTTATAAGATTTAAAAAAGCCAACCAAACAAAAACTCGGGTAATTTAAGGCTTGTCCAAAGTCTAGTAAGTCAGAACTCGAACTTAAACTTGGTTCTTAGTCTGCTGTTGTTCCCAACGTGCCCCAGTGCTTTCTGCCCCCTTGGCCACTCTGACATTAGACCAAGAAGTCCCCTTTGGGACATCGTATTGTTGCACTGCCGAATGCTGTGGCTGTCTCCTGCAGTGTTTAACCTGGGGGTGTATCGGCGTCAAGCAGTCAAGTCCTATAAGTCCTACGACTTCTTCCGACATGACAACGAGGAGGCCATGAAGATCCGCCGGTGAGTGGTCCTAGGCCTGGCCTCCAGGCCAGCTCTTTCTTGGCTGGCGTGGGACCAGATGTGATGGGGCTTGGTTTTCCTTGCAGTAACTATGCTGTGGGGATTTTAAGTGGAAGTTATCTGCTGGGCAGGTCACCTTGGGCTGGGGTGGGTGGAAGAGCCGGGCTAGGAAGTTGCACATATGCTTGGAGGCTACATCTCCAGGGGGATAAGATACATACCTGGGGCCGGGGAAGGGGAGAGATACAGGAAGGTGAGGTCTCAGTGGGGAAGGTGAAGGGTCTAGTTGGGGACAATTTTTGACCAGTGGGGAAACTAAACAGGAAGTGATGTGGCTCCTGTGGCAACCCAGCTGTTGATGTCTCTGGCTGTGCCTGAGCCTGGCCTTGCCCCAGGCCCCTTGCTGACGTCCTTGCTCTCCTGGCAGACAGTGTGCTCTGGTGGCGCTGGAGGACGTTAAGGCGTATCTCACTGAGGACAGTGGGCAGATCGCGGTGAGCCTTACCTGCCTCTTCCCTGCCTTGGTCTCCACCCTTTCAGCAGCTTGGCTGCACAGCCCCACCCTGGGTCCACCTCGGTGGGATTCCATGTCTCGGTCCCTGCTCATCAACCTCGCGGGCTTTCTTCCCAGGTGTTCGATGCCACCAATACCACTCGAGAGAGGAGGGACATGATTTTGAACTTTGCCGAGGAGAATTCCTTCAAGGTAGGATCTGACTCCAAGCGGGAGGGTAAGGGGTGAGCGGAGTGGGCAGTTAGGGGGGACAGGCAGGCCTGTGTGACTGCAGTGGGTGAGGGCAGGACTGGATATATGATTCTCTCCTCTGGGTGCGTTACTCCCAGTCCTTGAGTGTTTTCTTTCAGGTCCTTTCTCAGACCCTTAGCCTGTATGTATGAGACCCTGGGGATGTGGTAAGAGCTATTTTTAAATGACAAGGCCTTGAAGGCCACTTTCATGAAAGAAAATCCCAGGGGATGTGGTGGCCGGGGAGGGGCAGGTATGAGCACATGCTCTTAGTGAGCAGCCTGGCCGTGACTGAGTCGTTGCTCACTGCCTTCTCTCCCTGCCAGGTCTTCTTTGTGGAATCTGTCTGTGATGATCCCGATGTCATTGCTGCCAACATCCTGGTAGGTGCACCCCTGCACACCACCACCTCATTATCCTTTGTGCTCTGTGTGTGTGTGTGTGTGTGTGTGTGTGTGTGTGTGTGTGTGTGTGTTGGTGGGGGAGGGGGAGAGTCCGCCAACTGGGAAATGAAAGAAAGAAGTAGATGCGTTTAACGATACAGGGTGATCTTTTTGATCTGCCAGAACACTGTTTTGTACGTCCACACTCTTCCCTTGGGAGAAGAAACAGGCTTTGAGGAATGAAGGAAGAATTGGCTGTTGAATAGTGGCCAGACTTAAACTGTAGGAGTCCTGGCCCTGTGCTCTAGGTACTAGCTGGGTGCTGAGACCTAGGTGTATTCTCAGAATAGATCAGACTCTTCAAGATCCGTCAGGGCCACCTTATAGGAAGGTCATCTGCCCACCAGTTGTCTAACACTCAGGTCAGCCTTCGATGTGCCCAGTGCCCCGGGCCCTGAGTGGTCACAGCTGAAGCCAGCACCCATGTTGTGCTGTGCTGAGTAGACACTCGCACGTTGTAGCCTGGTGGGAACTTGCTGAAGACGTGTCTGGTCCAAGGCAGCCATGTGTCAGATCAAGCATCCTATTCTGAGTGGTCATGGAGAGAAATTGAATATCCTTTCTGTTTCCCCAGGATGGTCCATAAAGGGATTGGGGCCCGGGAGCAGCCTTGGCTGCGTGACTGCCTCTGTCCTTCAGCCAAGGGCAGGCACATGACTCCCCAGTTGTCTTTCCCTTCTTGGTTGCCAGGGTCACAGGATAGGGAGGAGGTGCTCAATGAACGGGGATTGCCAACACTCCAGAGAAAGGCCACTTCTGTGGCCTTCCTTGTCTTTATTTAGCAGTGGCTGTTTGCAGGAGGGCTGGTAAGGGCAGACCTCTGACTAGGCCCTGCTCTTCCTCTGATTCCAGGAGGTAAAGGTGTCGAGCCCTGACTACCCTGAAAGGAACAGGGAGAATGTGATGGAGGACTTCCTAAAGAGAATTGAGTGCTACAAAGTCACCTATCAACCCCTTGACCCAGACAACTATGACAAGTAAGGTTGAAGGCCGAGGTTTGAAGGGCCTGAGGCAGGGCTCTCGTTCGAGGGAAGAGTCTTTCTCCCTCTGTCCCTAGACTTCCTTCTGACAATCCAGGCCTCTGTTCACAGGGAAACCAGATACCGATCTGTGGCTTCTACGTGGATTGAATTTTATACTTGAACACTGGAGTGCTTCTTACCATAAGTTCTTCTGTCTGTCCTCTAGAGCACAACTTCTCAACCTGTGCATGGTTGACATTTTGGCTGGATAATTCTGTGCGGTGGGGGCTGTCTTGTGCACCACAGGGTGTTCAGCAGCTTCCCTGGCCTCTGCCCACTGGATCCCAGCAGCACTGCCAAGCTGTGACAATTGAAGCTGTTTCCCTGGAGGGCAAAATCGCCCCCGGCTGAGAACCACTGCTCTAGATCAGTAGTTTTGAAGTAGGGTGTTGTAGGACACCCCTTAGAGATGTGCCATCAGTTTTTGATCAATTTTTAAAGTTTATTGTGTGTGTATATATACGTATATATAGTAAGATATATAGTAGTACATATATTTATACACATATTTCATATGTTAAGTAACATGTAATATGTAACTATATATTTTATAAAACATAATATCTTGCATATGTGCTTATGCATGTAATATATATATATATGTGTATTTTTTGTGTCTATTATTTACTATGGCAGTGCCTGTCGGCATCGTGGTAGAGAATACAGGTTAACTTGGTGTGTGTCAAGTCTATGTTGAAGAACAACGTGGGTGCAAGGATACCTGTGGGGGAGGGGGTTCTTTGAAAAAGCCTGCTGTCAGAGCTGTTAACAGCTCCGTCCAGATAAGAGTACAGCGCTGCAGCCAAGCAAGTGGCGAGATAGTGTGCCGAGCCCACTGGTAAATTGCTTCAGTGGTCTGCTTAATGTTCTGAGTCTTTCAGTTCCTTCAAGTGTGGTGCCCAGAATATTAGTGTTTGGAGGTGTTCTTAACACAGAAGTTGAAAACCACTGCCTTAGATATGGCATAATAGTATATTCCTCAGTTAGCCCGAAGTCCTACATAGAAAAACGTTCTAGAAGAACGTGTGTGTGTTTATAGGTGTTACCTCTGGTTGGTAGGATTGTGGGTGATATTTATTTGCATCATTCTACCTTTTTGTAAAAAAGATTTTTTTTTTTTTTTTGGAATAAGCACTTACTGTTTTTATAATTAGGACATTTTCCCCGATGGCCGAAAGCAAGCAGTCTATGTCAGTGCCCTTGGGAGAGGCTGCATTTAGGTAGACGCAGGGAATGCTCAGAGATCTCTGTCTGAGGTTTAGCACCCCCTCCCTCCCCTCCCCTCCGTGCTGGTGGACGCGGTACCCTGACTCTGCCAGACTCTGTCTGACTCTGACCACGGTACATGGTACTGTGCTTCTCGCCAAGCATCAGGGTTAGCAAAGCCTTCGGGTCATTCAGCTGAGCCCCCAGGGGGAAGCCTGGATTCTGTTGACCATACCCATCCACATCGCATGGCACAGCGTAGGCACTGAGGAAGTGGTGCTGACTGATGGGAAAGTCTGGAAATTTTGCTTCCTCTTGGTTCTGAGGAGTCATCCATCTCTGACCATCCGGTTCCCTAAGTGCGGGTGGGGTGTGGCGGGGGAGGCACACCTGCTGCTGGGAGCCTGCAGGTAACACGCAGAGCCTTTCCCTTCCTCCTGTGACCCTCAGACTTTCACACCCGCAGGATTTTTTTTTTTTCCCCTGCTCTGTCCCAGGGATCTTTCTTTCATCAAGGTGATAAATGTGGGCCAGCGATTCCTAGTGAACAAAGTCCAGGACTACATCCAGAGCAAGATCGTCTACTACCTCATGAACATCCACGTCCAGCCTCGCACCATCTACCTTTGCCGGCACGGAGAGAGCGAGTTCAATCTCTTGGGGAAGATTGGGGGTGACTCGGGCCTCTCGGTGCGGGGAAAACAGGTGCGTAGCTGGCCAGCAGGCTGGATTTCCTAGGCTTAGAGTTAGAAGGGCATGGTGGGGGTCATCTCTTTTATCCCCTTACTTCTTCCTGAATCCTTCTGGGGCTTAGGCTGTGGTTTCAGAGACTCATCCAACAAGTGAAAAGACGTTTTCCTGTTCGGCGACTCCAGCCCTGCAGTGAAGTGTACATAACTTGGAACCGTTTCTGCTGTGATCATTCAGCCGTCAGATGTTTATTGGGCACAGCTTGTATGCCTAGCACAGTACAGGGTGCTCCGGGTGAAGTTCATTTCCTCTTGGGTTTATTGTAACCATGTATCACCTTTCAGAGTTTGATCAGCGTCAGGCACGTTGCCCTTTACAGGCTGAGTTAGTAGTCCTGTGTGCGTGTGTTTTCTCCTCTTTTAAAAGTTTTACTTCACATCCCAGTTTGCGCAGGCTCTAAGGAAGTTTCTGGAGGAACAGGAGATCGCAGACCTCAAAGTGTGGACGAGCCAGTTGAAGAGGACGATCCAGACCGCTGAATCCCTGGGGGTGACCTACGAGCAGTGGAAGATTCTGAATGAGATTGATGCTGTGAGTAGGAGGCTCCAGTGGCCAGAAAGCCAGTAAGAGTGTCCTGTTCAGACAGGGATGCTCCAAAGTCACGATGTGGGCCATTTTATCTGGAAAACTGGAACCACCAAGTAGAAACTTTGAGGAAGCTGAACCTATGGCCAGTTTGGGGAGGAATTGTGCCCCCAAGCAGGGCCTCCTAAATGCTTGACACCCCTGTGCCAATGATGGGACCCAAACCAGTTTCTACCTAGCTTCTGGCGCCCGGGGAGAGGGGAGCTCCATTTGGTTTCTCCATCTGTACTCCTGGGAACAAGAAGTAGCTAGCAGCAACTCACTTTGTTAATTCCTGCTTAGGTCACTTGGTCTGGAAAAGTCCTTTCCAAATTTGTTCTTAACTTTCTCTGTCCTTGAGCACAGAAGCAGGCATTTCTTTCCCTTTCCTTCCTCCGTACCCTTTTATGCCTTCTGCAAGAATTCTCCAGGCCCTTCAGTTTCCCCTCCTTCCCTGCTTCCTGTTTCTTTTACTCTGCTGACTTTCCCTGACCTGAAAGCTCCCCACAGCAGAGATGCCCTGCCTCCCGCAGTGGCCCTCGCCCTGCCCGCCAGTAAGATACAGTCCATGAAAGGAGCCAGCCCAGTGCCTGGCGCTTAGTAGAGAGCTAGTATTCCTCAGGGTTGCCTTCAGCACTTGGGGGGCCATGTGGGTCAGTTCACCTCTTCGGGCTGTGTGGCTCCTGCAGGGCGTGTGCGAGGAGATGACGTACGCGGAGATTGAGAAACAGTACCCAGATGAGTTTGCGCTTCGAGATCAAGAGAAGTACCTGTATCGATATCCTGGAGGGGAGGTGAGATTCCCCTACGTGGTTGGGGACAGCCCTATCCTTTGCTGGGGGTTTTGCTTTAATTTGGGGTAAAGATTGAGTGATTTTGGGGACCTAGAAAGGGCACTGAAGGCATCTTTTAGTTTCTCTTCCTACCTTTGGGTCCTGCTGTGTTCAGTTCAGCTCATGCAGTCGAATGCCTCGTTGATTTGTCAAGATCTCCCGGGAAGAGGGTGACAGGATACTTCTGTTGTTGGCTATGTTGTAGAATCAACGTGATCTTTCTTGCTTCTTTTTTCCATTCCACTTCCTCAGTCCCACCCTGACCCAAGCAGGTCTAGGTACCAGGTAAATGTATGGGAGTTGAATGCTTTTCCTATCATCTTCGGAGTTTGAGGTTGCTTCCTGGTCTAAGTGGTCTAGGGATGTGTGAGGCAAAGGTAAATTAAACAGGATGGCAGGGGTCTAGGGAATCCCCGGGAGCCTTGTGGTCATACCCTATGCCTATTCTGTGGGAAGAAGACATAAACACAGGCTGTATTCAGATTTTCTCTTCTTGGCCTGCAATTTTCTCAGTCTGAATGTTGCTCTTGAAAGGTCTGAATATTCTCAAGAGATACCAGGGCTGGGGGCAGTTAGCGAACAACACGAAGTCGCTGAGCCTCCAGGAGGAAAGCCGGCTGGGGAGAAAGGAGAAGTGGCCTGTTAAACTCTGGACGCAGCCCCCGACTTGGCTGCCAGCTTGCGCCTGGCCTCCTACCAGCCTGCCCTTCCCCCACAGTCGTACCAGGACCTGGTGCAGCGGCTGGAGCCTGTCATCATGGAGCTGGAGCGTCAGGGCAACGTCCTCGTCATCTCCCACCAGGCTGTCATGCGCTGCCTCCTGGCCTACTTCTTGGATAAGGGTGCAGGTGCCGTGCTAGGGAAGGGCCTAGGACACATCCTTGGGGAGGGAGCTGGACTTGGGGAGGCACCAGGATCCCTGGCAACCAGACCTCTGCCTCTTCCACTCAAATTGGAGTACATTCTTCAGGCAGCGGTGTGGGGTTCCCAGCAGCCACTGGGCCAACATCTTGCTGAATTTACTCTCCTGGTACAAAAGCCCCCAGTGGAGAGCGGCTGCTGCTGGAGCCCTTGATCCTGCTTGGCTAAAGGGCCAGCATCAAGCTGACACTCCTGGCAGCATTGGAAAAGTGCTTGAACATTCCCTGCTTGTTACTCTGGCTACAAGGAGGGAGGTATCTCAGAAGCCTCTTCACCCTTGGGATTCAGGGTAGACAGCATCTGGGTAGAGAAGTAAGGAAATGTTGCTGCCTTTTCTGATCTTTCCTTTCCTCTCCTCCCCCTCCCCCTCCTCCCCTCCTCCTCCTCCTCCCCTTCCCTTCCCCCTCCTCCCCTCCTCCTCCCCTACTCCTCCCCCTCCCCTTCCCTTCCCCCTTCCCCCCTCCCCCTCCTCTCTCCCTCCCCCTCCCCTCCCCTCCCCACCATCTCCCTGAGCTGCTGGGATACCTGCAGACTGACCTTACGTGTACCCAGGTGTACCTCAGTCTTCCCTTCTGTGGGGCCCTGGCCACGACACTTACTCCTGTTTTGCCTGCAAGGAAGGACCTAAAGGAGACCTCCTTCCTTCCTTAGCCACTCAGTAGCTTGGGTGGCTTCCTTGGAGGCTGTGTTGATCGTTGTCTGGGGTTTAGAGGAGTTGAACGACCCCAGGTTGGGGTAAAGGAGTCTCACAAGCTCCTTAGGCTCTCCCTTCCACTAACTTGACCTTGCTCCGTAATTCTGAGACTTCCTTCCCTGGGTCTTTCCACTTTCAGATGAGCTCCCGTACCTGAGGTGTCCTCTCCATACCATCTTCAAACTGACACCTGTGGCCTATGGTAACTATGCGCTTAGGACCGGGCAGGCGGTGGGGATGGCAGAAGGTCAGGATCTTTGAGTTTTCTCTGAAGTTTGCCTAGAAGTTCAACTTCCTCACCCCTGTGTACCAGGGAAGTTCCGTCAGCGCCTTCCATTTTTAAAGGGATGTATGTATATATTTGGGGATACATGTGTTCCTTTATTACCCTATTGCAACTAAGGAGTTTTTCTCTGAGCTTTTTTCCTGAAAGCCTCTTCACTTAACTCTGTTTTCTCAGGATGCAAAGTCGAAACAATTAACCTCAACGTGGAGGCTGTGAACACCCACCGTGACAAGCCAACTGTAAGTGTCTTCCCACAGATGAACACGCAGGCTCCCTGCCACCTCGAGTCTTTGAACCATTGGCATCAGGAGACTGGGGTTTCTTTTATGTACAAAAACATTTTTGTCCTGTGTAGTCTTTACTTCCAAAAGGAAGAGATTTAGAAACAGCTATTTTTTAAAATTAATACCTCTTTTGTGAATCTTAACCATTGGCTCTTGGAAATCCAGTGAAATATGGAAAGTGTTTGGCTGGAGTGAAATGCAGATTTTTTTCTCCCAGAAAGTGCTCCCTTTAGAAAAAGCAGGATCCAGAGGTGCCTGTATGTGGGGTCAGGAGGTGTAGTTTGTTCCAGGTCTGTCCTGGTCATCTGTGTGATCGTAAATCAGCCCCTTCCTTTCTTTGGGCCTCTTGGCCTGCTCTGAAGTGTGATGCTCACGGAGTGTCTCGCTCTCCAACCCCTTAGCTTCCTGGGGCTAGGGGACCGGGCCACAGCCCTTGTCTTTTGAGAGACCCTGTCTGCAGAGGAGCAGGAGTGGAGGAGGCTGTTGTGGTTACAAGCATTATTTAACCTTTACGAGTGAGCTTTTGGCTTGCCTTTCATTTGTGTGGTGTCCCTCGTTTCCAATCAGAACAACCTCCCCAAGAACCAAACCCCTGTAAGGATGAGAAGGAACAGCTTTACGCCTCTGTCCAGTTCGAATACAATAAGGCGTCCAAGAAATTACAGTGTTGGGAGCCGGCCCCTCAAGCCCCTCAGCCCTCTCCGTGCCCTGGACACGCAAGAAGGGGCCGACCAGCCGAAGACCCAAGTCAGCATTCCGGTGGTGTAACCGTGTGTTTCCCTCCAGCCCTGGCCTCCTGCCCTTGTCACTAATCACCAAGGAGTCATTTAACTTCCAACCCCCACCCTTCCCTCCCCTGGCCCCCCCACCACGAATCTTAACAGAGAACGTGAGGTCATGTGTTTGCAGACCCACCTTAGCTAGTCCACGGCGTGAAACATCTCCCCGCTCAGGGACAGGCTGGCGAGTTGGGTGTGTTAGGACAGACACGTCCTCGGTTGGGGAGGTCTGGAGGAGGATGAAAAGGGACATGCTCTCCTGGGGTGATTGGCAGAGCTGGGCTGAGGCTGAGCATGCTGTGGTTCTTGTCCGTCCACTGCGTCTAAACTTACTAATGTCCTTGTGTTGGTAAAAGGGTGTGGCGGGGTGTGGGGTGGAGGGGACAGGGCAGCCCATTCTCCCTCCACCTCCACCTTGCCTCTTCAAGGTGTGCTTTACTCACAGACCTTCCCTGCCTGCTTCTTCCCCTTCTCCCCTGTCCCCTTTGGCTTGCCCAATGTGATGCATGGCACTGTCGTTGTGTGTCCGTCTAGGAGGGAAGGGGCGGTGGGCGAGAGAGAAATCTGGCCTCAGTGGATGCTCTCTGCAGTGGGTCTAAATGGGTCTGGACTTAGGAGAGCCTTTCTTTTCCCTTCTCCCCTCCTCTGGAGTCAGGTCCTGCAAGGGTCAGCCCGGGCTACAGAACATCCACAGATGCTCTAGAGCCTGGAAGTGGACGTAGGGTGAGCGTTCTCACCTCCTTTCATGAGAAACAATCCTGAGTCTTCGGTGCCCTGGGGGAGGCTGGGTCTCAATAGGTGGGAAGTACCTTGATTTGTGTTTTTCAGATATAAGTCTTTGGGCCTCAGCGGAGTGAGGTTCAGGAGAGGACAATGGTCTCTGAGTCTTGCAGGGCTCTTGGGGGGCAGTCATGTCTTTTCTCCGGTGGGTCCCAGCTTCTTTGCCGACCATGGGAACTCCTGCCAAAGCCAGTGACCTCTGGGACGGTTTAGAAGGACAGAGTTGGATTCAGGAGTCGCTGTTGATGTCTGGGTTGCTCACGGGAAATGGCAGAGAAGAGCTCACTAGAGCTGCGTTTTATTTTCCAATGATTCCAGCCCACTTTCCTCTTTAAGTTAAAACTGTCTTTTGCATGAGCATCTTTTTTTCCCCCAAATGTGGAAAAGCGTGGTGATAAATTTAACCTCCCTCACTGGGGTACTGTTTTATCTCACCTTGACGTCCAGGGGAGTCTTGGGATCCCGTAGGGTCTAGCTCTAGACCATTTATCCATTTACTTGTGTCGTTCCATTTTTCCTGCAGGTTAAGCAGGAAATGTGTAGAGCAGGGGTTCTTAGCCCCGTGGTGGCCCATGGTGCATCCTCCTCCCACCCGCCCCCTAATTTTGTATGCAAAATGTGTGAGTATGTGTATGAGCATTTTTCTGAGAGGCAGGTCTAGAGTTCTCATGAGATTTTTTAAAAGAGAGGACTCCCCACCTTAAAGTTACCAACCTGTCATTTGGAGGTGAGCAGTGAGAGCAATTTAACTATTTGCCAGGGGTGTTTTTGTTTGCTAACAGGAGATCTTTGGTTGTGGTTCTCACCTGGAAGTACTCAGTAGAATCCCTTACAGAATGTTTGAAACATATGCATGCCTGGGTCCACTTTAGGATTAATTCTAACTCAGTCTGTGGGACTGGACTCTGGACATGCATGTGTTTAAATAGCTTCTCTGATGATTCTGAACCATTCTCCAGAACTTCATATTGTGAAGTTGGGTGGAGAAACACTGGGATAGTAGTTCCTTGGACAAAGCATCAACCGCAGAATTCTGAATTCCTCATGGTTCTGAAAGGACAGTTCCCCAGAGTTAGCTATGTGAGCAGATCTCAATATTGAATGAAGTAACCCCTGCAAAGTTACTTCAGGCAGCAGCTATGTTTTAGAGGGTTATTCTGGGTTCTAGTTCCAGCTTTAATGCTTAACATTGCAAGGTGATGTGGAATCAATCACTATGTTAAATAAATGTCCTTGGATAATAGCTGGGAATTTTAAGCACCCTGGAGAGAGGTACTGAGAGAAAACTTACAGGAAGATGAAGGTTATCATCACGGGCGAGTGGCTTGTGACCTTGAGTCCATTTTTGCATCCTGAGCAGGACATCACAGCCAGCTTTCAAACTTGCCTGGGTTCTGCTCCAAATTGCCTCCAAGATGTAAAGTAACTTCCTATTCCTGTTTAGCCTTCACATGATATGTACTTAGTGCCCTTGTCTGTGGGGCTTCAGGCTGGTGTGGAGTGTGGTGGAGGAGGGAGACACAAAAGCGGAAGAAAAGTCCTTGCCCTCAAGAAGGTTATTTTAGAGGAAGGGCATATAATTTTTAATAGATGAACATTTGCAAAAGAGCAACATACTGAGTCTATAAATGGGGATGTCGTGGTGGAGTACGGATTAGTTCAGACTTTTCTCTTGTCCTTTGCCTATGAGACTAAAAGGGTTGGGAGGTGGGAATGTCCCCCCAGGATGATGTGGTTGAGGAGGTATGTGTGGCACTTTTGCAAGGTTGCCTTGTCTGGCTTTGCTTGGCTGGTGGCATCTTTAGCCCAAATGGGCGTTCAGTCTTTTCTCTTGCCGTGCAGTTCAGAGCTAACACATGAGAACGAGCAATTTGATCCACGACTTTGGATTTGGGCTCCATGTACTCTTAGAGGAGAAATCTCCAACAAACCTGTGTTGTGTTACCTTGTCAGAAACCCCAGTGTTAGGCACAGTCACTGGGATGTGTGGTCGGGCTCTCAGCCTGCTGGTGTGGCTTCGCTCTCCCCACGTGCTAATGTGCGTCCCCCAGAAGAGGAGCCTGAAGGAGTGTTGCTCTCAGACAGGACGCAGGACGTTGGAGTTTGACCGCACCAAGGACTTTAGCATCCTTTTGTTTTTAGAACGATATCCCTCCAGAGAGGGTTCAGCAGGAAGAAGCCAGGAGAGTATAGAAGGGAATAGAGCTCTTGCTCCAAATTTTAGAGAAGTCTGTGTGCACAACACAGACGCCACCAAGAAGGGATGGATTCCAGAGTACTTTCTGCCTGATGCTTTCCGCTTTGTTGTAGGGGAAATCGGCGAAGACTAGCATTTAATCTATTGACTTAAAACAGGGAAAGGAAGGTCATGGTATATTTGATGATCTTTCTCTTGCCTTAAAGTTGAAAGAGGAGTTTTGCGACAGACTTGAAAGAAGAGTCTAAAGCAGATTTGAGAACTAGCTTCTCTTCCTGTTTCTTAATCCTTAAGTTGCAATTTAGCTCTTACTTACTTGTCTGTATTGTCTTTGGCTTTGCTTTGGCAAGGGGATTGTTTTGCATTCAATTGAAAAGTAGGATGAGAAAATCTTTTAAAAACATGTATTGTACTAGGGGTCTGCCCTGTATTATTGCCTCTGGTTGTGTTTTTTGTTGCTGTTGTTTTGGGTTTTCTCCCCTCCAGAAATCAGGGTTGGAAGCACAAGATACGTGTATTCGTAGACTGAACAGCTGAATGTTTCCTATGAGGACCTAGGTGTTCCTCGTTGCAATCCGCAGTTGATCTTCAGAGGCACTGGCATTTTGAAGAAACATGATGCAGCTGTTTGGAAATAAATTCATCTTATGGTGTCTCTGTGAGTAGGAGATCTGAGACCCAGAGAAGCTCACTGATGCTTGGGGCAGCCAAAGGACGAGGGGGAAAGTGTCCATAATTGAGAGAACTGTACCTGGGTTAGACAGTCTTAGGCACAGTCCATCGACTGTGCTAAGCCCGGAAGCCATGCTGTGTGTTTTCCAGAAATGTGATAATTTTATGCAGGTTTTCCATTGCATATTTCTATTTGTGTTTTAAAATATTTTAATTTAAAAATTATGTCACAACGAAATCGGGTTGCAGCATTGGAAGGCTTGATCTCTGACGTCCCATAGAGGTGACGCAGAGACCAGAGGTATGCCCAGGGACGTAGCGCAGACTCATCGTGTCCGGAAGACTGTATCTAGAAATACCTATATGCCGACCGCCCAACAGACTCCAGCAGGGACACACACTGCCTGACAGATTCTGGCAGGTCCCTGTGCTGACTAACTGCCAGACTCTACCAAGACCTGTCAGCGGACAGTCTGACCGTTCTCTCATTCTACCAGTTCATAGTATGTGCGTGTTGTTACAATTCTCTGTCCACTGCCCATGTCCTACAGAGAAAGGAGGTAACCACTCCACCTGTTTTCTTTAGGGGGAAGTACTATATACGATGCTTTTTAATAGACATTTTTTTAAGAGTAGCAGCCAAATTCTGATCGTTAAATGAAGGTTGAACATCACTTGTGAGATCGTTTGTAAACTCAGCTGAGGAAGTGCCTGCTCGGAGCCTGAAATTGTTCCCTCTGCTTGAAGGCATCCCATCCGCTGCCCCACTTCTGGGCAGGACCTCACTTTCTGAGCCCTCTGTGCCCCAGCTTCCCCTCCTGGCCTGCAGCATGCCGTTGGGCCGCGCAGCTGCTCTTAGCCTGCCATCTATTTGGCTCCTACTCAGAATCTAATAAAAATGCAAAGGAGATTTTGCATTCAAAAATTGATTTTAAGAGTCAGCAAACGTATTCTTTTCAGTAAGCCTTCCACTGGGGATCTGTGACCAATATTTACCTACTTGATTTTTTTTTTTTTGTATCTGAATTGCTTGTGTACAGTTTGTCCTTGTGTTGAAGTAACAGGGTCCGCTCATTCTGATAACGGTGATAGTTTTGCTGTGGCAAAAGCAAATGGCTGGTCACCAGCTGTGCCCTTTGAGGGGGCTGGGGGTAGGCTGAGCACCACTGAGTTAAATGGCATGAACTGAATTGGGAACCCAGGCAATAGAGCTAGCCTGTAGGTTTCTGAGGCACAGACAGCTCTGTTGACAGAAGGAATGTAAGTCCTCAGCAGCATCCTAATTTAATCTGGTGACATCAATATCAAAATATGCCACTCAGATCCACATAAGGTGTGTATAACTGTATTTGAATTGTGTTTTTGTGTGTGTGTGTGTAGAATGGGTAAATAAAATTGTTGAGTAACTTGAACCTATCAGAAGGCTTCTGGGTTTTTTGTTTTGTATTTTGGGTTGTGTTCTCCACCCTCTCCCCTACCCCTAAAACTTGGCCTCAGGCTGCTTGGTGACTGGGCCTCAGACAGGCAAAAGCCGGTCTGCAGAGTGACTGGAGTCCTTGGTCGGGGCATGGCTCTCTTCCACCACCTTCTGGGGAAGATGGGAAGGACATCATGGAGGGCACTGGAACTTAGTTGCGTGACTTTGGGCGCCTCCACAAGAACTGAGAAAAAATTACCTTTGCCCACACTGTGCTATGACTCCCACTCGCAACGTGGAATTCATTATTTATTGCAAAGAAGACCTTTGGAGATCTCTTAGAATTTAGGGGGCTCTTCCTTCTAAAAACATGACCTGCCTGTTTTTAAAGAGGTTGCAGCCAATGGGGTAAAATGGCGTTTCACTTCTTCTGGGAGAGGAAGTGCCGGAGGGGTCACGCCACCGCTTTCACGCCTTATTCCTTGTTCCCGCCACAAGGACCAGGCGGGCGTTAGACATGCAGACCCTCGGGCCCCGTCCCCGGCCTCCTGAAGCAGAGTCTTCACTTTCCCTGGATGACCGGGCGATCAGCTGCACATTTACCATCTGAAAAACACTGTTCTAAGGGGAATAATTTCTCACATGGTTAAATGTTGGATCCCAGTTCACGGCAAGGAGTTGATTTCTGCTCTGAGCGCTGACTGCAGGCTGGACTGGGATAACTACGGTGGTGGGGACCCTCCTCAGAAGCCACACAGCCCTGCCTGCAGTCTCACTTCTTTTTGGCCTAGTCTTCTGGCCAGTGTAGCCCACATACTCTCCTTTTATTCGCCGCAGGGCTCCCTTCCGCCCCTGCCTGCTGTCCTGGGTGTGTAGCTTACGCGCCAGGTGTGAAGGGAGTGCCTGGTCCCCCGTGGCCACAAGGTCGGTTTCTCAGGGAGAGAAGCCCAGGACTCGGCCATGCGTTTGTCTGACCCCCGAGAGTAAAGGGATGTGTGTGGATTTGGGGACGTGAGGCGTGGGGGTGCCGCGGAAGGGCGGGGGGGGGGTGGTTCCTGCTCAACTTCTTCACCTGTCACTCGGTGGTGGTGTAACGGCTCTGTTTCTCTTCCTCCCTGGCTCCTAGGCAGAGACCTCGCTGGCCGTGCACAGGCCCTCCCGCCCGGCATCCCTCACGCTGCTCTCCTGATGACATGGAGGCTGAGGCCAGACCTCTCCGGGGGACGGGGCAATGCTGCAGAACCTGGCCCGTCAGCCCTCCAGGGGCCTGAACAGGACGTGAAGTGGGGACTGGACATTCGGGGCTACTGAAAGGAGGCCTGGAAAAGCTTCACCATGGTTCTCCCCCTCATGCCCAATGGGAATATCAGTGACCCTGAAAGACTTAGCTTCCCTGTGCCTCAAAACGTTTAGCAGCCTGAACCGATTCGGTTTTATAATCACTTTGCTGGGCTCGGCCCAAGTTGGTCAGCCTTGTTCCGTTTCGGCATTTAACATCCCGCCTGTGATTGTGTCCCCGCTGGCCAGCATTTGCCTCACGTGCAGAGGCACCTCTTCAGGTTTCATTGTTTCAAAGTGAGGGGGCTAAACCCCAGCCAGCCTTTTCTGTGCTGTAAGAGCTGGGCTCTGCTTCCACTCCAGGTGAGCAGCTGGAGTCCAGAGTACATATGTTAGCAGTCACTGGCTTGTCACATTGGAAACAAGAGACAGATTCACCAGGTGAATGGAGGATATCTGAGGAATTCAGTCCCCAGAACGTCTCTTCTGCAGTGATGGAAGAGGAGTGTCAGTAGCAACCTTTTCATTTAGAGAAGTTTTCCTTGTTCAGGCCCCTTGAGGGCAGGATCTGACTGCAGGGCTCCCCCAAAGGGGTGCCCATCTTCTGAGTTCTCTTTTGCAGCTGCTATATTTTCTGTCTGACTCTGTGTGCCTCTCATAGCTAAAGAGGGCTAAGGTCTTCCTCTCTGGTGGTTGGGAATGAGGGCCGGAGAGGAAAGTAGGGTGCCCTTTGGGTCCCATGAAGAACTAAAGAAGGTTCCTTGGGAATCAGCTCTATCGGAGTTCTTTTGGCTTCCAAACAGGTGCAGGGAGACATACTCTTCTGTGGGGTCTGCTACCGTGTTACGGTCTCTAAGAAAACTGGCTGTGATGTCAAGAGCAGCCGGTCTGATGCCTGCCTCTTACTTAGCTAGGTCTGCTGAGCTCTCATGTAAAGCCTTAGGGGAGCGGGGAGGTGGGGGAACCAAGGCCTCAATGCACTGGTCATGTGATTTCCCTTAAAGATAAGCCAGGTAGTTATTTCCTAGATCAATGATTGTCAAAGGCAAGAGATGTGATTTTCCCATGTCACTGCTCCAGAAGGAGGGCATGGAAGCCCCAAAGCAAAATCCTTTTTTTTTTTTTTAAGAATAAGTTTTTTAGCTTTGTATATGTTTTTTCCCTTTTCATTCAGACTCCCACTTGCTGGGCAAGAGGATGAACAGCCAGAAATGTAAATGAAATGCAGCTCTTCCCAAATGGTTCTCTTATACTGTGGCCAGTACAGGGCTCTGTTACCTGAGATGTGATGCGCTGGGCTGCAGGCAGTTCAGCGCCCGGCTGCAGGCAGTTCAGCGCCCGGCACACGGGAGCTTGTTTCAAACGCGCAGCACAAAGCTGCCTTCGAAAGGCTCCTGACTTTGCTCTGTAGCAGGTAGCTGTCATCTGGCTGCTCACAGCACGCTGTACTGTACGGATCTTGTTCTTGTGACGTGGATTTCTTTTTGCATCTGAATGCACTGTCTTTTGTTGATCCAATAATGTTTTTATTTAGTTATTTATTCATCCACGTAAGGTATTTTTAAGTCCCCGTTTTGGTGTCTGCATGTATTTAATCAGAATGTAAGGTAATTTGTGTTGTCAGGTTTTTTTTTGTTTTTGTTTTTTTTTTTTTTGGTAGAAATTTAGGTAGTTTGAGTATTTAAGTTTAACACCCATAGTATTACCTTAAATTAAATTGCCAGAATGTAGGCATCCATCTTCTGTAAAAGGATAATAACTATGTTAGGGCACAGTGGCTTTCTTTTGAAGGCCTTTTTTTTCATTGATTTTTATTATAAGTATAAACCAAGAGATACAATTCTCCAGAGAAAAGTTTATCTCCTGGGTAAATAAAGTCATGCTAAAATTTGTGAGTAATATGTATTGCTTTTGTAATAAATACAATAAAGGTTATTTTTAATTAAGAAATGAGGCTAATTTTTAAAATCACACACACAAAATAATATGGGGTACTTTATACATACACAAAACAGTAACATCGTGCAAAATGTGTTTGAAACCAGCTTCTTTAAAATGATTCTCAGGAGACAAGACCAGAGGCCGAACTCGGGATCTGACAAGATGGCCGGGCTGCCCCGCAGGATTATCAAGGAGACCCAGCATTTGCTGGCAGAACCAGTTCCCGAAGCTGACGCAGAACCAGATGAGAGCAACGCCTGTTATTTTCATGTGGTCACTGCTGGCCTCCAGGATTTCCCCTTTTAGGGAGGGACTTTTAAACCTGAATTATTCCTTCCAGAAGAATACCAATGGCAGCCCCTAAAGCATGTTTCATGACCAAATTGTTTCATCCTAACGTAGACAAGTTGGGAAGAATATGTTTAGATATTTCGAAAGGTAAGTCGTCCCCAGCGCTGCAGATCCGCACGGTTGGTTCTGCTGTCGATCCAGGCTTCGTTAAGTGCTGCCAATCCAGATGACCCATTAGTGATGACGTAGCAGAGCAGTGGAAGGCCAATGAAGCCCAAGCCACAGAAACAGCTAGAGCGTGGGCGGCTCTATGCCATGGATAATATTTCAATCGATCCGATCACCAAGTGTGCATCACTTCTCCTGTTCTGCCAAGACTTCTTCCTTTTTTGTTTGCATTTAATGGGCACAGTCTTGGAAACATTACAGAATAAAAAAAAACCCAGACCCCTGAAAAATTATTCTCAAATTATTAGATTGTGTGTATATTTCCAACTGGTGGTTTTAAACTGGTGAGTCCTGCGTTTATCAAGTTCCCTCAGCATTTCCAAATGGTACCAGTGGGATCATTACTGCCGTACATTATCAACCTTCTAGAGCTGTATTAATTTATTTAATGAATACTTAATGATGACTTATTGGTTGCCATGTAATGACTGAAACAAAGACTCTGTCCTCTTTCTAGAATTTATTATTGGAAAGGAGACAGTTAACAGCACACCTGTAACCCATCCTTCCCTGCTGGGAATGCCTTCCCCCTGTGAATGACCTTGACCAAAACCACTATTAGATAATAGTTATGTAGGTGTTTATGGTAAAGGAACTTGGAACACTCTCTAGGGTAATTAGCAACAGACATAAAACGAAATGTTCATAACAGTAAAGCAGTTATCAGTTCTGTAAGTCCAAGGGCTCTGATGGCATGGCAATGATTTGTGAATTCTCCCCCTTTGAAGTGAGAAGTGGTGCTAAACACACTGAGCTTTAGCAATATATCTGGACGAGTTACAACGACGAGGGTGTCAAGGGTGTAATTTCCTGGGAAAGATCTCCAAGCGCTTTTTAAAATGTTATCTTATTCAGCAATCAGGCCGCCACTTGTAGAAGACTGGGAGTGTCTGGGATCATTCTCCCTATTTTACAAATAAATAGGTGAATGAACACCCTTATTGAGTAACTCACCTCAGTACTGATGGAGTTTCTGTCAAGGCATAAGACCTGTGATGGTGAGGACCCAACAAACACCTAACGTACTACTTTTACATGTAGCTGGAAACTTCAAGATGGTCAGGATTAGAAAATGACTGTTGGGTAATGGTCATGGTTTGCTTAATTTCTGTAGCCGTAATTGTTACATCATGTCTTGAACCTCTCCAGTGTCTTTACTGGGGACTCACCACGGGGAGGGCCAGCCTTTGGATTCACTAGCTTGTCCTCATTGGTGACACCCCCCGGCACTTCCTGTGGCAGTTTGGCAGTAACCTGTTCCCATTTTGTATGGTCTCAGAGTATTCTGTATCATCCAACCCACATGCATTGTCTTGAACTCATCTGAGAATTTAACAAAAGCTAAGGAGTCTATCCCCAGAAAAAGGTACACACACACAAGTTGTGCATACAGTTTAGGGAGTCATGACCTCCTGAAATCCATTCCTGGACCCTCAGGATAGGAAACCAGGAGGTGGATGATAATCTCCACATGTACTCACCCACCCCTTCTCCCTTTCTTTCCTTCAGCATGAAACAGATCAAGAGATATCTATTTGATATTAACTTTTTTAAGCAGAGGAGGGGACTATATGAGATTCTGAAATGTTCACTTTTTTTTTTAACTGGTCCTTGTGGAATACTTAAGAATTTGAATGGATTGTAATAAAATAACATCACTAATCATGGAGAGAAATATGTTCTTTTTCTTAAAAACTTCAAGGCACAAAGTCTTTCTTCTGCTATCATCAGTAAGCCGGTGCCAGGTCCATTATTTCAGTCATTGCAGGCAGAATAACTCCCTTCTGAATTCCCCCCAAACACTTAAATACCCTTTTTGATTGTATATCTGATGCTTTAATTTGAAAACTAGGTCAGATTCTAGAGGTGAGTTTCTCCTTGCAATTAAATGAAATAATTTCAGAAGCATAGGAACTTTGAGGAAGAGCATTCCAGATGTAATGTGGCCTTGCTTCAAACAGTATTAAGTCCCATCACCAAATGTGCAGCCTACTTTCAGAGAATAGCTTGTTTATCCATTTTGGGTTTTCTTCATCAGTCATCCACTTACCTTTCTGTTTACATTCAGTTTTCACTTCCTAGGTTTTCTCTCTCATCCACTGCCTTTTCAGAATTTGTGCATGGAATGGAAAACAGTCTCTGGGCCCAATTTAATAAGGCCTATAAAACATTCTTTTCCAAATTTAAATTCCTGGGTCATTTCACTCAAGCACCAGTTGACCCTTATTTTTTTTCATCCACCAGTGTTTCAGATTAGAGTTGGTTTCAGTTGAAGGTGTCAGCAAACCCAAACTAACAGCATTTTACATATGACAGAAGGTTACTCTCACATACAATGAAGTGTGGGGATAAGCAGTTAAGGACTGGCATGGGGCTTCCTCAGTAATCAAGGACGCAGGTCCTTCTGTCATGTTTTTTAAAAATTTTTTTACTTAGTTTACTTATTATTGGGCTATTATTATTTTGGGGGGCAGGGGGAGGTAATTAGGTTTATTTATTTTTAGTGGAGGTGCTGGGGATTGAATCCAGGACCTCATGCCCACGAAGCATGTGCTCTACCACTGGAGCTATATGCTCCCTCCCCTTCTGTCATGTTAATTCAGCATCCTCAAAACGTGTTGGGTTCTACCTCATAGTACAATAGAGCTACTCAAGCTACTGGAGTCATGCCCACATTCCACAGTCAGCAAAAGGGAGCAGAACACCGACTTCCTTTGAGGATATGTTCCAGATGCTGCACACAATACTTCTAGTTCATTGGCCAAGCCTTAGTCCAATGGCTATATGTAGTTGCAAGACAGGCTGAAAATGAATAAAAAAAAAATTCAAAGTAACTTTGTTTCAGCTAAAATTGGGGTTTAATTACTAAAGCAGAGGGATGACACGGATTTGGGGAGTGAATAGCAATCTGTTTCAGTAGGTGAGTCTTTGTAACAAGTCTGAGGGGCTATAACAAGTTGAGCAGCAGTTAGTGTAGAGTCACGCTGTCATCACCTAATGACACACTATTTGTCATTCATCAAGTCTGATCTTGCTGTCATGCACATCTGTCCTGACTCGCAAGCAAAGCTTATTCTACAATCTTTCATGATTGACCTTTAAAAATTTTATATTAGTTCTATGCTCAGGTAGTCTGCATAAAGGTTACTTTTTTGGCCCAGGTTTTTCTTCGTGAGGCATTCAAGAAACATCAACTTGAGATGAAAAATTAATTGGAGAAGCAATTTTCATCTTTTCTGAACTATCTTGACAAAGACCAAAGGGACTCCATTCATAACATACTGTGGAACTTCTTAAAATCACCTTTACACAATTGTCTTAAAATCTCACACTCACAATACAGGGTGTACTCCCCTTGCCTAACTCCCCCAAACTCTTCCCCCCATCCTCAGCATTGCTGACTTTTTGTGTTTCTACTCCACCCTCACCTCCTGATCTCTTCCACTAATTATTAGCTGCCATTCCTTTGAGAAGCAATCAAACCTGTCTGAGTATGATGTCTGCACATGCTTTATTACCCCAGTTCTCCAGAAAAAGGTCTGGATTACATCAAATTGTTCAAAGGTCAAGTAGAGTCTGTTAATTCTCATTTATTAATTTATTCAAACTTGGACTCTCGTAATAAAACGTAATCCCTTATATGGAATTACAAAATTCAATACGCTTTGGAAACAAATTTTTCTTTTAATATTTGACCACAAAACCTGACCTGAACTTTGTGAGGACATTTATAGTATTTATACATCCTACTTAGTGTAAATATTTTTACATTTCATGGAGAAATATTAGTAAGACAATATTATAAGCAATATAGTACCTTTCTAAAGTCCTAATAATTCTGAATCTGAAATAAGCCATTGAGATGAAGCCTTATTTACAATTATTTCCTGTAATAATGCTCTATTTTATGCCCATGTTTAGATAAGAATAAACAAAATTTTCTTTCACTTCTTTATCATTTATTGTATAAACATTATACACATTGGATACTGGGGAACATCTTATTCCTGAAGAAATAGAATATGTGGTATGTTAAGAAAAGTTACTCAAAACTTGGAACTAGCTAAAAAGAGATCACTGGAGAAGTTTCTTAATGGATTAATGAATATTGTCTAACAGACATTCTCCAGGGATTATTGATTCCATAAGGGTGTGTAATTTTGATTGACTTTCTATTAACTAGGCTTTTTTACATCTCTATAAGGGTAGAGGTTAATTTGTAGAAAATAGATAGGAATGCAAACGATGCTTTTATGAGAACATTGCAAATGATTCCTGATCATAGCAAAGCAAATGAATTTTGTTCAGTAGAGATTGCATTAATTTCCATCAATTGGAAAAGCTGATTCCAAATATTAGTTTGTTGCCCTGTAAATAACCAGTTTCGCATCTATTAGAAAAGTCATTTTAGAATGCCTTTGACTGACTGACTACATAAATCTGTTCCTCAATTCTTCTTTAAATTCATTGTAGCATCTTCATGGTTCCCTCCTTAATTAATGAGTTGAGTAAACTTTGACATGTATGTATTTTATATTTATATGAAAGTCACTTTGTTAACTTTTAGAAAATTATCTTTTAAAAGATGCTTGCACTTATAGTGGGCTCACCTATTAGTTGACCAAAGATATGGAAAAACCATGAAGGCGGTATGTAATAAGTGATAAATTATCAGTATGGATGTGAGGGGCTGTGGTAGAGTTTCTGGGTAACTGTGTTCTTTTCATTCCCCCTGCATTGCTTCTGTTCATTTAGCAGATGCTGCTGCTCTGCATTATGGAATGCAGAGGAAGGGGATGCAAAACACAGAAGAGGCACAATTCCTGTTCTAGACTTGTTAACAATTGTTAAAGAGAGAACCATAAGCGAGGAGTAGGATATAGCTCAGTGGCAGAGTGCACACTTGGCATGCATGAGGTCCTGGGTTCAATCCCCCAGTGCTTCCATCAAATAAATAAATGAATAGATAGATAAACAAACCTAATTACTCCCCCCCCCCCAAAAAAAGCAAAACAAAAAAAAAATTTTTTAAAAAGAGAACCACAAGTCCCAAATGATGTCATTTGTGCCAAAGTTCCTGATACCAATTGAAGTTTAATACTTGACCTAATTACAATTTCGACCTTCAACCAGGAATATACATATATATAATCTTAATCAGCTAGTCTGGAATTTTCCGGTCAGCACTAATGTGGTAATCTGTATGATTAAACTCTCCTCCTTCCCCCCAAAGAAGGTGACTACCCTGAAACAATTCTTCCTTTTTCCTTTTGCTAATAACTTCCTTGCCCCACTCTCCTATGAAAATTCTCCATTTTGTACAGCTGCTCAGAGCGCCCTTCCATTTACCAGCTGGATGCTGCCTAAGTCATGAATTTGAATTCTGTTTTTAAACACAGTCTAATGTGGGAGACAGATGTGAACAAACTGTTACAAAATAATGATGATGGATGGGGTTGAGAATAACGTTTGAGATCTTGCTGTGTCCTACGCTTTATATTTATTATGATGCTTCGTTTTTATTATTTTATTAAAAACTAACATTTTGTAGGAATTTTACCCCAATTTCATAACTGGAGCACAGACAACCGGCTAATTGCTGTAATCATCATGAACAAGAAGCTATGAGAACCCAAGAGCAATTTTACATGCTACAGTTCCCGAGACCAAAGCATTCCCCTTATCTCTCTCTCTTAGTTCATTTGGTTGACTCGACTCCGGTCAAATCCTGCCCAGAAGACCCACAGAACGGGAAGCCTGGTGCAGACCTGGCAAATGAAGACATTGTGTTGCTGCAGGACTTTGGAGTCCTTCTCAGGTTAGGAATCAACCAGGACCAGCTCCTTTCTGAGAAGCTATCTACTCTGGAAGGTCAGAGAAGCTAAGTTGACTTCCTTGAGGTTTCAGTCTTCAGTGCTGCTTACAGCCTTAAGGCATCTGGCATTTGAGAAAGGGGGAGGAGGTAGCACCCAGAGTTGGTTTCACTTGGGAAAGCACCAGGGATACACCCCTTCCCCAGTTGCCCCACCACCTCCACCCACAATGCTGGAGAGGGTTGCAGAAGGTGGACTGTAAACATGGGAAAATGTTGACAGAAGTGAAGGTCATGGCAAGACCATTCGGCCCACGTCTGTTGATTAAGGACCAGCCTGCAGTTCAGAGACACTGGTCAACTGGATTTGCATAAACAGAGCCTGGGCAGTTTCTGAAACTGAGATTTAAAACTGGCAACACTTTTACTACCCCTTTGTGTTTTTGCAAAATCCAGGCCTTATACCAACTTCTTGTTGCAGAATTTTTTCTTTTTTCCTTTCAGGGAAGGGAAGTCAAACTCCTTCTCTAGGAACGGACTGGTTGATCTGATACAAAGTGGTGTTAGAAGACCTATTTTGATCCAAACCAGGTGCCTGGGCTGGATTATTTCCAACCTGGGTCAAACAACTGATCACATAATGCTTTTTTGGTTTATGTGCTGTCTCATGGCTGTGTGGATGATTTCTGCCTCAGATGGTACGTATGCTTTTCTTAAGCTCAGTTTGTAAGACACTTGATGTCAGCTTGTGGTTTATGAGGCATTCTGCCTATGGTTTTAGTGAAATTTAAATTTAAGAAATATATTTACTTTCTTTAAAAATCCCAAATTACTTGACTTAACATTCTGTACTCAGTAGGGGCTTGTAAATATTTAATGATGATTTTGCTCTATGGTTTTTACCTGTTTACCTTCCCTTTCTGTTCTGGGTGCAAAACAAGTACCAATTTCAAAATCTTGAGCCATCTTATCTATGATAAAATCCAGGAATACTATTTGGAAAGAGGATTTTTTTTAGGAGTGGATAATTTATGGCTGAATTTGAGTAAAATTCCTGTTATCCTTTTGAAAACAAAACTTTGGGTCTCCTTGAGACGGGAGAGATGTGGATGTACCCAGACATGGAAGAGCACAAGGAGTCAGAATTAGTAATCCAGCAACAGGACACTTGGATGGGGGAAATCCAATAATTGCTTCCTCACAGCACATATGTCAAGTGAATCTGTTTTCTTTTTCCTTCCAGCAGAGAGCTGTTCAGAAATTCCTGCAGTGGACAATAGCATATCTGTTTCAAAGGAGGACGGAGAACAAATTCTGCGGACTTACTTGTGTATCAGGGGTTATCACCTGGTAGGAGAGAAAACCATTTTTTGTAATGCCTCTAAAGGGTGGAATGCCACTTCTCCCCAGTGCCAGTGTAAGTTTGATCTTCCTGCTTCTTTGTCCATCTTGTCACCCTCCTGTATTCACTCACATCATACCTCCAAGTGGGCCATGTTAAGACTTAATAAGAAAAAAAAGTTTCAACTTCTAGGAATCCTTTTTAAAGCACTGTAGTGGTGGAACTTTTCTCAGAAGGTATATAATCAGCTCCGGGTCAGTATTTATTTAGTTGAATTAATAGACTCAATCACCCCTGCAAGAAGGAAAGAATTTCTTCTACATATTAAAACTACTTTTTTTTGGGGGGGGGCTATAATTTGTTTAAAATTATACTGATTTAAAATTTTTATGTTATGGAAAATTTTAAACATATACAAAAGACAGGAGGGTAAAATGAATGCATATATACTCATCACCCAGCTTCAATAATGACTAACATATGACTCTTCTCATGTACAATTCTCCTTTACATTATTATTATCTTGAAGTAAATATATCACATCATTTTATTTCATCCATTGTGTAACTTTTGAACTGGGAGAAAATTTATGTTCTCAATTTACAAAGGTGGTAACTGAGGTCTAAATGATTTGTTCAAGTTCACAACACTTATTTGTGGTGTCTGTAGAAACAGAGACTAATTAGTTCACCATCTCTCTATTAATAACTGTTTTTTGGAATAGCTGGATTAGTTCTCCTTTATTTCCTAGAGTGTGAAGTTCTTATACCTGGAGTAAACACCTATATGTGTATCCTTTCTTCATATGACCAAATTTACATCCCTCTATATTCTCCTGTTTTTCCCCCTGGGGAAAACAAAAGAAAACAAAGCAAAAAATGATGAGTAATGTACATATTTGACTGGATGAAAGGGAAGGAAACACTTGTCTCAAATGTAGGTTCAAGAATTTTGAGCAGTGCTTAACATAACAGAATGATGAACAAGCTATTGGTAATTTCCAGTTACAGGTGCTTGATTTTAGTAAATTCAAATGCCAGTTGTCACTCTTGTGACAGACTTTTTCTACCACACTCAGGGCAACCCAGTTTTTTCTCATCCTTCTTTTCTAGGATTTGGTACCACATACCAGTATATAGTAAAAGATGCCGTTTTAGTTCTAATTTTTAGTTTTCTCAGTGAAGCTGGAAGAGGTCTAGCCTTTGTCGTGGTGAGCTTCAGCTTAGCTCTTTCAAATCTCTGCCTGCTTTCTTCTTCAGGGGGCCACTGTCCTGACCCTTTCCTGGAGAATGGCAAGTTCAGTGTCTTGCAGCCTGTGGATGTGAATGACACAGTCACATTTAAGTGCAATGAGGATTACATCCTCAAGGGCAGCAGTTGGAGCCGGTGCCTGGAGAACCATACCTGGGTGCCTCCCTTTCCTATCTGCAAAAGCAGTAAGTATAAAAGAAAAAGGTGTAAACCGCTAAGGTACTGATCCTCAGGGAAAGCCTAGGTATTTGCCACATTCCTGCAATGCCGTCCTCTTTTTTTTATATCTGGGAAGGGTTTGGGATCTTGCAAGCAGCCAAGAAAGAGCCAAGCCTCAATTCATGACATGAACAGCATCCAAACAATAAACAAATCCTTTACTGTCTCCTCAAGTAGAATTCCTGACTGCTAGGTCCAGCCTGGGGTAGTTTGGAACATTCTACAATTAAAAAAAAAAAAAAATTTCAATATTAAATGACAAAGTTTTTTTTTGGAGGGGGAAGTTACACAAAAACAGGAAAAAAGACCATAACTCATCGTTGCAAAATTATATGAAATAAGAGTTGAAATTATCTCCTTTCATCACTATAATTCATACCTCTCAGAGGTAGTTACCTGGATGTGCTTATTTAATGACGTTTTCTTATGTTTACACAGATATTTTAAATCAATGCACACACATAGATACCAACACACATATATCCTACAAAAATGGGACTTGGCTATATTTTTTAAAATAGCTTTTTTTCCCATATAACAACATACATAGGGATCTTTTCCTGGTCAGTATGTATGGCTCTTCCCCCTGCTCTTTATTTATTTACTTATTTATATTTATTTATTTACTTATTTATATTTATTTATTTATTTTAATTTTAATTTATTTTTTAAATTGATGAATAGTCAGTTACAATGTGTCCATTTCTGGTGTACAGCATGATGTCCCAGTCATGTGTATGTATATACATATATTCATTTTCATATTCTTTTTCATTAAAGGTTATTACAAGGTATTGAATATGGTTCCCTGTGACATACAGAAGAAATTTGCTCAGTTCTAGGGGAAGCTTCCTAGGTCCCTGAATAAAGCAGATTCTTTTCTGTTT
The DNA here is from genome assembly GCF_048773025.1 of Camelus bactrianus. NCBI lineage: Eukaryota > Metazoa > Chordata > Mammalia > Artiodactyla > Camelidae > Camelus > Camelus bactrianus. Next base: position 29,856,948 of record NC_133561.1, on the reverse strand, counting down.
AAATCCAAGATCCATTATCATCTCCTTTAGTTCAAAACTGTGCTCCTGAAAGTCACCAGGAGAACCCTGTCTCAACTGAAATTTCTTAATCAACTCACTGAAAGTCTTTTTCCTTTCTTCCCCATGACTTTTGAACTCAGGTTTTGATCTTCTAAAACTTGTTTATTAACAGCTCAAGTAACACATCTTTGTTGTAGAAAAATACAGACAATAAAAGAAGAGAACATTTTATTACCTACAAACCTACTACCCAGGGATAATACTACTTTGATTTGTAATTTTCAGACTTTTTTTTCCTGTGCATTTATGTCACTGTATGACTGTGTTTTACAAAAGTATTATTATGCTATACATGCTCTTTTATGTTTTGCTGTTTTTAGTGACCTATTTGCTTTGAACACCTTAATGTTTCAATGTATATACACCTACATAATTATTCTTAATTTAGCCTTTAATCTTCATCGGTACGTTTAGACACATACAATCTCAGGGCTGAGAGGGACATTAGAGATAATACTATTTAGTCTGCTCATTTTATAGATTAAGAAGGAAGCAGGGAAGGATGAAATGGCTTCCTTAGTGCTGTGTGGTTAGTGGAAGGGCTGAAACCCAAACTCACGCATCTAGTACTTTGTCCAAGTTTCTTTCCACAATTTTACAGACTCATTATCTTTCCCCCAAGTGCTGTTCTTCTTCTTTCTTTGTTTTTTTTTTCCCCCAGAAGCTCTCCTATCGTACAACTTTCCCGCAGGGGTAGTCAACCTCCATTAGAGTCCACACTATTTATCTACTGTCTCAGGGAGTTACTTCTTCCACCTCCACCTGTAGTCTAATTTTTCTTTTCTTGTGCACTGACAATTAGCATCTCTACAACTTAAAGTTTCTTTCCTCAAGCTCCTGCCAATCGGAAAGTACTCTCAAATTGCCAGTGACTCAGAGAAAGAGCCAGGGGAGACAGTCTTTCCCATCGACAAATGTGATTTTGATCATAAGGAAATGGATGGAGAACATGTCCCAGATTCCGGCAGTGCTGGAATAAATAGTTGCACTTAGCGGGCTGGGTTGTTAATTGCACATTACTGGACTTGACAACTGTCATTTCTGTACTCCCGTCTCTCAGGAAACTGTAACTCTCCTGAGAATATAACTCATGGCTATTTTGAAGGAGTGGATTTCACCTCAGGATCTACTATTACTTATTACTGTGAAGAAGGGTAAGTAAGCCTTTCAAATCCAAGACCTCGCCCATTGACTGATAGCATTGTTTTGAGAATGACCCAAGTTTGTCTTAACCTAGTCCCGTAATTACCTAGTGCATTCTGATTTTGAGGCCTGCTTTAGTCCACTGCCAGCTCTCCTCAGTCCCTAGAAGGCAGACCTATCCTCTTACTTATCCTAATTGAAGTATTACTTTTTTTCTCTTAGCTAAGACAAGATAAAAATATTTAAAATGTATGTTTTTCTCAGGAAAAAAAGGAAACCCACCCAGAATATTGGAAGTGCAGAAATAGAATTATTTAGAGTAAAGATCTTTAAGACATCCTAATTAAAGTCTAACCTTAATTTAGACTGCCTGGTGACCCCCTTACAGAACTCCTAGCCTCTTCCTTCCTTTGCCTAATCTTATTAACTCGGAGTCCTGTGGCTTCACTGGCATTTCAATCTCATTATTTACCTCCAATGGGTTTTGCTCTCTACTCTGTTCTTTTTTTTGATTAAAAGCTGAGGCTCTTTTTTTTAGCCAATTCACCCAGATTTATTTGAAGGCTGTCTCTAGCTTTCTCCTCCTTTTTAGAGCATGGATGACAGATGCTTTTTTAGTTACTGATTGGTGAAGAGACTCCTCTCTCCCCCAATTCTCCCTTAAACTGTGTGTGTGAAAACACGCGTTTAGAATTGTTTTCTCCTCCGAGTCTTATGGGCTGACTCATCACTCGGGTCCTCCCCACTCCCAGAAGAGTGGTTTTATTTTGTGACTGCTTTGTAATATTGAGATAACTTAAGCATGCATTAAGGCTCTGGGGTGGGGAAGTAGATGCTATTACAGCAGGAAATACTGAAATACAGTTACACAAAACCAGGTTTAGTTGCCCAATTCAGAGGTGGAAAGGGTAAATGTTGCCATTCTAATTTCTGTTCAGGTACTGCCTGGTGGGCACACAGAGCCAACAGTGCATTGACGGGGACTGGAGCAGCGCACTTCCGGTCTGTGAGGTGATCCAAGAAGCCACCAAGCTAACTGCACAGGAGCAGTTTGAGAAGGAGTTTGTAAGTAGTGGGCGCTTGTCTGTCTGCCTCACAGCTGTACCTCCATGGCCTGGTGTCGCTCCTACATGCTCAGGAAATAGCTGCTCAATTTGGGATGGTTTTGAATGGTTTGGTCTTGACCTGACTGTGGAATGGGGCTCATAAATTATGCGCTCATGTTTCTTATATATGCAAGTTCCCATTCTCCACCATCACCATTTAGAGAACAAGGCACACAAACTCATGTCTTAGACTTGGTGCAAAAAGTCTCAAAATGTTTGAGACAAAAAAAAAAAAAAAAAGAAACAAAACTACTGAACAGGTCCATTTTCACTGACACTCACCTTTTGGTCTATATTTATTACTAGGATAATAAGTAAATTTAAGCCACTAAATTTTGTTTTCAGAAAATAAAAAAGGACCCCAGGGACAGTGTCCTCTTCAAAGACACACCAAATTTCAAGGCTTAATATATATATAATGTATCTCTGTGCCCAGAGGGAGGAGAGGGACACTTGGCAGCATCCTGGAGGGCGCCCCAGGCAGCCCCAAGCCATCGTGCAGATTTGAATGATTCATCACGCTGAAGACTCAGATCCCTACTTAAGACGGCCTGGTTCTGAGCCCCTACTTGGGGACCTAAACACTACTCATTAGCTTTAGAGTGTAGAGCTTGGTCTCAGTTCTTAAATTATAACTTAAGAAAATGTTCTTTCTTCAGCTTGCCTTTCAGGAGACGGAGGACCTTCGCCAAACTATAGAGAACATTATGCAAAAGTTTAAGAAACATAACTTAACCATGGAGGAAATAAAATATTCTCTGGAAATAATGAAAGCTAAGGCAAAAATGTTGAAGGCAAAAATGTTGCCCTAACATCATAGCTAAGCAGACTGGGTAATAGAAAGACACCTGTAAATAAAATTTCCTCTTGGTTTGGAAGTTTTAGATTTTTCGCTCTTTGGGCTGAAATGTAACTTCATGGTAACCAACTGCAATTGTACGATGCATGGGATGTGTGTGTGTGTGTGTGTGTGTGTGTGTGTGTGTGTGTGTGTGTTGCACTCAGAATGTGGAATGACTAAGTGTGGGGGTTGTCTAAGACCAGCATTAGCAACACATTAATGGGAAGAGGAAGGTTTAATTTCCTGTCTGTAAGGAGGATGGGAAGCTCAGATCACAGCTAAAGTATGTGCCTCACATTTTGATATGAGACGTGAATGATGCAAAAATTAACCCCAAATTACCCAAAACTTATGAGGCAAAAATTAACCTCTCATTTTGGAAAAATAGTCTCAGAACAGTTATATCCTTAAAATGACCAATCGAGACAAAAGTATAATTAGAACCCAAACTGTCTCCTGGGTATCCCCCACAATCCTGTTTATAAAGCCAGGTTTCCAAATCTTCTGCAAGTAATACTGCTTTACCGCCTTTCGGATGAAACTCAGCGCTGCATAGTCAATTTGAGACCCTGCAACACATGTGAATAAATTTTCTTATTCTTTTTTAGAGGGTGAAAGAAATAACCATCGTAAGGTTTCCCTGTCAAAATTTTATGCTGAGCTTCTCCCATCTTGCATGCTGACCTTTACTCAGAACACATAGGAACTCTGGGTAAAATGCAAACAAAACACACAAGAGAGCTTGAGATAGTGGAATATCTCCAGGTGGAGTTACAAGGGGGAGCAAGAAATGGCCTCTCAAGTAGCCCATGAATAGACCCAAGACACATATACAGATATCATTAATTCAGCAATGAAGTAAACAGCTTTCAGGAAAAGTGTGCTACGAGAGCCCATGTGGGAGGAGGCTGACTTCTGCCTTGGGAGGAGGAGGCAGGGCAATGGTCAAGGAAGATGACACAGTTACTGGGGCCTTTGAAAGTTAGTAGGATGTAGAGACAAAGATGAAGGAGAAGGACATTCTAAGTGGAAAGACGATTTGAGAAATGTAGTAGAAAGTCATGAGCTTTTTTTTAAATTGAAGTATAATTGACTTACAATATTATATTAGTTTCAGGTGTGCAACATAGTGATTCAATTTTTTAACAAATGATACACCATTTAAAGTTGTAACAAAACAATGACTATATTTCCCCGTGCTGTACAATATATCCTTGTTGCTTATTTATTTTATACATAATAGTTGTGTTTCTTAATCCCTGACCCCTATCTTGCCTCTCGCTCCTCCCCTCACCCCACTGATAAACCACTAGTTTGTTCTCTAGACCTGTGGGTCTAGTTTGTGATATACATTCATTTGTTTTATATTTTTTTTTAGATTCCACATATAAGTGATAACAGAGTATTTGTCTTTCTCTGTCTGACTTATTTCACTAAGCATAATACCTCTAGGTCCATCCACATTGTTGCAAATGAGAGCCACAGGCTATTTAACCAACTGAATCCACTCCTGGGATTAATCTAACTTGACCAAAATGATTTTTAATTTTAAGCTGTTCATTATATTATTGCCTATATTTCTATACTAACAAGAGCATTTGAAATGTTCAAGCTTATGAAAATTTTAATTAATTGTGATACATCAAACATAATGCAGTCTTTTACAGTGATAATTACGAACAGAAAGTTTTAAAAATATAATCTTAAGTACAAATAGAATACAGAACAAGTACTTATGATTGAATTTGTGTAAAACCTTTCCTCTTAGAGAAAAGAACCAGGCAATAGTAGGCACAGATGGAAGCAGCTGTCTTAGGATGGTGAAATTACAGATGTTTATTTTCTTCAACTTCCTTAACGTTTCAAATTAAATTTTTAATATTAATTTTTTTAAAAGGTGCTGCAAAGAGGCAGGAAGGATCGAGAGCATGTTGAGGGAATAGCACATAGCCTGGATTACCTGGATAACACATGGGAAGTGATGAGAGAGAAGGCTGGAAAGATATGTTAGAGCCAGTTTATGGAGGATTTAAAAAGGCACATTAGAGAATTTAAACTTTATTTGGTAGGCAGTGAGTAGAGACGGAATACTTTCACGCAAGGAAGTGACGAGGACAGAACATAGATCTCTCTCACAGAGGTATGTAGTGATAGATGCAGTAGGAAAAGAAATGAGTCAGAGAAACCAACAGAAGGGCAACAGCCATAGCCTCCCTGAGAGGCCATGATGACATTAGAGACAGAAAAGAAACAGCAGACATGAAAGACATTGCAAAATCAAAAGAACGTGTCAACTGATTGAATGTTGGAGGATGAGGGGGAGGAAGGGTTTAAAAGTGAGTCTGAAATTCCATTTCTGGGAGTCTGGATAAATTTTGGGCTCAGAAGGTAAAGCTTCTGGGAAGAAATGACAAGTTCTCCTTTGCTAAGTATAAAGGTGTTATAAGATGTCCAATGGGAAAAAAAAAGAAAAGAAAAGAAAAAAAAAGATGTCCAATGGGCAATAAAAAAAGTCAAGTCTGAGTTTAGGAGAGTAATGAGAGACAAAGATGTAGTTATGGGGTAGTCTTCTTATAAGAAATAGTTAAAGCCATGAGATCAGATAACATAAAGATGTGAAGAGAAACATCTTTAAAAGGAAGAACCTAGGATGTATCTATATTTAGGGGTGAAAAGGGGAAGCTGTGGTAACAACCACTAAGAAAGCAATTACAGAACAGAGAAATCAGGAAAGTTTAGGGTAACGGAAGTCAAAGGGGAAGAGAGTTTCAGGAAGGACATGATTAGCAGCACTAGAGGCTGCTGAGAAACCACAAGACATGAGTTAAAGAACTTTTAGGAGACAGCATGCTTCAACAAGGTGTGTCAGTAAGGGTGGGAAGGAGCCAAACCGAGGACCACAATGAGAGCGGTGGGGAGTGGCCATAGAGGACGGGCAGGCAGGAGACAGAGGAGATTCTTTTGAGCTGTTCAGCATCTTACGACAGAACGAAAGTTGAATTTGAGGTTTCGGCAAGATTGAGGGAACATTTCAGGATGAAAGTCACATTGAAAATAAAGGAAAAAAATGAACAAAACTCTTCTGAAACAGGAGTGGATAGGGAAGAAAATTTGAGGCGAATAGAAGCTAATGCAGAATGATTTCTTAGTAAAGTAGGAGGCAAGATTATCTGCTGAGAGTAAGACAATTTGGTGACCTGGGGAGAAAAATTTGGAACATTCACTGTGGAAAGTAAAGAAAAGGACTCCAACACATTAGGAAATGGTATTTTGAAGACGCAACTTTAAATATTGTATTTGTTCCAAGTTGGTCCTCGAGACTGCGTAATTTGGGATTCTCTTTTATGGTCATTCTTGTCAAATCAGCAAATCACTCTCACCTTTGTGACTTGCTCTATGTTCTCTTTACCTCTAACATCTTACTTATTTTCATCTAATAATTTCCGCTCATCATTCAAAGCCCCAGTCAAATCTCATATATTCTGTTAAAACTTCTTCTGTGGTTCAACTCCCTCTCTCCTGAAAATTTTATCAGACTTCTGGTGTTTATTACAGAAAAAAAGTGACGTTATCAGGAAGAATTGCTCTTTAATAGCAATCCCCTGAACACACAAACCTGAATCCTGAGGACTAAGGGCTTAACTGGATAACGTCAGGGTTTGTGGTCCTTCTTGTGATAACCAGTCTGCGCCTTCATTGCATCCTTCTGAGCAGCACTCAATGGTAGACCAGCTTCTGGAGGTCATTTGGTGTCTAGTGTGTAGTAGTGGTGGTGGTCGTAGTTAACATTTACTGAGT